>NC_057806.1:636323640-636984311 GCF_018294505.1 Triticum aestivum
TCATGAATATATGTTGAGATCGAAGCCAAACCAAATGTGAAGACATTGCAAGGTAACGCCATGAGTGAAACACTTCAAAATAGAACGTTTGGTGGTGGCGTTACCCACCGCATAGGAATTATTAGACCCAGACACGGCGCACAATTATCGTGGCGCTCCGAAGTCAAATTCCACATTAATGTATTCACACTTAGAATGTATGTCTTCATTGATTGAAGATATACTTTACTTCATGTGTTGCACATCTAAGTCATCAATATGCATAAGGGTTAGGATGTGTGCCTGATCACAGGACATTTGAGGATTCCAGGATATTTAGCTCACACCGTAACTTGCAAAACCTCTTCTCATCCAAGGGCTTGGTGAAGATATCTGCCAATTGCTCTTCAGTGTTGACGTGTATGACATCAATGTCTTCCTTCACAACATCATCTCTGAGAAAGTGATGACGAATTTCAATGTGCTTTGTCTTCGAGTGCTGAACTGGGTTGTTGGCAATCTTGATGGCGCTTTCGTTGTCGGAGTAAAGTGGCACTTGCTTCAGATGAATGCCATAGTCCTTGAGTGTTTGCTTCATCCACAGAAGATGAGCGTAGCAAGATCCAGCAGCAATGTATTCAGATTCAGCAGTGGAGAGAGATACATAGTTCTGCTTCTTTGAAGACCAACATACAAGTGATCGTCCCAGAAAGTGACATGTGCCTGATGTAGACTTGCGATCAACTTTGTCACCAGCATAATCAGCATCCGAGAATCCAACCAGATCAAACTCTGAGCCCTTTGGATACCATAATCCTAGAGTTGGGGTGTGAGCCAAATATCGAAGAATTCGCTTCACAGCTAAGTGATGCGACTCCTTTGGTGCCGCTTGAAATCGAGCACACATGCAAACACTAAGCATAATATCTGGCCTAGATGCACATAGATAAAGTAAAGAACCAATCATAGAGCGGTATACCTTTTGATCAAACTCTTTACCATTGTCGTCAGGACCCAGATGATGTTTGGCTGGCATTGGTGTTGTGAAGCCTTTCCAGTCTTGCATACCGAACTTCTTCAGGCAATCTTTGAGATACTTCTCTTGAGATATGAAGATGCCATTGCATTGTTGTCGTATTTTAAGACCGAGGAAGAACTTCAGCTCCCCCATCATGGACATCTGATATTGCTCTTGCATCATATATCCAAACTCTTCACTGTACTTTTGATTGGTGCAGCCGAAGATAATGTCATCCACATATATTTGGCACACAAACAGTTCACCATCATATGTCTTCGTGAAAAGAGTGGGATCTAGGGAACCAGGTATGAAGCCTTTGCTCTTCAGGAAGTATTTGAGTGTGTCATACCAGGCCCGAGGGGCTTGTTTGAGGCCATACAGTGCCTTGTTGAGCTTGTATACCATGTCAGGATGTTTTGGATTTTCAAAGCCAGGCGGTTGTGCAACATACACTTCTTCTTCAATCTTGACATTGAGAAAGGCACTCTTCACATCCATTTGATATAGAAGTATGTTATGATGATTTGCATAGGCCAGCAGTATGCGTATGGCTTCAAGTCTAGCCACAGGAGCAAATGTTTCATCGAAGTCAATGCCTTCCACTTGAGTATATCCTTGAGCAACGAGACGAGCTTTGTTTCTGACAACTTGACCATGCTCATCTTGCTTGTTGCGGTATATCCATTTAGTGCCTATTATATTGTGCTTCCGTGGATCAGGACGCTTAACCAGTTCCCATACATTATTCAGCTCAAACTGTTGAAGCTCTTCTTGCATAGCTTGAATCCATTCAGGTTCCATGAAGGCTTCTTCAACTTTCTTGGGTTCTGTTATTGACACGAATGCGAAGTGCCCACAGAAATTTGCTAGCTGAGTTGCCCTTGAACGAGTGAGTGGACCAGGTGCATTGATGCTATCAATTATTCTTTCAATCTGCACTTCATTGGCAACACGAGGATGTACATGGCGAAGACTTTGCTCTTGCTCTTCATTGTCGTTGTTAGAAGGAATGTCTTCAGGCTGAGCATTGTCTTCATGTTGATCAGGTGCTGAAATGATAAGTTCTTCTTCATGATAAGCTTTAGAAGGTATAATTTCTCCAGTTCCCATTAGCTTGATTGATTCACTGGATGGAACTTCATCTAGCACATTTGGTAGCTGCTCTCTTTGTGAACCGTTGGTCTCATCGAACCGCACATCCACTGTTTCAACCACTTTGTAATGAAAGAGATTGAAGACTCTGTAGGAGTGCGAATCCTTTCCATATCCAAGCATAAAACCCTCATGTGCTTTTGGTGCAAATTTTGAGGTGCGATGTGGGTCCTTGATCCAGCACCTTGCGCCAAATACTCTGAAGTAACTGACATTTGGCTTCTTGCCAGTAAGGAGCTCATAAGATGTCTTGTTCAGTAGCTTGTGAAGATAAACATGATTGATTGTATGGCACGTAGTATCAATGGCTTCGGGCCAGAATTTTCTTGGGGTCTTGTATTCATCTAGCATCGTTCTGGCCATCTCAATTAGTGTTCTGTTCTTGCATTCGACGATGCCATTCTGCTGTGGCGTGTACGGGGCTGAGAATTCATGTGTGATGCCCAAGGTATCAAGATATGTATCAAGGCCAGTGTTCTTGAATTCAGTGCCATTGTCACTTCTGATGTGCTTTATCTTAGCGCCAAAATTGTTCATAGCTCGATTGGCGAAGCGTCTGAAGACATCCTGCACTTCAGTCTTGTAAAGGATTATGTGCACCCAAGTATATCTAGAATAATCATCAACAATAACGAAGCCATAGAGGCAAGCAGTAGTAGTTAGAATTGAGTAATGAGTGGGACCGAAAAGATCCATGTGAAGCAGTTCGAAGGGTCGAGTAGTGGTCATGATTGTCTTCGAGGGATGTTTGGCCCTCGTCATCTTCCCTGCTTCACAGGCACCGCATAAGTGGTCTTTCTTGAACTTGACGCCCTCGATGCCTATGACATGCTTCTTCTTCGCAAGGGTGTGGAGGTTCCTCATGCCAGCATGTCCAAGCCTCCGATGCCAGAGCCAGCATTCTGAAGCCTTTGCTAGAAGACATACTGCAAGCTGTGGCCCTGCTGAGAAATCTACCACGTACAAATCATCTTTTCGATACCCTTCGAACAGTAGAGACTTGTCACATTCCATTAGTACAAGGCAATGATATTTTCCAAACATTACGATCATGTTCAAATCACAAAGCATTGAGACAGACATTAAGTTGAAGCCAAGGGATTCAACAAGCATGACTTTATCCATGTGTTGATCCCTTGAGATTGCAACTCTACCTAGACCCAATACCTAACTTTTACCAGTGTTAGCAAATGTGATGTGGCTCTTGTCGGATGGACGTAAGGTTGAGTCCATAAGAAGACTTCTTTTGCCAGCCATGTGATTTGTACACCCACTGTCAATAATCCATTCTGAAGACGCTGGTGTTGTACCCTACAGTGCAGTTAGGGGGATAGGCTTCACCAAGAGCACTGTGAAGCAAAAACATTTGACGAACCAGTGGGTTATGAAAGCTTAGATCCAGGTTAGGACTAATAGGGAGAGTAGCAAGTGATTCAGGTACGAAGTACATAGTAAGACCATTTGGGCATTTGATCTTGCGCCCTACAAGATGTTTAAGGTCCCCAGCAATAGCGTCAGACGATTTTGGTTTTCTGCTGGAGACCTTTCCCTGCAAAAGAGAGTTAAGCTTTGTTAGCCACCCACATCAAGGGCGGCTTAGAAGCAATAAGTCTAAGTGCAGCATCTGAGAATTTTTGGCTTTGAAGCCTTAGCAAACAGTCTTGCAGGCGGACAATAGTACTCATAAGAATAAGCAGAATAGTTCTTGGTCTTATGAACATGGCGGTTTGATGAACCGCTCTCATATTCATATGCCTGAGTATGGTTTCCCTGCAAAACATTTGCGTTAGTGCGACTCAGGTGAGTCCTCTGTCTGTATGAAGCCTTTGGACCGTATGAAGCCTTTGGTCTGAGGTTTGTCTTCTTCACGTGAGGTGTCATGATGACATTCACAGGAAGACTCTCCAGACACCTTTTCGGAACCCAGATCTTCTTCATAGGCGGTCCATTCCTGCAGTTAGTACCAATTTACCTGGCAAACACTTCACCATTCTGATTCTTAAACAATATATAGTTTGCATCAAGGATTCATCAATGATGATGGGGTTAGCACAAGTGAAGCCAGATAGATTGGATGGATTTGCTGAAGGTTCCTTTGCAGCAACCCACATGGTTTTGGGGTACTGCTCAGGTTTCCAGTAAGAGCCATCTACATTCATTTTCCTTACAAACCCTACACCCTCTTTCCTAGGGTTTCGGTTCAAAATCTGCTTTTTCAGGACATCACATAGCGTCTGATGCCCTTTAAGACTTTTGTACATACCTGTTTCAAGCAATGTCTTCAACCTAGCATTCTCATCAGCAATAGCGGTGGTATCCTCAGCAGAGGGGTTAGTTACCACATCAACAGTTGAAGATATTGCAACAGCATTAGCAGTAGAACATTCAGCAACAGAAGTAGCATTATCACGCTCAATGCATTCAAGACATGGTGGTTCAAATCCTTCCTAAGCGGGACTGATCTGTTTGGCGCGAAGTGACTCGTTTTCCGTTTGAAGATCTTCATGAACCGCTCTCAATTTCTCAAGATCTTGCTTCCTTTGAAGATAATCATAGGAAAGCTTTTCATGAGTTGTTGAGAGAGTTTCATGATGACTTTCAAGTTCCTGATACTTAACGTGAAGATTTTTATGTCTTCAATTAAGAATTCAGATCGAGTCATTTCAGCACCTAACAGATCATTGCTTCTGTCTAACAGTTTTTGAATATGTTCCATAGCTTTCTGTTGTTCAGTTGCAATTTTAGCAAGTGTTTTGTAGCTAGGTTTTGAACCACAATCAGAGTCATCGTTGCTAGATGTTTGATAGTGAGTAGTGCATGTGTTTACCTTGGCACCACGTTCCATGAAGCAGTAGGTAGAAGCGGAGTAGTCCTTGACATTTGCATCGGTGTCGGTGATGAAGTCATTGTCTTCAGTGTTGAAGATGGACTTGGCAACGTATGTTGTAGCCAGACTTGCGACGCCTGAGTCGGATTCCTCCTCAGACTCCACCTCCGCCTCCTCAGAAGCAGACTCCTCCTCTGAATCCATTTCCTTGCCAACAAACGCACGTGCCTTGCCAGATGAGCTCTTCTTGTGTGATGAAGACTTTGAGGAAGACTTGGAAGAAGACTTTGAGTATTTCTTCTTCTTCTTCTTGTCGTCAGAGTCATATTCCTTGCTCTTCTTCTTCTTTTTGTTCTCATTGTCCCACTATGGACACTCAGAGATGAAGTGGCCAAGTTTCTTGCACTTGTGACATGTTTTCTTCTTGTAGTCATGAGCAGGAGCTTCATCATTCCTTGAACTTGATCGGGAAGACTTTCTGAAGCCTTTCTTCTTGGTGAATTTCTGGAACTTCTTGACAAGCATAGCAAGTTCCCTTCCAATGTCTTCAGGATCATCAGAACTGCTGTCAGATTCTTCTTCAGATGAGGAGACAACTTTTGCCTTCAAGGCACGAGTTCGCCCATAGTTTGGACCGTAGATATCTCTTTTCTCCGAAAGCTGAAACTCATGTGTGTTGAGCCTCTCAAGTATGTCAGACGGATCGAGTGTCTTGAAATCAGGACATTCTTGAATCATCAGGGCCAGGATGTCAAACGAACTATCAACTGATCTCAGCAGCGTCTTGACGACTTCGTGTTTGGTAATCTCAGTGGCGCCGAGGGCTTGAAGCTCATTTGTGATGTCAGTGAGTCGGTCAAATGTGTGCTGGACATTCTCATTGTCATTTCGCTTGAAGCGGTTGAAGAGGTTGTGAAGGACACTGATTCTCTGATCTCTCTGGGTTGAGATGCCTTCATTGACCTTGGAGAGCCAGTCCCAGACCAGCTTAGATGTCTTCAAAGCACTCACACGGCCATACTGTCCTTTGGTCAGATGACCACAGATGATATTCTTGGCAGTAGAGTCCAGTTGAACGAATTTCTTGACATCAGCAGCAGTGACACCTTCTCCAGCCTAGGGAACACCGTTCTCGATGACATACCATAGGTCGACGTCAATGGCTTCAAGATGCATGCGCATCTTATTCTTCCAGTAGGGATATTCAGTTCCATCGAAGACGGGGCACGCAGCGGAGACTTTAATTATCCCTGCAGTCGACATAGCTAAAACTCCAGGTGGTTAAACCGAATCACACAGAACAAGGGAGCACCTTGCTCTGATACCAATTGAAAGTGCATTATATCGACTAGAGGAGGGGTTAATAGGCGATTTTTATGGAAGTCTTCAGAACATAGAAGTTTTGAAGACAAACGATAAAATTAAACCTATTACCATGCAGCAGAAGGTAGACTACACTAGGCAAACCATAGTCAAGTATTCAATGAAGTGAAAGCACAAAGACTAATAGCAGCTAGGTAGTAAGGATCAGGTAGGAAGATATTGTGAAGCCAAACAGAACACGCAGTCACTCAGTGAAGACAAATGATAGTACAAACATACAATGACTTCACAAGGAGTAACAGTAAGTAAAGGGAAGTGAAGATGAAACCAGTGACTCGTTGAAGACAATGATTTGTTGGACCAGTTCCAGTTGCTGTGACAACTGTACGTCTGTTTGGAGCGGCTAGGTATTTAAACCTTAGGACACACAGTCCCGGACACCCAGTCCTGAACACGCAGCTCGGGACACCTAGTCCTCACCGTATTCTCCTTGAGATAAGGTCACATAGACCTCGCCCAACCACTCTGGTAAGTCTTCAAGGTAGACTCCCAAACCTTCACAGACTTCGTTCACCGGTAATCCACAATGTCTCTTGGATGCTCAGAACGCGACGCCTAACCGGCTGGAGGATGCACAGTCCTCAAGTGCAATAAGTCTTTAGATCACACAGACAAGAAGACTTAAGTGATGCCCAATTCTCTCTGGCTCTGGTGGTTAGGGCTTTATCCTCGCAAGGAATTCTCTCTCAAAGGCTTCAAGGTGGGTTGCTCTCAAACGACAAAAGCCGTACTTTCAATCTGAGCAGCCAACCGTTTATGGTTGTAGGGGGTGGGCTATTTATAGCCACTTGGCAACCCGACCTGATTTGTCCGAAATGACCCTGGGTCACTAAGGAACTAACACGTGTTCCAACGGTCAGATTTCAAACTCACACGACAACTTTACTTGGGCTACAAGCAAAGCTGACTTGTCCGACTCTAGACAAGATTCGCTCTCATAGTCTTCACTCGAAGACATAGGTTTTTGGTTTAGGCATCACTTCAGTCATTCTGACTGGTTCTCTTGGACCCCACTTAACAGTACGGTGGTTCCTATGACTCAACACAAAATAAAAAGAACTACGAAAGATCTAAGTCTTCGAGCTCCATAGGCTTCATGTAGTGTCTTCTCTTGTCATAGTCTTCAATGTGAATATCTTCATATACCACCTTTGACTTCAATGTCTTCATACATTTTTAGGGGTCATCTCTGGTAGTAAAACCGAATCAATGAGGGACTTCTACCTGTGTTATCCTGCAATTCTCACAAACACATTAGTCCCTCAACTAGGTTTGTCATCAATACTCCAAAACCAACTAGGGGTGGCACTAGATGCACTTACAAGATCCTATATGCATATTATTACCCCTCTGATTATGAACATGAATATGCTTTGTGAGTAATTACGTTTGTTCCCGTGGACAAGGGAGAAGTCTTGCTATTAGTAGTCATGTGAATTTGGTATTCGTTTGATATTTTGATAAGATGTATGTTGTCTAGCCTCTAGTGGTGTTATGTGAACGTCGACTACATAACACTTCACCATTATTTTGGCCTAGAGGAAGGCATTGGGAAGTAATAAGTAGATGATGGGTTGCTAGAGTGACAGAACCTTAAACCCTAGTTTATGCATTGCTTCATAAGGGGCTGATTTGGATCCACATGTTTCATGCTATGGTTAGGTTTACCTTAATACTTTTATTGTAGTTGCGGATGCTTGCAATAGAGGTTAATCATAAGTGGGATGCTTGTTCAAGTAAGAACAGAACCCAAGCACCGGTCCACCCACATATCAAATTATCAAAGTACCGAACACGAATCATATGAATGTGATGAAAACTAGCTTGACGATATTCCCATGTGTCCTCGGGAGCGCTTTTCCTATTATAACAATTTGTTCCGGCTTGTCCTTTGCTACAAAAAGGATTGGGCCACCTTGCTGCACTTTATTTACTTTTGTTACTTGTTTCTCGTTACAATTTATCTTATCACAAAATTATCTGTTACCACTTATTTCAGTACTTGCAGAGAATACCTTGCTGAAAACCGCTTATCATTTCCTTCTGCTCCTCGTTGGGTTCGACACTCTTACTTATTGAAAGGACTATGATAGATCCCCTATACTTGTGGGTCATCAAGACTCTTTTCTGGCGCCGTTGCCGGGAAGTGTAGCGCCTTTGGTAGGTGGAATTTGGTAAGGAAAAATTTATATAGTGTGCTGAAATTTACTGTCACTTGTTACTATGGAAAGTAATTCTCTGAGGGGCTTGTTCGGGGTATCTTCACCCCGTACAGTAGAGCAAAGAGTTGCTCCTCAAGCTATTGAACCTATTGAAAATGAAACTCCTTTTGAATTTCCTTCGGGTATGATGGAAAAACTGCCAGCTAACCCTTTTACAGGAGATGGAACAAAGCATCCTGATGAGCACTTAATATATGTGGATGAAGTTTGTGGATTATTTAAGCTTGCAGGTATACCAGATGATGTTGCTAAGAAGAAGGTCTTCCCTTTATCTTTGAAGGGAGACGCATTGATATGGTATAGGCTATGTGATGATATGAGACCATGGGACTATAAAAGATTGAAGTTGGAATTTCATCAAAAGTATTACCCTATGCATCTTGTTCGTCATGATCGCAATTATATATATAATTTCTGGCCTCGCGAAGGAGAAAGCATCGCTCAAGCTTGGGGGAGGCTTAAATTGATGTTATATTCATGCCCCAATCATGAGCTCTCGAGGGAAATAATTATGCAAAGTTTTTATGCTCGGCTTTCTGAAAACAATCGCACCATGCTCGATACTTCTTGTGCTGGCTCTTTTATGATGAAGACTATTGAATTCAGATGGAATTTATTGGATAGAATTAAACGCAACTCTGAAGATTGGGACCTCGATGAAGGTAAGGAGTAAGGTATGACACCTAAGTTTGATTGTGTTAAATCTTTTATGGACATCGATATTTTCCGTAAGTTTAGCACTAAATATGGACTTGACTCTGAGATAGTAGCTTCTTTCTGTGAATCTTTTGCTACTTATGTTGATATCCCTAAGGAGAAGTGGTCTAAATATCATCCTCCCATAGAAGTAAAAGTAGCTGCACCTATTAAATTTGAAGAAAAGACTGTCAGTTATAATGATCCTATTGTTCCTACTTCTTATGTTGAGAAACCACCTTTCCCTGTTAGAGTAAAGGATCATGCTAAAGCTTCAACTGTTGTTCATAAAAGCAATATTAGAACTTATACACCTCCTAAGCAAGTTAAAGTAGAACCTAATATTGCTATTGTTAAAGATCTCTTGTCTGATAATATTGATGGGCAGGTTATTCAGTTCGAAGGTAAAACTACTAGAATTGTTAAACCTTGTGCTAAAGATAAACATAGACCTGTGGTAGGCGTGCCTGTTATTTCTATTAAAATAGGAGATCATTGTTATCATGGCTTATGTGATATGGGTGCGAGTGCTAGTGTTATACCACATACTTTATACGAAGAAATTAAGAATGAAATTGCACCTGCTGAGTTAGAAGGTATTGATGTCACAATTAAACTTGCCAATAGAGATACTATTTCACCAATTGGAATTGTTAGAGATGTTGAAGTCTTGTGTGGGAAAACTAAATATCCTGCTGATTTTCTTGTTCTTACTTCTCCGCAAGATAGCTTTTGTCCCATTATATTTGGTAGACCCTTCTTGAACACTGTTAATGATAGGATAGATTGCAAAAGAATGTTGTTACTATTGGCTTGGATGATATGGTTCATGAGTTTAATTTCTCTAAATTTAGTAAACAACATTGTGAGGAAGAATTACCTAGTAAGGATGAAATTATTGGTCTTGCTTCTATTGCCGTACCTCCTAGTGATCCTTTAGAACATTATTTGCTAGACCATGAAAATGACATGTTCATGAATGAAAGAAGGGAAATATATGAAGTATTCTTTAAACACGAATCTATTCTGCAACACAATTTGCCTGTTGAAATTTTAGGGGATCCTCCTCCACCCAAGGGTGATCCTGTGTTTGAGCTTAAACCCTTGCCTGATAATCTTAAATATGCTTATCTTGATGAAAAGAAGATATATCCTGTTATTATTAGTGCTAACCTTTCAGAGCATGAAGAAGAAAGATTATTGAAAACTCTGAAGAAGCACCATGCTGCTATTGGATATACTCTTGATGATCTTAAGGGCATTAGTCCCACTCTATGTCAACATAAAATAAATTTGGAAGCAGATGCCAAACCAGTTCGTGATCCTCAACGACGTCTGAATCCTAAAATGAAATAAGTGGTAAGAAAAGAAATACTAAAGCTTCTGGAGGCAGGTATAATCTATCCCGTTGCTGATAGTGAGTGGGTAAGTCCTGTCCATTGTGTCCCTAAGAAGGGAGGTATTACTGTTGTTCCTAATGAGAAATACGAATTGATTCCACAAAGAATTATCACAGGTTATAGGATGGTAATTGATTTCCGCAAATTAAATAAAGCTACTAAGAAAGATCATTACCCCTTACCTTTTATTGATCAAATGCTAGAAAGATTATGCAAACATACACACTATTGCTTTCTAGATGGTTATTCTGGTTTCTCTCAAATACCTGTGTCGGCTAGAGATCAATCAAAGACTACTTTTACATGCCCTTTTGGTACTTTTGCTTATAGACGTATGCCTTTTGGTTTATGTAATGCACCTGCTACCTTTCAAAGATGCATGATGGCTATATTCTCTGACTTTTGTGAAAAGATTTGTGAGGTTTTCATGGACGATTTTTCCGTCTGTGGTTCCTCTTTTGATGATTGCTCGAGCAATCTTGATCGAGTTTTGCAGAGATGTGAAGAAACTAATCTTGTCTTGAATTGGGAAAAGTGCCACTTTATGGTTAATGAAGGTATCGTCTTGGGGCACAAAGTTTCTGAAAGAGGTATTGAAGTTGATAAAGCCAAATCTGATGCTATTGAAAAGATGCCATGTCCTAAGGACATCAAAGGTATAAGAAGTTTCCTTGGTCACGCCGGATTTTACAGGAGGTTCATTAAAGACTTCTCAAAAATTTCTCGGCCTCTGACTAATTTATTGCAAAAAGATATACCATTTGTCTTTGACGATGATTGTGTGGAAGCATTTGAAACACTTAAGAAAGCATTAGTCTCTGCACCTGTTGTTCAGCCACCTGATTGGAATTTACCCTTTGAAATTATGTGTGATGCTAGTGATTATGCTGTAGGTGATGTTCTAGGGCAAAGATTTGATAAGAAATTAAATGTTATTCATTATGCTAGTAAGACTCTAGACAATGCTCAAAGAAATTATGCTACTACTGAAAAAGAGCTTTTAGCAGTTGTATTTGCCTGTGATAAGTTCAGACCTTATATTGTTGATTCTAAAGTAACTGTTCACACTGATCATGCTGCTATTAAATACCTTATGGAAAAGAAAGATGCTAAACCTAGACTTATTAGATGGGTTCTCTTGCTACAAGAATTTGATTTGCATATTGTTCATAGGAAAGGAGCTAAGAACCCCGTTGCAGACAACTTCTCTAGGTTAGAAAATATTCTTGATGACCCACTACCTATTAATGATAGCTTTCCTGATGAACAATTAAATGTTATAAGTACTTCTCGTAGTACTCCATGGTATGCTGATTATGCTAATTATATTGTTGCTAAGTTTATACCACCTAGCTTCACATACCAGCAAAAGAAATAGTTTTTCTATGACTTGAGACATTACTTTTGGGATGATCCACATCTTTATAAAGAAGGAGTAGATGGTGTTATTAGACATTGCGTACCTGAGCATGAACAGGAACAGATCCTACGCAAGTATCACTCCGAAGCTTATGGAGGACACCACGCTGGAGATAGAACTGCACATAAGGTATTGCAATCTGGTTTTTATTGGCCTACTCTCTTCAAGGATGCCCGTAAGTTTGTCTTGTCTTGTGATGAATGTCAAAGAATTGGTAATATTAGTAGACGTCAAGAAATGCCTATGAATTATTCTCTTGTTATTGAACTGTTTGATGTTTGGGGCTTTGATTATATGGGACCTTTTCCTGCCTCTAATGGATATATACATATTTTAGTTGCTTTTGATTACATTACTAAGTGGGTAGAAGCTATTCCAACTAGTAGTGTTGATCATAACACTTCTATTAAAATGCTTAAAGAAGTTATTTTTCCGAGGTTTGGAGTCCCTAGATATTTAATGACTGATAGTGGTTCACACTTTATTCATGGTGCTTTCCGTAAAATGCTTGCTAAGTATGATGTTAATCATAGAATTGCATCTCCTTATCACCCTCAGTCTAGTGGTCAAGTAGAGTTGAGCAATAGAGAGCTCAAATTAATTTTGCAAAAGACTGTTAATAGGTCTAGAAAGAATTGGTCTAAGAAACTTGATGATGCATTATGGGCTTATAGAACTGCATATAAAAATCCTATGGGTATGTCTCCGTATAAAATGGTTTATGGAAAAGCATGTCACTTACCTCTCGAACTAGAACATAAGGCGTATTGGGCTATTAAAGAGCTCAACTATGATTTTAAACTTGCCGGTGAGAAGAGGTTATTTGATATTAGCTCACTTCATGAATGGAGAACCCAAGCCTAAGAAAATGCCAAGTTGTTTAAAGAAAAAGTTAAAAGATGGCATGACAAAATGATACAAAAGCGTGAGTTTAATGTAGGTGATTATGTATTGCTATACAACTCTCGTTTAAGATTTTTTGCAGGAAAACTTCTCTCTAAGTGGGAAGGCCCCTATGTTATCGAAGAGGTCTATCGTTCCGGTGCCATAAAAATCAACAACTTTGAAGGCACAAATCTGAAGGTGGTAAATGGTCAAAGAATTAAACATTATATCTCAGGTAATCCCATAAATGTTGAAACCAATATTATTGAAACCGTAACCCCGAAGGAATACATAAGGGACACTTTCCGGAACGTTTCAGACTCCTAAAAGGAATAGGTATGTGGTACGGTAAGTGTCGTGGTTTTGTCATGGCAGATGTCCTAGAGAAAGGACTTAGTCGTGGAGCCATGGCGACGGTTTAGCTTGAAGGGGTTAAAGCGGACACAAGGACGCAAGAGAGTTTATACTAGTTCGGCCCCTTCGATGAAGGTAAAAGCCTACGTCTAGTTGTGATTGGATTGATGGGGTTTCGGTGACTAGGGAGCAAACAAGCTTCGCCTATGTCTCAAGTTGTTGTCTGTTGTCCTTGAACCACCGTCGGGTCGTCCCCTTATATACACGGGTGACGCCCGTCGGTTCACAGAGTCCCAATACCGGCTCATAGATGTGTCTGGTTTGGTCTCTACTTATTCCTAACTTACAACACAAGTTAAATACCAACGCCGGTTTACGGCTATGGGCCTTGAACCGACTATGGGCCTTGAGCCCTCATCTGCCTTCTTGGGCTTTAACATACTTAACTACTGACGAAGTTAACCCGGCCCAGATAGGCCGGTTTACGCCCAGTAGTGATATCCCCAACATTAGGCCCCAGATTGATTTAAACATGTTCATGTCAATCCTTTAGCAAAAATCTTCATCTTCAATATCTTCTTGTAGTTTGTTGAACCGCCATGATGTCATCTTCTCGGGTCGTTGTAAACCGGCGTGACGTCACCTGTTATAAAGGACCTTAATAGGTCTGCGACAATTAAGGCGACATCTTCGTTTCCAAACCCACGGTCCCTTGATTTTCGCGCCTGACTCATGTCCCTTGCCTTATAAATAGGACCGAAGGGTCATTTCCTTTTCCCTTCCGTACCCTTGCGCTTCGTCTTCCTCGCGTTGCCCAGCTTCGGAGCTCCGCCGCCACCGTCAACCTCTGCATCAACCTTGGCCGCTGCATCAACCTGGGCGCACCAGAGCACCGCGGCAACCTTCCGCGTCTTTCTCATCACCAGTAAGTCTTCTGTTCTTTTCAACACAGATCTGCTCTAGGGTTTGATGTTCTTCTAGTGTTCATCGCCTGTTTCGTGTTCATACGATAACTCCTAGATGCATCTGTGAATCCTTACTCTGTGTAGCGGTAGTTTTTAGCATCCGCCTTCAGTTTCATGCCTCAAGACCATAGATCTGTATGTATCTCTGCCCATGGATTCAGTACTGTTCTTTTTTGAACCTTGAATATTTTCCTTATTTTCTGAACTTGCTTCAGATCCGTCACTGTAGAGAAGTCTTATGAAATCTGTTTCTGTAAACTTACTCATCTGCTTCAATGTTTAGACCAGGCGGTTTAACTTTGTAGAAAAAATTGCCAAACCGGTATATACCATTAGTCCCCTTGTTGAACCGCCAGATGTTGTTGCTTCATAAAACTCCGGTTTAGATAGATCTGTCTCCGGTTTAACATTGCACATACCAATGTACCTTAATCAATCCATTTTTGAACCGGGATCACCTACCTTGTAGATTTCATCATGGCCAAGCAAGTATATGAGTGCAACTGGGTTCCTTCTCGCGTCACAGAGGCTCAACTGGACGATTTAGTCCTGATCGGCGCCTTAGGCAGCAAATATACCATCCATTGGAGGGCTCCTAGCAAAGAATGCCCTCCCACACCTCAAGAAGGAGAGGTTGTCGTTTTCGTAGATCACTTAGCCCGGGGCTTTAAGCCGCCCGGTTCTAAATTTTACCGGGACATTTTAGCCGATTTTCAACTCCATCCACAAGACACTGGCCCCAACTCTGTTACAAACATGTGTCACTTCCAAGTGCTCTGTGAGGCGTTCTTTCAAGAGGAGCCCACAGTGGAATTGTTCAGAGACTGTTTCCATCTAAACCGCTGTACTGAGTTTACTAACGGCTCCAATACGGAGTTGGGTGGCGTGGCGATTCAGAAAAGGAAAGAGGTCACATACCCTCACGCCAAACTGCACAGCCACCCCAAAGAGTGGAATCAAACATGGTTCTATTGCAAAGACACCTCCCCTGCTGGTGAAAATCCCTTGCCTGGCTTTCGTCCGGAGCGGCTCAGCAATACACACCCCTTTCCGCAGAGGTTGACTGCCCAGGAGAGAAGAAATATGCTCCTCAACTGTCGAAGCTCAGAGCCTTTATGGCCAACGGTTTAACAGGGGTTGATCTCGCTCGCTGTTGGATATCATGGAGCATACTGCCCCTTAGTCAGCGCTCCGGTTTGATGTGCGAGTATACTGGCAGTGTTGATGACCCACTGCAACATGCCAACATCCAGCTCACCGATGAAGAAATCACAGAGGCTGTGAATAAGATGCTGAATGAACCGGAACACATCTGTGCTAAAACCGGCCTGCTTCCCTTCTATGCCACCAACAAACCACCAGCTGTAAGAGTTTGATTTTCCTTTTTGCTGAATCTGTTATTGATATCTCTGGTCATTGTTTAATATTAGTGTCTGTGTAACCAGGGCAATGATCCGTTTTGGAGCAAGAAACTGCCACAGGAGAAACCAGAAAAACCAGACAAACCAGAAAGAGCAACCCGGCAGAAGACTAAAGCTGTGAAGAAGACTGCCCACAGGAAAAGAACCACTGCCTCCTCTAATCCGGCCCCTGATGATGATGCGGATAATCCAGACCTTGAGGTAGGGCTTGACTCACTTGGCTTATTTTTCATGCGTCTTATTGATGATGATATTTGTCAGGATGATGCCGAAGCCAGCCATGCTGATGCTGCAGAGGTAATTATTCTCTCTTCTGATTCAGAACCTTTGCCTTCAATAAAAATCCGTTAGGCAAACCGAAAAGTTAAATTTTCTCATCCTCTAGCTTACTTGGATCCCAAATTTCTTATGAAGACCCAACAGCACGAAGCTCATCGCACAACCCGGCACAGCGGCCAGGTAGTTACCTCCGCCGGTTTACCGAACAGTCCGGTTCAGAAACGCCGTTCAGAGGTCTCTAATTTGCTTGTCAGTGCTTGTCCTAAAGCGGGCTGTTTTCATCAACCTCTTAATCCATCTGACTCCGATTATCAGGTTACTTCCCACTCATCCTCTGGCGAGTCATCGGCTACTCAGCTGCCACCGCTCAAAACGGTGCTTGGGTAAGCTATACTTATCATAATATTTGCAGTACATCACCTTGGAACATATGCTATATTTGATTTTGATATTCCTTTCAGGGCCAAGCCTAGGCCAAGCAAGAAGGCTCGCCTGGATAAAGCGGCCGAAGAGGATACTGTCCGTGAACCGGGCAAAACACCAGATCTTGAAGCGGCTATTCCTGAGGATATACCCAATGATCCTCCGCAGCAAGACGACGATCTTATTGCTGAAGAGAGGCCTATTGATACCTCAAGTCCTGTCAATCAGCCCACAAGCTCCATCTGGATTGAGAAATCCACCGGTCCAACAAAGCCTGCTGACAAGCCAACAGCCCCAGTGCAAACCGGCGATGCCAAGGATGATGAGGTTGTCATTACTGGCATTGGCCATACAGAGCCAATCAATCCTGTCGCTTTGTCCAAACATACTGCCAAGGAAGAATTTGCTGCCTTTGGAAAAGGCAAGTGGAATGCTGATCTGGCGACTTACGCTGCTCTGAACGCCCAAGATATCCATTCTGGCTACCTGAACCGGCTGTATACCAGTCGTGACTATGAAGCCGGTCTGGTTAACATGATGAAAGATAAATACGAGGTAACTTCCATATGCTCTTTCCTGCTTGTATATTTCAATTCTTGTTGACGCTCCTAGCCCCCGAGGGCCGGTTTGTAATCTTCTTTCAAACCGGGACTTACTAATATAAATCTTAATGCTTTGAAATTCGCTGATGTAGCCCCCAAGGGCCGGTTCAACTTAGCATAATTAAACTGGGACTTTAAGTAATTGAGATCGCCGCATCAGAATATATACGAGCAAATAGCCATTAGCCCCCAAGTGCCAAGTTGAATACTTGTATTGATCTTGGGACTTTGTAAGCAATTGAAAGATGAAGATTGAATATGCATTAGCCCCCAAGTGCCAAGTGCATAACTTGTTATGTGGTTGGTACTTTAATCCTTGTACCGTTTTGCTGAATCATATAACTATCTGTATGCAGGCTGAGCTGAAGACGAAAGAAAGCCAAGTCGCCGATCTCCAAGAAAATCTGAAATCCCAACAAGCTGAAACCTCCAAAGCAAAAGAGGAATTAACCAACGCTTTAAGCGCCATGGAATAGCTTAAGGAGAGCTTCAAGAAGAAGCGGGCGGATTGGGCCACTGAAAAATCCGCTTTAATCAAACGAGCAGAAGATGCCGAGGCTGCACTAAAACCGGTGGCGGATGAACTGACCAGCATAAAGCGGCACGTGCATGCCATGACCACTGCTATCTTTGGTAAGCCGGTTTAACTTCTGAATTGATTCTGCCGTCTTACAGAGCCGCCGGTTTGTTAACCCTTTATGATATTTTAGGGACACGCATTGGTCACTTGGGGTCAGATGTGCGGAAGAAATTGAAAGCCGCCTATACGTTGATCGAACAACTGTACACTGGTGCACAACGTATCATCTGTACTGCATTCCACAACAAACCAGCACCCACTTTGATTCAGGACACTCTGATGAAACTGTCGGTGCTTCCTGCCCGGGTTGAAGAGCTGAAGAAATCTGCTACTCGAACCGGTGCGATCAATGCCTTAATCCGGGCAAAAGCTTGGGTGCCGGATTTTGACCCTATTGAAGCGGCTCAGGGCTATCCCAGCTTGAAGGAAGACGGGTCAGAGTTTAGTGAAGCGGA
Source organism: Triticum aestivum (assembly GCF_018294505.1). Lineage (NCBI taxonomy): Eukaryota > Viridiplantae > Streptophyta > Magnoliopsida > Poales > Poaceae > Triticum > Triticum aestivum. The sequence continues at coordinate 636,341,705 of NC_057806.1, forward strand.
TCTACGAGCAATAAACTGGGAGGTGCGTCCGCTAGCTTGTCAATTGGCTGAAGAAGCAGACATGTCTCATTATCAAGCCCAATATGACAATCAAAACAAGCGAGTAGCTGCACCAATTCATGAAGCGGAGAATCTTATCCCTCCAATCCGTAAGCATACTTACGCTCCTGATATTGACCTGTCGTTGCTGATCCATGATGAAGCTGTCTTTCAAGCATTAATGGGAATCGACTAGACAACTGTTGATTTCCAGCCGCTGGGTAGAGAAACTGAAGCTGAAGCGGCGCGGGATGACCCACAACCATCAGGCCGGGCTGGTGACCAAGCTTGAACCGGAAGCCGGTTTAAAACTGCTTCTCCCTTGCGAAAAACAATGATCTTATTTTGGGCACCATGTTGCCTTGTAATAGGCTAGCTGATACTTTTGATGCTAAAATGCCTTCGTGCATAATTACTGCAACTTGCTCTTCCTTTGGGTGATGAACTTTCCAAAGTACTTTCTGCAATAAAAATCTTAAAGTGCCATCGCGGTTGTACCGTCGGGCGGAATATGATGTCTGCATACATGAAATCAAAACATCCGAAATTTTTAAGTATATGACCAAATTTTGAGATACATAATACCTGCCATCGTTGGACGTGAAGTTGGCTTGGCCAATCTTGAAGCGGAGTTTTATAAACCCACACTATTGGAGGAGATAGCAGCTCCTGTATATATATATGATGCCAGTTTACCATGTAAACCGTGTCGGGTTATAATAAACACCGTGTTACTCCGCAATAGGATGTCAAAAAATCAAACCGAGCAAATAGTCTCCAGATTAAAAATGGACCGTGTTCCGTCAATAGACAGTGTGAACCGGTTTAAAATTTTGTCGGTTTAAAAAACGCAACAAAAAGGAAGAAAAATCTATCCAAGAAAAATGTGAAGCAAAGGCAATGACAAAACCGTTTGCAAAAATAGGCTTATTTGAGCTGATCAGATGGCATTACCATGGTCGGACACGACCAAGCTCCCGATAGGTGTAGCTATGGTGCAAGTCAGCCAGGTCCCCAAATGAAACCGTGGCATTTATGCCGATCAAGTGGCATGGCAATGGTTCGGGTTCGACCAAGCCCCCAAGTGATTCTGTGGCCTTAGGCCGATCAAGAGGCATGACTGGTTCAGACGTGACCAAGTCCCCAAGTGATCTGGTGGCTCTCGCGTATCAAGAGGTATTGCATTGGTTCGGACACGACCAAGCCCCCAAGTGATATAACATGATGCTTTTGAAAAGCTAACTCAAGGGGTAAACCGGAGGCCGCTTTAGAACAACTCCGTGTAACCACACATGATGTAAAAGAACAGATACCCCGCTTTAGCTGAGGTTCCAGTTTATTATATTTAATCATAATATATACATCATCGTAATATGTACATAAGTGGAGCCAATGGCTCAGGTATAGTAAGGCCGAAGATGAGCTATGTTCCACGGCCTGTTGGTCTCTTCCTATGATGTACGTGAGTCTTTATGCTCTCGAATATCGATCAGATAGTATGACCCGTTGTGCAGATTCTTGCTGACCACAAAAGGACCCTCCCAAGGTGGGGATAGCTTATGCATATCAGTCTAGTCTTGGATGAGCCGAAGCACCAAATCTCCCTCTTGAAAGGTTCTGGTTTTAACTCGGCGACTGTGATAATGACGAAGATCCTGTTGGTAAATCGCTGAGCGAGCAGCTGCTATGTCACGCTCTTCATCCAACCGGTCCAAAGCATCTTGCCGTGCTGTCTCGTTGTCCGCTTCAACATAAGCCGTCACACGAGGTGAATCATGACGGATATCACTGGGGAGAACCGCCTCCGCTCCTTAGACCATGAAGAACGGTGTGTATCCTGTTGATCTGTTGGGTGTGGTGTTGATGCTCCATAACACAGATGGTAATTCTTCTACCCAACAACCCGGTGTTCTCTGCAAAGGAACCATAAGCCGGGGCTTGATGCCTCTCAAAATCTCTTGATTACCCTTTCTGCTTGACCATTGGACTGTGGGTGTGCCACTGATGAAACGTCAAGCCGGATGTGCTCCCGTTCGCAGAACTCCTTCATGGCACCCTTGGACAAATTGGTACCATTATCTGTGATGATACTGTGTGGAAAGCCAAACCGGAAAATCACTTTTTTGATGAACTGAACCGCCGTGGCTGCATCACACTTGCTAACAGGTTCTGCCTCCATCCACTTTGTAAACTTGTCAACCGCCACCAGGAGGTGGGTCTTCTTATCTTTGGACCTTTTGAAAGGCCCAACCATATCCAGCCCCCAAGTTGCAAATGGCCAAGTAATTGGAATCATTCTCAATTCTTGAGCCAGCACATGAGCACGTCTTGAAAACTTTTGGCAACCATCACATCGTCTGACCAGATCCTCCGCATCAGCATGAGCAGTTAACCAATAGAAGCCATGGCGAAACGCTTTAGCCACCAGAGATTTTGAACCGGCGTGGTGACCACAATCTCCTTCGTGGATCTCATGCAAAATTTCACGGCCTTCTTCAGGAGACACACAGCGCTGAAACGCCCCTGACACACTGCAATGATGCAACTCACCGTTGATAATAGTCATGGACTTGGATCGCCAGATTATCTGTCGGGCCAGAGTCTCATCCTCTGGTAACTCGCCCCGGTTCTTGTACGCCAAGTAAGGAAGCGTCCAATCCAGAATAACATGAAGAGCTACCACCAATTGAGCCTCCGGATCAGGAATAGCCAAATCCGCTTCACCAGGGACTTGACCGACGGGTTGTGCAGCACATCCAGAAAAACATTGGGCGGGACCGGTTTGCGCTGAGAGCCCAACCGGCTTAAAGCATCCGCCGCTTCATTCTTCCGCCGGTCCACGTGGTCCACCCGATAGCCTTTAAAGTGACCTGCAACAATATCCACCTCACGACGATATGCTGCCATGAGTGGGTCCTTGGAGTCCCAAGTGCCAGATACTTGCTGAGCTACAAGGTCCGAGTCACCGAAGCACTTAACTCGACTTAGATTCATCTCCTTAGCCATCCGGAGACCGTGGAGCAAAGCTTCATACTCAGCTGCATTGTTAGTAAAAGGGAACATTAAGTGGAGAACGTAACAAAACTTATCACCTCGTGGGGAAGTTAATACGACTCCAGCCCCCGAGCCTTCCAATTGCCTGGATCCGTCAAAATGGATGGTCCAATATGTGTGATCCGGCTTTTCTTCAGGTGCTTGCATTTCCGTCCAGTCATTGATGAAATCAACAAGTGCTTGAGACTTAACCACCGTCTGAGGCACATACTTTAAACCGTGCGGCCCAAGCTCTATAGCCCACTTGGCAATCCGGCCAGTCGCTTCCCCGTTCTGGATGATATCCCCCAAAGGAGTAGAACTTACCACCGTAATTGGGTGCCCTTGGAAGTATTGCTTAAGCTTCCTGCTTGCCATAAAAACTCCATACACCAGCTTCTGCCAATGCGGATACCTTTGCTTGGACTCAATGAGTACCTCGCTGGTATAATAGACCGGACATTGAACCGTATGCTCCTTACCTGCCTCCTTTCGCTCCACCACAATAGCCACGCTGACCGCACGAGCATTAGCAGCAACATATAGCAGTAACGGATCCTTGTCAATGGGAGCGGCGAGCACAAGTGGATTGGCCAATTGTCGCTTTAAGTCCTCAAATGCTTCATCAGCAGCGGAACTCCAGACGAACTGATCCGTCTTCTTCAACATCTGATATAAAGGGATTGCCTTCTCACCAAGGCGGCTGATAAACCGGCTTAACGCGGCAATCTGGCCTGCCAGGCGCTGAACATCATTGATACACTTCGGTTTAGCCAGGGAGGTGATGGCTGTGATATTCTCCGGATTAGCCTCAATTCCCCTGTTGGATACCAGAAAACCCAATAACTTGCCCGCCGGTACACCAAAGACACACTTGTCCGGATTAAGCATCATCTTGTACGTCCTCAGGTTATCAAAGGTTTCCTTAAAATCGTCAACCAGAGTCTCCTTCTCCCTGGACTTAACCACGATATCATCCACGTAAGCATGTACATTACGGCCAATCTGCTTGTGAAGACAATTTTGTACACACCGTTGATAAGTTGCCTAGGCACTTTTGAGCCCAAAGGGCATAGACACATAGCAGAAGGCTCCAAAGGGAGTTATGAATGCCGTCTTCTCCTGGTCCTTAACTGCCATTTTGATCTGATGATAGCCAGAATATGCATCCAAAAAACTTAAACGCTCACAACCCGCCGTAGCATCAATGATTTGATCAATACGGGGGAGGGCAAAAGGAACTGCTGGACAAGCCTTATTAAGATCTGTGTAATCCACACACATATGCCAGGTGCCATTTTTCTTAAGGACTAGCACCAGATTGGCAAGCCACTCAGGGTGAAAAACTTCAACAATAAAACCAGCTGCTAAGAGCCTGGCTACCTCTTCTCCAATCGCCTTGCGTCTTTCTTCGTTAAACCGGCGGAGGAACTATTTCACCGGTTTGTATTTAGGATCCACATTAAGGGTGTGCTCAGCGAGTTGCCTCGGTACACCTGGCATGTCAAAGGGATTCCATGCAAAAATGTCCCGATTCTCACGGATTAACTCGATGAGCGCGCTTTCCTATTTCGGATCCAAGTTGGCACTGATGCTGAACTGCTTGGACAAATCGCCCGGTACGAAGTCAACAAGCTTAGTTTCTGTTGCCGATTTGAACTTCAGGGTCGGATCATGCTCCGTGGTTGGCTTTTTTAACGGAGTCATGTCCGCCGGATCAATACTGTCCTTATAATACTTCAGCTCCTCGGTGGCACAAACCGACTCTGCATAAGCCGCATCTCCTTCCTCGCACTCCAAAGCGATTTTACGGCTTCCGTGAACCGTTATTGTCCCCTTGTAACCCGGCATCTTGAGCTGCAAATACACATAACAGGGCCGTGCCATAAACTTGGCGTAGGCCGGTCGCCCAAACAGGGCGTGATATGGACTTTGGATTTTCACCACTTCAAACGTCAATGTCTCCGACCTGGAATCATGATCATCTCCAAAGGCCACTTCCAGAGCTATCTTACCAACAGGATATGCTGACTTGCCAGGTACTACACCGTGGAACACCGTATTAGACGGTTTGAGATTTTTATCTGTTAGTCCCATATGACGGAAGGTCTCATAGTATAAGATATTAATGCTGCTCCCTCCATCCATGAGCACTTTGGTGAACTTGTAACCTCCTACCTGAGGTGCCACTACCAGAGCCAACTAACCCGGATTATCAACCTGGGGAGGGTGGTCCTCTCTGCTCCATATGATTGGTTGTTCAGACCAGCGTAGATAACGGGGCACGACCGGTTCAACAGAGTTGACTGCCCGCCTCTGAACCTTCTGGTCTCGCTTGTCCAAGCTAGTGGTGAAGACATGGTACTGCCCACTATTCAACTGCTTCGGGTTGCTCTCGTAACCTGACTGTTGCTGCTGCTGGTTATAACCACCCTAGTTGTTCTAATTATTTTGATTATTATGTCCGCCCGGATTACCATTAAATCCTGAACCGGAATTTCCTCCACCGTAACCCGGCCCGGATCCTGAGCCACCGCCGGAGCCGTGATCGTACCGGAAAGCATTAGAATTCTTGAACTCCTGCATAATAAAGCAATCCTTCCAAAGGTGGTTTGCTGGCACCTCCTTCGTCCCATGTCTTGGACAGGGCTGGCTCAGTAGATACTTTAGGCGATCCGGGTTAGGGTTGGGTGCCCCACTACGATTTTTGGTTTACCCTTGCATCGCTGGCCATTGTCCTGCGCGTTGGTATTAGCCACAAAGTCCATGTTACCATCCGCTTTACGCTTGCCTCCACCACCATTGCCTATCCAGTGATGCTGCTGACCTTTGGAGTTGTTGTTCCTCTTTCCCTTCCCTGCCTTATCATCATCAGATTCGGGATCCTTGGTACTATCAGAATCAGCATAGTTTACCAAAGCAGCCATGAGGGTCCCCATGTCAGTGCAATGGCGCTTCATCCGTCCCAACTTCAGCTTTAGGGGCCCAAACCGGCAGTTGCCTTCTAGGGTTAAGACTGCGGTGTCAGCGTTGATGCAGTCTGATGAATGCAACACTTGTGAGACCCGGCGCACCCAATGAGTCGTCGATTCTCCTTCCTCCTGGACACAGGCAGCTAAGTCTACTATCGACATGGGCTGCTTACATGTATCCTTGAAATTATTGATAAATCAGGCTCGTAATTGGGCCCATGAACTGATAGAATTAGCTGGCAAGCTTTTTAACCAAGTACGGGTCGTTCCTTCAAGCATCATGGTGAAGTATTTCACACACGCCGCGTCATCCACATCAAGCATCTCCATGGCCATCTCATAGCTCTCCACCCATGTCTCTGGAGGTTGATCCGCCCTGTAATTTGGTACCTTGCGCGGGCCTTTGAAATCCTTGGGCAGGCACACATTGTGTAAAGCGGGGACAAGGCAAGGCACCCCCAAAGAACTAGAAGTAACACCAGGTTCGATCGAGATAGTTGGACGAACCGGCGTAAGCTGCTGAGCCTGATATTGTGTGGCTAACTCGGCCTCCCTGCGCGCTCGGGCCCGGTCCACCACTTCCTGAGCGTTATCAGCACCACCTGCCGGGTTGTTGCCACGGGGTGCTCCACATCATTCATTACTCAACACTGTTAGTTCATCCATATGCCTGCTATAGCTCCGGCTTGGACAGGGGGCGAGTGGATCCGGTCACGGCTGTACGAGTATGCTTCCTGTTGGACCAAAGTTGTCCTCAGAAGCTCCTTGACCCATCACGTCTCTACTACCTGCGGCGAGTCACCTTCGATTGGAATGGCCTCCAGCCGTGCAGCAGCGGCAACGAGATTGTCCATCGGGTTGGAGTAGTGACCCGGAGGTGTCAAAACAGCCTGAGGTATAACGGTATTTTGACGAGGTAGATCCGTCCGACGGGGCTGAACCGGCGCGCCGGTCGCAGGGGCTTCTGCCCGGTTTACCTCCAGCAGATTACTGGTTCCTGCTCCTGGGGTGTTGAAAAGGTCTCTGGCCTCGAAAACCGAAGGCAAACGAGATCGATACTTCCTCTTCATGACTTCATGCGACGCGTTCTGGTCCAACATGAGCCTGTAGGCTTGTGCGTCTAAAGCGGCCCGCTCTGCGGTCATCCTGGCATCCTCAGCTGCCAGGTCTGCCTTGGCCTGGGTGATCTGCTCCTTCACCTTTGCTATCTCCGCGTTGTGGGCGTCCTGATCCACCGGGTTAGCTTCTGCCATGAGCACGGTCAATGTATCAAACAGATCTGATAGAACTTGAGCCGGCGGGCGTACAGAGCCTCCTGCCCTGGCAGCCGTCGCTGCTACTGAACCGGAGGTCACTGGCATAGCGGTCGAAGAATGAAGTGCTGCTTGTGTGCCAGCCATGAATATTCCAACTCGGTTGGGTAGATCAGAGGGGTCTGGAATACTGTCGCCATCGAAACAGCCCCCAATCCGGCCGTCTTGTAGCTGATATAGAGATTCGGTTTCTCCGCTTGATGACTCGTCATCGGAACAAATGACGGTCTCGCTGCAGGATTCCGATCCATCCTCATAACTTCCTCCGTGGATGACTCCCACGAAGGCACGCCTCACGGCCGGTTTAACCCGGGCGGACTGTGCACGCTGAGCCGTTTCGACGAGGTCGGTGCAGATGTCCGGCTCAGGGCCCGGTTCACCGATCTTGCCGATGAAAACGTGTATGCCACCAAAGGGGACCCGGTACCCATACTCAACTGAGCTGGCCTCGGGGCCCCAGCCTACATCATCGATGTAGAGCTACCGCGATGACTCTTAGTCATCCGGCCCACGATGTAGCCCTCGAGTCCTTCAAAGCGACCCTCCAAGAACTTGAAACCATCGTGCGATCGCCCCACGGTGGGCGCCAACTGTCGTGGTTTTGTCACGGCAGATGTCCTAGAGAAAGGACTTAGTCGTGGAGCCATCATGACAGTTTAGCTTGAAGGGGTTAAAGCGGACACAAGGACGCAAAAGAGTTTATACTAGTTCGGCCCCTTCGATGAAGGTAAAAGCCTATGTCTAGTTGTGATGGGATTGATGGGGTTTCGATGACTAGGGAGCAAACAAGCTTCGCCTATGTCTCGAGTTGTTGTCTGTTGTCCTTGAACCGCCGCCGGGTCGTCCCCTTATATACACGGGTGACGCCCGTCGGTTCATGGAGTCCCAATACCGGCTCATAGATGTGTCCGGTTTGGTCTCTACTTATTCCTAACTTACAACACAAGTTAAATACCAACGCCGGTTTACGGCTACGGGCCTTGAACCGACTATGGGACTTGAGCCCTCATCTGCCTTCTTGGGCTTTAACATACTTAACTACCGACGAAGTTAACCCGGCCCAGATAGGCCGGTTTACGCCCAGTAGTGATATCCCCAACAGTAAGTAAACCGACTCCAAAACAATTTTTAAGGCAATATTTCTCCGTTTTGGAATATTTAGAAAAATAGAAAAATAAGTAGCAGTCCGGGAAGGACACGAGGGCCCCACAAGGGTGGTGGGCGCACCCTACCCCTCTGGGCGTGCCCCCGTACCTCATGAGCACCTCGTGTGCCTTCCGGACTCTGTTTTCTTGCACATTACGTATTTTGGTCGGTAAAAATTCATTATATATTCTCCCGAAGGTTTTGACTCCCATATCACGCAAACCTCCTTTGTTTTTGTTTTCGAGTTGTTGCTACTGCAGATTAAATCAACATGTCTTCCCAGGATTCGGAAGGAGAAAGCTATATGGATGATTACTTAGCAAATCCAAAGGTCTATGGAGGTGTGGAACACGACAGATGGACCACAGAGGAAGAACAGGACTATGAACCCAAGGGGATGGAGGAGACGAGCTCCGATGAAGATGAAGCACCATTACCTCAACCTGGGGACATGCACGTGGAGTTCAAAAAGTTAAGTCTCCCTGATAGGGTAAAGAAACCCAAGTTCGAGTTTATCCCTTATCGTCTCTTGCAGGAAAATAAGCAAGACCTATGCAAAAAGATATTAACCCTGGAGTGGGAGATTGATGATCTGAGGGATCAAAATGCCGTCCTCAAGCGCAAATTAAGGGAGAAGCCTAAGCCATCAACTAAGCCAACATCACCACCACCTTCTTCACCGACAAAGGAGACATAATCACATGGGTATGGGCAATCCCCTTGGCAACTGCCAAGCTTGGGGGAGGTGCCCCGGTATCGTATCACCATCACAACTCCTATCTTTATCGTTTTTCTTAGTTCGATCCTATTAGTAGTATCTTGATCTAGTAGAATAAAGTTTATGGCATGATCTAGTTTTGAGTTTTGCTTTATGATCTCTCTTTGTACTCGAGTCCGTGAGTTATATATAATAAAGATTAGTGTTGAGTCAAGGGCTTGATTATTTTGCCATGATCTTTGGTGAATAAAAGAAAGAGAAAAAGAATAAAAGAAACAAAAAGTTCATATTGATCTTATTGAGAGTAATGACTTCACATAGAAAGAGTATGATGATTAAAAGTTGTTGGGAGTTGGCAGACATAGCTTTGGTCATTGTTGCAATTAATAGGAAGTAATAAGGAAAGAGAGGTTTCACATATAGATATATTATCATTGACATCTTTTATGATTGGGAGCACTCATTAAAATGTGACATGCTAAAGAGTTGATGTTGGACAAGGAAGACAATGTAATGAGTTATGTCTTTCTTATATCTGAGATAAAGTATGTTGTCATGGATCCTCTAACTTGTTGAGCTTGCCTTTCCCCCTCATGCTAGCTAAATTATTAGCACCAAGTAGAAATACTACTTGTGCTTCCAAATACCCTTAAACCAGTTTTGCCATGAGAGTCCACCATATCTACCTATGGATTGAGTAAGGTCCTTCAAGTAAGTTGTCATCGGTGCAAAGCAATAAAAATTGCTCTAAATATGTATGATTGATTGGTGTGGGAGAAATAAGCTTTATACGATCTTGTGATGTGGAAGTAATAAAAGCGACGGACTACATAATAAAGGTTCATGTCACAAGGGGCAATATAAAGTGACGTTCTTTCGCATTGAGATTTTATGCATCCAACCATAAAAGCGCATGGCAACCTCTGCTTCCCTCTGTGAAGGGCCTATCCTTTATTATTATCTTCTACCTTATGCAAGAGTCATGGTGATTTTCACCTTTTCTTTTTCATTTTATCCTTTGGCAAGCTCAGCATGTTGGAAAGAACATGATATATATATATATATATATATATATATATATATATAATTGGATGTAGGGGAGCATGAACCATTATTGTTGACATTACCCTTGAGGTAAAAGGTTGTGGGGCAAAACTATATGCCCCTATCTTTCTCTGTGTCCGATTAAAACTCCGTAACCACAAGTATTGTGTGAGTGTTAGCAATTATGGAGGACTAAATGATAGTTGAGTATGTGGACTTGCTTTTTAGCTCTGACATAGACTCTTTCCGATGTTATGATAAATTGCAATTGCTTCAATGACTGAGATTATAGTTTGTCGGAGCCCAATAAGGTTTATGATTTATACTTTTGCATTGTGAATAGATCATCACTTGAACATAAGTAATCATATGACAAAATCTATATATGTTGCTGTTATGAGAATAATCATGACACCTTCATGTCCGTATTTTATTTTTATCGACGCCTCTACCTCTAAACATGAGGACATATTTATTGTTATCGGCTTTTCGCTTGAGGACAAGCTAGGTCTAAGCTTGGTGGAGTTGATACGTCCATTTTGCATCATGCTTTTATATCGATATTTATTGCATTATGGACTATTATTTCACTTTATGTCACAATACTTATGGCTATTCTCTCTTATTTTACAAGGTTTACATAAGGAGGGAGAATGCCGGCAGCTGGAATTTTGGGCTGGAAAAGGAGAAAATATTAGAGACCTATTCCGCGCAACTCCAAAAATCCTGAAACTCCACGGAACATCTTAAAATAAATAAAGAAAAATCCTCGCCAAAGATGAAGGCCAGGGGGCCCACACCCTGCTCACGAGGGTGGGGGCGCCCCCCCTAGGGCGCGCCCCTACCTCGTGGGCCCCCTGGTGGCTCTCCGACATCCATCTTCTCCTATATGAAGTCTTTCGATGAGAAAAGAATCAGAAGGAACCTTTCAGGATGAAACTTTGCCGCCACGAGGCGGAACCTTGGTGGAACCAATCTAGAGCTCCGGCAGAGCTGTTTTGCCGGGGATACTTCCCTCCGGGAGGGGGGAATCATCACCATCGTCATCACCAACGCTCCTCTCATTGGGAGAGGGCAATCTCCATCAACATATTCACCAGCACCATCTCATCTCCAAACCCTAGTTCATCTCTTGTATCCAATTCTTGTCTCAAAGTCCGGGATTGGTGCTAGTAGGTTGCTAATAGTGTTAATTACTCCTTGTAGTTGATGCTAGTTGGTTTATTTGGTGGAAGATCATATGTCCAGATCCTATATGCATATTATTACCCCTCTGATTATGAACATGAATATGCTTTGTGAGTAATTACATTTGTTCCTAAGGACAAGGGAGAAGTCTTGCTATTGGTAGTCATGTGAATTTGGTATTCGTTTGATATTTTGATAAGATGTATGTTGTCTAGCCTCTAGTGGTGTTATGTGAACGTCGACTACATAACACTTCACCATTATTTGGGCCTAGAGGAAGGCATTGGGAAGTAATAAGTAGATGATGGGTTGCTAGAGTGACAGAAGCTTAAACCCTAGTTTATGCGTTGCTTCGTAAGGGGCTGATTTGGATCCACATGTTTCATGCTATGGTTAGGTTTACCTTAATACTTTTGTTGTAGTTGCAGATGCTTGCAATAAAGGTTAATCATAAGTGGGATGCTTGTTCAAGTAAGAACAGCACCCAAGCACCGGTCCACCCACATATCAAATTATCAAAGTACCGAACGCGAATCATATGAACGTGATGAAAACTAGCTTGACGATGTTCCCATGTGTCCTCCAGAGCGCTTTTCCTATTATAAGAATTTGTTCCGGCTTGTCCTTTGCTACAAAAAGGATTGGGCCACCTTGCTGCACTTTATTTACTTTTGTTACTTGTTGCTCGTTACAATTTATCTTATCACAAAACTATCTGTTACCACTTATTTCAATACTTGCAGAGAATACCTTGCTGAAAACCGCTTATCATTTCCTTCTGCTCCTCGTTGGGTTTGACACTCTTACTTATCGAAAGGACTACGATAGATCCCCTATACTTGTGGGTCATCAGCCGTTCACACGCCCTACTCATCCCCGTCTTCTACCTTACAACAGTTCGCTCCCAGTCGTCCCGTCCTTTAACATTAGTTCGCTCCCAGTTTTTTTTGCGGGGTACAACAGTTCAACTTCGCCTAACCCTCCTCCAAAATCCATGGCCTCCCAAATCTCCATGGTCGCTGCTGAGTACCAGGTTAGAGCCATCACCGGCGATCAGTTCATTGTCATCTACACACGTGGATCCGAGACAGTGAAAGCATGGCTTGCTCGCTTCCTACGCATGTTCAATAGTTCAACGGATGAGTGGGTCGCTGGGCTAGATGTTGAGTACACCATAGTCCTGGGACAAGAGAAGGATCTAAAGGACGAAGAGAGGAAGACGCCCGCTGTGATCCAGGTTTGCGTACATAACGTTTGCTTGGTCTACCACATATGCCATGCCGACATTGAGTGCCAGGATTTTAAGAACTTCCTCAAGGAAAAAAGAGTGAAATTCATTACTGTGGGCTTTAAGAACGACAGTGACGTCCTGCGTCGGATAGGTCTCATTGTAGGCCAGCCCTTCGATCTCCAGAAGGCAAGCCTGGTGTCCTCCTCTCAACCTTCAATGATGACCCTGGCAGCAGCCATGATTGATCCTTCATACACTAAACTAAAGAAACCTCATCACGAGTTTCATCATGCATGGGAGTCGAAGACATTAGATGAAGATCACATCCTGTACGCAACAATGGATGCCTACCTTTGTTTAAATATCTACAAGGATTGGATGAAGAAGCAGAGCCCAGTGTCCGATACAAGCAAAGAAGCGTCGGCGAAGAGGAAGAGGAAGAGGGACGAGGACGAAGTCGAGGACGTGGACTCGGACTCCAAGTAGGTGGCAGTGTCGTCGCTCATGCTGGTTCTACTGCAGTGTCAAGCGAACTAGTTGCTTATTAGTTTATTTCAAGGGTGTGTTGTGCTGAGGCCCCAGCAGAACTATGGGGCTGTTTGGATTGTGACTATCTTTGCCATATGTTGCCACATGATTTTTTGCCACATTTGTCACACTTGCCTTACTTGAGTTGCTCAAATTGTTAGCCATACTTTGGCTTGCCTAAGGGAATCTTGCCACACTTTTGGTGTCTATGACATGTGGGGTTCACTGCTCATAAAAAATTCCTTGTATCAAGTGTGGCTAGAACCAAACACCTACCTAACTTGGTCAAACTTGCCTAAGGTTAGGTGTGGCAAAGTGTGACAATGTGTGGCTAGGAACCAAACAGCCCCTATGTTTATGTTCTTTCTCGTTATTTGAACTATTTAGTACGTACAGTAGTACTAGTACTATGTCTTACTACTGTTCTTCTTGCAGTTGGTACTACTGCTCATATCTTCGTGTTCCTACTGTACTTAATACGTTCGTACTAGTAGTATAATTTGGGTCAGTCGATTTGTGAAAGAAGTTCGACGGAGCGAAGGAAGAAGACGACAGAAGAGGTGGAAGAAGCCCTTCTAGCCATCCATGTTGCATCAAACGGCTCACATGAGTCGACTGACCCAAATTGCTCCTTCAGATTGCAGGATCTACGTGGCATTCAAGGTCTCGAAGGTAGATTCCGCATCCGCACCCGGTTTGCGGGCTCGACGCGCACGCGACCGGCTTCCGCCGCGACAGCCACCATGCGCGCCTCCTACGCGCGGGCGGAGACGACAATGACATGCTAGTTCCTCCTCGCCGGCGTGCTGGAGCACGCGCTCGTCCTCCTCTTCATACGCTGCATGCATAGACGCGGCTCCACCAGCTGCTCGCGTGCTTGGCAGCGCGGCGGCATCACGAGGTGGGACTGCAGACGACATGAGCGGGCGAGCCTTCGGCTTCATGGCACAGGGATGGCGGCAACACGGCGGTGATGGGCGAGAAATTGTTGGCCGGAGCAGGCGGGCGCCGGCATGTGCAACGGCGGCGGCATATTGATGAGTGCGCGTGTGGGAGCTTACTTTAGTTTTATATATAAGGTTGGTCAAACTTAAAATAAAACCATACTAGTACACGTAAACATTAGACTTAGGCAGCGCTTTTATTAGTTACTAGCTTATGTTCTTGCCCATTGTGACCAGCCTTAGTACCACGGCCACGATATGGAATCCTGTGCAAGCGCGTGAACCGCGGCCGCGCGGTCGATCGAACGGTGCGTCACCGTGTCACGCTCGAAGGACATCCACCGAACCTTTTTGTGCGTGTGAAAACAATCCTTGAATATTATTCAACTTTTTTCCTGTGAAAGTTCTTGACGCTGCAATATTTCCATATATTTGAATTTAGCTCCAGTTCGTGTTTATTTGGATTTGGACATTTTAGGTGCACCCTAATTTTTTTTAATAATGATTTTGTGTATGTGACTGAGAGAGAACGTGTGTATGTGTCCATATGTGTGTTGTGGCAGAAGGGCAATGTGGAGACGGTGTGCGTGTGATACAGACATAGAGAGGTGTGAATGTGCAAATGATCGTGCATGAGTGAGACATAGACAGATGCCGATATGTTGTGTATAGATGAGAGAATGGTCTTCGAATTTACCTGTGTGTGTGAGAGAGAGACAGAGAGAGGAGCATCCGTAACACAACAACCATCTCTCTCGATTCGTCCGTCCCTCGCACGGTCGCATGCAACACATGCATCAACGCGCACATTTTGACACCCTCACCCGGCCCCTGCCCACCTCAAGGCCCGCACAATCTCTTCATGAATACCCATTTCTCTCCTTAGGTTTGTTTTCTCTTAATATCTAACACACACACACACGCACACACACACACAAAGAGAGAGACACACGCAGCACAACACACACACACACTCCCCCGAGCACACAATTCATCCCCATCCAAGGTTATACGGCGACCACTCTCACTTGTGCTTCTTTGCACCCCAACATGAACAACACCTCAATCTTCAAAGAGGGCAACGAGCAGATCGAAGACGGCGACCACACCGCGCTAGAGAATGCGGGGTCATTTGGAAGCAGGGTGATGTGACGACGGCTGACTGACTCCTCCCCCCACCCTCTCTCTCTCTCTTGCACAAAATTACCAATCCCTCTCTCCCCCGCACAAAATTTTCAATCCCTCAACCCACGAGATCCTTCCCCTCTCGTCCATGTTTTTCCTGCTCTCTCATCAAACATGTTGTCTCTTCTCCTTCCACGTATACAGAATCCAGATGCACACGCATCTCATGTATATTACATGTATGCATCTTTCTCACAGACCTAACTTCTTCCCCTCTCTTTCTCTCTCTATCTTTCTCTCTCTGTCTCGTTAGGTTTGTCTCCTACTCTCTCGTCCACATACATACAATCTTTCCCTCCCAATCTGCTCCATCTTCAAAAGCTCTCTCTGCACGTTTCATTCACACATTGGGATATGTCAAAATGTTGCTTCTATAATGGCTGATGTAGAGTTATGGTTGTTCTTGTTGCATCCTACAAAGTAATAACTATGAAATGCATTTAGATTCTCATTTGACTGGGATTATGTGAGTTTAAGCATGTTGTGAAGTACTATAGACCTTGTATATATCTTGGTATTCGACAATGATTGTAACTATTGAATTGTATAGACCATTACATTCGAAGTCAATAGCCTAATATATTTATTTCACAATTTCAACAAATGATTAGTTCACTACAAACTAAGAAAACAAATGTGTACTCCCTCCGTTTTTATTTAAGTCCGCGTATTAGCATTGGTCAAAGTCAAGTTTTGTAAACTCTCAGAAAGCTTATAACAAAAAATATTAACTTATACAATAACAAATAGATACCATTAGATTCATTATTGAATGTACTTTCACATCATACATATTTGTTATGGCAAAAGTTTATATTTTTCTATAAACTTGGTCAAACTTTAGGAAATTTGACTTCGGTCAAACCTAATATGCGGAGTTTACTACTACTCGCTAGTTGCTTAGCTGAATCACTCAACACGCCACACGGGGAGTCCAATGTCACAAAATTTTGAGGTCAGCGGGAAAATCTCCCGCGACCTTGATTCGAGCAGTGGGAAGTTACCATCATAGCCTTCGGAACAGGCCTACGGATGACGCTTGGTAGGGGGCTGTTTTTGTAACTTCAGGTTTACCCTACCCAGCCAACCCCACCCCGGCACCCAGAGTAGTACACCCGAATACTCCCCAATTTCTATCCCCACCACAAAATAGACTTCTCCACGGCACCGCAGCCTTCGTGCTCCTCCCCTTTACATTGGCGCACTCGTCCACCGCAGCACATCTGCCTAATCGATGACCTCGTACGCCACACTGGTGCCGGTCCACCATCGTCGTCGTACACGGAGCCTCTTCCCCGGCATCGTCTTCCACGGTCTCGTATCTGCTTCCCGGAAGCCGACGCCAAGCGCAGAAGTACCATCGTCATGGACAATGAACTGACTCCCGTTGCCGACCATGACTCACAGAGGCCGCCGCGACCATCGTTCTCCTCCTCGATTGGTAATGTGTGTATTGAATCACTTAGCAGTACATGTGCAGTTCCAATTTTGTTCATACCTACCCTTCAAATTTCCTGGGTGCTATTGTTCCCGTAAAAGTAATTGGTTATAGCCTCCATTGTCCAACAGAATATCAGCTTGTAATTGTGCATCGCTCCTGTATCACGCTATGCTTGGGTAGGTTTTTCATCTGCAACCATTAGTGTGGCAAATGATGGAAAGGTTTTTAGAACTAGCAAAATGCCCATGCGTTGCACGCATCAAGATGCATTTGTATGAGTAGTTTATCTTGTTGGAGATGCTCTAACATGGCAGACGAGTGCTTTAATGTTGCCCACAAGATGCGCGAGTATTACTAGTAGTATATTTTTCTTGCCATGTTGAGATTTTAAAACCACGAGTGCGAACATGCAGAGGAGCAATGAAGATCAAACACGGGATATTCGGGACATCTTCAAGGAGCGTGGCAAGTTAAAGAGGAGCTGCACCAAACCTGTAAAATGAGCTTTGGTAAATAACACCCTTTCAATTACTTCCATGTAGCCTCGTGTTCTTCAATGTGTATATGTTGTAGTTTCTATTTCTCTTAAGCGTGGTGTTCTTCGATGTGCATTAAGAAGAGTCTTAATCGTCCTAATGCTTTCGTTTTTAGCTTGATGTAGGAAGTGGGTGTTCTCACCTTGTAGTCTGTTTTTATTTATTTATTCCTTTTGAATTCACTTCTCCGAGTTCTATTTATCTGGCTTCTACTAAATGGATCTAGGTTGCTTTGAGTATTGATCTAAAAAAGAAGTAACTTCATGTCAAGATGCAGTTCCTGCGAGGAGGGAAGTATGGTCAACCTCGAGATCATGTTTCCAAAATGAGGCTGGATTACACACAAGGTGCCAGTTCCCTAATGATGTTGGATTAGACACAAGGTGCAAATTCCCAGATGATGCTGGATTACACACAAGCCAGGTGGAGTCATCAGCTGTTCGTGTCCTCGTGGCATTAGTAAAGGCTGAAAGAAAGCGTGCAGCAACCCTTGAGAATGTAGATGAGTTCCTGAAGAAGCGAAAAGAGCAATCAGATGCTCTCTTCACCCAAGCCAAAGAAGAGATGGAAGAAGCCAGAAATAAGCTAGCAGAGGCAGAGCAGGCTAGGCGTCTCCTGCTATCTAAAACTGTTGTCAATACAAAATTTCCTTCATAATAGCTAGGTTCAAATGTTTATCCAGTAAGCATGCCTGTTGTGATGTCCGTGCATCTACTGATGTGGCACAAAATGTTTTTTTGGGTCATGTAATAACAACAATTACTTTCCAAACAATAACAGACGAAGCATTGGACATGGTATAGTTCACGCGCAAGCCCAACATTCCAAGTTCAACTTCCACATCAAACTCATGTTCACAGATATCTGCACATTCATACATAATGTCCACAACCATGATTCACTTCAAAGCCAAAAAAATGTGAGGAGAGTTATAAATAAAGAAAATCATCTACTAGTTCCTGCTACCAGTGCGAGCACAATAAGTCAAGACCATGCATAAATTAATTATATTGTAGTCACTTTTTGTGTTCTAAAATGCCTGCCGGCTCGCGGAAGAACGTGTTGCCGGCACACGCGCGGATTCAACGAAGGCAGGCGGGGCAGTCTTAAGCTGGTTACACGCGGCGAGGAGGCGTGCTTAGCCGGGCCTGCAGCGAGTGCGGCCCTCTTGGCCGGCGCGCCAGTTCAATGCCTGCGCTATGAGAGGTCGCGTCCGTGTCAAAGCAATCACTCCCTCCAGTCCTTTTTTGTTTGGGTATAACAAAATCTCCATTCACATTTTAGTGGTAGGAGTTGTGCGGGTGTGTCTGAGAGAGAGAGAGAGAGACGAGACGGTAGTCGGGGTTGTCTGATCGGTAAACAAATGAATAATGTCGGTCTAGGATGGAGACGAAAAGGAGACCGCAACAAATGTTGTGTCTACAGGAGAGATAGAGAGAGTAATTTTAGTGGTATTAGTCATATGTAGAGACATATAGGGTGTGTGAGAGAATCCCATAGAGAGAAAGACAAAGTGAAAGACGAGTGGAGACTGTGTGTTTGGCGGTGAAAAAGAAAGCTTAGGTACCAAGTGATACCAGAGAATAGTAGAGACGTGAGAGATAATGAAAACCGTGTAATTTATAATGATAGGGAGAGTGTGACACTTCTCAAGGGAGACGTCGAGAGACCATGTTTGCGAGGATAGGAGCAACATAAAGTGAGCGTGCGGGTGAGCTGGAGAAAAGAGAGTGATAGCTACCTGAAGGAGCATGCATGCGAGAGAGATGGGCGTGAAAGGAGTGAACAAAAAAGGGATTCAAATATTTGAATTCGAGATGATGATACATGTAATCCATACTCGAACCAAAATTGATCTATTAAACATGCATACTCATATGAATTCACGCACATCTATGTTATTTAATATGTAGATATTACTGATCCATACATTTTAGTAGAACATAATTTGGTTAAATTTTTTCGAATTCAACCTTAAGATTTCGAGATCGTTGTATTTGTAGATCATATTATACATATAAAGGAGCAGAATTCTTTGTTGTGCTTTTGAAAGTATATACATATAAAATGATGTATATAGAATGTAATTCCAATTGAAAATGGATCCCGCCCGAAAAAAATAGAATACAAACAGGATTCAAATTGAGTTGGCACGGTAAACGTGCACTCTGCAAAATTTGAACGAAGCGGGATGGAAATCACTGCTGCCTATCCCTGCCACGCAAAGCCTATATGCTGGATTTCTATAGGTTTCGATAGGGGTAGGTTTGTAATTTCACCCAAACGTGACGTAACCGCCTCTCACCCGGATTCATACACGGTGGGCGCCAAAACACAGTGTGTCCTCAGCCGAAATCGACTCCCTCCCCGATTCATATTCATACACGGTGGGCGCCAAAAACAAACTCTCGTCGGCAAATATTCGGTGTATGCGAGATTATCGTCCTATCCCCGACCGACTAGTGTTGCTGTGATGTAGTAGAAATTTGAAACGGGGGCTAAGTTTGTAAATTTCCCCGCATTTGAGACAAGCGCGCCATAAATACATGGTTCCCCCATTCCTCTCTACCTCCCTTTTCCCCATTCGTACTCTGTGGGCGCCAAAACGCCCTCTCCACCCCACCCCCCTCCGTTCGCCGCTGTCCGCCACCCCATCCACCGTCGTCCTCCTCCACCATGCCGGAGTTGATACCCCGACGCCGCCGTCCATTACAAGAGATCGACCTCTCTCATCCACGGCTTCGGACCGGGATCCTTGCATCCCGTCCTCTCGCTTCATCCCCGCTGTCGTCCACCTTGCCGGCGCCGCTCCTACGACCGTCTCGTCCACCGTGCCCCGCCGCCACCGTCTACCCTCCTTGATCTGCTTCCATGCCGCCGACATCCATCGCTACCGCAGCACCGTCAAATTCTCAGCAGATGCCTACACGGCGCCGCACCAGAGGCGGTACTCTTTCGTATCTGCTCAACTTATTTATCGCAGCAAGAAAATAGATCGTCACTGCTTTACTCTGATTTCTTGTCTTGGTTGCGAAGTTTCCTTTGTCCGGTTTGCACCTTCAGATCCTCCATGGCATGCTCAACACCATACTAGCAATGCTTATGGTTTTCCCCTTTTATATTCCACACTAGTTAAATCACAGTAGACTAAATTTCAAAATTGGGTCAGCCAATTTTTCAGAGCTCACCGGAGTTTGCCGGTGCGATCGAAGGGGCTCGGGTGGTTGTGGGGCCTCACCGAACGAAGAAAACTCGATGCAGGTGGGGGTTGGGATGGGGGTGGGGCTGGGGGTGGCGGAGGAACACAGGCTGTGGGGGCCGGTGGTCCGGCCGGTGGCCCGTGCAGTGTTTTGTATGGGTAGAATCAGAGACGAGGAAGAAGAAGGATTAGGAGACGTAGGATCTTCATCCAACCGCCTGAAATGGTCGAGATACAGCTAGGAGTTGCATTCTTAATGTGCTCTGGTTCATCATGTGTGGGCACTGCGCAACCAACATTTTATTATCCAAAATTTGCTAGCTCTTCTTTACCATGTTTCTCTTCCGTTCTTCTTTAATATGTACTCTCTCCGTTCCTAAATACAAGTCTTTGTATAGATTCCACCATGGACTACATATGGAGCAAAATGAGTGAATCTACACTCTAAAATGTACCTGGATACATCTGTATGTGATCCATAGTGGAAATCTCTACCAAGACTTATATTTTGGAACGGAGGGAGTATGATAGTAGTACAGTATGTTCCTTGTACTGAAGATGAGTAGGGACATTTGCAGTGTAGAGGTCTATACGGTCGGTTGTGATGGACACTTTGAGCCTCTTTGATTCGTAGGATCTTGTAAACATAGGAATAGGATTTGTAGTGGCCTGCCCACTTGAATCCTATAAGAATAGCAAGGAAATGCGGGGAGCTGTGTCGCCTTTGAGAGTTACATTGATATTAACAGTACCGCACCTTCACTTGAAGAGAGCTGGTATCCGAAGCCTTTCTAGCCGTACCGGCAATACTAGCACATATATTCCAGCAAGTTCCACTTTGCTGATTTTACTCTGATGCTTAAGGTTTTCCCGTTATATCTACACTATGATCTGTGTAGCTGCTTTGTGTCGCACTAGCAGCAGTCCACTCTTGAAGCTAAACACTGCAATGACTTACAAAATTGGCACCAAGGCATTGAGTGCCATTCTGGATGCAATGAAACTCATACGCTCCCCACCTGTTGATTCTTGTTCAGAATATCATCCTAATGACTATTCTAACCTCGAGGAGTCAAAGGCAGATGGCCTGTCCTGTTCACCCATCAAGGTGCCTGTTCTAATTTGGCAATGTTTTATTGATTGCGGGTATCTTGCATATGTTGTCTTGCATTTCTTCTACTTTGTTGCACCGCCATCTGCTTAGTTTACTCATCATATATGTCGAGATGCCATGCCCATCCATTATCAATACATATTCCATCTGTCATCATACCATGTTTTTCCACTCAAATGTTGTTCTTGTGCATCAGACATCAAAAAGGAAGAGGGTGATTGCCGAACCTGAAGGAGCACCAGCAAAGTCCTTGAAAAACGTGGTGGTGCCGGAGAAATCAGACAGCACCCCACTTATATTGGTTGTACAACCAGTGACACAAAACGTAGGACCGACTCCAGCAG
Organism: Triticum aestivum; assembly: GCF_018294505.1. NCBI lineage: Eukaryota > Viridiplantae > Streptophyta > Magnoliopsida > Poales > Poaceae > Triticum > Triticum aestivum. The sequence continues at coordinate 636,363,680 of NC_057806.1, forward strand.
ACTGTACCCATACTTCACTGGCCACACCACTAGCCCCACCACACAGGACCTGCACTCCAGCAAAAGGTATACCGATTTCATTTGCCATAGCACCAGCTGTACCACAGAAAAATCCCACTCCAGCAAAAAGTACAGCAAGTCCACCGGCCGAAGACCTATCCCAACTGCAGAGACGGCCAATTCCTGCAGATTGGAACCCCATTCCATTTATTCCCAGTTTAAAAGACAATGCTTTCAATGTTGTTAGGGACTACGTGCATATATTCCCATCATGGGAAGATTATTGTGAAGACAAACACCATTTTCACATCTTCCTGTCCAACTTACGTGTAAGTGCTATTATTCATGGCTATTATTTTCCTGTTTTCTGCTGATTGAACACATCAATGATTTACATTACATTGTTGTAACTAGGCGAGGGTCAATCTGGATAGTCATGACGAGCAAAGCTTGCTTGTGCTTTTCAAGGAAGCATTGCAGCAGTATCGGTGTTACCTGAGGAAATCACACTTTGATGGCAAGTCTATAAACGAATTCCTGGTGAAGTCTCCTGTGCTAAATTTAGAAGACATTGAATGGAAAAACCTTGTTATGCACTGGTCTCGTTCCCAGGATGAGGTACTGTCTATGAAATCACATGACAATTTGAACTTCTACTTTTCCGCATGTGCCTTACGGATCTTTTTTGCAGGAAATCTGCTCGAAGAAGAATTCCGGTTTGACAAGAACGACAGGATATCTCAAATATGCTGCCCGCTGCTTTGCTCTTGTTAGTACCTGTTGTCCTGTATCACTGTACTTGCATACATACCTGGTTCATTATGTGACAGCAGTATGCATGATAGCTTGCTTATCAATTGTTCGCTCCAAATTATCTGATCTGTATGAATGGTTACATTAGTGTAGAATATATCCAATGCCAATGTTTTTTAGCTCTGCATTGTTCTTGTAAGTACATGCTGTCCTTTATCAGTGTACTTATAATGACAGGTAGTTGTTCATGTACCATCACTCTGCAGCTTATTTTCCTTTGCCCTCCATTTTCTACACATCAGATCTATATTTACTCTTACCATAAGGTTGGTACTGAAGAAGTTTAGCTGTGCATTGCTCTTGGCTGTACCTTTTGCCTGTATCGCTGCACTTACATTTATAGCTACTTGGTTATGTAGCATCACTCTTCATCTTATCTTAAATATTCTCCATTTTTTCGTATATTATCACATCTATATTTACTCTTAACAAAATGTAGAATAAAGGCAATGCTTTTGAAGAAGATTCTGTGGTAAACTTCTTGAATTCCCCCCCCCATCAGCATGGACAAGGCCTTTATAGAGCCTGTCTTCACCAATAATGTAAGTTTGTCCATCTCAAGCCTTCAAACTTTGTTGTATATATTTGGTTAGGCATGACTGCAACAGCTGTTTATTTTTGGTGTTTGCATCAAATTGCTTGTTTAAAGTTTATTATATGTAGTTCATAAACAAAAGTTCGTCCTTTCTCAATTTAAGTTTTCAGTTGTACAACCAAGTTCCTTCTTCATACCATGTAAATTAAACTATACAGAGCAAGTGATCTTCTTTTGCACTGCATGTATGCTTCTGTTCTTCATCTGTAATCCAGTGGTGTGGTGAACCTACCCACTACAGCACAATGTCATATTCTGCAATGTCTTAACTATGAAAAATGTCATATCATTCTACTATTATTTAAACCGTCTCTTTATTTGCCAATCTGAAATGGTATAAATTGACAGCACACTAACCATTGATACTTATGAGTTCTTGATCTGTAATCCAGTGGTGTCGTGAAGCTGCCAACTCCTTCACAATGTCATTTCCTGCCATGTCTTGACCTGAACAATACCATATTGTGTTAATGCAAATTTAAACTGTGTCACTTTATTCGTCAGTAAGAAATGTGATGAATTGTCAGCACTGATACTTTTATGTGCAAAACCTGTCATCTGTCTGCTTGTTTATCTTTCAGAGTGAGGAAGATATAAGTGTTGAACAAGCGCAGTCTCATCATCTTGCTCAGCTGCTTGCGCTGCAGCTCCCCAGCAGGGCTAACCTTTCTTGAACTCTATTGAAGTGCTGTCGGTTTTGTATATTATTTTGTCGGCGTGTTTATTTGCACTGGTGGCGATCTTTGATGCCCAGTGTATGTAATCTGCTGTCTGCTTGTGCTTTATTATCATAGTGGCGAACTTTGATGCCCAGTGGATGTAATATGCCGTAATTTCTTTATTGTATAGTATAGGTTTTTTCTTATTCACGATGCTGCAGTTATTTTACTGTATATATATATCCTATCTTCGCAGTAAACCGGCCAAACCGTAAAATTACGGTACATAATCGGGCCGTCATGCAATCACGATGTAGGTTGGGCCTGAACGTGCCGATCAGCTCACGGGCCGGCAGCAGCCCGAAATGAACCCCGGCCCATGATTGTGCGAATCAAATCACGGGCTTTTAACAGGCCGAAAAATTGTCTTGGTCCTTATTTGGCCCAATCAGATATCGGCTGCGAGCAGGCCGGATGCAAACCGGGCCGTAGTTAGGCCCAACTATATGACGGGTTTTTAACAGGCTGAAATTAATATAGGGCCGAAATGTTAAACGGGCCCTTAACAGGCCAAAACTAATATCAGGCCGAATTACTAAGTGGGCCTTTAGCAAGTGGGCCCAAAAGCATAGTGTCCAGTTGACGGGCCGAATCTGATATGGGCCATAATTAGGCCCAAAACCTCTTAAAGGGCCGGACCTGATCTGGGTCGTAATTTGGCCCAGAACTGGTAGGCTTTTGACGGGCCGGATCTCATATGGGCCACTATTAGGCCCGGAGCATGGCAGGCCATTAATAGACCGTATCAAATATGGGCCGGCATTTGGCCCAAAACATGGCAGCCAGTTAACGGGCCGGCCTAGTAGGGTCCTCAAAATCTTGTGAGCCTACAGCTGGGCCGGCCTATTAATGTCGGTGAAATCTCGTGGGCCTTTAGCTGGGCCGGCCTATTATGATCCGCAAGAATTTTGTGGGCCTTTTCCTGGGCCGGCCTATTATGGCACACAAAAATCTTGTGGGCCTGTACCTGGGGCGGCCCATTATGGCCCGCGAAATCTTGTGGGCCTTTAGCTGGGCCAGCCTATTATGGTCCGCAAAATCTCGTGGGCCTTTAGCTGGGCCGGCCCATTATGGTCCGCAAATCTTGTGGGCCTTTAGTTGGGCCAGCCCATTTAAACTTTTTGGGCCGTGCCACGTGTCGACGAATCATAGGCGCCTTCTGTCCAATGAGTGGATGACATTTGTCCCGACGATGAGCTGACACGTGTTTCCTCTACCCAATGATGATTTTACACGTGGAAAATCCCCATTGGTCGGGGCTGTTAATGGGTTATCAGATCCAAAACCCAACCCGATAGCTTAACAACGTTCCGTTACGGTGGATGCCACGTGTCGGTCACCCTTGACAAAAGCACTTCTGTGACACGCGATTTATCGTCATGGAAGTGGACACTTCCGTGATGATAATTTTGGTAATGTCATGGAACACTTCTACGACAGCACAGATATGACTATCTTGATTCTGTCATAAATTTGTCGACCTACTGTGACAAACACGTATCATCACGGAAGTATATTTTTTTTTGTAGTGATAGGAGACTCTCTATCATGAAGATCATGGTGCTAATTTGAAGCACATGTGTGGAAAAAGGATAGTAACATTGTCCCTTCTCTCTTTTTCTCTCATTTTTTTATTTGGGCCTTCTTTCTTCTTCTTTTTTCTTTTATTGGCCTCTTTTATTTTTTTTCGTCTGGAGTTTCATCCCGACTTGTGGGGGAATCATAGTCTCCATCATCCTTTCCTCACCGAGACAATGCTTTAATAATGATGATCATCACACTTCTTTTTATTACAACTCAATACTTTAGAACAAAATATGACTCTATGTGAATTCCTTCGGCGGTGTACCGGGATATGCAATGAATCAAGAGTGACATGTATGAAAAAATTATGAACGGTGGCTTTGCCACAAATATGATGTCAACTACATGATCATGCATGGAAATATGACAATGGTGAAGCGTGTCATAACAAATGGAATGGTGGAAAGTTGCATGGCAATATATCTAGGAATGGCTATGGAAATGCCATAATAGGTAAGTATGGTGGTTGTTTTTAGGAAGGTATATGGTGGGTTTATGGTACCGCCGAAAGTTGCTTGGTACTAGAGAGGCTAGCAAATGTGGAAAGGTGAGGGTGCATATAATCCTTGGACTCAACATTAGTCATAAAGAACTCACATACTTATTGCAAAAATCTATGAGTTATCGAAACAAAGTACTATGCGCATGCTCCTAGGGGGATAGATTGGTAGGAAAAGACCATCGCTCGTTCCCGACCGCCACTCATAAGGAAGGCAATCAATAAATAAATCATGCTCTGACTTCATCACATAATGGTTCACCATACGTGCATGCTACGGGAATCACAAACTTCAACACAACTATTTCTCAAATTCACAACTACTCAACTAGCATGACTCTAATATCACCATCTCCATATCTCAAAACAATCATCAAGTATCAAACTTCTCTTAGTATTCAATGCACTTATATTAAAGTTCTTATTATGCCTAAAAGCAAATTGACATGTTGTTCTAAAGGACTCTCAAAATAATATAAGTGAAGCATGAGAGATCAATTATTTCTATAAAATAAAACCACCACCGTGCTCTAAAAGATATAAGTGAAGCACTAGAGCAAAAACTATATAGCTCAAAAGATATAAGTGAAGCACATAGAGTATTCTAATAAATTTTGATTCATGTGTGTCTCTCTCAAAAGCTGTGTACAGCAAGGATGATTGTGGTAAACTAAAAGGCAAAGACTCAAATCATACTAGACACTCCAAGAAAAACACATATCATGTGGTGAATAAAAATATAGCTCCAAGTAAAGTTACCGATGAACGAAGACAAAAGAGGGGATGCCTTCCGGGGCATCTCCAAGCTTAGGCTTTTTGATGTCCTTGTATTTTACCTTGGGGTGCCTTAGTCATCCCCAATATTAGTCTCTTGCCACTCCTTGTTCCATAATCCATCAAATCTTTACCCAAAACTTGAAAACTTCACAACACAAAACTTAACAGAAAATCTCGTGAGCTCCGTTAGCGAAAGAAAACAAAACACCACTTCAAGGTACTGTAATGAACTCATTATTTATTTATATTGGTGTTAAACCTACTGTATTCCAACTTCTCTATGTTTTATAAACTCTTTTACTAGCCATAGATTCATCAAAATAAGCAAACAACACACGAAAAACAGAATCTGTCAAAAGCAGAATAGTCTGTAGTAATCTGTAACTAACGCAAACTTCTGGAACCCCAAAAATTCTAAAATAAATTTATGGACATGAGGAATTTATCTATTAATCATCTTAAAAAATAATTAACTAAATATCACTCTCCAATAAGCGCTAAAGTTTCTGTTTTTTACAGCAAGAACAAAAAGACTTTCCCCAAGTCTTCCCAACGGTTCTACTTGGCACAAACACTAACTAAACACAAAAAACACAACCAAAACAGAGGATAGATAATTTTTTTATTACTAAACAGGAGCAAAAAGCAAGGAATAAAAATAAAATTGGGTTGCCTCCCAACAAGCGCTATCGTTTAACGCCCCTAGCTAGGCATAAAAACGAAGATAGATCTAGGTATTGCCATCTTTGGTAGGCAATCCATAGGTGGCTCTCATAATATATTCATATGGTAATTTAATTTTCTTTCTAGGGACGTGTTCCATGCCTTTCCTTAACGGAAATTGGAATCTAATATTCCCTGCCTTCATATCAATAATTGCACCAATCGTTCTAAGGAAAGGTCTACCAAGAATAATAGGACATGAAGGATTACAATCTATATCAAGAACAATGAAATCTACAGGCACATAATTCCTATTTGCAACAATAAGAACATCATTGATATTTCCCATAGGTTTCTTAATAGTGGAATCCACAAGGTGCAAGTTTAAAGAACAATCATCAAATTCACAGAAACCTAGCAAATCACACAAAATTTTTGGGATCGTGGAAACACTAGCACCCAAATCACACAAAGCATAGCATTCATGATCTTTAATTTTAATTTTAATTGTAGGTTCCCACTCATCATAAAGTTTTCTAGGGATAGAAACTTCCAACTCAAGTTTTTCTTTGTAAGATTGCATCAAAGCATCAACGATATGTTTAGCAAAAGCTTTATTTTGACTATAAGCATGAGGAGAATTTAGCACGGATTGCAACAAGGAAATACAATCTATCAAAGAGCAATTATCATAATTAAATTCCTTGAAACCCAAGATAGTGGGTTCGTTGCTATCTAAAGTTTTAACCTCTTCAATCCCACGTTTATCAATTTTTGCATCAAGATCTAAAAACTCCGAATCATTGGGACGCTTTCTAACTAAAGTTGACTCATCTCCAGTCCCATCATTATCAAGATTCATATTGCAAAACAAAGATTTAATAGGGGACAAATCAATCACTTTTAGATCTTCATCCTTATTATCATGAAAACTAGAAGAACACGCTTTCACAAAGCAATCTCTTTTTGCACGCATCCTAGCAGTTCTTTATTTGCACTCATCAATGGAAATTCTCATGGATTTGAGAGACTCATTGATATCATGCTTAGGTGGAATAGATCTAAGTTTCAAAGAATCAATATCAAGAGAAATTCTATCCATGTTCCTAGCCAACTCATCAATCTTAAGCAATTTTTCTTCAGTCAAAGCATTGAAACTCTTTTGCGAAGTAATAAATTATTTAATACTAGATTCAAAATCAGAGGTCATCTTGTTATAATTTCCATAAGAATTTTTGTAGGAATTACCATAATTATTAGAGGAATTACTAGGAAACGACCTATAATTAAAATTACCTCTATACGTGTTGTTACCAAAATTGTTCCTACCAACAAAATTCACATCCATAGATTCATTATTATTCTCAATAAAAGTAGACAAAGGCATATCATTAGGATGAGTAGGAACACTCTTATTAGCAAACAATTTCATAAGTTCATCCATCTTTCCACTCAAAACATTAATCTCTTCAATTGCATGCACCTTTTTACTAGTAGATCTTTCCGTGTGCCATTGAGAATAATTAACCATAATATTATCTAGGAGTTTGGTAGCTTCTCCTAAAGTGATTTCCATAAAAGTGCCCCCCGCGGCCGAATCTAAAAGATTTCTAGAAGCAAAATTTAATCCGGCATAAATTTTTTGTATAATCATCCATAAATTCAAACCATGTGTAGGGCAATTATGTATCATTAATTTCATCCTCTCCCAAGATTGTGCAACATGTTCATGATCAAGTTGCTTAAAATTCATAATATCGTTTTTAAGAGAGATGATCTTAGCGGGAGGAAAATACTTAGAGATAAAAGCATCTTTGCACTTATTCCATGAATCAATATATACTATTTTTAGGCAAAGACGGAAACCAAGCTTTAGCATGATCTCTAAGCAAAAACGGAAATAGCTTAAGCTTAACAATATCATTATCCACATCTTTCTTATTTTGCATATCACACAAATCAACAAAGTTGTTTAGATGGGTAGCGGCATCTTCACTAGGAAGGCCAGAAAATGGATCTTTCATGACAAGATTCAGCAAAACAGTATTAATTTCACAAGATTCAACATCGGTAAGAGGAGCAATCGGAGTGCTAATAAAATCATTATTGTTGGTATTGGCAAAGTCACACAATTTAGTATTATCTTGAGCCATCATGACAGGCAAGTAATCCAACACACAAGCAAACAAGCGAAGAAGCAAAAGAGGCAAACTGGAAAAGAGAAGGGGAACAGAAAAAGAGAGGGTGAAAGAAAAAGAGGGCGAATAAAACGGCAAGGGTGAAGTGGGGGAGAGGAAAATGAGAGGCAAATGGAAAATAAAGTAATGCGAAGGATAAGAGTTGTGATGGGTACTTGGTATGTCTTGACTTGACGTAGATCTCCCCGGCAACGGCACCAGAAATCCTTCTTGCTACCTCTTGAGCACTGCCTTGGTTTTCCCTTGAAGAGGAAAGGGTGATGCAGTAAAGCAGCGTAAGTATTTCCCTCAGTTTTTGAGAACCAAGGTATCAATCCAGTAGGATACCACGCGCGGGTCACCTCGTACCTACACAAAAAAATAAGAATGTCGCAACCAATGTGATAAAGGGGATGTCAATCCCTTCACGGCCACTTGCAAGAGTGAGATCTGATAGAGATGACAATAATAAGATAAATAGTTTTGGTATTTTTATGATATAGATTGAAAGTAAAGATTGCAAAATAAAATAGATTGGAAACTTTTATGATGGAGAATAGACCCGGGGGCCATAGGTTTCACTAGTGGCTTCTCTCAAGATAGCATAACTATTACGGTGGGTGAACAAATTACTGTCGAGCAATTGATAGAAAAGCGAATAATTATGAGAATATCTAGGTATGATCATGTATATAGGCATCACGTTCGTGACAAGTAGACCGACTCTTGCCTGCATCTACTACTATTACTCCACACATCGACCGCTATCCAGCATGCATCTAGAGTATTAAGTTCATAAGAACAGAGTAACGCCTTAAGCAAGATGTAGAGGGATAAACTCATGCAATATGATATAAACCCCATCTTTTTATCCTCAATGGCAACAATACAATACGTGTCATTTCCCTTTCTGTCACTGGGATCGAGCACCGCAAGATTGAACCCAAAGCTAAGCACTTCTCCCATTGCAAGAAACATCAATCTAGTAAGCCAAACCAAAATGATAATGCGAAGAGACTTGCAAAGATAAACCAGTCATACATAAAAGAATTCAGAGAAGATTCAAATATTGTTCATAGATAAACTTGATCATAAACCCACAATTCATCGGATCTCGACAAACACACCGCAAAAGAAGATTACATCAAATAGATATCCATGAGAATCGAGGAGAACTTTGTATTGAGATCCAAAGAGATAGAAGAAGCCATCTAGCTACTAGCTATGGACCCGAAGGTCTGAAGTAAACTACTCACACATCATCGGAGGGGCCATGGAGTTGATGTAGAGGCCCTCCGTGATCAATGCCCCCTCCGGCAGAGCTCCGAAAAAGGCCCCAAGATGGGATCTCTTGGGTGCAGAAGGTTGCCGTGGTGGAAATAGGGTTTCGTGGTGCTCCTGGATGTTCTCGAGGTATATGGATATATATAGGAGGAAGAAGTAGGTCGATGGAGCAACGAGGGGACCATGAGGGTGGAGGGCGCGCCCAGGGGGTAGGCGCGCCCCCTGCCTCGTGGCCTCCTCGATTGTTTCTTGACGTCCACTCCAAGTCCCCTGGATCACGTTTGTTCCAAAAATAAAGCTCCCGAAGGTTTCATTCCGTTTGGTATTCCTTTTCGGTGAAACACTGAAATAGGCAAGAAAACAGTAATTTGGGTTGGGCCTCCGGTTAATAGGTTAGTCCAAAAAATAATATAAAAGTGTAAAAATAAGCCCATTAACATCTAAAACAGATAATATAATAGCATGGAACAATAAAAAATTATAGATACGTTGGAGACGAATCAGAGCTTATCAACCTTCCGAACTAGACGCCTCCGCCTCCTCCTCCTCCTCTGGCGAGTCAGGGCACTCCGCCTCCTCCTCCGGTGAGTGATCAGGGCACTCAGCCTCCTTCTCCGGCACGTGGCGGCACTCCGCCTCCTTCTCCGCCTGCGCCGGCGCGCCCGAGCAGCCAGCCTCCTCCTTCTCCACCTCGCCAGCAAGGGCGGAAGAGACCCGCCGCCACTCCGGCTGCTCCGGCGCGTCGTAGTCCTTCTCCTCCGCCTTGTAAGCAACGAAAGAAGACATCCACAGCCGCTCCGTCTGCTCCGACGTCTAGCAGTACAGCCAGAGGCGGGAGGCAATACAGATTCGGTCCATCTCTCAAGCCTCTAGAGAAGTTACCATACGAGAGGACCGCGGAGGAAACCGCGAAGATCGTGGAAACCGAAGTGAAGGACTTCTTTGATCGGGTGAAAGCAAAGAAACATCCACCTCTGGAGGAGAAGATAGATCCGGTGAAATTAAAGCGCACTATCGATGCCCTGAGGAAACCACCAAAGTATCCACTGAAAACAAACTATGAGCACTGAGGGAGTCCTGGATTAGGGGGTCTCCGGACAGACAGACTATATCCCTTGGCTGGACTGTTGGACTATGAAGATACAAGATTGAAGACTTCGTGTGTCTGAATGAGACTCTACTTGGCATGGAAGGCAAGCTAGGCAATACGGATATGTATATCTCCTCCTTTTGTAACCGACCTTGTGTAACCCTAGCCCCCTCCGGTGTCTATATAAACCGGAGGGTTTTAGTCCATAGGACAACATACAATCATACCATAGGCTAGCTTCTAGGGTTTAGCCTCTTTGATCTTATGGTAGATCAACTCTTGTACTACTCATATCATCAAGAACAATCAAGCAGGACGTAGGGTATTACCTCCATCAAGAGGGCTCGAACCTGGGTAAACATCGTGTCCCCTGCCTCCTGTTACCATCCGCCTTAGACGCACAGTTCGGGACACCCTACCCGAGATCCGCCGGTTTTGACACCGATAAGCACATTACTGAAAAGGTATATATATCGAAGCAGAGCGGTCAGGAAGTACTATCATTGATCGAAGGTTAGCAGAACGTCGAGCTGGGAAAAATATTGCCCAGCTCAGCGAACAAGCAAACCAATCGTGCCCCCCGCTCAAGGTGTCTAGCGATATCATCGCTAATGATCAGAGGATGGTGCCCGGTTATACCAATCTTGAAGATTACCTGCCCGACGATGTACATTATGAATTCTTGGAGGTGGACAAACACAAATACCATTACGGGAAACCTCTCGTCAAAGATGAAAAATCTCTAACAACGATGATGCGAAGATTGCATGATTGGTACATGAAAACCTGCAGAGAGTCTGGCGGGACGAATACTTTGACGCTGAGAGTTAAAGAGGAGCATGACCTCGTTGGAACTGATCTTTTGTCTATTCCATTTGAGGAGTTCTTCCAGTTTTTCAATCAAAAGGCTCTCGATAAATTAACGGTCACTTGCTACTGTCTGTAAGTACTACTTCTATCATTAAGTCTCTATATATAGCTTAGCTCTTTCATTGCATGTATTTATAATTATCCTCACTATATTATGCAGATTGAAGATCATCGAGTGCAGAAAATCAGAAATATATGATATTGGGTTCATTAACAGAAATCTCATAGATGAATATATTGTTAAAAAGAATGCCAAAGAAGCCGAGGCCAACTTGCTCAAATCATTGGTAATAAATCAAAACAAAGATAAAATACTCTTTCCTTATAACTTCAAGTGAGTGTTACTGTCTTGTGCATATTCGGTTTCCCTTATTACTCGAGGTTATAGTAATGTAATTAATTGATGAGTTATGCATGCGTGCACAGCTTCCACTATATTCTCCTGGAGATTAAGCTTGAGCAGGGACTAGTAATCGTCTTAGACTCGAGACGAAAAGATCCCGAGACCTATGCGGACATGACTAAAATTCTCAACAAGTAAGTTCAATCGATCATTATCGCACCATATCGGCAACTTTTTGTTCATTTCCTGATATCTCAAGTAATAATTATTATCTTTATCTTGCAGGGTTTGGAAAAAGTTCACCACAAAAGCTCTGGGATTGCCGAGGGAGCTGCGATATACATACCCGAAAGTAAGTACTACTAGCTAGCTAGTTCCGCGCATCTCCCGTTGATTCTAGCTACTTTCATCGATGCCATTTATAATGCTTCATTATCAGTTTGATTGACCTCTATTTCTCGTAAAGTGCTTGTGGCAGGAACAAGGGAATGATTACTGTGGATACTACGTGTGCGAATTCATCTACAACGCGACTTGCAAAAATAAGCGGGGCTACTCTCAAAGACAATTTGATGTGCGTAAGCAATAATATTCACAATTTCATTTTATTACACCATCATTTCTGTTGAGTTTCATTCATATATATGTATTAACCCCCTTCTTCAAATTAGACGTGGCAGATGCGGAATGAACTCCTATTAGAAGATCGCATGAAAGCAATTCAAGAGGAATTAGCGGGATTCTTTTTTGACCACGTCATCAATAAAGCCGAAGAATAGAAGCTGAGTTCTTATATAATTAGGGGAGATTATATTGTAAGAGATCTTAATATTGTATATATGTAGCCAGTAGCGTCGGATAGATATACGAAAACTTGTTGTTCGCGCAATCTCTCGGAGAAGGAGAGGTCGATATCACTTCTCTCGATATGCATGACGAACTTATGTACTTAATGGTTTCCTTCATTTGCTTACTAGCTAGCGTGTCGAGGGACTCTCTATACGTAGCATCGACCAAGCACGGAGATAAGAGAGGACACTTCTCTCTATTAATTAATTAGCTACCTAACACAATATATGAAACACCTTAATTAAACATACAAAACCCTCAACCCCCCCCCCCTTAAGAAAAAAAAACAAAAACTCTAGCCCCTGAAAAGCTGACGCGTGGATGCCTTTTGGTCCCGGTTGGTGCCACCAATCGGGACCAAAGGCCCTCCTGCCTGGGCTCGCCGCAGCGGCCACGTGGAGGCCCATCTGTCCCGGTTCGTATAAGAACCGGGACTAAAGGCCTAGGGCTTTAGTAACGACCCTTTAGTCCCGGTTCCTAAACCAGGACAGATGGGCCTTACGAACCGGGACAAATGGCCCTTTTTCTACTAGTGTAACCAAAAGGAAAGGAGACAAGAAAGGTGAGAAGCGAGTTGGGGCATTAGTAAACCCGTTACAGGTGCTTGTCGTCAAAACACCTACCATGGGGCAAAAACCTATTAACACCAGCAAACATGAGATAAGTATCAAATAGTCTAGACGTCAACAACAAATGGACTACAACAACCAACTCAGGGGCGTCAAATCTTAGTGAGAGCACCTAAGAGATAACGAAAATCACAGATCGCCAAAGCACAATTACAAGCTTCATCTGCGTGAAAACATCAGCAACATATTAGATCAAGAGCCTACCATAAGAAGCAAACCGATCCTCCAATGAGGAAGCCACCTGAATCGCCCTCTTCAATCTAGCCTAAAAAGAAAATATATGTTCCATCTTCTTTAGCCCTGTATAATATAGCATAAAGGCACACACATTGAAGACAACTTCTAACGAGGAGCGCACAATGTGCCCCTCTTGTTATGGGTACACCAAATACCCCAGCAAACATCACCATGTAAATATTTCTTGCCACTAGCAAGGAAACTATACAACCATGAACAACTTTGCCAAAGGAATTTGGGGCAACACGAAGCACCCAGAGTCAAACCAAAAAAACCAAACTAAACGAGCAAAAAGACAAGTGAAAAATAAGTGGCTACCAATTTTAGCAGTGGCAGAGCTAGATAAAATCTATCCGGGGAGGGAGGGCAAAGATGGATATGAGGGGGGGGGGGGGGGGCACACCCTCAACTCAACACATAGCTTCGCCTCTACATTGCAACAACCTTCCTTAGCTTCTTGAATAAGCGGCCCAACTAGAAAGAGGTTCTTGGCAAATTATCATCGCTTTACAATTGAGCTCAACAATTAGTTTTGGGACGTCTATTTCCACCTCTAATTTCATCAGTCTGTCAGCTGCAACATCACAACATTGGCAGGTACTATCAATGCACATGGCAACATTATTACTACAAGAAAGAAGGGAAACGTAACAATAGATACCATTGCCATAGTGGCCATCAGCACGCAACAAAGAAGGAACTGGTTTGCTTTCACAAACTCAGTAATAATGTACAATTTTAATTTACCCAGGGTTATTAGAATGTCAAATAGCAAGGGGTAAGGACCATTAATGAATATCATTCTACAACATTCTTTTGTGGAGCATATATTGAACGATGTCGTGGCTCTCGAAACAACATTAGATTTACAAGCATAGACTTACCTCCGCCAAAAGAAGAAGGAAGAGTTGCTTGAAACAGAGGTCATGGGCAGTTGAAGATACCACAACCTGTTTGGTACCCCTTTTGGACAGAGAAATGTGAGTTTCATAAGGGTGTTACATGGAGAGATTAGGCGCAACAAATTTATATTTCCTATGGTCTTTTTTACTTCGCATATAGATCCGTCTGAAGTAAAACTTCATAAAGTTTAACCAATTTTATAAAGAAAAAAAAATCAACATTCACAATATGAAATCAATATCTTGTGTGTCATGAATTTAATTTTTAAATTGCATAACTTTAGTATTATAGATGTTGATATATTTTTATATAAATACGGTCAAACTTTCTGAGGTGAGTCCGTGCCACAAATCGATGGAAGTTGCCCCCCTCAACTTCATTTATCTTTTGTTCCAAAAAGAGCTCTCATTTCCTTTTAAAAAGGATCATACTGGCGTCAGATACGAGCACATGACATTTCTGAACGTTTTTGACGCCAAATTTAGTGACATGAGGATGGCAAGTTTATTTGCCAAGCATAGCAACTTTTGTGTTTTAGTTCTTTTTATAGAAACTTGCACCGTGTCAGTGGAAATTTGTCATCCTTGCGTGGCTGAAATTGCCATCGAAAACGACAGAGCCGGAGTGCCATGCACCTGACGTGTGGCACTTATCATTTGTGTTTAAAAAACTCCCATTTCCTTTTTCATTTATAAACCCTGGTTTCCCGTTCAACAGTGGGTCCTAATTGGAGGTTTCTCAAGATCACGCGGAGAACACAACGGCCAAGTTGCCCACGCAAGTTTCATTCCCCCTGTGGCACACAGCTGTCCGGTCTCCATTCCCAAAGCCATTCCCCTGCCTAAAAAACTCGAGCGAGAAAATCCAAAATCCCGGACCAACGAACCAGCCCCTCGTGTGTGTGTCGCAGGAATCAAAGACACGCGGCCGCCGCGCCGTCCCCGCTTCTAGAACCTTCTGGATCCAGCGGGGTGGGAGGGAGCCCCGTCGTTCTTCGCCCGCGCCAGGGGTCGCTGAGCTCCCGACGGCCGGCCTCTGATGGCGTCGGGCGCCGCCAGGTCGTCGCGGTCGCGCCCCGCCGGCCACTCCGGCGTGCTCCCGGCGGGCGCCGCGGCGGCGGGCGGCGTCGGCGTCGGCGCCGGGGTGCAGCTCGCCGACAAGCTCAAGATCTTCAAGACCGACAAGTTCGACCCCGACTCGTACGTGCAGTCCAAGTGCCAGACCATGACCGAGAAGGTGAGCGAGTCAGTGCCTCATGGGAGAGACCGCCCGCCGGGAAGTTTTTTCTTCCGTGTTCCGCGAGATAGTAGCAGTGCTTTCTTATCTGTCGATGCGAGTTCCTCCTGGTAGAAATCGCCATCGATCGCGCTGCCGCTGCGTTGTGCAGGACATGATCCAGGGGGGAGACGAGTTTTTTTCTTGGTTTAGTGCCCTAGTGGAGCAGCTTTGGAGGAGGCACCACCGAAGCAGAGAGGGATGCCGTGCTGCTCCTCATGGGGTAATCCGCGGGCGGGCACGTGTGTTGGTTTGGAGCTGACGGTTAGCCCTGCCTGGCTAAAAATGGAAAAGGGAATGCAACTTCTTACCTAATTATTATGCGTTACCTTTCGATTCTGCAGCTGTTCTGTGAGAAACTCTGTTTCTATCACGCGTTAGGATCCTGTACCTATTGGCTATTGTTATGGGTTGGGGCCACTGTTGGATGCTTAACAGATACTGTAGTACTTTCTTAACGCAGCCAAATTTGGATGTTGGATGTTTTTGGTCAACTGAAGGTAGACCTCGGAAACAAATGACAGTTTATGATTCCCCCGTTACTGGGTTATCTGATCGACTCCTCCCATAAGTTTAGTGAACAATCTTGATTCTTAGGTAACATCAGGTTTTGTGAATGAACACTTTGTTGCTGGACTAACGTATGGACTATGGAATGTTCTACTCTTGCAACTGCACCATGTCATGCACATGTGCTTCTTACGGCCATTTCTAGTGGTGGCGCTTTGATGTCTATTATTGTTCACCAAACGCTTTGGAAAATGAACCATGCCTCATGTTTTCATAATTTGTGCCAGGAAATAAGGCACCTGTGTTCCTATCTGCAAGATCTAAAGAAGGCTTCTGCTGAAGAGATGCGCACAAGTGTATATGCTAACTATGCTGCATTCATCAGGTGCGTTCAAGTGTATACACTTAATTACTCCCTCTCTCTCAGTTTACAGGGCGTGCGCGTACCCCTAGGTCGTCAATTTGACCAACCTAATACAAGTCATATATTACAAAAAATATACAATATAAACTTGAAATGTTCTATTTTCAAACGGTATAATTTTTGTGTTCTATAGTTTATATTAGGGTGATAAAATTGGCAACCTAGGTATACGCGCATGACTTGTAAACTGAAACGGAGGAAGTATGTTCTATTTGTCATGCGTGAAGTCAACTGTTGATATTTAATCTCAACCAACAGAGTATCTTCCTGGAATGCGGAGTATTGTGCCTGATAAATTACCCCCCTCCTCCTATTTTCATTTCTCTGAAATGGTTTGTGCCCTAGCATATCCTGCTGCTAATAGTCTCTCAAGTTCTGCACGGTCAATACAACTATATGCCTAACAGAATTTCTTGGATGAAAGAACCACATTCCATGTTTCCAATGAATATTTGGGAACGACATGAAGCCAGCAATTTCTTAATAGCAGTTCTTCTATTGTTCTGAGTGGATGGTGTTTCTTATTTTCTTGTCCATTTACGGCAACATCCTATTCATAAATCATGAATTTATATGGCATGCATTATATTTTTACACTTGAGAAATTTCTTATTATTGCTATTCTGTCACCTCCCAACTTCCGTGTTCTTCCTTCCTACTACCCATGACTTTGAAAAACAATGTCTGAAAACTACTCTCCTGGTTATCAGAACATCAAAGGAGATATCTGAACTTGAAAGGGAGCTGCTATCTATCAGGAATCTGCTAAATACAGAGTCAGCTCTAATTCATGGTTTATCCGAAGGGATTCAGATTGATTCCTTGATTATGGGACCTGAAGATTCCGCAGAAGAGAACATCTCCACTGTTGAATACCAGGAGCTTTCAGAAATACAGAAATGGCATATAGATTTTCCCGACAAGCTTGATGTTTTGCTAGCTGAGAGAAGAGTGGATGAAGCACTGGATGCCCTGGATGAAGCAGAAAGAATTGCTGTTGATGCAGAAAAGCAACAGACTCTTGCCACAGCTGACATTGTTGCTTTGAAGGAGATTATCTCTGATAATCGTCAAAAGTTGTCAGATCAGCTTGCTGAAGCTGCCTGCCAGTCTTCTACTTGTGGCATTGAACTTCGTGCTGCAGCTTCTGCTCTCAAGCGACTTGGTGATGGACCTCGTGCTCATAGTTTGTTGCTCAGTGCACATAACCAAAGGCTTCAGTCCAAAATACAAACAACACGTCCGTCTAGCACAGGACATAGTGTGGCTTACACTGCGTCTCTTGCAAAGCAAGTTTTCTCTGTCATAGCTAATGCTCTCAGTGACTCTATGGAAGTGTTTGGTAATGAACCATCTTATACCTCTGAACTAGTTACTTGGGCTACTAAGCAGGCAATGGAGTTTACCTTGCTTGTAAAGAGGCATGCTTTAGGCTCTTGTGCAGCTGCTGGGGGCTTAAGAGCTGCTGCCGAGTGCGTTCAGATAGCACTTGGTTATACCTCCTTGTTAGAAGCTCGTGGTCTGTCACTTTCAGCAGTTCTGTTGAAACAGTTCAGACCCTGTGTTGAGCAAGCATTAGATTCCAATTTGAGGAGAATCGAAGAGAGTACTTCTGCATTAGCGGCAGCTGATGACTGGGCACTAATCTATCCTCCAACTGGTATAAGAACATTTGCTAGAGCATCTGCTGGTAATTTGGCACTCCAGCCGAAGCTCTCGAGCAGTGCCCATCGGTTCAATTCAATGGTTCAGGTAACTATCTATTTATTGTCAGATGATTCAACTTTCAAGCTACATTAATTGGGGTATCTTTGTCCCGCCCTTTAAGCATATGGCAGCTGATTAATTATTATGTTTTGCTTCGAGAGACACTATTAATATGATTTAATAATTCTTTTACAATATAATTACTGTGCTCTGTTTTTGTAGAATTCATATGCGATGATAATTAATGGTATTTTTTGCAGGATTTCTTTGAGGATGTTGGGCCACTGCTTAGCTTGCAGTTGGGTGGTTCTACAATGGATGGGCTTCTGAAAATATTCAGTACATATGTCGATTTGCTCGTGAGTGCACTGCCAGGCTCAATGGATGATGAAGCAAATTTGGAAGGTTTAGGAAATAAGATTATTCGCATGGCAGAGACTGAGGAGCAGCAATTAGCATTGTTAGCCAATGCATCCTTACTTGCTGAGGAGTTGTTACCTAGAGCAGCTATGAAGCTCTCATCTGTAAACCAGGCCAGCATGGGTAGTATGCGTATAAGGGGTCCAGACAAGCAAAACCGTGCAGAGCAACGTGAATGGAAAAGGAAGCTGCAACATATGGTGGATAAACTTAGAGATAGTTTCTGCAGGCAGCATGCTCTTGATCTTATATTCACAGAAGAAGGTGACACCCATCTCAGTGCAGAAATGTACATCAATATGGACAATAATGCTGAAGAGACAGAATGGGTTCCATCTCTAATTTTTCAGGTACTACAAGTTTCTGCCCTTAAAAACTTGATCGATAAACCTTAGGTTTAATATTAGTTTGAAGAACATGGTCCACCATGGTAAGTGTCGTCATGCTGGCTATTGTATCTTCTGTTGAATTTTATTTTTGGCAAGACCACCTTCCATAGAATGTTGATTCTTGATAGATTTTAGTGGCGGTTTGACTCTTAATGATAGTTGTACGGTGAATAAGTCTATTATGCATGAATCTGTGATCCAGTGATACTTTCTGTGCTTGTATATATAGTAAACGCATTGTATCTAGTCCTAGATGTTACATTTTTATTGTGTGTTTAGCCTTATGTTAGGATAAACAACCTAATTGTAAACAAATCATATTTGAAATTTATCAAGGCAAAATATTACTTCTAGTTCTGATTTAGTGAGCTGCTTATCCGTCTGTTTTACAAATATCTTTGGAAGGAAAGATGAATCTCGAGAAAATTTGTTACCTTAATGACTTACAGAAATGCTAGCCATTTGAAAGTGTTTGGAATTGGGTAGAGTAGTGTTTTGCCAGATTTCAGATAACAAGTCATGAGGCTTGAGTGGTCAGCTGCACCTCGTCTAGTATTTCCTTCTGCGGTATCTCATCTGCAGTCCACATTGCAGGAATTATACACAAAACTGAACAGGATGGCGAGCATCGCCGCAGAGATGTTTGTTGGCAGGGAAAGGTTTGCTACGTTGCTGATGATGCGGCTGACTGAAACAGTCATACTGTGGCTCTCGGATGACCAGAGCTTCTGGGAGGAAATCGAAGAGGGGCCAAGAGCCCTTGGCCCCCTTGGACTTCAGCAGGTAAGCTCCTTTTGTGCCTCATAATATTACGCTAGTACCATTTTTTTTAAACATTTTTCTTTCCCAGTTCTACCTGGACATGCAGTTTGTCATCCTTTTCGGGCAAGGCCGGTTCTTGTCCCGGCACGTGCACACTGTCATACTGAACATAATCGATAGAGCGATGGCAGCATTCTCTGCTACTGGATTGGATCCTGATAGGTAAATTTTAACTGTTTATCCAACTTCAACATTCCATCCCAGTGACCCAGTGTCTAATACAATCTGTTCAAGCCAGTTAAATTTGAGATACTAGCACTTGTGTCTGAATCTGACATAGCAGCATTGCCAATCTCTGCTGCAGCGCGCTTCCGAGCGACGACTGGTTCATTGAAATCGCGCAGGACAACATCAGCAGGATCAGCGGGAAGGCCCGGGCCGGCAACTCGGAGAGGGAGGTGCACAGCCCGACGGCCTCTGTCTCGGCGCAGTCTGTGTCGTCGGCCAGGTCCCACGGCAGCTCCTAGCTCGCATCATCTTCAGTATACAGGTCCTTGCAGTATAGGTGTACGTGTGTAAGCAGTACGTGTTCCTCTTTATCTGTATATATCCATTCTCTGCTGTATCTGTGTCCGGTCTGTGATCTGTTGTGCAGCTAGCTAGTTGTGATTGTAGCCCAGTGAGTATAGAGTATATAGACTGTATAGTATAGATAAAGAAATAATTTGCATTGGAATCGCATAAGAAGAGGAAAATATATGTTCCTCTGTTGAATCATCGACCGTTCAAATGTTCAGAGCTAAGGTTTGTATATTTTTCGCAAAAAGAGAGCCAAGTTTTCTTTTTCTGCAGCGAAAGAGAGGTTTTCATTTTCTGAGGAAAAGAGAGTTAAAGTTTGTATATTCAGCATGGACTGGAAAACAGGCCTACTCGGCTCAATTTCCTAGCCTATTTTCTTGTCAAGCTATCCAAACTTCGCATATTTGATACATCTCATGCGGACCAACTTGTGGTAGGATGATTAGGAAGATAGTGTCTTAGACTAGACACCGGTGCTCGCATTTTTCTGGATTTATTATATGCCTTCATTTTCTTGGATTTATTCTAGGCCTTCCAGCGTTGTGCATTCAGTGGGAGCAGACGTTCTTATCGACTATGAAAGCATCTATGATGACATCGCCAATCTTAAGATGATGTACCGACTTAGTTTCTCGGAGGTGCTCGGGTAGAGTGCTTACATGTGTTCATAGGGTTAAGTGTATGTGCGTAGATATGCGCTGTGTGTTTGTACTATGTTATTAAAGAAAAAGAAAAATTCTTATTTATGGCTTAAAAAACCAGCCACCAAACCGGCGGTCCGGTCGGTGAAAACCTGAACGGAGGACCCCAGTGATCTGGTTTTTAAAACTGTGGCATTCAGTTTCGTGCACTAATCAGTAGAACCAAAAGAGAAGGTTGGGCAATCCACGCACACTTCAACGGTATGCTTGTGTTCCCGCCAACAAGAAAAAAAACCCGGCATGCTTGTGTATGTGGTGAGCACTTCATGACATGAGTGCGCGTGGTTCAGTTCACCTTCCAATCAATTGGAGAAGAAACAAGAAACCTCTTTGGCCGACCGGGTCTCCTCCGCTCTCCACCAACCAAAAATCTTCGTCACCCTGGCTCGCACGTCAAGCCACTGTTGTTCGTCACTGATGGCGATGATGAACACGCGACCAGTCTCCAGTCGCCAAAGCACTAGGATTTGAAAGCGTCTTGCAAAAAAGAATCTAGATGATTGGCGCCAAACACCAACCGCAGCTAACAAATTAGCCAGGGCGACCGTGGTAAAAAAGGCGTCGATAACGCGTGCGTGGATTCCGTGCTCCCGGTTGGACTTTGCACCAATTAGTTTAGAAAAAAATAAAATCCGAAGACATATACTTTAAAATTTCAAAAAAAATCTTGAAACAAGTATGTCAATTACATTTGCGTGTGAAAATGTGTTAGTTCATGTTCTTCAACAAGTGATAAAAAATTGTGCCTACGAGCAAAGCACTTTACTGCACCGAATTTGTTATTTTTTCACGAGGCACAAAAATTCATGTAATTGCACCAAACGTAAAGCTTTGTTTGCAAAACTTTGTGTATTTTTTATTTTTGTAGAAAACACAAAAAAATGGGAATTTTCGTTGGTCATGGCGTGTGTCCCCGATTAGTTACCGATGACGATGCACGGAAACTTCGAACAAGACATGTCCACGTCTCGGTGCGAAATGAAGGGAGACTTTAGTGAGCTTTTGAATCCTTCAACCCCTTTGACATTTGTTCCCTCCCTTCATCCCAACTCTTCTCTCCCGTGTTATATATACACCCATCCCCGATCATCCTCACCACAGTACCACAACACGTACGCGCCAACAACCTCATCGGCTCTTTTTTTTAAAAAAAAAAATCTCGTCGGCAATGGCGCGCTCCAGAGTCTCGATCATGCCGTCGCCGGTGCTCCTGTTGATCGTGGCCGTCGCCGCGCTCGTCTCGGCGTGCGCGGCAGACCCGGAGCCGGTGCAGGACTTTTGCGTGGCGGCGGCCACCAACGGCTCGGCCGACCATCCATCGTACCCGGGGTTCCCGTGCAAGCCGGCGTCGGCGGTGGTCTCCGACGACTTCTTCTTCGCGGGGCTGGCGCGCTCGGGCGCCGCCGACGCGGCCGAGAGCCCGTTCGGGTCCAGCGTCACGTCCGGCAACGTGGCGGCCTTCCCGGGGCTCAACACGCTCGGCGTCTCCATCAACCGCGTCGACCTCGCCCCCGGCGGCGTCAACCCGCTCCACAGCCACCCGCGCGCCGCCGAGCTCGTGCACGTCGTCACCGGCCAGATGCTCGTCGGGTTCGTCAGCACCGCCGGCACCTTCTACTCCAAGGTGGTGCGGGAGGGCGAGAGCTTCGTCATCCCGCGCGGCATGGTGCACTTCCAGTTCAACACCGGCAAGGAGGCCGCCAGGGCCGTCACTGTGTTCAACAGCCAGCTCCCCGGAGTTGTCCTTGCCGCGCCGTCGCTCTTCGGCGCCGACCCGGAGATCCCCGACGCCGTCCTCTCCAAGAGCTTCCAGGTCGACGGCGAGATCATCAAGCTCCTCAAGTCCAAGTTCCGGACTTAAAAAACGACGCACGAGCTTCACGGTCGAAGCTGCCTGTTGTTAGCTTGATTGGTTTATTGTTACACATATACACTGTACACCAGTAAATACGGACACCTAAAGTTGTTCACTGTTTCATGTAATTTTGATTGGATATTAAATGCGCCAATAAAATTTAAGGTTTTTTTCAAGGAAAAGCATCAGCCTGACTTTATAAATAAAGCCACCAGGCAGCGTTCCAGGGCTCACAGGCCACAACCTCGGCACGCAGGCCGGAACTAAGAAACATGAACCAAGAGCGATAAGCAAACACTGCCAATAGCTAAGCCAAAAGGTCATCCAGGAGATCTAGCCATGTGGCTCTTGCTGTGATGAAGAAGACGATGAAGCCTGAATTTTAGAAGATAGGAGGTCCAAGGCGTCTCGGTCTTCCGTCTTAGTCAATGATATCCACTACTGCAGAAACATGCAAGATTTAAATAAGCAATCCGCAGGTTTAGAAGGAAAAATAAGTTCAAAAAATTTAAATTCAAATTCAGTTCATTTTAAAACCAAACTTTTACCTCTTGCTTCAGAGGAAGGAAGAAGATGAGGGCCTTTTTAGAGGTTTGAAAGTACAAGGACTTTCTTGCAAATATCAGGTGTACTCCACGTGCGAGACACGTAAAACGGGACGTAGGGAATAATAATAAGTTTGTATTGTACCCCATCCGTAAATAAATGTAGGAGTGTTTAGATCAAGCAAGTCTATATCATATTTTTACAGCATTTTACGTCAAACATTTGATTTTACAGCATGTCCCCACATGTCAGGGCCACGTGGCGTTGACTTGAGCATATACATTTTAGACAAGAATGAGGGTAAGAACAAGTTTGGCGTTTGGACTTGAGATTATGAGAACAAAATTGCATTATTTATTCAGAGTAGCAAAAATTCATATTCAGATCCGTGAACGACTCATTGTTCTTGGTGTCCTGTCCTTTGAAGCGATGCTGCTGCTGCAGACCAGAGTCGTCGTCGAATCTCCGATGAGCCGTGCGTCTAGAAGGAGTAATTGACAAAAAACTACCACATTTCACGTATTCGTCCCACAGAACTACCACATTTTGAAAACTGACCAAAAACTCCAGTTTAGCGCTGATTTCGTGACAAAAAACTACCACATCGCGTTGATGACCGTTTGAAGCGTTTTAAACGATTTTCTGACAGACCCGGCCCACCGGTCAGGACGGCGGCCGCGCTAACGGCTAACAGCGCTCGCCTGCCGCCCGTTAGCCGCGTGGGTCGGTCGGGCCCGGTCGGACCAGGCATAACCTGGCCGACCGGCTCGCTCCTCGTCCTCACCACCTCACTCTCCCCCGACCCACTCTGCTCCTCTGCTCTCCACTGCTCCTCCTCTTCTTCTCGCACTCCGGCGACGCCGCGACCATGCCGTCGTGGCCCAACAGCAACGAGACCTCTGACGATGATGACGAGTACATGAGCGAGTTCAGTAGCATGAATATGGAGTACTTTGTAAGTCAGCTCAATCTCTCCTCTCCTCTCCTCTGCTAGGGTTAGGGTTTGAAGAAGGATAGGGATTTCTCCATTTAAGTTCATGTATGCGAGCTGTAGTTGACATATATGTGTTTCCTGCTACAACAAACTCCAGATACTGTGATAGATCCAAGCTTTTCTGGGCTTGTGACTGAATCTGATCGTAGGTGCATCCTGCACAGGGAGAGGGCTGGCAAATTTGTGGCATTTGAAGGCACTGACACTGGCAGGAGATTCATAGGATGTGCAACTGAGGTAATGAACCAAGTTGTCATGGCTGTGATTGATTCTTTTTGTGCTTTTCTGAATAATGCTGCTGTTTTTCTCATTTTTGATTAATTATAAGAACATTGCTATGTCTAAATTATGTACTTGTAGCAAATAGCAGCAAAGAGCAATGGAAACATAGCACTGATTTATAATTTGTAGCATAGAGTTAGCTAGTGTATTGTAGCTACATATATGAGTACTGTTTATGATTTGTTATTGTGAATATGTTAATGAAGAATAAAGCTCACTTTAAATTTAACTGAATTTTCAGGATGGTGTGAACTGTGGTGTTTTAGAGTGGGTAGATGCCCCTTGGTCTGTGATTTTGCAAAGGTGCTTCACCAAGCTCTGGGATATGTATCATGAGGAGAACCTTGGTAGAGTGCAAGACAAAGAGGCTCATGAGATAGAGGTTGAGAAACTGAAGAAGGAGCTGGATTCTCTTGGCAATCAGTACAGTCAGCTTGTGGATGATGTATCCAAGCTGTTTGATTACCAGCATGGGAAGAAATCCCATGACATGGATTACACAAGCCAGGCAATCAATGAACTTAAGGAGAAGAAGCATCAGCTTGAGGAGCAGACAAAGATTGAGATTCAAATGGAGAAGCTTAAGCTAAAGAAAGAACAAAGGTGCATCCTGCAGAGTCAAGCTGATATCATTCAAAACACCAGGAAAGCCATGAAGGAGATACAAGTTGAGAGAGACCTCCTTAAAGAAGAGAAGAAGAAGCCGGAGCATATCATTGCTGAGCTCTTGAAGGCAGGTCATGGCTGCAAAGAAAAGCTAGACAAGATCAAAGAAGTTGTCATGGAGGAGTGAAGTGGTACCTAGGGTTGGTAAGTGAATATGAGGCCTATATATATATATATAACTGGCCTAGTACTAGAATCTGATGCAGATATGCATCTTAGTATTAATATGAACTCCCTATGAACTTCCTATGGTTTCAGATCATTTTGGTTGTGTTGTTGGGTGCTGTAATGCCACTGATCTGTAATGCTATAAGATAATCCTATTTGTAATGCCACCTGAACCATATTATCCAGATGTTGTTATATCTCCATCTGCAATTTGTTGCTGCTAGGTAGTTGTTGCTAATACTTACACTTTAATCTAGTAACACCAAACAACATTGAAACTGGAAATGAAAATGAAACTAAAACTTGCATTACACAGGAGGTAGCATAGATAACACAAATTGTCTGAGGATGCAACATACATAGCATTACATAGATAGATAGCACCAAATAGTTTGAGGATAACTGAAACTAGCCAACACTGAATAAGACTGACGAAACTGAATGTGAAACTGAATAGTTTCACATTCAGTTTCAGTTAGGCGCCTGCCCTGCTAAGCGGCCTGAGCGTCGTACCTCCTGCTTCACTTTGGTAGGATGATTTGCCAGCATCTGCACCTCCTGTTCTTCTTCATCTTCTCCTTCATCGATGAAGATGATGGGAGGAGGGCGGCGGCGAGCCTGCAGTGATGGTGGTGCGATGATCTGGAGGTCGTCGTCCTCGTCTTGGTGCTTGTTTGCGTTTGCTTCAGCCGTAGATTGTGCTGGGGCGACGTAGTGGTGGTCTGCCCACCGCTGCCTCTGCCCAGCATCGGCGGAGCCCGCCTCTTTCATTGCCCATAGCAGTGTATCTATGGACAGGATCCCCTTACCTCGGTTTCCATATTGCTGGTCCATGCATTGCTTCTCCTCACTCGTCGCCTTCTTTCTCACTTCGTCTGCTCCATCCACCAGATCTTGAACGCTGGTGTACCTTGTGACGACTTTCATGTAGTCCACGAAGAGGTCGTCGTCGCCGCGCGCTGAACCATAAAGCATGGCAACCCATCCCTTGCCAGTTGGGAATGGGTTGAGCCATGGGTCCAAAGAAGAGGAAGAAGCAGCCATGTTTGGAGCAGGAAGTGGTGAGTGCAGTGGTGTTGAGCTAGGTGAAGTTGTCGTGAGGTAGAGTGGCTGAAGAAAGAGGGGGGGGGGGTAGTTAAAGAGAGGTGGAGTGAGGCAGTGGAGAAGTAAAACTTGTGCAGCAGTAGTTGACAGGTTGGTAGTTGTGCAGTAGTTATTGTGTGCCGAAACTTGTGCTGGTTAAGTGATGTTAGGTGAAAGTTGTGCAGTAGTTATTTTGTGGTGAAAACATATATTGTTGACTGAGATACTGTTTCTAGAGAAAAATCAGAGAAATTGACATACATTCAGAGCACAAATTCAGAAAATCAGCAGATGCGCATAGATTCAGAGCACAAATTCGGAAAATTCAGAAAATCCACGCATACAAAAGCGCATAGATTCAGAGCACAATTATGCAAATCCACGCATACAAGTGCGCATACATTTAGAGAAATTTCAGACACATCATCACATACATAGTAGAACCAGAGACTTGGAGAATTCAGATAACATTGAAGAACTTAACCTTGAACTGTTTCAAGATGCAGAATCAAGGATTCTGCTCCACCTAGCCCTTGTGACTTGGTAGCGATGGAAGGTTGCCCTATCTCTAGCCCACCAAATGATCAATTCATCGGTGATGATTGTTCCATCTGGGAACACCTCCTTGAACTGCAACACGTCGAGGGAGTTGCGGGCTGCCATAATCGTTGCAGCCAACCTCTGGCGTTGCTCACGTGCCTGAGCCCTACGACTCCTCCTTTCTGCTCTCGCGGCCCTTCTTGCTGCTCTAGAACTCTCTTCCTGGTCGTCGACAACCTCTCCTAGGCTTGGATCCATCTTTGTGGCTAAGGTAGGGTTGTAGTGATGCTGGCGGCCAGGGTTTTAGTGGTACGGGAAAGGACAGGTTAGGGTCTTTTTATAGACACCTACGCAGGCTTGTGGACTGTGGTCCAATATGAGAGCCCAGTCCGAGGCCCATTTCCACAGTTATGTGAACAAAACGCTTTCAAACAAATGCACAAATTCAGAAAGTGCACGACAGGTTCAGATAGTGCACGACAGGTTCAAATAGTGCACAACAAGTTCAGAAAAGTGCACGACAGGTTCAGAAAAGTGCACAAAAAATTCAAAAAGTGCTAAACAAATTAAGAAAGTGCACATAAAACCTCCCAAATTTGAGCTGACAGGTTTCAGTAGTTACCACTGCAGTAGAAGTAGCCTGCCAATTTTGAGCTTGGGGTCCTCTTCCTCTTGGTCCCAACTTGAATATCTGAAGTGGTTGCAGCTCTTGGTGCAGTGAATCCATGGATCCTCCCTCCACCTGCAGTCCTACCTCTTTTAGCTCTTGGTGTAGGGCCTGGTGCAGAAGTAGAAGGACCTGGTTGAGATGTAGCAGGCCTACATGAAGCTTGTGCTCCTCTTCTACCTCTTGCAATAGGGACTGATGTGGTTCTTGAAGCAGGTATATCAGAGTAAACTGCCCTGTTTTCCTGCATGTCAAACATAACTTTTATTTCTAAAAGTGTACTCATTCAGAAATGTCTGAGATTTTTTCCAAGCTTGATAATTACCTGGTGTTTGTTTTTCCTCATCTGAAGACTAGGCTTCAGAGTCTTGTTGCATGTTGTATACCTGTGTCCTTCCAAACCACAGTTTCCACATGTGATAGTGCCCATCCTACTTGTGTCTCTTGGAGCTGGAACCTCAAACTCTCCCTTCCTCCTTGCTGTCTGCTTTTTGCCTGCCTTTTCTTTAAACACAGGAGGATGAATGTCTTGAGTGTTTGTATCAGGCCAGCAATCTGGACCAGGGACAGGGTAAATAATTGCTTTGTATGTCTCCATGTACAATGGCTTCTTGAAGAATTCAGACACATAGTCCTCAGGATGCAGCTTTTGCTTTGTCATTGCAGATATGCCATGACTGCAAGGTACACCTGTCATGTTCCATCTCTTGCAGTCACATGTGCAGGTTGCCATGTCCACACAATATTGCTTTTCTTTGCTTGTTACTTGCCAAATTGTTTCACCAGCTCTGTCAGCCTGGCAGTACTTGGCATATTTTTTATTCTCCTCTAGAATCTCTGAGTAATTTGGTGTGATTGTCCACCTGCAAGTCTGTAACTTCTCCCTAGTCTGTTGCCTCTTGATCATCTGCTTTGTCCTGATCCCTTCAAACATTGTCCTTATTGGTTTGGATCTAACATCAAGTATCATCTTGTTGAAGACTTCACTAAGGTTGTTCACAACTAGATCTGTTTTGCAAGTATGGTCCATAGCATACCTAGCCCAAGCAGAGACTTCTATATTTTTAAGCCATTTCCAAGCATCCTCACACTGTGCTTTCAGCTCTGCCATCCCTAATTCATGCCCATGTCTAGTATAAGAGTAGCTAGCCTTGTCAACACACTTCTTTAGTTCTTTGCTTCTGTAACCAGCTGATTGGAAGTTGGCATATATGTGCCTAAGACAGAATCTTTGAGGTGAATCAGGGAACACTTCATTTATTGCCTTAAGTAAACCCTGTACATTCACAAAATAGATCTACATATGAACACACTCACATAATTCAGTGAATTACTATACAACTATGATCAATGATTTAGTTTCTAACCTTTTGCCTGTCAGATATTATTGTGTATGTTCCAAATTTGTTGCCACTACCAATGCAGCATCTCAACTGAGTTAAAAACCAAGTCCAACTGTCTCCATCTTCCTTGTCAACCACACCAAAAGCTATAGGGTAGATGTTGTTGTTGCCATCCCTTCCTGTGGCAGCAAGAATTTGTTGTCCAGTGGTTAACTTGATGAAACATCCATCAAGCCCTGGATGGAGTCACACATTAGCTACAGAAGAAAATTGACACACAAATATGTACAACACAATCAGGAAATATTTACCTATAAATGGTCTACAACCATTAAGAAACCCTTCCTTTGAAGCTGCCAAACAGTAGAACATGTACTTGAATCTAGGAGTGGGTGCAGGGTTTTCTGGGTCAACAAATGTTGTTACAATACACCTGCTCCCAGGGTTTGTATCAAGAACAGCTTGAAGATAATCCCTCAGCCTCAAGTACTGCTGCTTGTGGTCACCCTGCACCACACCAACAGCCTTCCTCCTTGCCCTATAGGCAACACTTCTTGAAACATCAACTGAGAATTTAGTCTTAGTCTTCTTTATTAATGCATCCACAGGAGATCTAATGTCTTCTCTCAATGCTGGTTGTACTGATTTGGACAACCACTTTGTAGTAACCTTTGTGGTCTCTGCACATGCTCCACAAGTATGCAGCATATCACACTTCTTGATGCAGAAAGTTTTTTCATGAGCTATCTTAGATGCACTGATATGAAAATCACATCCATGGGCTCTCTCTGAGCACCAAACAATAATCCTATCAGGGGCATTTCTGTGATACTGGAAATTCCTCAGAGTCCTGATGTGAAAATCCCTAAGTGCATCTCTGAACTCATAAACAGTGGTGAAGCACAATCCCTTACAAAACTGTTCATGTGGATCTGGAAGCTTCTCATTAAACAATACCCTTTCCTTTGACTTCTTCAACACTCTCTTCCTACCACTTGCTAGTTTGAAAGCTCCTTCGGGCTCTTCTTCTTCATCACTAATGCCAACATCACCAGCAAAACAAAATTCATCTGCTTCAGGAAACCAGTCTGGTTTTACCTTTTTCTCAACCTCTTGGTGGGATCTAATGGTTGGACCAGGGTTTCTGACTGGCTTAAGTTTCTGGACCACTGATGTATCTACTTCTGCAGCTTCTTCTTCAGAGGGGGAACCTGGATGTAATTGCACATTGTTGTCATCTGAACCTGACTGCGCATCATCAGAAAGAAATTCAGACACATCAGTGTCACCTTCAAAATGGTTAAAGTCAGCTTCCATCTGCAGACTACTTTGCTTAAGCTCATCCTTTCTGTCACTGACTGCATCCACCAACTTTGTGCAACTTTGTTGAGTGTTAATGCAATGTTCAGCAAAATAACTATCTCTATTTTCATCTGCATTACATGGCTCATCTGCTCTGACAACTCGTATGTTCACACTCTTTTCCTTCTCAAAGTGAATCAACATCTGCTGCACATCATGTTCAGAACCAAGATGCTCCATACCTTCTATTCCTTTCTCCTCATCGACAATATAGTACATATAATCATCAGCTCCATAGCCCTCACTCCGAATGAGAGAAACCATAGTCAAAAATGATATGTCTGACTGGTAAATTCCTCTAATCACAGATTCTCTGGCTAAGAAATGGAACCAAATTTCCCACTTGGGGTCATCAATACTGCACCACAAATTGGAAAATTTATAATTAAATGGTCTGGACAATATTTAGTGTCTGACAGTTCAAATTTTCTAGTTTTTGACATTTTGGATTCAGTCACAGCAAAACAAATTGTTCATGTTCCCAGCAGATTTCAATTCCTGTTGTGCTCAAACATGGTTCTAATGTAAATCTAACTATGCAACTATCCTATATATGGTGATTCCTAACAAAACAAATCATTTCAGAAAAAACAATTATAGATCAGTTGCCATACCTCGCGCCGCCAGCAGGACAAGGAAGCTTGCGCCGGCCTCGAGCTGCGCCTCTTCTCTTCAACGCTGCTACACGCCTCTTCTCTTCAACATTGCGCCTCTTCACAATCGTCTGGGACGGCTCAAGTTGAGGCTGGGATTGGTTTTCGACCGCAAAGCTACTGCTGCCTAGCCAGTTATCAATCTCAACGAAGATGGCATCCCCGCCGCCAACCACGTCGGGGGGCGCTCCTCCAAGCGATTCGGCGCCGGAGTTTGGATTCGCCGCTGCCATGAATGAAGACGGTTAGGGTTAGGACAGTGAGGTCGGGGGAGAGTGAGGTGGTGAGGACGAGGAGCGAGCCGGTCGGCCAGGTTAGGCTTGGTCCGACCGGGCCCGACCGACCCGCGCGGCTAACGGGCGGCAGGCGAGCGCCGTTAGCCGTTAGCGCGGCCGCCGTCCTGACCGGTGGGCCGGGTCTGTCAGAAATTCGTTTAAAATGCTTCAAACGGTCATCAACGCGATGTGGTAGTTTTTTGTCACGAAATCAGCGCTAAACTGGAGTTTTTGGTCAGTTTTCAAAATGTGGTAGTTCTGTGGGATGAATACATGAAATGTGGTAGTTTTTTGTCAATTACTCGTCTAGAAGTTGCCTCAACGAGGCACTTTGATGCCATGTGTTGGAGAAATTTGAGTACACATGATTCTTCCCTTTTTATTTCCTGATTCGTTTACAACCTTTTTTCCCTAATTTGTTTACAACATGAACATACTGCTGTAATGAAACATTTCTTGTTTTTCCCTGCATAATTTAGTTTTCCCCTTCATTACTTTTTTTTGAAATAAAACGAAACTTTATTCATTAGAAATAACCAATAAATCGTTTGTGAGGCTGAGTACAATTTCATTGATAGGTTCCTCAAACCAATCCAAAGTTGAAGAAAATCTAGCTAATCTAGCAAGTTCATGTGCTACTCTATTTGCCTCTCTATTACAATGTTCGAATCTAGTCATGATGAAATCACATGCGTAGTGGAAGCAGTCATCGAAAATAGCCGCCGCCGCACCCGTTGACTGTCCTCCGTCCTGCATGGTCTCAATCACCTCTAGATTATCTGAGTTGATGATTAGGCGATTGCACCCCGCCCTTTGTGCTAGTGTTAGTCCAAATTTGATGGCTAAACCTTCTGCCATTAGAACATCCGCGCAATGGTCAATCTTTCCATTTCCTCCTGCAATAAACCTACCTTTGTCATCTCGCAAAACCGCCCCCATCGTACCCTTCAACATGTCCTGGTTAAAACAGGCATCAACATTGAGTTTCATGAAACCCCTAGGGGGACAATGCCAACCCCCCTTTTTCATGGACGCCTTTGAAGATGATGCATTTACAAAATTGTATGTGAGGGCTATGATCCCCATTGATATCGGAGTTGCATTCTGAGTTGTTTCCTTGTGCACTAATTTTCGTCTCTCCCACCATAGATACCAAGCTGAAATAGCTATCATTTCTCGTACATTTTGGTACCCCATAATACGCAAATCTTGATCCGGGAGAACTAAAAGGTATTCCAGTATCGCTTCTCCAGCACGATCAACCTCACAAGCTCTATCAATAATCTCATCTAATCCTAGCCTCTTCCAAACCTCCTTTGCTTTAGTACATAGGAAAATCATGTGCTTCGTGTCTTCTACACCCTGAGAGCAAGTAGGACAAAGGGGCGAGACCTTCATGTGTCTATTAGCAAGTGTTGCCCGACATGGGAGGGTGCCATGTAACGTACGCCATATAAATTTTTTGACTTTTGCCGGACAGGATAACTTCCATATCTGACACCAAATAGGGTTAGGTGTGGTTCTCCCCATCCCATTAGAGTGTTTTAGTTTACTCCCATACTGATCATTCCACTTCACAGAATAAGCAGACCGTACCGAGAACATACCATTTTTTGTATAACTCCAAGCAATGAAATCTGACATGTTATGTTGCGAAAGTGGGATTGAAAGAATCCGTTGAGCGTCAATGGGACACATAGTTTGTCTAATCAGGTCCTCATCCCAATTATTGGAAACAGGGTCAATCAGATCAACCACTCTTGATAACAATTGTCCCCCCCTAGGAGTCACAATTTTCCTAGTGGCACAATTTGGGATCCATGCTTCCCCTTCATTACTTATTAGTACATTACTTATTAGTACAACGATAAAAAACAGTCTCATTATGAAGTCAACTACTCGCGATCGCAGGTGGAAACACACATACCATAGAAATATGAACACAATGAACTGAAAGACGAATACACAAATGACGTTAGCGACGGACAAAGGTGTTCAATAAGAAAAGGTACAACTAGCATCCCCAGGATTAATTCACGTTAGCGAGGCAGTTTCCACTTGTCTATTCACCAGTCGGTTTGTACAACACACAACAATGGCGCAGTGCTTGACCTCTACAACAAGAAGAATTTGTGAATAAAGGAGCTCGCGGATCTTGTAGTAGTCCTCGCATAGCGGACCCTCGACCACAGTCTGCTGAGAACCCGTGCTACCCTGCAATGCACACCAACTAAAAGTCTAAAACCATACATGATCTAAACTAAAAGGCAGTTTATCATGCTTCATCTGGAGTATCTTTCATCGTATCATTCGTTGTTCAAGGACCGTGCCAACCATAGTTTGGCCAATCATGATTGATGAAATTGCTGCTAAATGTATAGTAGCTCTAGTAATTAGTTTACCTTCTGGCTAGAATCGCCAATCTTGCGTACGGTAATGTACTCCCCACACCGTAGAGCGCCCCCAGCAAACTCCACCTGGAATTTATTTCTTAGCATTAGATTTCGGTCTTGTCGGCGTTCTAGGTCGGGGTACCCAGACTTGCCTGCCTATGGCCCAGCGCGTGACTCTGTCGACGGGCCGATACGGCCCGGCTGCAAGACTCTACGAACAAGACCCTCGCGAGGGCCTCCCGACCTCGCGAGGCGAACGACATCAAGATCTCCCGAGGAGCGGAGATATCTATGCATGTACACCACCTCACGAGGCCCGTGATGACGTGAGCCATGACGACCAAGGTCAGGCGGGCGTCAGCAGGCGCAGTCCAGGACAATTTTCTCTTTTGTGCTAAGGAGGCAAGGAGGTACCCGGGTTCCCAAGGGATCCCCCAAAGGTTTTCATTCCCGTGCAACAAGACTAAGACCACGAGCTCGACAGGACGGATGTCATCGTCGAGCCCACCTCTGCGTCATGGCCAGAAGTTTTGCAGGCGAAGACCACCTTTCGTCTAGGGATGGCAGTGGATAGGGTATGGGTGGGTACAGCATCCTTCTGCCCAAACTCATACCCATAGAAACTTTCTATACCCACCCATTTCAATACCCATGGGTATAAATTGACACACATGCCCATACCCATCAAGTATCCTATACCCAATGGGTATCCAGTGGATACAACATATATCATTTAAATTTTAAAGTAGAGAAATGAGTGTAAAATTCATGTGATTATGGGTGATCTGTCTAGTATCGACGCAACCTCCTCCGGTGGGTGGCCAATTATAGGCGACAAGGGAGTACGATAAGCAGTTGGTGGAAGCCCGACACAGTGGGAGGTGGCGGTGGGAATATGGAATCGCTGGTTCAAGAGTTGGACAAGAGTGTGTTGGTGATGAGCCGAGATTTCATTGTTTCAAGGAGTCATGTAGGACATAAGAGGAGAGCGAGCAGATTGTTGCAAGCCTATGAACTATGGTTGGTTTAGGAAATAACGGATTGAGAGTTGGGCCATAAGAGTTGGATGTTGACCCCACATGTCGCAGGAGTTATTTTCACTTATTATTTTTTCTGGGTATCCATTGGGTTACCCGTGGGCGCAGTCTCATATCCATGCTCTACCCATATATTTTGCGGGTATGGAGACCCATTACTCATGGGTACAAAATCTTGCCAAGTCTTACCCATGCCCGATGTTTTCGGGTAGGGTACCCGCGGATATCCATACCCATGGGCAAAACTGCCTCCCTACTTTCGTCAGGATAAAATGTACTACTGCCCCCCTTCAAAATTGGCCGTTGTGGAATCCCTTCCCGCCTAAGTTATGAGGAAAGAGCACCAAGGCCACTATAAGTACCACCGTAGAGAGGGATCAAACCCTTCGGCAATTGAGCCCTCCTAAGGCAGCTCATCCACTTGTACTAGTTCATCCCCATCCTCCTCGCGAGGCAATCCACCACAAAGCAGGAGTAGGGTCTTACACCACAGGGTGGCCCGAACCTGGGTAGATCTCTGTGTTCTTTCTTTCCCCCTCTCGCACGAACCCGGCGAGGCCAAGCCATGAGGCGATGACCTTGAGGCTGTAGCTAGGCAGGGTCTTCGTACACGCCCTAGAGTTCGAACCTTGTTTGGGATCGCGGAGCCCCGATTCCGACATTTGACGCGCCAGGTAGGGGTGTGTCGAAATCCTTCTTCCGGCTTCGCGTCATCCCTGCTTCATCGCCCCCATGGCCGACGCCCGGCGAGTTCGCGCCGAGCGCCGGGCTGCTCGCGTCGCCCAGATGGCGCCCATGGGGCACGGTGCTCCTCGCCGCTCTGCTTCTCCCGCAGCTAATGTTGCCACCAACCTCGCTGCTCATGACCAGCAGGACTCTTTGCTGCCGCCCTCCGTGCAGCGTGGCGGCCGCACCGCCACGCCTTCCTTCACCCCCGCCACGGCGTCATCCTATCATGCTCATCCTGGGCCGACGAACGCGCAAGCTGCGCTCCTCATGGTGTGTGAGTTGTTGCGCTACCGTCCTGCCAACAATGACTACGACGCCTGGCTCGATCGTGTCGCTGAGCTTCTAGACGCCCCTTGTGGGGGCTTGGAGCCTTTTCTCTTCCTGCATGTGTCGCGGACCTCGCCACAGCTCTGTGCTTGCCCCTGCTGCGTCTGCTCGTCCTTCCGAGGGGGGACCTGGAGGGCCCCTCAGCGGCGAGGATGGAAGCGGGGCTTCTCCTCCGGCTCAGGAGGCGCTCCCCCGGGCTCCGATCGGAGTAAACCACGGTAACCCCCCGCGAAAGCTGCCATGGTGGGCCCCCTCTCAGGTGTCGCGATCAGGCAGGAGCGTCGATGGTCAGCAAGAAGATGGATCCGGGGCTAATATCAGGTGCCGGCCCACGGCCGTCACTCCAAACGACTCCTCATGAACTTCTCCAAAAGGGAGTATGAGTCGGAGGGCAAGCATATGGTGGCATACCTGAAGGAGGTATGTGAAATCAAAAGGAAATCCTCGTGCTTGGGATTGCGGCGCGTCCCGAGGGGCGTGAACAAAGAGGCAGGCGATATCGCCAAGCGGGCATCACGCTGCGAGCCCCAAAGCCCTAGCTTCTTTTGAAGGAAGGCTCTTCAGGCCATCAGCCCTAGCCCCGACATCAGGAACCATGCTGCCTCAGGAGGAGCTGCCTCCCTTGCCACCCAGGCGCCTCAGCCTGTAGCCCTGCTTTAGGAGCCCGCCCACTCCTGGCACCAGTGCCTCAGGAGGGCCATTGGACCCAGGAGTTCAAGGGGTACCTGCTTCGCGGCACCCTGCCTAAAAAGGGGGAGGTGCAGAGCGTGGCTCGTCGGGCCGTTGCTTACTGCTTGTAGGATGGCAAGAGGTACCACAGGCACCCTAATGACATCTCGCTAAGGTGCATTTCAGAAGTTCAAGGACGCGAGCTGCTGGTGGATACCCACGAGGGAGATTGCGGGCATCATTCTCTGTCACGCACCCTTGTGCGCAAGATGTTCCACGGCGGATTCTACTGGGCCATGACACTACATGATGACGTCGAATTGGTTCAGTCCTGCGAAGCCTTCCAGTTCCACGTGAAGCAAATTCACTAGCTGGCAGAGGGGTTCCAGACGCTTTTGCCCCCGTTGCCCTTCGTGGCCTGGGGGCTAGATGTACTGGGGCTTTTTCCTCAAGCGGCTGGTGGCTGCCATCACCTCTATGTAGCGGGCGCCAAATTCACCAAATGGGCGGAGGAAGAACCCGTATGCACCATCCCGGCGGACTCGACGGTCAAAACCCATTAAGGGCCTCGCGAGCCATCTTGGCATCCCTGACCGCATCATCACTAACAATAGTTCCCAGTTTACAAGTAACTTCTTCCGGTCATATTATGCTAACCTTGGAACGCATATATATTACGCTCCGGTGATGCACCCGCGAAGCAACGGCCAGGTCGAGCGCGCCAACACGGAGGTCCTCAGTGGCCTCAAGACTAGAATCTTCAAGAGGAGCCTTGGGGCTCATGGCAGGGGTTGGTTGGACGATCCACAATCTGTGTTATGGCCCATCCGCACCACCGCGACTAAGCCGCCGGCATGACCCCGTTCTCCCTCGTCCATGGGGCCGAAACGGTCCCTCCACTTGAGATCAAGTGTGTTTCCCCATGGGCCTTGGCGCTTCGTGGGGCGTGCCAGGATGCCGCATGGGGGACCAACCTCGCGCTCGGCGAGGGAACCCGACGCCAAGCCCCCCTCCTCGTCGCAAGATACCAGCAGGCCTTGCAACGTTACCACAGCCGCAACGCCCTCTCTCGGACCCTCGAAGTCGAAGATCTCGTCCTGAAGCGGGTCCTGAAGGAAATATGCCCTAGAGGCAATAATAAAGTTATTATTTATTTCCTTATATCATGATAAATGTTTATTATTCATGCTAGAATTGTATTAACCGGAAACATAATACATGTGTGAATACATAGACAAACAGTATGTCACTAGTATGCCTCTACTTGACTAGCTCGTTGAATCAAAGATGGTTAAGTTTCCTAGCCATAGACATGAGTTGTCATTTGATTAACGGGGTCACATCATTAGAGAATGATGTGATTGACTTGACCCATTCCATTAGCATAGCACTTGATCGTTTAGTTTGTTGCTATTGCTTTGTTCATGACTTATACATGTTCCTATGACTATGAGATTATGCAACTCCCGTTTACCGGAGGAACACTTTGTGTGCTACCAAACGTCACAACCTAACTGGGTGATTATAAAGGTGCTCTACAGGTGTCTCTGAAGGTACTTGTTGGGTTGGCGTATTTCGAGATTAGGATTTGTCACTCCGATTGTCGGAGAGGTATCTCTGGGCCCACTCGGTAATGCACATCACTATAAGCCTTGCAAGCATTGCAACTAATGAGTTAGTTGCGGGATGATGTGTTACGGAACGAGTAAAGAGACTTGCCGGTAATGAGATTGAACTAGGTATTGAGATACCAATGATCGAATCTCTGGCAAGTAACATACCGATGACAAAGGGAACAATGTATGTTGTTATGCGGTCTGACCGATAAAGATCTTCGTAGAATATGTGGGAGCCAATATGAGCATCCAGGTTCCGCTATTGGTTATTGACCGGAGACATGTCTCGGTCATGTCTACATAGTTCTCGAACCCGTAGGGTCCGCATGCTTAAAGTTCGATGACGGTTATATTATGAGTTTATGTGTTTTGATGTACCGAAGGAGTTCGGAGTCCCGTGTGAGATCGGGGACATGACGAGGAGTCTTGAAATGGTCGATACGTAAAGATCGATATATTGGATGACTATATTCGGACATCGGAAAGGTTCCGAGTGATTCGGGAATTCGTATTGGGCCTTAATGGGCCATACGGGAAAGGAGAGAAAGGCCTCAAAGGGTGGCCGCACCCCTCCCCATGGGCTGGTATGAATTGGACTAGGGAGGGGGGCGCCCCCTTCCTTCCTTCTCCTTTTCCCTTCCCTTTCCTTCCCTCCTACTCCTACTACTTGGAAGGGCTCCTAGTTCTACTAGGAAAGGGGGAATCCTACTCCCGGTGGGAGTAGGACTCCCCTAGAGCGCGCCATAGAGAGGGCCGGCCCTCCCCCTCCTCCACTCCTTTATATACGGGGGCAGGGGGCACCCCAAAGACACAACAATTGATCATTGATCTCTTAGCTGTGTGCGGTGCCCCCCTTCACCATAGTCCACCTCAATAATACTGTAGCGGTGCTTAGGCGAAGCCCTGCATCGGTAGAACATCAACATCGTCACCACGCCGTCGTGCTGACGAAACTCTCCCTCAACACTCGGCTGGATCGGAGTTCGAGGGACGTCATCGGGCTGAACGTGTGCTGAACTCGGAGGTGCCGTACGTTCGGTACTTGATCGGTCGGATCGTGAAGACGTACGACTACATCAACCGCGTTGTGCTAACGCTTCCGCCTTCGGTCTACGAGGGTACGTAGACGACACTCTCCCCTCTCGTTGCTATGCATCACCATGATCTTGTGTGTGCGTAAGAATTTTTTTGAAATTACTACGTTCCCCAACAGTGGCATCCGAGCCAGGTTTTATGCGTTGATGTAATATGCACGAGTAGAACACAAGTGAGTTGTGGGTGATATAAGTCATACTGCTTACCAGCATGTCACACTTTGGTTCCGCAGTATTGTTGGATGAAGCGGCCTGGACTGACATTACGCGTACGCTTACGCGATACTGGTTTTACCGCCGTGCTATCCACACAGGTGACTAGCGGGTGTCAGTTTCTCCAACTTTAGTTGAACCGAGTGTGGCTACGCCCGGTCCTTGAGAAGGTTAAAACAACACCAACTTGACAAACTATCGTTGTGGTTTTGATGCGTAGGTAAGAACGGTTCTTGCTAAGCCCGTAGCAGCCACGTAAAACTTGCAACAACAAAGTAGAGGACACCTAACTTGTTTTTGCAGGCATGTTGTGTGATGTGATATGGTCAAGACGTGATGAGATATAAGTTGTTGTATAAGATGATCATGTTTTGTTGAAGTTATCGGCAACTGGCAGAAGCCTTATGGTTGTCTCTTTATTGCATAAGATGCAAGCGCCAAATAATTGCTTTACAATTATCACTATGCGATAGCAATAGTTGCAAGAGCAATAGTTGGCGAGAAGACCATGTGACGACACATTGATATAGATCAAGATGATGGAGATCATGGTGTCATGCCGGTGACGATGGAAATCATGACGATGTTTTGGAGATGGAGATCAAAGGCACAAGATGATGATGGCCATATCATGTCACATATTTTGATTGCATGTGATGTTTATCTTTTATGCATCTTATCTTGCTTTAATTGACGGTAGCATTATAAGATGATCTCTCACTAAATTTCAAGATAAAAGTGTTCTCCCTGAGTATGCACCGTTGCCAAAGTTCGTCGTGCCCAGACACCACGTGATGATCAGGTGTGATAAGCTCTACGTCCATCTACAACGGGTGCAAGCCAGTTTTGCACACGCAGAATACTCAGGTTAAACTTGACGAGCCTAGCATATGCAGATATGGCCTCGGAACACTGAGACCAAAAGGTCGAGCA
Organism: Triticum aestivum; assembly: GCF_018294505.1. NCBI lineage: Eukaryota > Viridiplantae > Streptophyta > Magnoliopsida > Poales > Poaceae > Triticum > Triticum aestivum. Next base: position 636,403,924 of record NC_057806.1, read on the forward strand.
TGAATCATATAGTAGATATGATCAACATAGTGATGTTCACCATTGAAAACTACTCCATTTCACGTGATGATCGGTTATGGTTTAGTTGATTTGGATCACGTGATCACTTAGAAGATTAGAGGGATGTCTTTCTAAGTGGGAGTTCTTAAGTAATATGATTAATTGAACTTAAATTTATCATGAACTTAGTCCTGGTAGTATTAGCATATCTATGTTGTAGATCAATAGCTCGCGTTTAGCTCCCTGTTTTATTTTTGATATGTTCCTAGAGAAAACTAAGTTGAAAGATGTTAGTAGCAATGATGCGGATTGGATCCGTGATCTGAGGTTTATCCTCATTGCTGCACAGAAGAATTATGTCCTTAATGCACCGCTAGGTGACAGACCTATTGCAGGAGCAGATGCAGACGTCATGAACGTTTGGCTAGCTCAATATGATGACTACTTGATAGTTTAGTGCACCATGCTTAACAGCTTAGAATCGGGACTTCAAAGACGTTTTGAACGTCATGGATCATATGGATGTTCCAGGAGTTGAAGTTAATATTTCAAGCAAATACCCGAGTTGAGAGATATGAAGTCTCCAACAAGTTCTATAGCTAAAAGATGGAGGAGAATAGCTCAAGCAGTGAGCATGTGTTCAGATTGTCTGGGTACTACAATCGCTTGAATCAAGTGGGAGTTAATCTTCCAGATAAAATAGTGATTGACAGAATTCTCTAGTCACCATCACCAAGTTAGTAGAACTTCGTGATGAACTATAGTATGCAAGGGATGATGAAAACGATTCCCGAGCTTTTCATGATGATGAAATCGATGAAGGTAGAAATCAAGAAAGAGCATCAAGTGTTGATGATTAACAAGACCACTAGTTTCAAGAAAAGGGCAAAGGGAAAGAAAGGGAACTTCAAGAAGAACGGCAAGCAAGTTGCTGCTCAAGTGAAGAAGCCCAAGTCTGGTCCTAAGCCTGAGACTAAGTGCTTCTACTGCAAAGGGACTGGTCACTGGAAGCGGAACTGCCCCAAGTATTTGGCGGATAAGAAGGATGGCAAAGTGAACAAAGGTATATTTGATATACATATTATTGATGTGTATTTTACTAGTGTTCGTAGCAACCCCTCGGTATTTGATACTGGTTCAGTTGCTAAGAGTAGTAACTCGAAACGGGAGTTGCAGAATGAACAGAGACTAGTTAAGGGTGAAGTGACGATGTGTGTTGGAAGTGGTTCCAAGATTGATATGATCATCATCGCACACTCCCTATACTTTCGGGATTAGTGTTGAACCTAAATAAGTGTTATTTGGTGTTTGCATTGAGCATGAATATGATTTGATCATGTTTATTGCAATACGGTTATTCATTTAAGTAAGAGAATAAATTGTTGTTCTGTTTACATGAATAAAACCTTCTATGGTCATACACCCAATGAAAATGGTTTGTTGGATCTCGATCGTGGTGATGCACATTCTCATAATATTGAAGCCAAAAGATGCAAAGTTAATAATGATAGTGCAACTTATTTGTGGCACTGTCGTTTAGGTCATATTGGTGTAAAGCGCATGAAGAAAATCCATACTGATGGGCTTTTGGAATCACTTGATTATGAATCAGTTGATGCATGCGAACCATGCCTCATGGGCAAGATGACTAAGACTCCGTTCTCCGGAACAATGGAGCAAGCAACTGACTTATTGGAAATAATACATACTGATGTATGCAGTCCAATGAATGTTGAGGCTCGCGGTGGGTATCGTTATTTTCTGACCTTCATAGATGATTTGAGCAGATATGGGTATATCTACTTGATGAAACATAAGTCTGAAACATTTGAAAAGTTCAAAAAAACTTCAAAGTGAAGTGAAAAACCATCGTGACAAGAAATAAAGTTTCTACTATCTGATCGCAGAGACAAATATTTGAGTTACGAGTTTGGTCTTTAATTAAAACAATGTGGAATAGTTTCACAAAATCATGCCACCTGGAACACCACAGCATAATGGTGTGTCCGAACGTCATAACCGTACTATTATTGGATATAGTGCAATCTATGATGTTTCTTATGGATCAACCACTATAGTTTTGAGGTTATGCATTAGAGACAGCTACATTCACGTTAAATTGGGCACCATCTAAATCCGTTGAGATGACACCGTATGAACTATGGTTTGGCAAGAAACCTAAGCTGTCGTTTCTTAAAGTTTGAGGTTGCAATGCTTATGTGAAAAAGTTTCAACCTGATAAGCTCAAACCCAAATCGAAGAAGTGCGTCTTCATAGGATACCCAAAAGAAAATGTTGGGTACACCTTCTATCACAGATCCGAAGGCAAGATATTCATTGCTGAGAATGGATCCTTTCTAGAGAAGGAGTTTCTCTTGAAAGAAGTGAGTGGGAGGAAAGTAGAACTTGATGAGGTAACTGTACCTGCTCCCTTATTGGAAAGTAGTTCATCACAGAAATCTGTTCCTGTGACTACTACACCAATTAGTGAGGAAGCTAATGATGATGATCATGTAACTTCAGATCAAGTTACTACCGAACCTCGTAGGTAAACCAGAGTGAGATCCGCACCAGAGTGGTATGGTAATCCTATTCTGAAGGTCATGTTACTTGACCATGACGAGCCTACGAACTATGAGGAAGCAATGATGAGCCCAGATTTCGCGAAATGGCTTGAGGCCATGAAATCTGAGATGAGATCCATGTATGAGAACAAAGTATGGACTTTGTTTGACTTGCCCAATGATCGGCGAGCCATTGAGATTAAATGGATCTTCAAGAGGAAGACGGACGCTGATAGTAGTGTTACTATCTACAAAGCTAGAATTGTCGCAAAAAGGTTTTTGACAAGTTCAAGGCGTTGACTAGGATGAGAGTTTCTCACTCGCATCTATGCTTAAGTCTGTCCGAATCATGTTAGCAATTGCCGCATTTTATGAAATCTGGCAAATGGATAAACAAAACTGCATTCTTTAATGGATTTATTAAAGAAGAGTTGTATATGATGCAACCAGAAGGTTTTGTCAATCCTAAAGGTACTAACAAAATATGCAAGCTCCAGCGATCCATCTATGGACTAGTGTAAGCATCTCGGAGTTGGAATATATGCTTTGATAAGTTGATCAAAGTATATAGTTTTATACAGACTTGCGATGAAGCCTGTATTTACAAGAAAGTGAGTGGGAGCACTATAGCATTTCTGATAAGTATATGTATGCCATATTGTTGATCGGAGATAATGTAGAATTATTCTGCAAAGCATAAAGGAATGTTTGAAAGGAGTTTTTTTTCCAAGAAAGACCTCGGTGAAGCTGCTTACATATTAAGCATCAAGATCTATAAAGATAGATCAAGACGCTTGATAAGTTTTTCAATGAGTACATACCTTGACAAGATTTTGAAGTAATCAAAATGGAACAGTCTAAAAGGAGTTCTTGCCTGTGTTACAAGGTGTGAAGTTGAGTAAGACTCAAAACCCGACCACGACAGAAGATAGAGAGAGAATGAAAGTCATTCCCTATGCCTCAGCCATTGGTTCTAAAGTATGCCATGCTGTGTACCAGACCTATTGTATACCCTGCCTTCAGTTTGGCAAGGGAGTATAATAGTGATCTAGGAGTAGATCACTGGACATTGGTCAAAATTATCCTTTGTGGAATAAGGATATGTTTCTTGATTATGGAGGTGACAAAAGGTTTGTCATAAAGGGTTACATCAATGCAGGTTTTGACATTGATCTAGATGACTCAAAGTCTCAATCTGGATACATATTGAAAGTGGGAGCAATTAGCTAGAGTAGCTCCGTGCAGAGCATTGTTGACATAGAAATTTGCAAAATACATACGAATCTGAATGTGGCAGACCCATTGACTAAACTTCCCTCACAAGCAAAATATGATCACACATTAGTACTCTTTGGGTATTAATCACATAGCAATGTGAACTAGATTATTGACTCTAGTAAACCCTTTGGGTGTTGGTCACATGACGATGTGAACTATGGGTGTTAATCACATGGTAATGTGAACTATTGATGTTAAATCACATGGCAATATGAACTAGAGGAAATATGCCCTAGAGGCAATAGTAAAGTTATTATTTATTTCCTTATATCATGATAAATGTTTATTATTCATGCTAGAATTGTATTAACCGGAAACATAATACATGTGTGAATACATAGACAAACAGTATGTCACTAGTATGCCTCTACTTGACTAGCTCGTTGAATCAAAGATGGTTAAGTTTCCTAGCCATAGACATGAGTTGTCATTTGATTAACGGGGTCACATCATTAGAGAATGATGTGATTGACTTGACCCATTCCGTTAGCATAGCACTTGATCGTTTAGTTTGTTGCTATTGCTTTCTTCATGACTTATACATGTTCCTATGACTATGAGATTATGCAACTCCCGTTTACCGGAGGAACACTTTGTGATTATAATTGGGTGATTATAAAGGTGCTCTACAGGTGTCTCTAAAGGTACTTGTTGGGTTGGCGTATTTCGAGATTAGGATTTGCCACTTCGATTGTCGGAGAGGTATCTCTGGACCCACTCGGTCATGCACATCACTATATGCCTTGCAAGCATTGCAACTAATGAGTTAGTTGCGGGATGATGTGTTACGGAACGAGTAAAGAGACTTGCCGGTAACGAGATTGAACTAGGTATTGAGATACCAATGATCGAATCTCTCGCAAGTAACATACCGATGACAAAGGGAACAACGTATGTTGATATGCGGTCCGACTGATAAAGATCTTCGTAGAATATGTGGGAGCCAATATGAGCATCCAGGTTCCGCTATTGGTTATTGACCGGAGACATGTCTCGGTCATGTCTACATAGTTCTCGAACCGGTAGGGTCCGCACGCTTAAAGTTCGATGACGGTTATATTATGAGTCTATGTGTTTTGATGTACCGAAGGAGTTTGGAGTCCCGGATGAGATCGGGGACATGACGAGGTGTCTCAAAATGGTCGAGACGTAAAGATCGATATATTGGACGACTATATTCGGACATCGGAAAGGTTCCGAGTGATTCGGGTATTTTTGGGAGTACTGAGGAGTTACGGGAATTCGTATTGGGCCTTAATGGGCCATACGGGAAAGGAGAGAAAGGCCTCAAAGGGTGGCCGCACCCCTCCCCATGGGCTGGTCCGAATTGGACTAGGGAGGGGGGGGGGGCGCCCCCTTCCTTCCTTCTCCTTTTCCCTTCCCTTTCCTTCCCTCCTACTCCTACTACTTGGAAGGGCTCCTAGTTCTACTAGGAAAGGGGGAATCCTACTCCCGGTGGGAGTAGGACTCCCCTAGGGTGCGCCATAGAGAGGGCCGGCCCTCCCCTCCTCCACTCCTTTATATATGGGGGCAGGGGGGCACCCCAAAGACACAACAATTAATCATTGATCTCTTAGCCGTGTGCGGTGCCCCCTCCACTATAGTCCACCTCAATAATACTGTAGCGGTGCTTAGGTGAAGCCCTGCATCGGTAGAACATCAACATCGTCACCACGCCGTCATGCTGACGAAACTCTCCCTCAACACTCGGCTGGATCGGAGTTCGAGGGACGTCATCGGGCTGAACGTGTGCTGAACTCGGAGGTGCCGTACGTTCGGTGCTTGATCGGTCGGATCGTGAAGACGTACGACTACATCATCGGCGTTGTGCTAACGCTTCCGCTTTCGGTCTACGAGGGTACGTAGACAACACTCTCCCCTTTCGTTGCTATGCATCACCATGATCTTGCGTGTGCGTAGGATTTTTTTTTTGAAATTACTACGTTCCCCAACAGGTCCTCCCCAGAGAGGGCCTTCACAAGCTCTCGCCCATGTCGGAGGGCCCGTTCAGGGTCGCCCGTGTCTCCACGCATGGCGCCGTGCGCCTGGAGGCAGCGAACGGGTTCCCCGTGCAAAATGCTCGGAACATCCGACACCTCCACAAGTTCTACCTATGACACTCTCATGTAATAATGAGTGGGGTTGTACACGCACCGGAGCTCCCGTTGCGCCACCCCACGGCCTCGCGGAAGCTCCCGCCCACGCCCAAGTGGAAGCCCCATGCTCCGCGCTGATGAAATGGTCAAACAACGACTATGCCCACGCCCAAGTGGAGGCCCCATGCTCCGCACTGGTGGGAAGACTAGTTTAGGAACTGGACGCAGCATTTTCCTTTTCTTTGTGTAACCCATTTGCGATTTCCTCGAATAAAACTTAGCGTTCTTGCAAATTTTTAGAAAAGGGGTTGAAGTATTTTCTCGCGGTGTTTTCTTCTTCGAATTTTTGTAAGAGTGGCTACGGCTACGTGCCGACCGCCCCCCGATCATCCCGCGAGTGGCGGCCGGTCCAGTGTCTGCGTTTAGGTCAGCCCGACTACGGCCACATCGGTTGCGGGCCTGCCTCTACGCGCACCTCACCAAGACTTTGGTGCCTGAGTCCTCGTGCGACGCTCTCGAGCGAGCCTGCAGGCACGCGTTGCCCGAGGTCCCTGACCTCGGGAGCACCCATCTTCTGGCCTTGACTGGGCATCACGACCCAGCATACCTATGACGATCGACCCTCGCTTGGGGGCTGTGGGTGCAGGATAAGCAAAGGCAAGGCGACCTAAGGGAGTGTAGCGTTACTTCATACATCATGAGGGAGTTCCCTCCAAGTTCCTTTACATTCTCGCGGGGGTACGTTAAAAATGTCAGCATGAAAATAGGAGGGGGCGTCCTAAGAAGAGGCATCATCATCATTATCATTGACAGCAGCCCCATGTTCCTCGACTTCATGCTGATCCTCGGGGCTGTCGGAGGTGAACAGTGCAATCAGGTCATCCACATGGTCCTCCAGCCACTCCCCTATTGGAAATATGCCCTAGAGGCAATAATAAAATGGTTATTATTATAATTCATTGTTCATGATAATTGTCTATTGTTCATGCTATAATTGTGTTATCCGGAAATCGTAATACATGTGTGAATACATAGACCACAACACGTCCCTAGTGAGCCTCTAGTTGACTAGCTCGTTGATCAAAAGATAGTCATGGTTTCCTGACTATGGACATTGGATGTCATTGATAACGGGATCACATCATTAGGAGAATGATGTGATGGACAAGACCCAATCCTAAGCATAGCTCAAAGATCATGTAGTTCGTTTGCTGTAGCTTTTCTGAATGTCAAGTATCATTTCCTTAGACCATGAGATTGTGCAACTCCCGGATACCGTAGGAGTGCCTTGGGTGTGCCAAACGTCACAACGTAACTGGGTGACTATAAAGGTACATTACATGTATCTCCGAAAGTGTCTGTTGGGTTGGCACGAATCGAGACTGGGATTTGTCACTCCGTATGACGGAGAGGTATCTCTGGGCTCACTTGGTAATGCATCATCATAATGAGGTCAATGTGACCAAGTGGTTGATCATGGGATCATGCATTATGGCACGAGTAAAGTGACTTGCCGGTAACGAGATTGAACTAGGTATTGGGATACAGACGATCGAGTCTCGGGCAAGTAACGTACCGATTGACAAAGGGAATTGTATACGGATTGATTGAATCCTTGACATCGTGGTTCATCCGATGAGATCATCGTGGAGCATGTGGGAGCCAACATGGGTATCCAGATCCCGTTGTTGGTTATTGACCGGAGAGGCATCTCGGTCATGTCTGCATGTCTCCCGAACCTGTAGGGTCTACACACTTAAGGTTCGGTGACGCTAGGGTTGTTGAGATATTAGCATACGGTAACCCGAAAGTTGTTCGGAGTTCCGGATGAGATCCCGGACGTCACGAGGAGTTCCGGAATGGTCCGGAGGTGAAGATTTATATATAGGAAGTCAAGTTTCGGCCATCGGTAAAGTTTCGGGGGTAATCGGTATTGTACCGGGACCGCCGGAAGGGTCCCGGGGGTCCACCGGGTGGGGCCACCTATCCCGGAGGGCCCCATGGGCTGAAGTGGGAGGGGAACCAGTCCGTAGTGGTCTGGTGCACCCCCCTTGGGCCTCCCCCTGTGCCTAGGGTTGGAAACCCTAGGGGTGGGGGGCGCCACCCTTGCCTTGGGGGGCAAGGCACCCCTTGGCCGCCGCCCCCCTAGGAGATTGGATCTCCTAGGGCCGGCGCCCCTCCTAGGCACCCTATATATAGTGGGGGGAAGGGAGGGCAGCCGCACCTAAGCCCCTGGCCTCTCCCTCTCCCTCCCGTGACACTCCTCAGTCTCCCTGCGCTTGGCGAAGCCCTGCCGAGATTACCGTTGCTTCCACCACCACGCCGTCGTGCTGCTGGATCTTCATCAACCTCTCCTTCCCCCTTGCTGGATCAAGAAGGAGGAGACGTCTTCCCAACCGTACGTGTGTTGAACACGAAGGTGCCGTCCGTTCGGCACTAGGTCATCGGTGATTTGGATCACGCCGAGTACGACTCCATCAACCCCGTTCTCTTGAACGCTTCCGCGCGCGATCTACAAGGGTGTGTAGATGCACTCCTCTCTCCCTTGTTGCTAGATGACTCCATAGATTGATCTTGGTGATGCATAGAAAATTTTAAAATTCTGCTACGTTCCCCAACAGTGGCATCATGAGCTTGGTCTATGCGTAGTTACTATGCACGAGTAGAACACAAAGCAGTTGTGGGCGTTGATATTGTCAATTTGCTTGCCGTTACTAGTCTTATCTTGATTCGGCGGCATCGTGGGATGAAGCGGCCCGGACCGACCTTACATGTACGCTTACGTGAGAGTGGTTCCACCGACTGACATGCACTAGTTGCATAAGGTGGCTGGCGGGTGTCTGTCTCTCCCACTTTTGTCGGATCGGATTCGATGAACAGGGTCCTTATGAAGGGTAAATAGAAATTGGCAATTCACGTTGTGGTTTAGGCGTAGGTAAGAAACGTTCTTGCTAGAAACCTATAGTAGCCACGTAAAAACTTGCAACAACAATTAGAGGACGTCTAACTTGTTTTTGCAGCAAGTGTTTTGTGATGTGATATGGCTAAAGGATGTGATGAATGATATATGTGATGTATGAGATGATCATGTTCTTGTAATAGGAATCACGACTTGCATGTCGATGAGTATGACAACCGGCAGGAGCCATAGGAGTTGTCTTTATTTATTTATGACCTGCGTGTCAACATAAACGTCATGTAATTACTTTACTTTATTGCTAAAGCGTTAGCCATAGTAGTAGAAGTAATAGATGACGAGACAACTTCAAGAAGACATGATGATGGAGATCATGATGATGGAGATCATGGTGTCATGCTAGTGACAACGATGATCATGGAGCCCCGAAGATGGAGATCAAAAGGAGGAAATGATATTGGCCATATCATGTCACTATTTGATTGCATGTGATGTTTATCATGTTTTACATCTTATTTGCTTAGAACGACGGTAGCTTAAATAAGATGATCCCTCATAATAATTTCAAGAAAGTGTTCCCCCGAACTGTGCACCGTTGCGAAGGTTCGTTGTTTCGAAGCACCACGTGATGATCAGGTGTGATAGATTCTAACGTTCGAATACAACGGGTGTAAGCCAAATTTACACACGCAATACACTTAGGTTGACTTGACGAGCCTAGCATGTACAGACATGGCCTCGGAACACGGAAGACCGATAGGTCGAGCATGAGTCGTATAGAAGATACAATCAACATGAAGATGTTCACCGATGTTGGCTAGTCCGTCTCACGTGATGATCAGACACAGCCTAGTTAACTCGGATCATGTTTCACTTAGATGACTGGAGGGATGTCTATCTGAGTGGGAGTTCATTTAATAATTTGATTAGATGAACTTAATTATCATGAACTTAGTCTAAAATCTTTACAATATGTCTTGTAGATCAAATGGCCCACATTGTCCTCAACTTCAACGCGTTCCTAGAGAAAACCAAGCTGAAAGATGATGGCAGCAACTATACGGATTGGGTCCGAAACCTGAGGATCATCCTCATAGCTGCCAAGAAAGATTATGTTCTAGAAGCACCGCTAGATGACACACCTATCCCAGAGAACCAAGACGTTATGAACGCTTGGCAGTCACGTGCTGATGATTACTCCCTCGTTCAGTGCGGCATGCTTTACAGCTTAGAACCGGGGCTCAAAAAGTGTTTTGAGAGACACGGAGCATATGAGATGTGCGAAGAGCTGAAAATGGTTTTCCAAGCTCATGCCCGGGTCGAGAGATATGAAGTCTCCGACAAGTTCTTCAGCTGTAAGATGGAGGAAAATAGTTCTGTCAGTGAGCACATACTCAAAATGTCTGGGTTGCATAACCGCTTGACTCAGCTGGGAGTTAATCTCCCGGATGACGCGGTCATTGACAGAATTCTTCAGTCACTTCCACCAAGCTACAAGAGCTTTGTGATGAACTTCAATATGCAGGGGATGGAAAAGACCATTCCTAAGGTATATTCAATGCTGAAATCAGCAGAGGTGGTAATCAAAAAGGAACATCAAGTGTTGATGGTGAATAAAACCACTAAGTTCAAGAAAGGCAAGGGTAAGAAGAACTTCAAGAAGGACGGCAAGGGAGTTGCCGCGCCCGGTAAGCAAGCTGCCGGGAAGAAGCCAAAGAATGGACCCAAGCCCGAAACTGAGTGTTTTTATTGCAAGGGAAGTGGTCACTGGAAGCGGAACTGCCCCAAATACTTAGTGGACAAGAAGGCCCGCAACACTAAAGGTATATGTGATATACATGTAATTGATGTGTACCTTACCAGTACTCGTAGTAGCTCCTGGGTATTTGATACCGGTGTGGTTGCTCACATTTGTAACTCAAAGCAGGAGCTGCGGAATAAGCGGAGACTGGCAAAGGACGAGGTGACGATGCGCGTCGGGAATGGTTCCAAGGTCGATGTGATCGCCGTCGGCACGCTGCCTCTACATTTACATACGGGATTAGTTTTAAAACTCAATAATTGTTATTTAGTGCCAGCTTTGAGCATGAACATTGTATCAGGATCTCGTTTAATTCGAGATGGCTACTCATTTAAATCCGAGAATAATGGTTGTTCTATTTATATGAGAGATATGTTTTATAGTCATGCTCCGATGGTGAATGGTTTATTCTTAATGAATCTCGAGCATAACGCTACACATATTCATAGTGTGAATACCAAAAGATGTAAGGTTGATAATGATAGTCCCACATACTTGTGGCACTGCCGCCTTGGTCACATAGGTGTCAAACGCATGAAGAAGCTCCATGCAGATGGACTTTTAGAGTCTCTTGATTACGAATCATTTGACACGTGCGAACCATGCCTCATGGGTAAAATGACCAAGACTCCGTTCTCAAGAACAATGGAGCGAGCAACCAACTTATTGGAAATCATACATACTGATGTGTGCGGTCCAATGAGTGTTGAGGCTCGCGGTGGCTATCGTTATGTTCTCACCCTCACTGATGACTTGAGTAGATATGGGTATGTCTACTTAATGAAACACAAGTCTGAGACCTTTGAAAAGTTCAAGGAATTTCAGTGTGAGGTTGAGAATCAACGTGACAAGAAAATCAAGTTCTTGTGATCAGATCATGGGGGAGAATACTTGAGTCACGAATTTGGCACACACTTAAGAAAATGTGGAATAGTTTCACAACTCACGCCGCCTGGAACACCTCAGCGTAATGGTGTGTCCGAACGTCGTAATCGCACTCTATTGGATATGGTGCGATCTATGATGTCTCTTACCAATTTGCCGCTGTCATTTTGGGGCTATGCTTTAGAGACTACAGCATTCACTTTAAATAGGGCTCCGTCGAAATCCGTTGAGACGACACCGTATGAATTATGGTTTGGGAAGAAACCTAAGCTGTCGTTTCTAAAAGTTTGGGGATGCGATGCTTATGTCAAGAAACTTCAACCTGAAAAGCTCGAACCCAAGTCGCAAAAATGCGTCTTCATAGGATACCCTAAAGAAACGGTTGGGTATACCTTCTACCTCAGATCCGAAGGCAAGATCTTTGTTGCCAAGAATGGGTCCTTTCTAGAGAAAGAGTTTCTCTCGAAAGAAATAAGTGGGAGGAAAGTAGAACTTGATGAAGTATTACCTCTTGAACCAGTAAGTGGCGCAACTCAAGAAAATGTTCCCGAGGTGCCTGCACCGACTAGAGAGGAAGTTAATGATGATGATCATGAAACTTCAGATCAAGTTGCTACTAAACTTCGTAGGTCCACGAGGACACGTTCCGCACCAGAGTGGTACGTCAACCCTGTTTTGGAAATCATGTTGTTAGACAACGGTGAACCTTCGAACTATGAAGAAGCGATGGCGGGCCCAGATTCCGACAAATGGCTGGAAGCCATGAAATTCGAGATAGGATCCATGTATGAAAACAAAGTATGGACTTTGACTGACTTGCCCGTTGATCGGTGAGCCATAGAAAATAAATGGATCTTTAAGAAGAAGATAGACGCGGATGGTAATGTGACCATCCATAAAGCTCGGCTTGTCGCTAAGGGTTATCCACAAGTTCAAGGGGTTGACTACGATGAGACTTTCTCACCCGTAGCGAAGCTGAAGTCCGTCCGAATCATGTTAGCAGTTGCCGCATTCTATGATTATGAGATATGGCAAATGGACGTCAAAACGGCTTTCCTTAATGGTTTCCTTAAGGAAGAATTGTATATGATGCAGCCGAAAGGTTTTGTCGATCCTAAGAATGCTGACAAGGTGTGCAAGCTCCAACGCTCGATTTATGGGCTGGTGCAAGCATCTCGGAGTTGGAACATTCGTTTTGATGAGATGATCAAAGCGTTTGGGTTTACGCAGACTTATGGAGAAGTCTGCATTTACAAGAAAGTGAGTGGGAGCTCTGTAGCATTTCTCATATTGTATGTGGATGACATACTATTGATGGGAAATGATATAGAATTCTTGGAAAGCATAAAGGCCTACTTGAACAAGTGTTTTTCAATGAAGGACCTTGGAGAAGCTGCTTATATATTAGGCGTCAAGATCTATAGAGATAGATCGAGACGCCTCATTGGTCTTTCACAGAGTACGTACCTTGACAAGATATTGAAGAAGTTCAAAATGGATCAGTCAAAGAAGGGGTTCTTGCCTGTATTGCAAGGTACGAGATTGAGCACGGCTCAATGCCCGACCACGGCAGAAGATAGAGAAAAGATGAGTGTCATCCCCTATGCCTCGGCCATAGGGTCTATCATGTATGCTATGCTGTCTACCAGACCTGATGTAAACCTTGCCGTAAGTTTGGTAGGAAGGTACCATAGTAATCCCGGCATGGAACACTGGAAAGCGGTCAAGAATATCCTAAAGTACCTGAAAAGGACTAAGGACATGTTTCTCGTGTATGGAGGTGACGAAGAGCTCGTCGTAAAGGGTTATGTCGATGCTAGCTTCGACACAGATCTGGATCACTCTAAGTCACAAACCAGATACGTGTATATTTTGAATGGTGGGGCAGTAAGCTGGTGCAGTTGCAAGCAAAGCGTTGTGGCGGGATCTACATGTGAAGCATAGTACATGGCAGCCTCGGAGGTAGCACAAGAAGCAGTCTGGGTGAAGGAGTTCATTACCGACCTAGGAGTCATACCCAATACGTTGGGCCCGATGACTCTCTTCCGTGACAGCACTGGAGCTATTGCCCTTGCCAAGGAGCCCAGGTTTCACAGGAAGACCAGGCATATCAAGCGTCGCTTCAACTCCATTCGTGAAAGTGTTCAAAATGGAGACATAGAGATTTGTAAAGTACATACGGACCTGAATGTGGCAGATCCGTTGACTAAACCTCTCTAGAGAAAAACATGATCAACACCAGAACTGCATGGATGTTCGATTCATCACAATGTAACTAGACTATTGACTCTAGTGCAAGTGGGAGACTATTGGAAATATGCCCTAGAGGCAATAATAAAATGGTTATTATTATATTTCTTTGTTCATGATAATTGTCTATTGTTCATGCTATAATTGTGTTATCCGGAAATCATAATACATGTGTGAATACATAGACCACAACACGTCCCTAGTGAGCCTCTAGTTGACTAGCTCGTTGATCAAAAGATAGTCATGGTTTCCTGACTATGGACATTAGATGTCATTGATAACGGGATCACATCATTAGGAGAATGATGTGATGGACAAGACCCAATCCTAAGCATAGCTCAAAGATCGTGTAGTTCGTTTGCTGTAGCTTTTCTGAATGTCAAGTATCATTTCCATAGACCATGAGATTGTGCAACTCCCGGATACCGTAGGAGTGCCTTGGGTGTTCCAAACATCACAACGTAACTGGGTGACTATAAAGGTACATTACAGGTATCCCCGAAAGTGTCTATTGGGTTGGCACGAATCGAGACTGAGATTTGTCACTCCGTATGATGGAGAGGTATCTCTGGGCCCACTCGGTAATGCATCATCATAATGAGCTCAATGTGACCAAGTGGTTGATCACAGGATCATGCATTACGGCACGAGTAAAGTGACTTGCCGGTAACGAGATTGAACTAGGTATTGGGATACCGACGATCGAGTCTTGGGCAAGTAACGTACCGATTGACAAAGGGAATTGTATACGGATTGATTGAATCCTCGACATCGTGGTTCATCCGATGAGATCATCGTGGATCATGTGGGAGCCAACATGGGTATCCAGATCCGCTGTTGGTTATTGACCGGAGAGGCATCTCGGTCATGTCTGCATGTCTCCCGAACCCGTAGGGTCTACACACTTAAGGTTCGGTGACGCTAGGGTTGTTGAGATATTAGCATACGGTAACCCGAAAGTTGTTCGGAGTTCCGGATGAGATTCCGGACGCCACGAGGAGTTCCGGAATGGTCCGGAGGTGAAGATTTATATATAGGAAGTCAAGTTTCAGCCATCGGTAAAGTTTCGGGGGTAATCGGTATTGTACCGGGACCGCCGGAAGGGTCCCGGGGGTCCACCGGGTGGGGCCACCTATCCCGGAGGGCCCCGCGGGCTGAAGTGGGAGGGGAACCAGCCCCTAGTGGGCTGGTGCGCCCCCCTTGGGCCTCCCCCTGTGCCTAGGGTTGGAAACCCTAGGGGTGGGGGCGCCACCCTTGCCTTGGGGGGCAAGGCACCCCTTGGCCGCCGCCCCCCTAGGAGATTGGATCTCCTAGGGCTGGCGCCCCTCCTAGGCACCCTATATATAGTGGGGGGAAGGGAAGGCAGCCGCACCTAAGCCCCTGGCCTCTCCCTCTCCCTCCCGTGACACTCCTCCGTCTCCCTGCGCTTGGCGAAGCCCTGCCGAGATTACCGTTGCTTCCACCACCACGCCGTCGTGCTGCTGGATCTTCATCAACCTCTCCTTCCCCCTTGCTGGATCAAGAAGTAGGAGACGCCTTCCCAACCGTACGTGTGTTGAACGCGGAGGTGCCGTCCATTCGGCACTAGGTCATCGGTGATTTGGATCACGTTGAGTACGACTCCATCAACCCTGTTCTCTTAAACGCTTCCGCGCGCGATCTACAAGGGTATGTAGATGCAATCCTCTCTCCCTCATTGCTAGATGACTCCACAGATTGATCTTGATGATGCGTAGAAAATTTTAAAATTCTGCTACGTTCCCCAACATCCCCCAGTACGCCGCGAATCATCCTGGGGACGGGGTCGATCACGACCTCGAAGTTGATGTCGGGGTCAGTGCGAAGAAGATGGTGTTGGAAATATGCCCTAGAGGCAATAATAAAAGTATTATTATTATATTTCCTTGTTCATGATAATTGTCTTTTATTCATGCTATAACTGTATTATCCGGAAATCGTAATACACGTGTGAATACATAGACCACAATATGTCCCTAGTGAGCCTCTAGTTGACTAGCTCGTTGTGATCAACAGATAGTCATGGTTTCCTGGCTATGGACATTGGATGTCATTGATAACGGGATCACATCATTAGGAGAATGATGTGATGGACAAGACCCAATCCTAAGACTAGCACAAAAGATCGTGTAGTTCATTTGCTAGAGCTTTGCCAATGTCAAGTATCTCTTCCTTCGACCATGAGAGCGTGTAACTCCTGGATACCGTAGGAGTGCTTTGGGTGTATCAAACGTCACAACGTAACTGGGTGACTATAAAGGTGCACTACAGGTATCTCCGAAAGTATCTATTGTTTTATGCGGATCGAGACTGGGATTTGTCACTCCGTGTAAACGGAGAGGTATCTCTGGGCCCACTCGGTAGGACGTCATCATATGCGCAATGTGACCAAGGAGTTGATCACGGGATGATGTGTTACGGAACGAGTAAAGTGACTTGCCGGTAACGAGATTGAACAAGGTATTGGATACTGACGATCGAATCTCGGGCAAGTAACATACCGATAGACAAAGGGAATTGAATACGGGATTGATTAAGTCCTTGACATCGTGGTTCATCCGATGAGATCATCGTGGAACATGTGGGAGCCATCATGGGTATCCAGATCCCGCTGTTGGTTATTGACCGGAGAACGTCTCAGTCATGTCTACATGTCTCCCGAACCCGTAGGGTCTACACACTTAAGGTTCGATGACGCTAGGGTTATAAAGGAAGTTTGTATGTGGTTACCGAATGTTGTTCAGAGTCCCGGATGAGATCCCAGACGTCACGAGGAGTTCCGGAATGGTCCGGAGGTAAAGATTTATATATGGGAAGTCCTATTTTGGCCACCGGAAAATGTTCGGGATTTTTCGGTATTGTACCGGGAAGGTTCTAGAAGGTTCCGGAGTGGGGCCCACCTGCATGGGGGGACCCACATGGACGTGGGTAGTGGGGGCAAGGCCCCACACCCCTGGTCAAGGCGCACCAAGATCCCCCCTTAGAAGGAATAAGATCAAGATCCCTAAAAAGGGGGGATAACAATCGGCGGGGAAGGAAATAATGAGATTTCTTTCCTCCCACCTTGGCCAACGCCCCAATGGACTTGGAGGGCAAGAAACCAGCCCCTCCACCCCTATATATAGTGGGGAGGCGCATGGGAGCGATACACGAAGTTCTGGCACAGCCCTACCTCTCTTCCTACTCCTCCTCTCCCATGGTGCTTGGCGAAGCCCTGCTGGATTGCCACGCTCCTCCACCACCACCACGCCGTTGTGCTGCTGTTGGATGGAGTCTTCCTCAACCTCTCCCCCTCTCTTTGCTGGATCAAGGCGTGGGAGACGTCACCGGGCTGTACGTGTGTTGAACGCGGAGGTGCCGTCCGTTCGGCACTAGGATCATCGGTGATTTGAATCACGACGACTACGACTCCATCAACCCCGTTCACTTGAACGCTTCCGCTTAGCGATCTACAAGGGTATGTAGATGCACTCTCTTTCTACTCGTTCTTGGTGACACGTAGGAAAATTTTTGAATTTCTGCTACGTTCCCCAACAGTGGCATCATGAGCTAGGTCTATTGCGTAGATTCTTTGCACGAGTAGAACACAAAGTAGTTGTGGGCGTTGATGTTGTTCAATATGCTTACCGTTACTAGTCCAATCTTGTTTCGATGGTATTGTGGGATGAAGCGGCCTGGACCGACCTTACACGTACTCTTACGTGAGACAGGTTCCACCGATTGACATGCACTTGGTGCATAAGGTGGCTAGCGGGTGCCAGTCTCTCCCACTTTAGTCGGAACGGATTCGATGAAAAGGGTCCTTATGAAGGGTAAATAGCAATTGGCATATCACGTTGTGGTCTTGCGTAGGTAAGAAACGTTCTTGCTAGAAACCCATAGCAGCCACGTAAAACATGCAACAACAATTAGAGGACGTCTAACTTGTTTTTGCAGGGTATGCTATGTGATCTGATATGGCCAAGAAGAATGTGATGAATGATATGTGATGTATGAGATTGATCATGTTCTTGTAATAGGATTCACGACTTGCATGTCGATGAGTATGACAACCGGCAGGAGCCATAGGAGTTGTCTTTATTTATTGTATGACCTGCGTGTCATTGAAGAACGCCATGTAAACTACTTTACTTTATTGCTAAACGCGTTAGTCATAGAAGTAGAAGTAGTCGTTGGCGTGACAACTTCATGAAGACACGATGATTGAGATCATGATGATGGAGATCATGGTGTCGTGCCGGTGATGATGATGATCATGGAGCCCCGAAGATGAAGATCAAAAGGAGCAAAATGATATTGGCCATATCATGTCACTATTTGATTGCATGTGATGTTTATCATGTTTATGCATCTTGTTTGCTTAGGACGACGGTAGTAAATAAGATGATCCCTTACAAAATTTCAAGAAGTGTTCTCCCCTATCCCCGCACCGTTGCTACAGTTCGTCGCTTCTAAGCACCACGTGATGATCGGGTGTGATGGATTCTTACGTTCACATACAACGGGTGTAAGACAGTTTTACACAGCGAAAACACTTAGGGTTAACTTGACGAGCCTAGCATGTGCAGACATGGCCTCGGAACACGGAGACCGCAAGGTCGAGCATGAGTCGTATGGTAGATACGATCAACATGAAGATGTTCACCGATGATGACTAGTCCGTCTCACGTGATGATCGGACATGGCCTAGTTGACTCGGATCATGTGATCACTTAGATGACCAGAGGGATGTCTATCTAAGTGGGAGTTCATAAGATGAACTTAATTATCCTGAACATAGTCAAAAGACCTTTTGCAAATTATGTCGTAAGCTCGCGCTTTAGTTCCACTGTTTAGATATGTTCGTAGAGAAAATATAGTTGAAAGTTGATAGTAGCGATTATGCGATTAGTAGAAAGCTTATGTCCTTAATGCACCGCTCAGTGTGCTGAACCCCAACGTCGTTTGTCGATGTTGCGAACATCGGACATACACGTTTTGATAACTACGTGATAGTTCAATTAAATGGTTTAAGTAGAGGCACCAAAGACGTTTTCGAAACATCGCGGAACATATGAGATGTTTCGAGGGCTGAAATTGGGATTTCAGGCTCGTGCCCACGTCAAGAGGTATAAGACCTCCGACGATTTTCTTAGCCTGCAAACTAAGGGAGAAAAGCTCAATCGTTGAGCTTGTGCTCAGATTGTCTAAGCACAACAATCACTTGAATCGAGTGGGAGTTGATCCTCCAGATGAGATAGTGATGTTTCCCCAAAGTCATTGCCACCAAGCTGCTAGAGCTTCGTGATTAACTATAACATATCAGGGATAGATATGATGATCCTTGAAATATTCATGATGTTTGACACCGCGAAAGTAGAAATCAACAAGGAGCATCAATTGTTGATGGTTGGTGAAACCACTAGTTTCAAGAAGGGCAAGGGAACAAAGGGATACTTCATGAAACGGCAATTCAGCTGCTGCTCTAGTGAAGAAACCCAAGGTTGAACCCAAACCCGAGACTAAGTGCTTCTGTAATAAGGGGAACAACCACTGGAGCAGCATTACCCTAGATACTTGGTAGATGAGAAGGCTGGCAAGGTCGATAGAAGTATATTGGATATACATTATGTTAATGTGTACTTTACTAGTACTCCTAGTAGCACCAGGGTATTGGATACCGGTTCGGTTGCTAAGTGTTAGTAACTCGAAATAAAAGCTACGGAATAAACGGAGACTAGCTAAAGGTGAGCTGACAATATATGTTGGAAGTGTTTCCAAGGTTGATATGATCAAGCATCGCACGCTCCCTCTACCACCGAGATTGGTGTTTGCGTTGAGCATAGACATGATTGGATTATGTCTATCGCAATACCGTTATTCATTTAAGGAGAATAATGGTTACTCTATTTTTGAATAATACCTTCAATGGTCTTGCACCTAAAGGAATGGTTTATTGAATCTCGGTCGTAGTGATACACATTTTCATGCCAAAAGATATAAGATAGTAATGATAGTACCACTTACTTGTGGCACTGCCATGTAAGTCATAATGGTATAAAACGCATGAAGAAGCTCCATGTTGATGGATCTTTGGACTCACTCGTTTTTGAAAAGTTTGAGACATGCGAACCATGTCTATTGGTGTATATGCATGAAGAAACTCCATGCAAATGGATCGTTCGGACTCACTTGATTTTGAATCACTTGAGATATGCAAATCATACCACATGGGCAAGATGACTGAAAAGCCTCATTTTCAGTAAGATGGAACAAGATAGCAACTTGTTGGAAGTAACACATTTTGATGTGTGCAGTCGAATGAGTGCTGAGGCATGCAGTGAATATCATTATGTTCTTACTTCGTAGATGATTCGAGTAAATGTTGAGTATATTTACTTGATGAAACACAAGTCTGAATTATTGAATGGTTCAAGTAATTTCAGAGTGAAGTAGCAGATCATTGTGACAAGAGGATAAAATGTCTATGATATGATCATAGAGATGAATATCTGAGTTATGAGTTTTGGCACACAATTAAGACATTGTGGAAATTGTTTCGCAATTAATACCGCCTGGAACACCATAATGTGATGGTGTGTCCGAACATCATAGTTGCACCCTATTGGATATGGTGCGTACCATGATGTCTCTTATCGAATTACCACTATCGTTCATGGGTTAGGCATTAGAGACAAACACATTCACTTTAAATAGGGCACCACGTAATTCCGATGAGATGACACCATATGAATTATGGTTTAGAGAAACCTAAGTTGTCGTTTCTTAAAAGTTTGGGGCTGCGACGCTTATATGAAAAAGTTTCAGGTTGATAAGCTCGAACCCAAAGCGGATAAAATGCATCTTCATAGGAAACCCAAAACAGTTGGGTATACCTCCTAATTCAGATCCGAAAGCAATATGGATTGTTTCTAGAATCGGGTCCTTTCTCGAGGAAAAGTTTCTCTCGAAAGAATTGAGTGGGAGGATGGTGGAGACTTGATGAGGTTATTGAACCGTCTCTTCAACTAGTGTGTGACAGGGCACAGGGAGTTGTTCCTGTGGCACCTACACCAATTGAAGTGGAAGCTTATGATATTGATCATGAAACTTCGGATCAAGTCACTCCCAAACCTCGTAGGATTACAAGGATGCGTACTACTTCAGAGTGGTACGTAATCCTGTCTTGAAGGTCATGTTGCTAGACAACAATGAACCTACGAGCTATGGAGAAGCGATGGTGGGCCCGGATTCCGATAAATGGCTTGAGGCCATAAAATCCGAGAGAGGATCCATGTATGAAAACAAAGTGTAGACTTTGGCAGAACGGCTCGATGGTCGTAAGGCTAATGAGTACAGATGGATTTCAAAAGGAAGACGGACAATGATGGTAAATGTCACCATTAAGAAAGCTTGACTTGTCGTTAAGATGTTTTCCGACAAGTTCAAGGAGTTGACTACGATGAGATTTTCTCACTCGTAGCGATGCTAAGAGTCTGTTGGAATTATATTAGCGATTACTGCATTATTTATGAAATCTTGCAGATAGGATGTCAAAACATTGTTTCCTCGACGATTTTAATGAGGAAAGGTTGTATGTGATACAACCGGAAGGTTTTGTCAATCCCGAAAGATGCTAATAAGTATGCAAAGCTCCAGCAATCCTTCTAAGGACTGGAGTGAGCATCTCGGAGTTGGAATGTATGCTTTGATGATGATCAAAAATTTTGGGTTTGTACAAAGTTTATGAGAAACTTGTATTTCCAAAGAAGTGAGTGGGAGCACTATAGAATTTCTGATGAGTATATGTTGTTGACATATTGTTGATCAGAAATGACGTAGAATTTCTAGAAAGCATATAGGGTTATTTTGAAAGTGTTTTTCAATGGAAAGCCTGGATTAAGCTACTTGAACATTGAGCATCAAGATCTATAAGGATAGATCAAAATGCTTAATAATAATTTCAAATGAGCACATACCTTGACATGATCTTGAAGGTGTTCAAGATGGACCAGTCAAAGAAGGAGTTCTTGCCTGAGTTGTAAGGTACAAAGTTAAGACTTAAAGCTCGACCACGGCAGAATAGAGAGAAAGGACGAAGGTCGTCCCCTATGCTTAAGACGTAGGCTCTTCAGTATGCTATGCTGTGTACCGCACCTGAAGTGTGCCTTGCCATGAGTCAGTCAAGGGGTACAAGAGTGATCCAAGAATGGCTCACAGGACAGCGGTCAAAGTTATCCTTAGTAACTAGTGGACTAAGGAATTTTCTCGATTATGGAGGTGGTAAAAGAGTTCGTCGTAAAGGTTACGACGATGCAAGCTTGACACCTATCCGGATAGCTCTGAGTAGAGAGACCGGATACATATAATGGAGAAATAATTTAGAATAGCTCCAAGTAGAGCAGTTGTTTGGAATAGCTCCAAATAGAGCGTGGTAGCTGCATCTAGGAGATGACATAGAGATTTGTAAAGCACACACGGATCTGAAAGGTTCAGACCCGTTGACTAAAACCTCTCTCACAAGCAACATGATCAAACATAAAACTCATTGAGTGTTAATCACATAGTGATGTGAACTAGACTACTGACTCTAGTAAACTCTTGGGTATTAGTCACATGGCGATGTGACCTATGAGTGTTAATCACATGGCGATGTGAACTAGATTATTGACTCTAGTGCAAGTGGGAGACTGTTGGAAATATGCCCTAGAGGCAATAATAAAAGTATTATTATTATATTTCCTTGTTCATGATAATTGTCTTTTATTCATGCTATAACTGTATTATCCGGAAATCGTAATACACGTGTGAATACATAGACCACAATATGTCCCTAGTGAGCCTCTAGTTGACTAGCTCGTTGTGATCAACAGATAGTCATGGTTTCCTGGCTATGGACATTGGATGTCGTTGATAACGGGATCACATCATTAGGAGAATGATGTGATGGACAAGACCCAATCCTAAGACTAGCACAAAAGATCGTGTAGTTCATTTGCTAGAGCTTTGCCAATGTCAAGTATCTCTTCCTTCGACCATGAGAGCGTGTAACTCCTGGATACCGTAGGAGTGCTTTGGGTGTATCAAACGTCACAACGTAACTGGGTGACTATAAAGGTGCACTACAGGTATCTCCGAAAGTATCTATTGTTTTATGCGGATCGAGACTGGGATTTGTCACTCCGTGTAAACGGAGAGGTATCTCTGGGCCCACTCGGTAGGACGTCATCATATGCGCAATGTGACCAAGGAGTTGATCACGGGATGATGTGTTACGGAACGAGTAAAGTGACTTGCCGGTAACGAGATTGAACAAGGTATTGGATACCGACGATCGAATCTCGGGCAAGTAACATATCGATAGACAAAGGGAATTGAATACGGGATTGATTAAGTCCTTGACATCGTGGTTCATCCAATGAGATCGTCGTGGAACATGTGTGAGCCATCATGGGTATCCAGATCCCGCTGTTGGTTATTGACCGGAGAACGTCTCGGTCATGTCTACATGTCTCCCGAACCCGTAGGGTCTACACACTTAAGGTTCGATGACGCTAGGGTTATAAAGGAAGTTTGTATGTGGTTACCGAATGTTGTTCAGAGTCCCGAATGAGATCCCGGACGTCACGAGGAGTTCCGGAATGGTCCGGAGGTAAAGATTTATATATGGGAAGTCCTATTTTGGCCACCGGAAAATGTTCGGGATTTTTCGGTATTGTACCGGGAAGGTTCTAGAAGGTTCCGGAGTGGGGCCCACCTGCATGGGGGGACCCACATGGACGTGGGTAGTGGGGGCAAGGCCCCACACCCCTGGTCAAGGTGCACCAAGATCCCCCCTTAGAAGGAATAAGATCAAGATCCCTAAAAAGGGGGGATAACAATCGGTGGGGAAGGAAATAATGAGATTTCTTTCCTCCCACCTTGGCCAACGCCCCAATGGACTTGGAGGGAAAGAAACCAGCCCCTCCACCCCTATATATAGTGGGGAGGCGCATGGGAGCGATACACGAAGTTCTGGCACAGCCCTACCTCTCTTCCTACTCCTCCTCTCCCATGGTGCTTGGCGAAGCCCTGCTGGATTGCCACGCTCCTCCACCACCACCACGCCGTTGTGCTGCTGTTGGATGGAGTCTTCCTCAACCTCTCCCTCTCTCCTTGCTGGATCAAGGCGTGGGAGACGTCACCGGGCTGTACGTGTGTTGAACGCGGAGGTGCCGTCCGTTCGGCACTAGGATCATCGGTGATTTGAATCACGACGAGTACGACTCCATCAACCCCGTTCACTTCAACGCTTCCGCTTAGCGATCTACAAGGGTATGTAGATGCACCCTCTTTCTACTCGTTGCTGGTCTCTCCATAGATAGATCTTGGTGACACGTAGGAAATTTTTTGAATTTCTGCTACGTTCCCCAACAGATGGCTGAAAACACGAGTTGACGCCTGCGCGAGGAGGTCGCAACTTTCCTCATCAACGAGCTGGCGCACTTTCTCTGTGCTCCCTTCAAGTTGCTCGATGACCCTGGTAAACAAGGCGAGGTAACCGACATCAGCGGCCATGAGCAGGATGGAGACGCTCTCCTTACAGATGGAGCGTAGGGCACGATTTGCCCGGCGCTCAAGGTCTTGAAACATCACGGATCGCGTGTGTTGCAGACCCCGAGCCTAATTCACCTCATCTGTCACCCACTCCACCAGGGAAGCGACATCCCCCACCTGTTGATAGAGGGACACCAGCTCGGTCTCGGCTGCGGCTTGGGCATCGAGGGCGGCCTTCTGGCGCTTGTCTGTCCCGGCCAGTTGCTTCTTGAGCCCTTTGATCCCAGCCTTCAGTTCGTCGCGCCGGGTGCGGAAGCGGGTCTTTTGAAGCTTCCCTTTCTTGGCAAGGGCTCGGCATGCCCCCACGATCCCCTCATCGATCTCCGCCCAAACCTTTGCCTCCCGAGAGGGCAGGGCGGCCTCGGCGGTCATCACTTGGCACTCCATCACCTCCAACCGGTCGTGCTACAGGTCCTGCTCCGACACCACCAGCTCCAACGCCTCTCCCAGGGCGCGGAGCCCCACTTCAAGGTTCGACAACCCTTCTGTGGGATTAGGCGCGATGACTTTGCACTCCCGAGCTTGCCGCTCCAGGGCTGCGATGGAGGCTAGAAGCTCCTGCTCGCGCTTTTCAGCGGCCTCGGGCCGCCGATCTGCGGCTTCAGACTCTTCGAAAGCGCGGTCGCGGGCTTCTTTGGCCGCAGCAGAAGAGTCCTCATCCTTCAAGCGAGCGGCTACATGCTGGAGGCGGCTGAAGTTGACAACTACTTCGAGCCGGCGCCACTCGCGCGTGAGGCGCTGACGCTCGGCCTGGAGGTGAAGGTCGACGTCGCCAAGCTCCGCCTGGAGCCGGTCCAGGGCGCCCCTCGCGTCCTAAAGAAGCCCGTGCCGGACTAGGGGGTACTCACCATGTCATCTCCCAACCAGGTGGATCAGGGCCGAGGACCCCCGTGGCGGTTCTATCATGGGCCACTTCGGACAGCCCATGCCGCATACAAGGAAGATTCCGCAAGACTTGACACTCAAGACGAGGACTCTCCTAAACCCTAGGCATCCGGTGTGTTATATAAACCGAGGCCAGACTACTCAATAGATAATCTGATATTCATTAGATCAATCTCATGGTAGACACATGTACCCCGCACCACACCCATATCAATATAATCAAAAGCATGATGTAGGGTTTTATGTCCATCAAGAGGGCACGAACCTGGGTAAAATCCCGTGTCCATGTTACCATCGCTCCAAGATGCCTAGCTTAGGACCCCTACTACGAGATACGCCGGATATGGAACCGACATTGGTGCTTTCATTGAGAGTCTGCTTGGCGATCGCCGCGGATCGATGGATGATCAGGTGATATTTTTTCAGTTAAATTCGTATCAAATAAATCTTCTTTGTAAATTGTATCTACTGCCCTGCACTATTTTGCTGGTTGCAGATGGCAGATTGCTTTTGTTTTGAGGGCGGCCGGCGATCCGCACTGTGCGCAGTCCGGCGAAAGTGATCCGAGGAGTTTACTAGATGACCCTGGCAACCATCACTTACGCGTGCATAGGATTGAAACTGGACGCTGCACCAACCTTTTTCTTGTTTCGCGTGGGATCAAGAGAGTAGTCCGAGAATCAATCTCCACATAAATTGAATATTGATTCATCTGCATACACGCAACTCGAAAAAAGATGCTTTTCCTCGTCGGATTATTGTCTCGGAGAAAACAACACATCGGGGATCTCCTACTTCCACTTCACGTGATCAGGAAAGTGAATTGATATGTTAACTGGTAGTACTACTAGTCCAAGTACATGCATGATTTTCGAGGCCAAATCAGTGAATAATGCATCTTGCTTGACCACATGAAAACCGAAGCTAATGTATTTGATTTTTTGCTCTTTTACATCAATTGGAGTACCAACTCATCACGGAGGTAAACCTGGCTTAATTGATTTGGCTCGCGTACAAGAAGCTGTCGATCCTACATCGATCTTCAACTGCTACATGATGCATAAAAATCTGCTGTTTGGACACAGGATAACCTCAGGTTTTATTTTTCCTAACTATTCGGTTAGCCCCTAAAATTATTACGCATAGAATATTTTCTGTTGTTTTGCAATGCATTATTTTTGCAGGGATATTTTATCGACACTTGTGCACGACGCCGGTCTAGCCGGCGTCTCACCGTCACTAAGGCTGGCTGACCTAGGTCGATATCGCCGCGCCACAACGCTGTCATGCCATCGAGCCGACCTCGGCGCTCAGGCCATATTTCTTTAATTACTTACCACACTTGAGTTAATTAAGTAGATTAA
Organism: Triticum aestivum; assembly: GCF_018294505.1. Classification (NCBI taxonomy): domain Eukaryota; kingdom Viridiplantae; phylum Streptophyta; class Magnoliopsida; order Poales; family Poaceae; genus Triticum; species Triticum aestivum. The sequence continues at coordinate 636,430,557 of NC_057806.1, forward strand.
AAAAACATATATTACTATCTTATTTTTATTACTTTTGGTCTGCATTGTTTCATGTGCACAGGTAAACCGACGCCGACCTGTTTCAACGCGTCGGCTGACGTGGGGGCTCTGGCGTCACCCGCCGACCTGCTCCATCGCCTCGGCTAAACTGAGAACTTCACCTCTCCATGGCGCTCGTGCTGTGTTGCCACTTTGGAGTGCCGAGCTTTTCGCTCGGCCACCTCGGGACATGCACGGGGGCTGGGACCTCGATCCTTCAAAGGATCATGCGCCGCAGGAGGACCGGTCGATGGAGATCCAGATTGGTGGCACCATATAGGGAAGATTCCATCTATCTTTCCTCTTATTTATTATTTAGCATTTAATTATAAAGGTTGAACGAGGCTGCACTTTTGGCTAGTCCATCCACCTTACGTGCACTTTTCAGTTGTTTTGTCCTTTTGATTAAAAAGGGGGGGGGGATCTGTCTGACAACCCATGCGAAGAGACTGCGCAGAGGCCATTCCACGTGAGGATGGGATTCACTACTGGTGCTGCTTGTCAGCACCCAACCGCGGTATGTTGTACCACCTTCAATGCGGATTTCAAGGTCCGCTTGATCTTCATGCAAACGCGGTGCCAATCGCTCACTTCGGATTTAATTGTCCTCTCGCTACCCTACGAATCAGGTTGTATTTCTCCTAATTACACATGTTGTATACAACTTTCAACAGAATTTTGTTTTTCTTTTTTGCTGGTTTGCATGGTTTTTTCGTGCAGATTTCCTGTGTTCGGTTACATTTCGGTTCATTGTCGATTTTGACTGCATCACGTGGTCACCTTGCTGACCTACTCCGCCATCTCGGCTAGACCGAGGGCTTCGCCTTACCACATCGGCTGAGCCGTGTTACTACTCCGGAGTGACGAACTCCTTGCTTGGACACCTCGGGCTTGGGGGCTAGGACCTCGGCCATGCCAAGGACTGCGAACCTTGTCGGATCTGCCAGAGATCAATGGGCGTCTTCGTCTTGCCACAAGCCCGGATCGCGTCATCAACACCGAGCACATTAACCAGCTAAGTCGCTTTCATGCTCAAAATCTTTTAGTTTTAAATTTTGTTCGGTTCAACCAAGCATTATACCTTTTTGGCAAAAAGTTGTTTGTGAAAAACTTCCTTGTCAAAACTTTGTTTGTGACCCACAAATTCAAATACCACGTTTACTTGGGGGATTCCTTTATGAAGCCTTTCCTCTTACATATGATTATACTTGTATGGCTTCATTCCTGGCTCGTGTATTACGCCACAATATGCAACATGTTGACTTAAGTGTCCCGCAAGCTAGGTTGCCTTGCTCCTGTGTTTACCCCTACGTTCCCGATTGTTCGGCTAGGGAGTAAAGGGAGCACCTCTGCGATTGTCACGATTGGGTCACCCGAGCTCGGACCTCAGACTGGGTGAAGCCGAAAGCTAGCGCTCTTATTGTTTTCAATCATGGTCGTCACACAACGGAAATCATGAGTACAAAAATCTATTGCACAAGTCTCATAGTAACAATGAGCAACCAAAGAAAGGTATCGGTGGGGGTACTATTTTCTTCGAAGATGCTTCTTACACTTCGTCAGTAATATAACATAAGTTCCCTAAGCGCGCTTTGTCTGTTACAGCCTTTTGGCCTAATTGCCTGGTTATTAGAAGCACCATCGATATTCTCAACAGGTGGAGTACATAACACTTTTTGGCCCTTGACTGAAGAGGGAGAAGCCGACGGTCGGTTAAGACGCGTTTAAAAGTTTGGGTGAATACAAATATGATATAAGTACTTCGGTACATACAATCATTATACATAAAATTCTTTTACCCAAGTCACTTGGGGGCTCTTAAATTTATGTGAGCTGTTTTATAATAAATGTTCTTCTTCTTCTTAGTCATCGCAAAGTCTTTTTCTATCACTCCTTTTTTTGACCCGAGTGTGTGGTTAATAGCCCGGGGGCCCAATTTATCTCTCAAAGCTGCTAGAGTTTAGTTTGCTCAACTGGCCTAACGAGAATTACTCCGCCTTTGGGATAGGAGGTTGAAGCGGTAAGTTGACCCGCTTGAAGTCTTGAGATAGGATGTGTCATGTTAAAGCACGACAGAAGCACTTCTTTTTTTTCTAAAGACCAATTTTTGGATTGGCACCGAACACTTGATCTAGTTCGGATGTCCAGGTTTTACTGAAGTTTTTTGGCTTTCCAAGCCTATGGTACTTTTAAACTATTTGTGTGTTTCCAGCATAAGTCTCGCAGTGCAACGCCGGATACCTTTAGAGATTCAACAAAAACTGTCTCAGATATCGCTATATATGCATCGGTTTCGACTTGTGTCTTCGGTCAATAGTTGGGTTGCCCGACTCCTGTGCTTACCTCCTACGTTCCGCTTTGTTCGGCTAGGTGTGCAAAGGGAGAACCACTGCGATTGTGCTTCCAACTCACATGGTTAAGCGCCTCAGTAGAGAAAGCCAAAAACTGACTGTCACAATAAGCATAAACTAGTCAGCGATCTGATGACTGTATTAACCTGTAAGATCGATAGAGGTCACCCCGTGTTAAATGACGGGCCAATCATAATATTGCCCAAAGTGTTTACGGCTTGACCTCGGCTGTCACCGAGCACTAACCGGGGGCTCATAACTAGCCTCTCCAGTTTAAAGTTCCTATGACTACGTGAAAGTTATAAAGCCCGCATATCTAATTGCCTCGTTTCCGCTAACACATCCGCCTTTGGGCACCGAGACGTCGGCTAAGGGTTGTTTTGTTATTGCGAAAACACCCTGCGTAGCATCTACAAGGGGGTGGAAGCCGACGATGGTCCACTTTCAACTGATAAACGGTCGCAACAAAGTCAAAATAAACATATCATCGGCATTTATATTTCATATACGAGGGCTACCTTCCGCAATCATCGTTATAAATCCATAAATATGCATCAATTTGACTTAAGATTTTGGCCAAGCTGGGTTACCTGGATCCTGTGCTTACCCCTACGTTCCCGATTGTTCGGCTAGGCGGTAAAGGGAGCACCTCTGTGATTGTTACTACCGAGTCATTCGAGTTAGTACCTCAGACTGGGTGAAACTGAAAGCTAGCGATCTTAAAGGATATAATTGGTCGGCAATGACAGAAGTGAAAATTTTGGTTCATTAATACTATATAATTTGGGAACTTTCCCCAAACTAAATCCTCAATATTTTCCTCCCACATTGATCGAAGGTGAGGTTTTATGATCATGATCAGCATGACAACCCAAAGAAAGAAACCGATAATGGGACTATTTTCTTCGGAAGATGTTTCTTACGTTAGAATGTAATATAACATATCTCTCCGTGTACCTTTGTTTATAAAACCGTATGGCCGAATGGCCTTATTTGTCGTAAATCTTTGCCCTCACAAAGGCTTTATAAAGTAGGACAAACACTCCCCGGCTACTGGCCGAGGAGGTTGAGGCCGATGGTCGGTCAACAAAATTTTGTACAGTGCGGATCCGAGCATTAATGATGTAAAGTACTTGGATACATATAATCATTACACATAATTTGTGATTTTACTCTGGATATCGATCCTTAATTTGGACACCCGTGCCCGCATTAAGGCTCGGGGGCTACTGGGCTTCGGGCTTATCATTCACTAATATTAAAGGGGCACATTGATCCCTTGATCTGGTGTTGCCACCCGACCAGTGTCTCGAGGGCTACTGCATTGTCTATTCAATGTAGAAAATTCAAAGTGCTCAGTGTTCGGCTTAACCGAACTATGGGCAAACACGTCTTCGGACAACAATAGGTACCATCTGGACCTATCCGGCATCAAGCTAATACATTACGGCAACTTCTCAAGACCCTATCTCAAGGGCCCGTTCGTCGATCACTATTTCCTCTAATATATTACACTATGTTTCTATTCCTAAGTATGCTGCCGAGCTAGGAATTGATCCTCAGGCTGATTTTATGAATCGACCTGAGTCTCAGGGGCTACTGGGGTCAGCGGTTTGATTTTTTCCTTTAGGTGCATCCCGGATATTAGGCCAACACGCACCTTGAGGGCTACTGGCTATACATCTCGGCAGAGATTACGTTGCGCAATTCGGAATTAAATTCATAAAAATCAGCCCATGGCCGAGGTGGTGCACCACCTCGGATATAGTCCGACGTTGGTGCTTGACTACAAATGGTACCTCGGAAGCAGTCCGACATAAAGCTCGGTTGCAAGTGGCTGGCTCCATAGAGGGCATCTTTGGCATTAACCTCATTTGAACCTTTTTAACCTTTTCAAGACCGAGGTAATCTATGACACCTCAGATATAGTCCGACGTTGGAGCTCGGGTACATTCTGGCGTTGGAGCTCGGAAGCGGTACGGCGTTGGTGCTCGGCTGCAAAAGATACCTCGAATGTAGTCCGGCCTTGGAGCTCGGACGCGAGAGGACACCACCGCATGGGAAACACTTCAAACCCGAGGTGGGCGTAAATATAACAAGGCATTGATAAAGGCCGATAACTTAAAGGGGCTCCTCGGATACCCGACGTATAAACTCTTCAGATCCACTTCGGAAATCCTCAAGATCGAAGATGGGAAGATTTGTTGAACCAGTTTTCAAGACCGACGACCAAAGATGAAGAACAGTTCGGAAGAATCGAGGAGCATCCCTAACTTGAAGACCAGTTCAGGGGGCTACTTACGGTGTCCTGGACTAGGGGGTACTCACGATGTCGTCTCCCGACCAGGTGGATCAGGGCCGAGGACCCCCGTGGCGGTTCTATCATGGGCCACTTAAGACAGCCCATGCCGCATACAAGGAAGATTCCACAAGACTTGGAGCTCAAGACGAGGACTGTCCTAAACCCTAGGCCTCTGGTGTGTTATATAAACCGAGGCCAGGCTAGTAAATAGATAATATGATATTCATTAGATCAATCTTGTGGTAGACACATGTAACCTGTACCACACCCATATCAATATAATCAAAAGCAGGATGCAGGGTTTGACCTCCATCAAGAGGGCCGAACCTGGGTAAAATCCCGTGTCCATGTTACCATTGCTTAGGACCCCTACTACGAGATACGCCGGATATGGAACTGACAGGCGCCTCGGCCATGCACGAGCTCCAATGCTCGGCCAGGACCTTGCTTCATGCCCCGACCATAGCAGAGGCCCCGAGGCGTCCGACAGCGCCGAGCGGGAATCCGGGCCCAACCGGCCTGTCGCCCACTTCCCTGGCTCGAGGCGCGGCCTAGCGCAAGCCAAACGACAGGACGCCCATCAGCTCGTGGCAAACCCAAGTGCCACCAGGGGATAGTGGGATGAACGGTGGCACCACCCATGTAAGACCAACACTGCCGTCGTCGGAGGACACCAGGGCCCCAAGGTCGCAGACTACCAGGGGTCACCTAGGGGGGTGCGACTTCTTCGGTGTGAGAAAGCTAAACCGCTGGGGCCGCGATGCGTGGGACCGCTGGGCACTTCGATGCTCCGGGAGGTGGCGACGGGAGCACCCTTGGCCCTTCACCTGAGGGAGATTTGGGAAATAAGGGCTCAGGAGGGCTTGATGAGTAGAGGTCAGGGAAAGCAGAACACTTACTCGTCGGTGGCGACCCACTTCCTTCTCTTCAAGGTCCACAGGGGCGAGTCAGTGCCTCCCTCGGGTCGCCTCCTCCTCGAGAAGACACGGGCCCTAGGGGCTGGCACCACGAGGGACACCTGGCCTCCCCGGGAGCTCGCGACCATGGCCGCGTCCCCAGGCAGGGGACCACCACCACCATCCAGAGGCGTGTGGGAAGGGTGGCCCGCGACGGATGGTTCGGCGCGCCCATTAGTCGTCACCGGGGGTGCCTCACCCCTGAGGCCCTCAGGGGCTGGGACCACCAGAAAGGGGTTGTGGCGAGGCCCCTCATGGCCCCCGGGAGGAAGCCCCCACTCATCGAAGCGTGGCATCCCCCTGGCGAAGTCTTTCCCGTTCGTATAGTTGTACAGGGAGAGCCCACCATCATGAAGCACGCTGGCTCCCCCACCGGTCAAGAGGAGGAGTATCCCGTTCAGCACGCTAGGGGGCAGGGAGGCCTGCTGGAGCCTCATGGGGTCTTCGCGGCTGGTGAAGGTCCACATCAGGCGAGAATGACGCTAAAGTGGAGCAATCCGTTGTCGGACGAACTCCCTCACCACCATCGCCATCGTCACACCCTCATACCTCATGTCATCCAGCCTCACAGTAACCCGCGCGATTCTTGGGTTGACGAGCTTCTCGTGGGCCCATCCCGAGATCGTCATCATCGGGGAAGACGGGCTTTGGAGCAGGGGTCTGCGCTGAGATGCGTCGATATACACCCACTGCCTCCGGAAGCCTTTCGCGACTGGGCGGATCTTCATGCTGATGCCCTCACCCGTTGTTGCGCTCACTGCGCGAAGTGACACACACCCGGAGCATCACTCGCCGGTGGTCAATTGCAGGGAGAAGATGTGGCGTGCAGTGCCACTGAAGGAGCGATGCCCATGAAGGCCTCTGATGAACCACAAGTATAGGGGATCTATCGTAGTCCTTTCGATAAGTAAGAGTGTCGAACCCAACAAGGAGTAGAAGCAAATGATAAGCGGTTTTCAGCAAGGTATTCTCTGCAAGTACTGAAATAAGTGGTAACATATAGTTTTGTGATATGATAAATTGTAACGAGCAACAAGTAAGAAAAGTAAATAAAGTGCAATAAGATGGCCCAATCCTTTTGTAGCAAAGGACAAGCCAGAACAAACTCTTATAATAGGAAAAGCGCTCCCGAGGACACATGGGAATATCGTCAAGCTAGTTTTCATCACGTTCATATGATTCACGTTCGATACTTTGATAATTTGATATGTGGGTGGACCGGTGCTTGGGTGCTGTTCTTACTTGAACAAGCATCCCACTTATGATTAGCCTCTATTGAAAGCATCCGCAACTACAACAAAAGAAGTGGTAAGGGGTAATGATCTTTCTTAGTAGCTTTATTTAATTTGCGGAAATCAATTATCATCCTATAACCTGTGATAATTCTTTATGGAATCAACTCATCTTTATCATTAGGGACAATAGTAATACCTCCCTTCTTAGGGACACAATGGACAGAACTTACCCACTCACTATCAGCAACGGGATAGATTGTACCTGCCTCCAGAAGCTTGAGTATTTCTTTTCTTACCAGTTCTTTCATTTTAGGATTCTGACGTCGTTGAGGATCACGAACTGGTTTGGCATCTGCTTCCAAATTTATTTTATGTTGACATAGAGTGGGACTAATGCCCTTAAGATCATCAAGAGTATATCCAATAGCAGCACGATGCTTCTTCAGAGTTTTCAATAATCTTTATTCTTCATGCTCTGAAAGGTTAGCAGTAATAATAACATGATATATCTTCTTTTCATCAAGATAAGCATATTTAAGATTATCAGGCAAAGGTTTAAGCTCAAACACGGGATCACCCTTGGGTGGAGGAGGATCCCCTAAAATTTCAACAAGCAAATTATGTTTTAGAATAGGTTCCTGTTTAAAGAATACTTCATCTATTTCCCTTCTTTCATTCATGAACATATCATTTTCATGGTCTAGCAAATAGTGTTCTAAAGGATCACTAGGAGGTACGGCAATAGAAGCAAGACCAATAATTTCATCCTTACTAGGCAATTCTTCGTCACGATGTTGTTTACTAAATTTAGAGAAATTAAACTCATGAACCATATCATCCAAACCAACAGTAACAATATTCTTAGTGCAGTCTATGGTGGCATTGATAGTATTTAAGAAGGGTCTACCAAATATAATGGGACAAAAGCTATCTTGTGGGGAACCAAGAACAAGAAAATAAGCAGGATATTTAGTTTTCCCAGACAAGACTTCAACATCTCTAACAATTCCCATTGCTGAAATAGTATCTCTATTAGCAAGTTTAATTGTGACATCAATATCTTCTAACTCAGCAGGTGCAATTTCATTCTTAATTTCTTCATATAAAGTATGCAGTATAACACTAGCACTAGCACCCATATCACATAAGCCATGATAACAATGATCTCCTATTTTAACAGAAATAACAGGAACGCCTACCACAGGTTTATGTTTATATTTAGCACAAGGTTTAGCAATTCTAGCAGTTTCACCTTCGAACTGAATAACATGCCCATCAATATTATTAGACAAGAGATCTTTAACAATAGCAATATTAGGTTCTACTTTAACTTGCTCAGGAGGTGTATATGTTCTAATATTGCTTTTACGAACAACAGTTGAAGCTTTAGCATGATGCTTTATTCTAACAGGGAAAGGTGGTTTCTCAACATAAGAAGTAGGAACAATAGGATCATTATAAGTGACAGTCTTTTCTTCAACTTTAATAGGTGCAACTACTTTTACTTCTATGGGAGGATGATATTTAAACCACTTCTCCTTAGGGAGATCAACATAAGTAGCAAAAGATTCACATAAAGAAGCTACTATCTCAGAGTCAAGTCCATATTTAGTGCTAAACTTACGGAAAATATCGGTATCCATAAAAGATTTAACACAATCAAACTTAGGTGTCATACCTGACTCCTTACCTTCATCGAGGTCCCAATCTTCAGAGTTGCGTTTAATTCTATCCAATAAATTCCATCTGAATTCAATAGTCTTCATCATAAAAGAGCCAACACAAGAAGTATCAAGCATGTTGCGATTGTTTTCAGAAAGCCGAGCATAGAAACTTTGCATAATTATTTCTCTCTGGAGCTCATGATTGGGGCATGAATATAACATTGATTTAAGCCTCCCCCAAGCTTGAGTGATGCTTTCTCATTCGCGAGGCCAGAAATTATATATATAATTGTGATCATGATGAACAAGATGCATAGGGTAATACTTTTGATGAAATTCCAGCTTCAATCTTTTATAGTCCCATGATCTCATATCATCACATTGCCTATACCATACCAATGCGTCTCCCTTCAAAGATAAAGGGAAGAACTTCTTCTTAGCAACATCATTGGGTATACTTGCAATCTTAAATAATCCACAAACTTCATCCACATATATTAAGTGCTCATCGGGATGCTTTGTTCCATCTCCTGTAAAAGGATTAGCTAGCAGTTTTTCCATTATAGCCGCAGGAAATTCAAAAGGAGTTTCATTTTCAATAGGTTCAGTAGGTTGAGGAGCGACTCTTTGCTCTACTGGACAGGGTGAAGATACCCCGAACAAGCCCCTCAAAGTATTACTTTCCATAGTAACAAGTGACAGTAAATTTCAGCACACTATATAAATTTTTCCTTACCAAATTCCACCTACCAAAGGCGCTACATTCCCCGGCAACGGCGCCAGAAAAGAGTCTTGATGACCCACAAGTATAGGGGATCTATCGTAGTCCTTTCGATAAGTAAGAGTGTCGAACCCAACGAGGAGTAGAAGGAAATGATAAACGGTTTTCAGCAAGGTATTCTCTGCAAGTACTGAAATAAGTGGTAACAGATAGTTTTGTGATATGATAAATTGTAACGAGCAACAAGTAACAAAAGTAAATAAAGTGCAGCAAGATGGCCCAATCCTTTTGTAGCAAAGGACAAGCCGGAACAAACTCTTATAATAGGAAAAGCGCTCCCGAGGACACATGGGAATATCATCAAGCTAGTTTTCATCATGTTCATATGATTCGCGTTCGATACTTTCATAATTTGATATGTGGGTGGACCGGTGCTTGGGTGCTGTTCTTACTTGAACAAGCATCCCACTTATGATTAACCTCTATTGGAAGCATCCGCAAATACAACAAAAGTATTAAGGTAAACCTAACCATAGCATGAAACATATGGATCCAAATCAGCCCCTTACGGAGCAACGCATAAACTAGGGTTTAAGCTTGTGTCACTCTAGCAACCCATCATCTACTTATTACTTCCCAATGCCTTCCTCTAGGCCCAAATAATGGTGAAGTGTTATGTAGTCGACGTTCACATAACACCACTAGAGGCTAGACAACATACATCTTATCAAAATATCAAACGAATACCAAATTCACATGACTACTCATAGCAAGACTTCTCCCTTGTCCTCAGGAACGAACGTAATTACTCATAAAGCATATTCATATTCATAATCAGAGGGGTAATAATATGCATATAGGATCTGAACATATGGTCTTCCACCAATTAAACCAACTAGCATCAACTACAAGGAGTAATCAACACTACTAGCAACCTACTAGCACCAATCCCGGACTTTGAGACAAGAATTGGATACAAGAGATGAACTAGGGTTTGGAGATGAGATGGTGCTGGTGAAGATGTTGATGGAGATTGCCCTCTCCCGATGAGAGGAGCGTTGGTGATGACGATGGTGATGATTTCCCCCTCCGGGAGGGAAGTTTCCTAGGCAGAACAGCTCTGCCGGAGCTCTAGATTGGATCCGCCAAGGTTCCGCCTCGTGGCGGCGGAGTCTCGTCCCAAAAAGTTCCTCCTTATTTTTTTCTCATCGAAAGACCTCATATAGGAGAAGATGGGCATCGGAGAGCCACCAGGGGGCACACGAGGTAGGGGGGCGCGCCCTAGGGGGAGGGGGTGCGCCCCCACCCTCGTGAGCAGGGTGTGGGCCCGCTGGACTTCATCTTTGGCGTGGATTTTACTTTATTTCTTTTAAGACGTTCCGTGGAGTTTCAGGACTTTTGGAGTTGCTTAGAATAGGTCTCTAATATTTGCTCCTTTTCCAGACCAGAATTCCAGCTGCCGGCATTCTCCCTCTTTATGTAAACCTTGTAAAATAAGAGAAAATAGCCATAAGTATTGTGATATAAAGTGAAATAACAGTCCATAATGCGATAAATATCAATATAAAAGCATGATGCAAAATGGACGTATCATCCTCACACAAGAACACGAAAGCAGATAGGAGGGTGATGGATTCAGGGTCAAGGTGCAGCACATGGACCTGGTAGTGCGAAAACACGGCGTTGAAGAAGTCCAAAAACGGGGGCAAAAAGTCGGAGAAGAGGGCGTGAAGGTGAAGGGCGACGGTGGTGGCCTCCAATTCGGTGGAGGGCAAGGAAGCAGGCCAGATCCTCACGTCTTCCACTCATTGGAATCAACCACAATCACGGGTAAGACCTTGTCCAACCCCTCGAGACTGATCATGGTGGACCGGCCCAGGGCGGGTACCGGCTCCGTTCAGCAGTCCACTGCCACCATGGCTCCACTCTTCTTCCTCCCGCGGGCCATGGCAATGCGACGAATCCGACGAGCTGGGTGCAAGCTTGCTGGGGAAGGAAAGGGCAGAAGACGGGGGTGCGGTGGAGCAATGATGACCCCGCGACGCGTGACAGTCTTTTGTCAGTATGGGCGGTTTCCAAGACGATGTGGGGAAGTGGAGGCGTCCACGTCCCATTGAGCACCCAACGTCAAGCCTGGCCCGTAGGCGATGGGGCCCGCATCGCTTTGACCCTCACTTCTTGCCTTCACTTCAAAGCCAGACTGAGCGCGCCTTGGGCCCGGGGGCTACTGTCGGCATTCTAGGATCGGGGGTTGATGCGGCTTGAACTACGTCGGTATTTCCCCAAAGAGGAAGGGATGATGCAACACAACTACGATAGGTATTTCCCCCAGTGATGAGACCAAGGTTATCGAACCAGTAGGAGAACCACGCAACACCACGTAAACAGCTCCTGGCCACAAAGTACAAATACTTGCAACCCGACGTAAGAGAGGGGTTGTCAATCCCTCACGGGTAAAAAGATAGATAAAATTGTAGTAGATTGGATAAATAGATCTCGCGGGAATGCGAGATAAAATAAATAAATAAAAATTGCAGAAAGGTATTTTTGTATCTTTGGATTAATAGATCTGAAAATAAAAGCAAATAAAAATAGATCGTGGAGGCAAATAAAATAAAGAAGAGACTCGGGGGCCGCAGATTTCACTAGTGGCTTCTCTCAAGAAAAATAGCATACTGTGGGTAAACAAATTACTATTGGGCAATTGATAGAACTTCAAATAATCATGATGATATCCATGCAATGATTATTATATATGCATCATGTCCAAGATTAGTAGACCGACTCCTGCTTGCATCTACTACTATTACTCCACACATCGACTGCTATCCAACATGCATGTAGTGTATTAAGTTCATGGAGAAACGGAGTAATGCAAAAAGAATGATGACATGATGTAGACAAGATCTATTTATGTAGATATAGACCCCATCTAGTTATCCTTAATAGCAACGATACATACGTGTCGGTTCCCCTTTTGTCACCGGGATCAAGCATCGTAAGATCGAACCCATCACGAAGGACCTCTTCCCCTAGAAAGAAAAATCGATCTAGTCAGCCTAACTAAACCAAAGATTCGAAGAAGAAATACGTGGCTATAAGTAATCATGCATAAAAGAGATCAAAAGACTCAAATAACTTTCATGGATAAAAACATAGATCTGATCATAAACTCAAAGTTCATCGGATCCCAACAAACACACCGCAAAAAGAGTTACATCAAATAGATCTCCAACAGACCGTTGTATTGATAATCAGAAGAGAGAGAGGAAGCCATCTAGCTATTAACTACGGACCCGCAGGTCTACAATGAACTACTCTTGCATCATCAGAGAGGCACCATTGAGGATGATGAACCCCTCTGTGATGGTGTCTAGATTGGATCTGGTGGTTCTAGAACTTGCGGCGATAAGAATAAAATTTCCTCGAATACCCTAGGGTTTCTGGAATATTGAGGTATTTATAGAGCAAAGAGGTGGTGCGGGAGGCCACCGAGGTGGGCACAACCCACCTGGGCGCGCCCTGGTGGGTTGTGCTCCTCTCGGAGCTCCCCTCAGGTACTTTCTTGGCCCAACAAGTGTCTTCTAGTCCAGAAAAAATCCACAAAAAGTTTCGCTGCATTTGGACTCCGTTTGATATTAATTTTCTGCGATGTAAAAACAAGCAAAAAACAGCAACTGGCACTGGGTACTATGTCAATAGGTTAGTCCCAAAAAATAATATAAAGTTACTATAAAATGATTGTAAAACATCCAAGAACAATAATAGAACAACATGGAACAATCAAAAATTGTAGATACGTTGGAGACGTATCACATCCCTTGCATATTATAGTTCATCACAAAGCCTTTGTAGCTTGGTGGCAGTGATTGAAGAACTCTGTCAATAACACTATCATCTGGAAGATTAACGCCCAACTGAGTGAAGTGGTTATGATACCCAGACATTCTGAGTATGTGTTCACTGATAGAACTGTTCTCCTCCATCTTGCAGCTATAGAACTTGTTGGAGACTTCATATCTCTCAACTCTGGCATTTGCTTGAAATATTAACTTCAATTCCTAAAACATCTCATATGGTCCATGACATTCAAAACGTCTTTGAAGTCCCGATTCTAAGCCGATCATGGCACACTGAACAATAGAGTAGTCACCAGACTGCGTCTGCCAAACGTTCAAAGCGTCTACATTAGCAGGAGGGGGCTTGTCACCTAGCAATGCATCAAGGACATAATTCTTTTGTGCAGCAATGAGGGTAATCCTCAAGTTACGAACCCAGTCCATGTAGTTGCTACCATCATCTTTCAACTTAGCTTTCTCTAGGAACGCATTAAAATTCAAGGGAACGGTAGCACGGGCCATTGATCTACAACATAGATATGCAAAAACTATCAGGACTAAGTTCATGATAAATTAAGTTCAATTAATCATATTACTTAAGAAATCCCACTTTAGCACTACAAAAAAATACACTTCTGTGATGATACGTGTTTGTCATAGTAGGTCACGTTTTCTGTCATGCATGTACATCCATGACGATTTTATGAAAGAATCAAGATAGTCATACCTGTGCTGTCGTAGAAGTGTTCCATGACATTACAAAAATTATCATCATGGAAGTGTCCACTTACATGACGATAAATCGCGCGTCATAGAAGTGCTTTCGTCAAGGGTAACCGACACGTGGCATCGACCATAACGGATCACCGTTAAGCTATCGGGTCCAGTTTTGGATCCGATAACCCGTTAACAGCCCAGACCAATGGGGATTTTCCACATGTAAAATTCTCATTGGCTGGAGGAAACACGTGTTGGCTCACCATTGGGACAGATATCATCCACTCATTGGACATGAGGCGCCTATGATACGTCGACACATGGCATGGCCCAACAAAGCCCATTCCGGTGAAAAGGCTGGCCCAGCTAGAGGCCCACCATGTTTTTTCAGACACTAGTGGGCTGGCCCGTTAACAGCCTCCCATGTTTTGGGTCAAATTGAGGCCCATACCAGATCAGGCCCGTTCACAGCCTGCCGTATTTTGGGCCAAATTACGGCCCATATCGGATCACGCCCGTTAACAAGCAACTGTTCTTTTGGGCCCATTCTAAGACATGTTTGTATTTCAGCCTGTTAAATGCTCGTTTACCAGTTCGGCCCGATAATAGTTTCGGCCTGTTAGCAGCCCGTGGTGCATCTGGGACATTGTTGGCCCGGTTTAACTTCGGTCCATTTAACGGCCCATAGTCTTCATGGATAAATTTCAGCCAAACTGGCCTATCAGCATGTTAATGGCCCGTGTAACAGTTGGGCCTAATTACAACTCGCGTTGAATCTGGCCTGCTTACAGCCCATCTGATAATGGCCCGTGACACTTTTAGGCCTATGGCGTGCGTAGATACCGGCCTGCTTAAAGCCCATAATTATATTTGGCCAAACAGGCCCGAGATATATTTTGGCTTGTTAATTGCTCATCCTATTTGGGATAAACATGGGCCTTAGGCAGTTTCGGCCTGTATTGGCCAGTGAATTTTACGGCTCAACGCTAGCCCAGTCTAGGTTTTAGCCTTTTAAAAGCCCAAGGTATTCTTTGGCCCAGCTGGACAGAACTTTACTCGGCCTGTTAAAGGCGGGAAACAACTCGTTTAGACCTACTAATGGCCCAAGATGATCATAGGCCCACGTTTTGGCCCTTATGAGTAACGGGTGGCCTGAAGACCGACAACACTGAGATCCACTGAACCTTCCAGACTAAATTACAGCATAGCGACCAAGAATAAACCTAGACTATACAACAAAAAATTACATCATATTACATCCCCTCAGCATCAAAGTTCACCGCCAGTGATAATAAAGGGCAACCAGACAGCAGATTACATAAACTGGGCAGGTCGCCACCAGTGGAAGTTAACAGGAGGACAAAATAATAGACAGAATCGACAGCACTTCAACACAGTTCAAGAAAGGTTAGGCCGGCCCAGGAGCTGCAGCGCAAGCAGCTTAGCAACCTGATGAGACCGTGCTTCTTTGCCGCTCATATCCACCAACTTAAGCTGCAAAGCATCAATAAACGTCCTGTACTTACGGTTAATCTTGGTAGAGATTGGAGTTCCAGTCATATTTGAGCGGAAGCATGTATTTCTGCTTGAATTTCAGACTGAAGAAGTCAAACAGATTCAAGCGACGACTTCATCGAGCTTGTGTCGCTGAGTAAGTTTGACACTACATCAAGATGTGACTTCGTGGATGTATCCCTACCCTCAATATGTGTTGCCTTCTCCTCTGGAATATGTGTTAGAGGGACAAACAATGGGTTCGTCTCACTATCATTGTGGCAGTTCTTCCTAGCAGTAGTGTTGTCACCCTGAAAGAGAAACAAGTAGGTAGATAACAGGTTTTGCACGTATAAGCATCAACGCTGTCAATTCATATCATTTCTTTGTCAGAAATAAAGAGACACGGTTTAAAATAGCATTAACATAATAGGCATTGTTCATACTTAAGACGGTTGGAAATGGCATTGTGCAGGAGCGACCAGCTTCACCAGACCACTGGATTACAGATCAAGAACACAAGCATAGATGTAGTTCTAAACAACGTATAAGCATGAATGGTGAGTGTACTGTCAATTTATACAATTTCGGATTGGTAAATAAAGAGACACGATTTAAATAACATTAATATAATATGGCATTGTTCATAGTGGAGAGATAGCAGGATATGCCATTGTGCTATTGTTGGTAGCAGTACTAGGAAAAAGCCTAGTAGTAGCGCGGGTTAAAAGCTAGTAGTAGCGCGGGTGCCTGCGCTACTACTACGGTGCTACAGCTAACTAGTAGTAGTAGCGCGGTGCATCCCGCGCTACTAGTACGTGTGTTAGTAGTAGCGCGTGTCTGTGACCCGCGCTACTACTATTAATTTGAAAAACCAAAAAAAAATCTCGATCCCATGACGCACGCACGTTGGCCGGGAGCAGGGAGATCTCGTCCATGACGCGTGCCTCGTGGAAGCCATCGAGGGCGGTCGCAGAGGCCAGCCCGGCGTGGGCCAGGAGCTGGAGGACCTGCATCTTGGCATTGTGCGTGGGGAGCAACACCTCGCGGCGGACATTGCCGTTGAGGTCGGCGACGAGCGGCGGCAGGAGGTGGTCCACGTCTTCCAGAATGAGAAGTCGCCCTCGTGCTGCCGGAGGAGGAGGGGGATGGGTTAGCTAGCGTTTTGGATCGAATCAGAGAGGGGGGGAGGGCTGACCTGGAGCAATAAGAAGACGGTGAAGGCGGCGAGGAGGAGGATGCCGTGGTCGCGCTTCCGCATCTTGGCGGCGGCGAGGAGCTCCGGCGACCGCCCACCGAAGGGATCTCGGAGAGGGAGGGGGCGAAGAAAGCAGAGTGTACCAGTGGTGGCCACCGCTGGAGTATGAGGGAGAGACGAGGAAAGTGAGAGAGGGGGAAAGTGAGGGAGAGAGGAGGGATTCGGCTAAGGATACGAGGATTTCACCTACCTCGTACTTAGTAGTAGCAAGGGGTGTAAAACCGCGCTACTACTATCAACTTAGTAGTAGCGCGGGTTTGTACCCCTCGCTACTACTATGGCATGTCCCGGGAGGGCACGGTAGAGACCGCTTAGTAGTAGCGAGGGTTAAAAACCCGCGCTACTAGTATCAACTTAGTAGTAGCGAGGGTTAAAAACCCGCGCTACTAGTAAGTAGCAGTAGCGAGGGTTATAAACCCTCGCTACTACTAAGCGTCTGTCTATAAGCTTTTCCCTAGTAGTGTAGTCTCACCACACCACTGGATTACAAATCAAGAACACAAGCATACACATAGTGCTAAAGAAGATAACTTGCTATGTTTAGTTTAATTTACATGGTACGAATAAGGAACTAGATTGTACAACTAAAGACTGAAATTGAGAAGGACAAACTTATGTTTATGTACTTCAACTTTATAAACTTTGAACAAGCAATTTGATGCAGACGACAAAAATAAACAGCATTTGCACTCATAGCTATCCAAATATAAACAACAAAGTTTGAAGGCTCGAGTAGGACAAACTTACATTAGTAGTGAAGACATGCTCTATAAAGGCCTTGTCCATATTGATGGGGGGGGGGGCAATTCAAGAAGTTTACCGCACACTCTTCTTCAGGACTATTGCCTTTATTCTACATTTTGTTAATAGTAAATATAGATGTGAAAATATAGGAACAAATGGCGATTATTTAACTTAAGACGCAGAGTACAAATGTAAATACAGCATACATGCAGAAGGCATTGACAAGAGCAATGCGGAGCTAAACTTCTTCAGCAACATTGGTTTTATTCTATATTTTGGCAAGAGTAAATGTACATCTGATGTGTAGAAAAATGGAGGACAAGGGAAAATAAGCTACAAAGTGCACATGAAGAACTAGCTGGCAAATATAAGTACAGTGATGAAGGACAACTGATACTTACAAGAACAATGCAGAACTAAATTTCTTCTTAGGCATTGGGTTTATTCTACATTAATTTAAGCATTAATATAGATCTGATAATTTGGAGCAAATAGTGGATAAGCAAGCTGTACTGCACAATGATGTCACATAATCCACTAGGTATGAATGTAAGGACATCGATAGGACAATAGGTACTCACAAGAGCAAAGCAGCGACCAACATAGTTGCGATATCCTAGGTTTTGCAGTGCTGGTTCTATCGCCAATATACGTCGGGTGCTATGTGAATTCTCCGGTAGCACCACCTTTTTCAAGGACTTGTACTCCTTTAGGTTCTGCAATCACCCTCTTCCTTTTGGATGTCTGAAACACAAGAACATCATTTGAATGGGAAAACATGGTATGGCAGCAAATGGAATAGGTGTTGATAATGGATGGGCATGTCATCTTCACGTATATCATGAGTAAACTAAGCAGATGGCGGTGCAATGAAGCAAAAGAAATGCAAGATATGTGCAACCAATAAAACCTTGCCAAATTAGAATAAGCACCTTATTGGGTGAATAGGATAGGCCATCTGCCTTTGGCTCCTTGAGCTTAGAATAGTCATTAGGATCATATTCTGAATACGAATCAATAGGTCGGGAGCATGTGGGTTTCATTGCATCCACAATGGACCTCAATCCCCAGATGCCAAGTTTGTTACCCATTGAACTGTTCTGCAATATTCTTCTGATGTGCGCATTCTTATATTCATTGTGATTACGTACAATATCTGTAAAGCATGAAAACACAAATAGTAGTGATATTATCTTTGTAATGCAGAGAATATTGTAATATAATAGAGGCTCCCTATAAAACCTTGTGTTCTATCACTGGATTCTGATGAGAGAGCCCATGTGTGCTATAATATGGTGAGTCGATAAATATAATCTGGCACAACTACACAAAAAAATAAGCTCCCTATTGGGGGCCCCAGATGTAAGGATAGTTGGCAGACGATAGGTTCATAATATACCGTATAGAAAGTTTGTTGCCAAACCATGATAACGAGAGTGCAGAGCCAGTAGGCAGATCGTAGTGTAGATAATAGGGGTACACCATAACCACCATAAATAAATTGGAAAGCAGAACTGGCTGCAAAACATAGGGTTTTGCCGCTACTAATATGCTGCCTATCGATCACCTATAGGCCAGCTCTATTCATCTAAAGGCGCACACCTGTTACTATCAGTTTAGTCTATCAAAGACCACGCAGCTCCCACCATTTCCGGGGTATTATGGCAGACCAACTCGAAGTGCAAAATCATTTAGCAGAACCGGCCCAATAGAGGTGTCGACTGCAGATGTCCCTGCTCCCCTTCCTGACAAGGAACATATTGTGCTTACTAAAGAAGAACAAAAGAGGAACATGTTAGAGAACATAAGAGGAAGCATATTCTACATGTCTGCATGAAAGTCGCGTGACTTTTGTCATTTGAGTCAGTCGACCATTTCAGGCGGTTGGATGAAGATCCTACGTCTCCTAACCCTTCTTCTTCCTCATCTCTGATTTTTCCCATACAGAACACCACACGGGCCACCGGCCGAACCACCGGCCCTGACCACCCGCCCACCCCTGAACCGCCCCCACCGCCTGTGTTCCTCCGCCACCCCCACCCCCACCCCACCCCCACCCGCGTCGAGTTTTCTTTGTCCGGTGAGGCCCCACGACCGCCCCCACAACCATCGTCCCCACCCGAGCCCCTTCCTTCGCACCAATGAACTCCGGCGAGCTCTCAAAAATCGACTGACCCAATTTTGAAATTTAGTCTACCATCATTTAACTAGTGTGGAATATAAAAGGGGAAAACCATAAGCATTGCGAGTATAGTGTTGAGTGTGCCATGGTGGATCTGAAGGTGCAAACCGGACAAAGGCAACTTTGCAACCATTGTTTGCTTTAAACTAATAAGTAAGTGATGGACAAGAAACCAGAGTAAAGCAGTGGCAATCTATTTTCTTGCTTCAATTAATAAGTTGAGCAGATACGAAAGAGTCCCACCTCTGGTGCGGTGCCGTGTATGCATCTGCTGAGAATTTGACGGTGCTGCGGTAGCGATGGCTGTCGGCGCGGTAGCGATTCCACCCGGGGGCAAGGACCATCACACGCCGGAGCATTATTTTAAGGATGTCCTAGAGGGCGCCCGCTTGATAGAGGGTCAGAGTTCAAAGGATATGATATTTGAATGATTGTACCGAAATTGTAAAAACAATGATATATTATAGGCTATTCTTTTTGCCTGAAAGTTTTGGTTCCTCCTGTGCGGCAGTTTTTTGTATAATCTGAAAGTTTACCACTCGTCGGCTTCGGCCCCCTCGCATATAATACGGGGGTGTTCGTAAAAGCACTTGACCACTCTTGACCCAATGTCTTGGTCCATGAAGGAGGTGTCAATGCAGCGAACTAGGCAATCGGACTATAGGGCTTTAACACTTTCACTTAGCCATAGGAGTTTGACGGCGGGTCTACGATATAGCCCATGGTATGTATGCGGTTATCCGAATACGATGCGTGATGTCTACTACACAACCTTATTCTTATAGATGTTGTTGGGCCTCCAAGTGAAGAGGTTTGTAGGACAGTAGCAAATTTCCCTGAAGTGGATGGCCTAAGGTTTATCAATCCGTGGGAGGCGTAGGATGAAGATGGTCTCTCTCAAACAACCCCGCAACCAAATAACAAAGAGTCTCTTTTGTCCCCAACACACCCAATATAATGGTAAATTGTATAGGTGCATTAGTTCGGTGAAGAGATGGTGATACAAGTGCAATATGGATGGTAGATATGGGTATTTGTAATCTGAAAATATAAAAACAGCAATGTAGCAAGTGATAAAAATGAGCGTAAACAGTATTGCAATGCTAGGAAACAAGGCCTAGGGTTCATACTTTCACTAGTGCTAGTTCTCTCAACAATAATAACATAATTGGATCATATAACAATCCCTCAACATGCAACAAAGAGTCACTCCAAAGTCAATAATAGCGGAGAACAAATGAAGAGATTATGGTAGGGTACGAAACCACCTCAAAGTTATCCTTTATGATCGATCTATTCAAGAGTCCGTAGTAAAATAACACGAAACTATTCTTTCCGTTCAATCTATCATAGAGTTCATACTAAAATAACACCTTAAGACACAAATCAACCAAAACCCTAATGTCACCTAGATACTCCAATATCACCTCAAGTATCCATGGGTATGATTATACGATATGCATCACACAATCTCAGATTCATCTATTCAACCAAGAAAAGAATTTCAAAGAGAGCCTCAAAGTTTCTACCGAAGAGTCAAGACGAAAACGTGTGCCAACCCCTAAGCATAAGTTCACAAGGTTACTGAACGTGCAAGTTGATCACCAAAACATACATCAAGTAGATCACCTGATATTCCATTGTCACCACAGATAAGCACATGCAAGACATACATCAAGTGTTCTCAAATCCTTAAAGACTCAATCCGATAGGATAACTTCAAAGGGAAAACTCAATTCATCACAAGAAAGTAGAGGGGGAGAAACATCATTAGATCCAACTATAATAGCAAAGCTTGTGATACATCAAGATAGTTTCGACTCAAGAACATGAGAGAGAGAGAGATCAAACACATAGCTACTGGTACATACCCTCAGCCCCGAGGGTGAACTACTCCCTCCTCGTCATGGAGAGCGCACGGATGATGAAGATGGCCACTGGAGAGGGATTCCCCCTCCGGCAGGGTGCCGAAATGGGTCTAGATTGGTTTTCGGTGGCTACAGAGGCTTGCGGCGGTGGAACTCCCGATCTAGGTTTCTTTCTAGAAGTTTGGGGTTATATAAGAGGTGTTGGAGTCCGGAACAAGTCAGGGGGTCCCTGAGGCGGCCACGAGGTAGGGGGCGTGCCCAGGGGGGTAGGGCGCGCCCCCACCCTCGCTCGTGGTGGCCTCGGGACTCTTCTGGCCCATCTCTGGTACTCCGTGGGCTTCTTCTGGTCCAAAAATGATCTCTGTGAAATTTCAGGTCAACTAGACTCCGTTAGGTTTTCCTTTTCTGCGATACTCTAAAACAAGGAAAAAACAGAAACTGGCACTGGGCTCTAGGTTAATAGGTTAGTCCCAAAAATCATATAAAATAGCATATAAATGCATATAAAACATCCAAGGTTGATAATATACTAGCATGGAACAATCAAAAATTATAGATACGTTGGAGACATATCAAGCATCCCCAAGCTTAATTCCTGCTCGTCCTCTAGTAGGTAAATGATAAAAACCGAATTTTCAATTTGGAATGCTACCTAACATATTTATCCATGTTATTCTCTTTATTGTGGAAAGAATATTCAGATCCATAAGATTCAAGACAAAAGTTTAATTTTGACATAAAAATAATAATACTTCAAGCATACTAACTAAGAGATTATGTCTTCTCAAAATAACATGGCTAAAGAAAGTTCATCCCTACAAAATCATATAGTTTTGTCATGCTCCATTTTCGTCACACAAGAATGCTCTCATCATGCGCAACCCTGATGACAAGCCAAGCAATTGTTTCACACTTTAGTAAGCTCAAACTTTTTTCAACTTTCACGCAATACATGAGCCATGGATATAGCACTATGTGTGGAATAGAGTATAATGATGGGGGTTATGTGGAGAAGACAAAAAAGGAGAAAGTCTCACATTGACGCGGCTAATCAACGAGCTATGGAGATACCCATCAATTAATGTCAATGCGAGGAGTAGGGATTGCCATGCAACGGATGCGGTAGAGCTATAAATGTATGAAAGCTCAACAAAATAAACTAAGTGGGTGTGCATCCAACTTGCTTGCTCACGAAGACCTAGGGCATTTGAGGAAGCCCATTGTTGGAATATACAAGCCAAGTTCTATAATTAAAAATTCCCACTAGTATATGAAAGTGACAAAACAAGAGACTCTCTATCATGAAGATCATGGTGCTACTTTGAAGCACAAGTGTGGAAAAAAGGATAGTAGCATTGCCCCTTTTATTTTTTATTTGGCCTTTCTTTTTTTTCTTTTTTGGGACAATGCTCTATTAATGATGATCATCACACTTCTATTTACTTACAACTCAAATATTACAACTCGATACTAGAACAAAGTATGACTCTATATGAATGCCTCCGACGGTGTACCAGGAAGGGCAATGAAACAAGAGTGACATGTATGAAAATATGCATGGTGGCCTTGCCACATATACGATGCCAACTACATGATCATGCAAGGCAATATGACAATGATGAAGTGTGTCATAATAAATGTAACGGTGGAAAGTAGCATGGCAATATATCTCAGAATGGCTATGGAAATGCCATAATAGGTAGGTATGGTGGCTGTTTTGAGGAAGATATAAGGAGGTTTATGTGTGATAGAGCGTATCATATCACGGGGGTTGGATGCACCGATGAAGTTTGCACCAAGTCTCAAGGTGAGAAAGGGCAATGCATGGTACCGAAGAGGCTGGCAATGATGGAAGGGCGAGAGTGCGTATAATCCATGGACTCAACATTAGTCATAAAGAACTCACATACTTACTGCAAAAACCTACAAGTCATCAAAAACCAAGCATTAGGCGCATGCTCCTAGGGGGATAGATTGGTAGGAAAAGACCATCGCTCGTCCCCGACCACCACCCATAAGGATGACAATCAAAGAACACCTCATGTTTCAAAGTTGTTACACAACGGTTACCATACGTGCATGCTACGGGACTTGCAAACTTCAACACAAGTATTTCTCAAATTCACAACTACTCAACTAGCATGACTCTAATATTACCATCTTCATATCTCAAAACAATCATCAAGTATCAAACTTCTCATAGTATGCAATGCACTGTTATGAAAGTTTTTATTATACCCATCTTGGATGCCCATCGTATTAGGACTAGTTTCATAACCAAAGCAAACTACCATGCTGTTCTAAAGACTCTTAAAATAATATAAGTGAAGCACGAGAGTTCATCTATTTCTTCAAAATAAAACCATCATCATGCTCTAAAAGGATATAAGTGATGCACTAGAGCAAATGACAAACTACTCTGAAAGATATCAGTGAAGATCAATGAGTAGTCAAATAATTATGCAACTATGTGATGACTCTCTAACATTTAAGAATTTCAGTTGTTGATATATTATTCGAACAACAAGCAAAACAAAAGAAAATAAAATGACGCTCCAAGCAAAACACATATCATGTGGTGAATAAAAATAAAGCTCCAAGTAAAGTTACCGATGAACAAAGACGAAAGAGGGGATGCCATCCAGGGCATCGTGCTACCTCTTTTAGCATTGCGTTGGTTTTCCTCGAAGAGGAAGGGATGATGCAGCAAAGTAGCGTAAGTATTTCCCTCATTTTTTTAGAACCAAGGTATCAATCCAGTAGGAGGCTACGCACAAGTCCCTCGCACTTGCACAAAACAAATAAATCCTCGCAACCAACACAAATAGGGGTTGTCAATCCCTATAGGGCCACTTACGAGAGTGAGATCTGATAGATATGATAAGATAATATTTTTGGTATTTTTATGATAAATATGCAAAGTAAAATAAAGGCAAAGTAAATGGCAAAGTAAATAACTAAGTAGTAGGAGATTCATATGATAAAGATAGACCCGGGGGCCATAGGTTTCACTAGTGGCTTCTCTCAAGAGTATAAGTATTCTACAGTGGGTGAACAAATTACTGTTGAGAAATTGACAGAATTGAGCATAGTTATGAGAATATCTAGGTATGATCATGTATATAGGCATCACGTCCAAGACAAGTAGACCGACTCCTGCCTGCATCTACTACTATTACTCCACTCATCGACCGCTATCCAGCATGCATCTAGAGTATTAAGTTAAAAATAGAGTAACGCCTTAAGCAAGATGACATGATGTAGAGGGATAGACTCATGCAATATGAAGGAAACCCCATCTTGTTATCCTCGATGGCAACAATACAATACGTGCCTTGCTGCCCTTACTGTCACCAGGAAAGGACACCGCAAGATTGAACCCAAAGCTAAGCACTTGTCCCATTGCAAGAAAGATCAATCTAGTAGGCCAAACCAAACTGATAATTCGAAGAGACTTGCAAAGATAACCAATCATACATAAAAGAATTCAGATAAGATTCAAATATTATTCATAGATAGACTTGATCATAAACACACAATTCATCGGTCTCAACAAACACACCGCAAAAGAAGATTACATCAAATAGATCTCCACAAGAGAGGGGGAGAACATTGTATTGAGATCCAAAGAGAGAGAACAAGCCATCTAACTACTAAATATGGACCCGTAGGTCTGAGGTAAATTACTCACACTTCATCGGAGGGGCGATGGTGTTGATGAAGAAGCCCTCCGTGATCGATGCCCCCTCCGGCGGAGCTCCGGAACAGGCCCCAAGATGGGATCTCGTGGATACAGAAAGTTACGGCGGTGGAATTAGGGTTTTGGCTCCTGTTCTGATTGTTTGGGGGTACGTGGGTATATATATAGGAGGAAGAAGTACGTCGGTGGAGCAACAGGGGCCCCACGAGGGTGGAGGGCGCGCCTGGGGGGGGGGACGGGTAGGCGCGCCCCTACCTCGTGGCCTCCTGTTACGTGTCTTGACGTAGGGTCAAAGTCTCCTGAGTTGTATTCAATGAGAAAATCACGTTCCTGAAGGTTTCATTTCATTTGGACTCCGTTCGATATTCCTTTTCTTCGAAACCCTAAAACAGGCAAAAACAACAATTCTGGGCTGGGCCTCTGGTTAATAGGTTAGTCCCAAAAATAATATAAAAGTGGATAATAAAGCCCAATAATGTCCAAAATAGTAGATAATATAACATGGAGCAATCAAAAATTATAGATACGTTGGAGACGTATCAAGCATCCCCAAGCTTAATTCCCGCTTGTCCTCGAGTAGGTAAATGATAAAAACAGAATTTTTGATGCGGAGTGCTACTTGGCATAATTTTAATGTAATTCTTCTAAATTGTGGTATGAATATTCAGATCCGAAAGATTCAAGACAAAATTTCATATTGACATAAAAATGATAATACTTCAAGCATACTAACTAAGCAATTATGTCTTCTCAAAATAACATGGCCAAAGAAAGTTCATCCCTACAAAATCATATGGTTTAGTCACATTTCATTTTCGTCACACAAGAATGCTATCATCATGCACAACCCCGATGACAAGCCAAGCAATTGTTTCATACTTTAGTAATCTCAAACCTATAAACTTTCACGCAATATATGAGCGCGAGCCATGGACATAGCACTATAGGTGGAATAGAATATAATGAGGGGGGTTATGTGGAGAAGACAGAAAAGGAGAAAGTCTCACATCAACGAGGCTAATCAATGGGCTATGGAGATGCCCACCGATTAATGTTAATGCAAGGAGTAGGGATTGCCATGCAACGGATGCACTAGAGCTATAAATGTATGAAAGCTCAACAAAAGAAACTAGTGGGTGTGCATCCAACTTGCTTGCTCACGAAGACCTAGGGCACTTGAGGAGGCCCATTGTTGGAATATACAAGCAGTTCTATAATGTAAATTTCCCACTAGTATATGAAAGTGATAACATGAGAGACTCTCTACTATGAAGATCATGGTGGTACTTTGAAGCACAAGTGTGGCAAAGGATAGTAACATTGTCCCTTCTCTCTTTTTCTCTCATTTTTTTCTTTTCTGTTTTTTGGGCCTTTTCTCTTTTTTATGGCCTTTCTCTTTTTTTGGGCCTTCTCTTTTTTATGGCCTTTCTTTTTTTATATTCCTCACTTGGTACAATGCTCTAGAAAATGATGATCATCACACTTCTATTCATTTACAACTCAATGATTACAACTCGATACTAGAACAAAGATGACTCTATATGAATGACTCTGGCGGTGTACCGGGATATGCAATGGACCAAGAGTCACATGTATGTAAGAATTATGAACGGTGGCTTTTCCACAAATACTATGTCAACTACATGACCATGCTAAGCAATATGACAATGATGAATGTGTCATGATGAACGGAATGATGGAAAGTTGCATGGCAATATATCTCGGAATGGCTATGGAAATGCCATAATAGGTAGGTATGGTGGCTATTTTGAGGAAGATATAAGGAGGTTTATGTGTGAAAGAGCGTATCATATCACGGGGTTCGGATGCACCGGCGAAGTTTGCACCAACTCTCAATGTGAGAAAGGGCAATGCACGGTACCGAAGAGGCTAGCAAGGATGGAAGGGTGAGAGTGCGTATAATCCATGGACTCAACATTAGTCATAAAGAACTCACATACTTATTGCGAAAATCTACAAGTCATCAAAAACCTCGGTACTACGTGCATGCTCCTAGGGGGATAGATTGGTAGGAAAAGACCATCGGTCGTCCCCGACCGCCACTCATAAGGAAGACAATCAAATAACACCTCATGTTCCAAATTTGTTGCATAACGTTTACCATACGTGCATGCTACGGGACTTGCAAACCTCAACACAAGTATTTCTCAATTTCACAACTACTCAACTAGCACGACTTTGATATTATTACCTCCATTTCTCAAAGCAATAATCAAGCATCAAACTTCTCTTAGTATTCAACACACTCACAAGAAAGTTTTATTATTAATCTTGCACACCAAGCATATTAGGGTTTTAAGCAAATTACCATGCTATTAATACTCTCAAAATAATCTAAGTGAAGCATGAGAGATCAATTGTTTCTATAAAGCAAATCCACCACCGTGCTCTAGAAGATATAAGTGAAGCACTAGAGCAAAATTATATAACTCAAAAGATATAAGCGAAGCACATAGAGTATTCTAACAAATTCCAAATCATGTATGGCTCTCTCAAAAGGTGTGTACAACAAGGATGATTGTGGTAAACTAACAAGCAAAGACTCAAATAATACAAGACGCTCCAAGCAAAACACATATCATGTGGCGAATAAAAATATAGCTCCAAGTAAAGTTACCGATAGAAGTAGACGAAAGAGGGGATGCCTTCCGGGGCATCCCCAAGCTTTGGCTTTTAGGTGTCCTTATATTATCTTGGGGGTGCCATGGGCATCCCCAAGCTTAGGCTCTTGCCACTCCTTGTTCCATAATCCATCAAATCTTTACCCAAAACTTGAAAACTTCCCAACACAAAACTTAAAGTAGAAAATCTCGTGAGCTCCGTCAGCGAAAGAAAATAAAAGACCACTTCAAGGTACTGTAATGAACTCATTCTTTATTTATATGGGTGTTATATCTACTGTATTCCAACTTCTCTATGGTTTATAAACTATTTTATAGCCATAGATTCATCAAAATAAGCAAACAACACACGAAAAATAGAATCTGTCAAAAACAGAACAGTATGTAGTAATCTGTAGCTAGCGCAAGATCTGGAACCCCAAAAATTCTAAAATAAACTGCTGGACGTGAGGAATTTACCTATTAATTATCTTCTAAAATAATTAACTAAATATCACTTTCCAAATAAAAATGACAGCAGTTCTCGTGAGCGCTAAAGTTTCTGTTTTTTACAGCAAGTTCAACAAGACTTTCCCCAAGTCTTCCCAACGGTTCTACTTGGCAAAAACACTAATTAAACACAAAAAACACAACCAAAATAGAGGCTAGATAATTTATTTATTACTAAACAGGAGCAAAAAGCAATAAATAAAAATAAAATTGGGTTGCCTCCCAACAAGCGTTTAACGCCCCTAGCTAGGCATAACAAGCAAGAATAGATCTAGGTATTGCCATCTTTGGTTTTGAACTTTTTAGCGGAATCAAGTTCGAATCCGGGAGGTTCTTTACGTTTCCCTTCGTATTCTGAAATTTTTAGACCTAGCGAATCCAACCTCTTATTGCAAAGGGTAATCAACATATTCATGCGGTGAATATTTCCACTAATGTTCTTAAGAGGTTCAAGAGATTTATGCAAGATTTTAGTAACTTCACAATTTTTTTCAAAAACTTGTGTCTCTTCCTGGGTAGGATGAGGCCCCTTTTGTTGAGGTAGTGTTCCCACTATACCTTCTATAATTTCAAGTGCAATATGGAGATCGATTTCAATAAAATTGCCTTTGGCAACGCAATCCAAGAGTTGTCTTTGAGACATATTTAATCCAACATAAAAATTGTGAAGCAAAATTCTCAGATTTATTTCAGAGGCACAATTACGATGAGATTCCATTATTCTCAACCAGGCATCTTTTAAGTTTTCTCCTAACCTTTGTTTAAAGTGAAAGATTTCGAACTCAGGGGTCAACGGAGAAGATAAGGGACTAGCCATAATGACAAGCAAGCAAACTAACACAAACGCAAACAAAAAGCAAGCGGGCAAAAAGAGGCAAATAGAGGGAGGATAGAGAGAGAGAGGGCAAATAAAACAGCAAGGGTGAAGTGGGGGAGAGGAAAACGAGAGGCAATGACAAATAATGTAATGCGGGAGATAAGGGTATGTGATGGGTACTTGGTATGTTGACTTTTGCGTAGACCTCCCCGGCAACGGCGCCAGAAATCCTTCTTGCTACCTCTTTTAGCACTGCGTTGGTTTTCCCCAAAGAGGAAGGGATGATGCAGCAAAGTAGCATAAGTATTTCCCTCAGTTTTTGAGAACCAAGGTATCAATCCAGTAGGAGGCTACACACAAGTCCCTCGCACCTGCACAAAACAAATAAATCCTCGCAAGCAACACAAATAGGGGTTGTCAATCCCTATAGGGCCACTTACGAGAGTGAGATCTGATAGATATCATAAGATAATATTTTTTGGTATTTTTATGATAAAGATGCAAAGTAAAATAAAGGAAAAGTAAATTGCAAAGTAAATAACTAAGTAGTAGGAGATTGATATGATAAAGATAGACCCGGGGGCCATAGGTTTCACTAGTGGCTTCTCTCGAGAGCATAAGTATTCTATGGTGGGTGAACAAATTACTGTTGAGCAATTGACAAAATTGAGCATAGTTATGAGAATATCTAGGTATGATCATTTATATAGGCATCATGTCCGAGACAAGTAGACCGACTCCTACCTGCATCTACTACTATTACTCCACTCATCGACCGCTATCCAGCATGCATCAAGAGTATTAAGTTAAAAACATAGTAACGCCTTAAGCAAGATGACATGATGTAGAGGGATAGACTCATGCAATATGAAGAAAACCCCATCTTGTTATCCTCGATGGCAACAATACAATACGTGCCTTGCTGCCCTTACTGTCACCGGGAAAGGACACCGCAAGATTGAACCTAAAGCTAAGCACTTCTCCCATTGCAAGAAAGATCAATCTAGTAGGCCAAACCAAACTGATAATTCGAAGAGACTTGCAAAGATAACCAATCATACATAAAAGAATTCAGAGAAGATTCAAATATTATTCATAGATAGACTTGATCATAAACCCACAATTCATCGGTCTCAACAAACACACCGCAAAAGAAGATTACATCGAATAGATCTCCACAAGAGAGGGGGAGAACATTGTAGTGATATCCAAAAAGAGAGAAGAAGCCATCTAGCTACTAACTATGGACCTGTAGGTCTGAGGTAAACTACTCACACTTCATCGGAGGGGCTATGGTGTTGATGAAGAAGCCCTCCGTGATCGATGCCCCCTCCGGAGAAGCTCCGGAACAGGCCCCAAGATGGCATCTCGTGGATACAGAAAGTTATGGCGGTGGAATTAGGGTTTTGGCTCTTGTTCTGATCGTTTGGGGGTACGTGGTTATATATAAGAGGAGGAAGTATGTCGGTGAAGCAACAGGGGGCCCATGAGGGTGGAGCGCACGCTTGGGGGGGGGGGTAGGCGCACCCCCTACCTCGTGGCCTCCTGTTACGTGTCTTTACGTAGGGTCCATGTCTCCTGAGTTGTATTCGATGAGAAAATCACGTTCCCGAAGGTTTCATTCCGTTTGGACTCCATTTGATATTCCTTTTCTTCGAAACCCTAAAACAGGCAAAAAACAGCAATTCTGGGCTGGGCCTCCGGTTAATATGTTAGTCCCAAAAATAATATAAAAGAGGATAATAAAGCCCAATAATGTCCAAAACAGTAGATAATATAGCATGGAGCAATCAAAAATTATAGATACGTTGGAAACGTATCACATCCCAAGCTTAGGCTCTTGGTTATCCTTGAATATTACCTTGGGGTGCCTTGGGAATCCCCAAGCTTAGGCTCTTGCCACTCCTTATTCCATAGTCCATCGAATCTTTACCCAAAACTTGAAAACTTCACAACACAAAACTTAACAAAAAACTCGTAAGCTCCGTTAGTATAATAAAATAAATCACCACTTTGGTACTTTTGTGAACTCATTCTAAATTCATATTGGTGTGATGTCTACTATATTCCAACTTCTCTATGGTTCATACCCTCGGATACTACTCATAGATTCATCAAAATAAGCAAACAACCCAATGAAAACAGAATCTGTCAAAAACAGAACAGTATGTAGTAATCTGTATCAAACGTATACTTCTGTAACCTCAAAAATTCTGAAATAAATTGGTGGACGTGAGGAATTTGTGTATTAATCATCTTCAAAAATAATCAACCTAATTGCACTCTCCAGTAAAAAATGGCAGCAAAACTCGTGAGCGCTAAAGTTTCTGTTTTTTAAAGCAAGATCACAAAGACTTCAGCCAAGTCTTCCCAAAGGTTCTACTTTGCACAAACACTAATTAAAACATAAAATCACATCTAAACAGAGGCTATATGAATTATTTATTACTAAACATGAGCAAAAAGCAAAGAACAAAAATGAAGTTGGGTTGCCTCCCAACAAGCGCTATCGTTTAACGCCCCTAGTTAGGCATGATGATTTCAATGATGCTCACATAAAAGATAAGAATTGAAACATAAAGAGAGCATCATGAAGAATATGACTAGCACATTCAACTCTAACACACTTCCTATGCATAGTGATTTTGTGAACAAACAACTTATGGGAACAATAATCATCTAGCATAGGAAGGCAAAACAAGCATAACTTTAAAACTTTATGCACATAGAGAGGAAACTTGATACTATTGCAATTCCTACGACCATATATTCCTCCCTCATAATAATTTTCAGTAGAATCATGAATGAATTCAACAATATAACTATCACATAAAACATTCTTTTCATGAGCCACAAGGATAGAATTTTTACTACTCTCCACATAGGCAAGATTCTTCTCAACCGGAATAGTGGGAGTATCATAAGAAACTCGAATACTATAAATTGTTTCCACATTAAAAGTGTAATGTTCAGAAAGAGGGTAATCATAATCATAACAAGTTTTATAAATATAATCATCACTACTTTTTATAGCATAAGTGTCATCACAATAATCATCATAAGTAGCAACTTTGTTCTCATCATAATCAATTGAAACCTCTTCCAAGATAGTGGAAACATTACTAAATAAAGTCATGACCTCTCCAAATCCACTTTCAAAATTATCACAATATGATTCAACATCCTCCAAAATAGTGGGATCATCACTTCCTAAAGTTTACACTCTTCCAAACCCACTTTCATCAATATAATCATCATAAATAGGAGGCACGCTATCATCATAATAAATTTTCTCATCAAAACTTGGGAGACAAAAAATATCATCTTCATCAAACATAGCTTCCCCAAGCTTGTGGTTTTGAATATCATTAGCATCATAGATATCGAAGGAATTCATACTAATAACATTGCAATCATGCTCATCATTCAAAGATTTGGTGCCAAACATTTTAATGCATTCTTCTTCTAGCATTTTGGCACAATTATCGGAATCCTTATTTTCATGAAAGATATTAAAAAGATGAAGCATATGAGGTACCCTCAATTCCATTTTTGTAGTTTTCTTTTATAAACTAAACTAGTGATAAAACAAGAAACTAAAATATTTGATTGCAAGATCTAAAGATATACTTTCAAGCACTAACCTCCCCTACAACGGCGCCAGAAAAGAGCTTGATGTCTACTACACAACCTTCTTCTTATAGATGTTGTTGGGCCTCCAAGTGCAGAGGTTTGTAGGACAGTAGAAAATTTCCCTCAAGTGGATGACCTAAGGTTTATCAATCCGTGGGAGGCATAGGATGAAGATGGTCTCTCTCAAACAACCCTGCAACGAAATAACAAAGAGTCTCTTGTGTCCCCAACACACCCAATACAATGGTAAATTGTCTAGGTGCACTAGTTCGGTGAAGAGATGGTGATACAAGTGCAATATGGATAGTAGATATGGGTATTTGTAACCTGAAAATATAAAAACAGCAAGGTAGCAAGCGATAAAAGTGAGCATAAGCGGTATTGATATGCTAGGAAATAAGGCCTAGGGTTCATACTTTCACTAGTGCAAGTTCTCTCAACAATAATAACATAATTGGATCATATAACAATCCCTCAACATGCAACAAATAGTGACTCCAAAGTCACTAATAGCGGAGAACAAATGAAGAGATTATGGTAGGGTATGAAACCACCTCAAAGTTATCATTTCTGATCGATCTATTCAAGAGTCCGTAGTAAAATAACACGAAGCTATTCTTTCCGTTCAATCTATCATAGAGTTCATACTAAAACAACACCTTAAGATACACATCAATGAAAACCCTAATCTCACCTAGATACTCCAATGTCACCTCAAGTATCCATGGGTATGATTATATGATATGCATCACACAATCTCAGATTCATCTACTCAACCAACAAAAGAACTTCAAAGAGAGCCTCAAAGTTTTACCGGGGAGTCAAGACGAAAATGTGTGCCAACCCCTATGCATAAGTTCACAAGGTCACTAAACCCGCAAGTTGATCACCAAAATATACATCAAGTAGATCACATGATATCCCATTGTCACCACAGATCAATTGTTCTCAAATCCTTAAAGACCCAATCCAGTAAGATAACTTCAAAGGGAAAACTCAATTCATCACAGGAAAGTAGAGGGGGAGAAACATCATAAGATCCAACTATAATAGCAAAGCTCGCGATACATCAAGATCGTTCTGAATTAAGAACCCGAGAGAGAGAGAGAGATCAAATACATAGCTACTGGTACATACCCTCAGCCCCGAGGGTGAACTACTCCCTCCTCGTCATGGAGAGCGCCGGGATGATGAAGACGGCCACCGGAGATGGATTCCCCCCTCCGGCAGGGTGCCAGAACGGCTCTAGATTGGTTTTCGGTGGCTACAGAGGCTTGCGGCGGCAGAACTCCCGATCTAGGTTTCTTTCTGGAGGTTTGGGGTTATATAAGAGGTGTTGGAGTCGGGAACAAGTCATGGGGGTCCCCGAGGTGGCCACGAGGTAGGGGGTGCGCCCAGGGGGGTAGGGCGCGCCCCCACCCTCGTGGTGGCCTCGGGACTCTTCTGGCCCATCTCCGGTACTCCGTGGGCTTCTTCTGGTCCAAAAATGATCTCCGTGAAATTTCAGGTCAATTGGACTCCGTTTGGTTTTCCTTTTCTGCGGTACTCTAAAACAAGGAAAAAAACAGAAACTGGCACTGGGCTCTAGGTTAATAGGTTAGTCCCAAAAATCATATAAAATAACATATAAATGCATATAAAACATCCAAGGTTGATAATATAATAGCATGGAACAATCAAAAATTATAGATACATTGGAGACGTATCAGTGCGTTACATAGGTGACCAGAAGAATGGTCCTTCGTGTAACAAGGAAGGAGTCGTGAAAGATTCTGATAAGTTATCGAGTGGTTTACCAGCTCTCGCCGCATCATGACAATCAGTTTTCGGCTTTCTCTACTGAGGTGATTGACCATATGAACCGGAAACACAATCGCAATAGTTCTCCCTTTACTACCTTAGCCGATAGGACGGAACATAAGGTTGTAAGCACTAGAGCCGGGCAACCCAACTATTGACCAAAGGCATGATTCGGAGCTGATGCATATAAGGCCAAACTTGTGAGACCGAAGTATGCTATAAAGTTTTTCGGACTTGTCGACAACTCATATGTTGCCATATCGAGCCCCTGGCAATTTGTGCCGAGGTGCGTGCGTGAAACAATCGAAGAAGCAAAATTCTGCTCTTAGAAAAAGCAAATACTGAATATGGACTATGTTCACTGGAATCTGATTGACACGTCAAACACAATCTTTCATATTATAATGCCACTACCCGGACTATTTAACATGCCGAGGGTCGAAGGCTGAGGAAAAAGGAACTTTACAGGTTTGAAATAAAGAGTGCAGTCTTAAAAAATCATTTGGACCTCCTGTCGCACGTCTGCGTTGCATTACCTCGACGAAAGTACTCCTTGGCAAGAATAGCCTTTGGTTATCTATACGAAGCCGAACTCGGAAAAGAGTCCATAAGATGACCAGGCTTTGAGTCACCTGTGGTAAAAGATAAAAAATAGTTAGAAAAAGGGGGGAAAGGCTATGGGAGTGCAGACCGCATTGTAGGCCTGTCCATATTGTGCCTCTTCCGATGACCAGGGTATTTTAAGTGCATAATTATGTATGAACGATACAAACTTCGCAGCTATATGAGGCGAACGACGGAGGCCGAGCTGCTAATCCAGCTCTGGGATTGATCGGTCCTGTTTAATAGAGACCGGCGGCTTGATGGCCGATGAGATACGCGGCTTGATGAGGCCGCTTTGTACTTCGGCTGCAGTAGCCGTAGTATGCTCCTCTGTACGGAGGGAGCATTCCATGTGTAACACCCCGGATGTAATTTACCTTATATGTACTCTAACTCTTGCTGTTTACAGCGCTAAGTTATTTTATTTCCTCGGTTTCGGGTTTTTGTCTCCGTGTGTTGTTGTCGTTGTCATGCATCTCATATCATGTCATCATGTGCATTGCATTTGCATACGTGTTCGTCTCATGCATCCGAGCATTTTCCCCGTTGTCCGTTTTGCATTCCGGCGCTCCTATCTCCTCCGTGGTCCTTTCTACCTTCTTTTCATGTGTGGGGGTTAAACATTTCCGGATTGGACCGAGACTTGCCAAGCGGCCTTGGTTTACTACCGGTAGACCGCCTGTCAAGTTTCGTACCATTTGTACTTCGTTTGATACTCCAACGGTTAACCAAGGGACCGAGAAGGCCTCATGTGTGTTGTAGCCCAACACCCCTCCAATTTGGCCCAAAAACCCACGAAAACCCTCTCCATCATCTAGAGCGTTCGATCACGATCGCGTGGCCAAAAACTGCACCTCATTTGGACTCTCCTAGCTCCCTCTATGCCTATTTAAAGAACCCCCTCCGAAATTCACGGGTCTTCTTCCCCGAAACCCTAGATCCCCTTCCTCTCCGCGCGCCGGACAGCGTCCGGACGCGCCGGACACGTTCGCCCGATCCGCCGTCCCAACCGGAGCCTGACACGTGGTGTGGGGAGCCCCACTTTGCCGCCGCCTGCCGCGGCCCGCGAAGGCCCGAGGCCGGCCCTCCCCATCGCCGACCGGGCCCGAGGCACCTCACCCCGCGGCCGCCCCTCTTCCCCAGCTCCGGGTGCCCGAGACACCGCACCTCCGCCGCGCCGCCGCGCGCCATCGCCGGCGGGCCGTCTCCCACCTCGCCGGTGCACCGCCGCCGAGCTCCACCGCGTCCGCGCCGCCCCTCGCTGCTCCTCCGCCGCGCCACCTCGCCAAGTTACCCAACGAACGCCGGCAAGCTATAGTAAATCCGGCGATCTCCTTGATCCGCGCGCCGGCCAGATCTGGATCTGAGACGATTGACTTTTGCCCGAAACCCTATCTAAATTGCATTTTCAATGTGCTATAACTCTCTCTCTGTAGCTCCGATTTGGGCGTGTAGCATATCAAAATGTTCGTCTCAGAGAGTACATCATTTCATCTCATTGCATTATTTTCATTTGAGCTCATCTTGATGCCCGAAATGCTGTTGGAAGAGAGCTATTTGAGATAATTGTCAGATCTGCTGCATCAATTAGCTATTTGTCATTTTTGCCATGATTGATGTGTGCATGATATGCTCCTGAGATCTACATGAGTTTTGTTATATGCCATGCCATCTTTACAAAGGTGCTTACCATGTATTTTTGTGATATGTGTGGTGACTAGCACAAGCCTGCAAAGTAGTGCATTCGTTAATGCTAATTTCAGGGACTTCGAATTTCTCAAAGTCCTTGATCTGTTTTTACCAATATGCCATATGTTCATGTTGTTTCCTAGTGATCCGTGCCTCTTTTGACGATGATCAATAAGGATGATTTGTTAATCCTGTGGTGCTCTATCCATCCATGTCTTTGTTTGCATTTATGGAGCACCCTAGCTTGAGTCAATCAAGCTCTACTTTTGCTATTTCATGAATCCTGGCAGATTGTCTACTTGTTAGCAATTTTGCCGAGGATGTTGTTGTTGATCCGTGCATGCTATGTTGTTGTTCTTGCCATGTCTAGCTTCTATGTTATGTATTCTTGATAGGTGTATGCTTAGTTTTTCATGCCTTACTCTGTAGTGAGTGCATCGAGCTCGTAAACATGCCTACTCGTTAACATATTTGCATGGTCCAGTTTTTGACTAAGTCTGTAATCTGATTATGTTTTTGCCATGTTCACATGCTTACAATTGTATTTTCGGATCCCTTTTGGCTCAAGGTCACTAAGGGACTTTTGTTAATAGCATTGAGTAGCTTTATGTCATGCCTTGTTTTGCCATGTTAAGTTCCTGTAGCATATAGTTTTCATGCTCCAAAGTGTGCTACCTGATCTGAAATTCCGGACTTGTGTTAATTTCACTAAGTCCGAAACCTGTTTATCAATTGCACTTTTGCCATGCTTGTTTGAACCTTTTAATGAATGAATTGGCCATAGATCAGTGTTCATCTTTTGTTAAGCATCATGAATGGATCCCTGCCATGTATTTTGTTGTCATGTTTGAGTGCTGTAGCATAATTATCTTGATGCATGTAGATGGCTACTTGCTGTTTATCGCAGACCGGTGCCATATTTGTTTTGCTTGCCATTTCCAAACCGTGCATCCGATTCCGGTGTTCTTTATATCAATTTAAACCGAAATCACCTCACCTTTCCAGTGGCATTCTTGGATTTCCAAGTTGAGGCCAGGTTCAATCATTCCTTGTCAAATCTTTCATATGCATCACATATCGCATCCCGCATAGCATACCATGTTTGCATCGTGTTGTTTGAGCTTTGCACGTGGTTGATTGTGTTCCTTTTGCTTGTTTGTCTTGTTTGGGTAGAGCCGGGAGACGAGTTCACTAACGAGGAGCCCGTTGAGTTTGCTTACGAGGATCAAGTCAACTCTGACAACTTTGCAGGCAAGATGATCATACCCTCGAAATCACTTCTATCTTTGCTTGCTAGATGCTCGCTCTTTTGCTATGCCTATGCTATGATACCTACCACTTGATTATCATGCCTCCAAATTGCCATGACAAACCTCTAACCCATCATGTCCTAGCAAACAGTTGATTGTCTATGTTACCGCTTTGTTCAGCCCCTCTTATAGCGTTGCTAGTTGCAGGTGAAGATTGGAGATCGTTTCTCGTTGGAACATTGTTTATTGTTGGGATATCATTATATTATCTTGTTATATTAATGCAACTATATACTTGGTAAAGGGTGGAAGGCTCGGCCTTTTTCCTAGTGTTTTGTTCCACTCTTGCCGCCCTAGTTTCCGTCATATTGGTATTATGTTCCCGGATTTTGTGTTCCTTACGCGGTTGGGTGATAATGGGAACCCCTTGACATTTTGCCTTGAATAAAACTCCCCTAGCAATGCCCAACCTTGGTTTTACCATTTGCCACCTAGCCTCTTTTTCCCTTGGGTTTCCGAAGCCCGAGGGTCATCTTTATTTAAACCCCCCGGGCTAGTGCTCCTCTGAGTGTTGGTCCAAACTAGAGCCCCTTGCAGTGCCACCTCGGGGAAACTCGAGGGCTGGTTTTAGTTTTATGGATTGCTTATCCGAGTGTGCCCTGAGAACGAGATATGTGCAGCTCCTATCGAGATTTGTCGGCACATTCGGGCGGTGTTGTTGGATTTGTTTTACCATTGTCGAAGTTGTCTTGTAGAACCGGGATGCCGAGTCTGATCGGAATGTCTCGGGAGAAGGTTTATCCTTCGTTGACCATGAGAGCTTGTGATGGGCTAAGTTGGGACTCCCCTGCAGGGATTTTGAACTTTCGAAAGCCGTGCCCGCGGTTATGGGCAGATGGGAATTTGATAATGTCCGGTTGTAGATAACTTGAATCTTAACTTAATTAAAATGAATCAACTGCGTGTGTAACCGTGATGGTCTCTTCTCGGTGGAGTCCGGGAAGTGAACACGGTGTTGGTGTAATGTTTTCCGTAGGTTGTTCTTTAGTTCTTCGTTCGTGCTTTACCTTCTCTTCTCACTCTCTTTTGCAAACATGTTAGCCACCATATATGCTAGTCGCTTGCTGCAGCTCCACATATTACCTTGCCTTACCTATAAGCTTAAATAGTCTTGATCGCGAGGGTGCGAGATTGCTGAGTCCCCGTGGCTCACAGATTACTTCCAAACCAGATGCAGGGCTCGATGACTCCGTTCCAGATGATGCGCCTGAGCTCAAGTGGGAGTTCGACGAAGACTCACGCCGTTACTATGTGTCTTTCCCTGATGATCAGTAGTGGTGCCCAGTTGGGGCGATCGGGACCATGTCGCTTGTTGGGGTTGATCTTTTATTTTGGTACCGTAGTCGGACCATGAGTGTATTGGATGATTGTAATGTTATTTATGTATTTGTGTGACATGGCGAGTGTAAGCCAACTATGTACCTTTCCCCTTATTATCTATTTACATGGGTTGTTGTGAAGATTACCTTACTTGCGACATTGCTTTCAATGCGGTTATGCCTCTAAGTCGTGCTTCGACACGTAGGAGATATAGCCGCATCGAGGGCGTTACACCGTGTTTCCATTTATCGTGATGACGCCGCGTGGACCGGGCATCTTAAGTTTTAGATAGGCGTAATGTGGGACCACATTAAAACGAGAAAAAGCAATACGCCCGAGCAGTGCATGGTGGCTACTGCGGAACGAGACAATATCGAAGGTCAAGCCTTTGCTTCGAAAGTTGTTCGGCGAGCCGAAAACAACTTCCAATGTAATTGAACCCGTGCAGTGAGCTTCTATGCCGGGTACTGCTCCCTTGAAGGTAGTTGTGGTGGGCTTTATTCTTGAAGGATCAATGCCCATTTTGCGGATAGTGTCTTGGTAGAGTAGATTAAGGCTACTGCCGCCGTCCATAAGGACTTTCATGAGATGGAACTCGTCGATAATTGGGTCGAGGACAATAGCTGCCGAACCTTCATGATGGATACTGGCTGGGTGGTCTTTGCGATCAAAAGTGATCGGGCAGGCCGCCCATTGGCTAAATTTTGGGGCGACCGGCTTTATGGCGTAGGCGTCCCGTAGTGCGCATTTGTGCTTCCCTGTAGGGATGTGCGTCACGTATACCATGTTTACTGTTTTTACTTCGGGGGGAAATTGCTTCTGAACCCCCGGTGCTCAGTTGGAAAGTCTCTTCGTCATCCCTGTCACTTGGAAGCCCCTTCGCCTTGTTATCAACATTAAGCTTGTTGGCTTGTTTGAAGGCCCAACAACTTCCGTTAGTATGATTGGCTGGTTTATCGGGGGTGCCATGAATTTGGCAGGGCCGATCCAGTATCTTGTCTAAATTGGATGGTTCATCTCTGTTTTCCTTGAATGGCTTTTTACATTGACCGGGTTTGGAGCCATTGAATTCGGTGTTGACCGCCGTGTCTTGCGTTCCCTCATTATTATTTTGACACTTGTGTTTATTGCGTCGTGGCTTGCCGTTGCCGTCTCGAACTTCGGGAGTGCCCGGATCACTGGTGCTGTTGCTTATACGAGCGAGCCAGTTGTCTTCTCCCATGCAAAAGCGGGTCATCAGAGCGTTAAGGGCTGCCATGAATTTTGGTTTTTGTTGACCGAGGTGGCAGGCGAGCCACTCTTCTCGGACGCTATGTTTAAAGGCCGCAAGGGCTTCGGCATCGGACAATCGAGAATTTGGTTCTTTTTAATTAAGAACCTAGTCCAAAGCTTACTGGCTGACTCCCCGGGCTGCTGGATAATGTGACTTAGGTCATCGGCATCCGGAGGCCGGACATATGTACCTTGGAAGTTATCGTGGAAGGCGTCTTCCATGTCTTCCCAGCTGCCAATGGAGTTCTCTGGGAGGCTGTTTAGCCAGTGCCGCGCTGGTCCCTTTAGTTTTAGTGGGAGGTATTTGATGGCGTGAAGATCATCATCGCGGGCCAGATGAATATGGAGAACAAAATCCTCAATCCATACCGTGGGGTCTGTTGTACCATCATATGATTCGATGTTCACGGATTTAAACCCTTCTGGGAATTCATACTCCATTACTTCATCAGTGAAGCAAAGGGGGTGTGCGGCGCCTCTATATCGGGCCACGTCGTGACGTAGATCGGATGGAGTTCTTCTGTGGTTTTCGGCCCGGGCATGATTATGCTTGTCACGTTCGGCTAGATGGCTGTCATCACGTGTCGGGGCGCGCCCCTGTGATCCGTAGATCAATCTGGTTTGTACTGCTCTACTGTCCAGGTCCTGATGCAGGTCATATGTATATTCCTGAGCTGTTTTATCTCTGCCTTTATGGCGAGGTGGGACGAGTTGGTGTTCAGCTTGAGTTGCCGCTTTGTCTCGGCCACGTGGTGGTCGATCAGCCGCATTACACGCTAGTGGTACGGGCTCAAGTGCGTAGCAATTTGCGCTTCAGGTAACTTTTGGTTGGGCGCTCGAGGCCGTATTCCTCGGCTGCCAGGATGTTAGTCCATCTATCGTTTAGCAGATCTTGATCAGACTGAAGCTGTTGCTGCTTCTTTTTAAGGCTCCTTGCACTGGCTATTAGCCGGTGCTTAAAGCGCTCCTGCTCGAGAGGTTCCCCAGGCATGATAAAATCCTTGTTGCCGAGGCTCACCTCATCCTCGGAGAGCGGAAGATAGTTACTGTACTTTGAGTCTTTGTTTACGACCTATTCCTCAGGGTTGACTCGCCCATCTTCCCGTTCGTCCTGTTCGAAGGTTGGCTCAACGGGGTCTTCATTGTCCTCGGCATCGTTTAGAGTATTGTTTTCTCCTGTGCTGGTATTGCTGTCTTTTCCGCGGCGTGACTTAGAGTGGCACCACTGTCGTCGGCGTTTTGGCTGTATCTCAGGAGGTTTACCCTCGACTGGGTCTTCTTTGTCATTGTTGTTAGCTTCTTTGGGTGTATCCACCATGTACACGTCATACGAAGAGGTGGCCGTCCAGCATCCGTTAAATGGCGGTTTTGGGCCACCTCTTCTTTGGCGTCATCGTCCATATCGTTAATGTTTTCAGAGTCGTAATCGAGCATGTCTGTTAAGTCTTCGATAGTGGCTATAAAGTGGGTGGTGGGTGGGACGTAAAATTCCCTGCTCTCAGCCCCTGTCTGGGCTGGGCATAGTTCGGACATTGCTCCTCTGTAATGACAAGGGATCGCATTAAGTCCAGAGCCTCGCTTAAAGGCGAGGTTTGGCCCAAGATAAGAGAGTCCATGGCGTACGGCGAGAGGGAGACTCCTTGGCCGAACTCACACGATGCTGACTCCGAGGATTCGGAGCATGTGTCCGGAGAAGGGTCCGGCTACATGATGGCTGCCAGCGACACTACTTCCCCCAGCTCCCCCACAATGGGCTTAGTGGCCGGAGATAGTCCGGAGAGCTCAAGGAGCCTATCTTCGGACCTGGCGACACGCTTCGGATCTAAGGCCAGAGCGGAGATTGAGGGCGCGAATCCTTGGAAGATCAATGTTGGGGAACGTAGTAATTTCAAAAAATTTCCCACGGACACGCAAGATCATGGTGATGCATAGAAACGAGAGGGGAGAGTGTTGTCCACGTACCCTCGTAGACCGAAAGCGGAAGCGTTAGCACAACGCGGTTGATGTAGTCGAACGTCTTCACGATCCGACCGATCCAAGTACCGAACGCACGGCACCTCCGAGTTCAGCACACGTTCAGCTCGATGACGTCCCGCGAACTCCGATCCAGCAGAGCTTCACGGGAGAGTTCCGTCAGCACGACGGCATGGTGACAGTGATGATGTTGCTACCGACGCAGGGCTTCGCCTAAGCACCGCTACAATATGACCGAGGTGGAATATGGTGGAGGGTGCACCGCACACGGCTGGGAGAGATCAACTGATCAACTTCTGTGTCTAGAGGTGCCCCCTGGCCCTGTATATAAAGGAGCAAGGGGAGAGGCCGGCCAGCCCTCTATGGGCGCGCCAAGAGGAGGAGTCCTCCTCCTAGTAGGAGTAGGACTCCCCTTTCCTACTCCTACTAGGAGGAGGAAAGGAAGGAGGAGAAGGAGAAGGAAGGAGAAGGAGGAAAAGGAGGAAAGGGAGGCTGGTCCCCTAGTCCAATTCAGTTTGGGCTAGGGGGGCCGCGCGCCCTGCCTCCTCTCTTCCACCACTTGGCCCATGAGGCCCATTACTTCTTCCTCGTATTCCCGTAACTCCTCGGTACCCCCGAAAATACCCGAATCACTCGGAACCTTTCCGATGTCCGAATATAGTCGTCCAATATATCGATATTTACGTCTCGACCATTTCGAGACTCCTCATCATGTTCCTGATCTCATCCGGGACTCCGAACTACCTTCGGTACATCAAATCACATAAACTCACAATACAATCGTCACCGAAACTTTAAGCATGCGGACTCTACGGGTTCGAGAACTATGTAGACATGACCGAGACATGTTTCTGGTCAATAACCAATAGCGAAACCTGGATGCTCATATTGGCGCCCACATATTCTACGAAGATCTTTATCGGTCAGACTGCATAACAAAATATGTTGTTCCCTTTGTCATCGGTATGTTACTTGCTCGAGATTCGATCGTTGGTATCTCAATACCTAGTTCAATCTCGTTACCGGCAAGTCTCCTTACTCGTTCCGTAATACATCATCCCACAACTAACTTATTAGTTGCAATGCTTGCAAGGCTTAAGTGATGTGCATTACTGAGAGGGCCCAAAGATACCTCTCCGACAATCGGAGTGACAAATCCTAATCTCGAAATACGCCAACCCAACAAGTACCTTCGGAGACACCTGTAGTGCACCTTTATAATCACCCAGTTACGTTGTGACGTTTGGTAGCACACAAAGTGTTCCTCTGGTAAACGGGAGTTGCGTAATCTCATAGTCGTAGGAACATGTATAAGTCATGAAGAAAGCAATAGCAACAAACTAAACGATCAAGTGCTATGCTAACGGAATGGGTCAAGTCAATCACATCATTCTCCTAATGACGTGATCCCGTTAATCAAGTGATAACTCATGTCTATGGTTAGGAAACATAACCATCTTTGATCAACGAGCTAGTCAATTAGAGGCATACTAGTGACACTCTGTTTGTCTATGTATTCACACATGTATTATGTTTCCGGTTAATACAATTCTAGCATGAATAATAAACATTTATCATGATATAAGGAAATAAATAATAACTTTATTATTGCCTCTAGGGCATATTTCCTTGAGTCTCCCACTTGCACTAGAGTCAATAATCTAGCTCACATCGCCATGTGATTTAATACCAATAGTTCACATCACCATGTGATTAACACCCATAGTTCACATCGACATGTGACCAACACCCAAAGGGTTTACTAGAGTCAATAATCTAATTCACATCACTATGTGATTAACACCCAAAGAGTACTGAGGTGTGATCATGTTTTGCCTGTGAGAGAAGTTTAGTCAACGGGTCTGCCACATTCAAATCCGTAAGTATATTGCAAATTTCT
Organism: Triticum aestivum; assembly: GCF_018294505.1. Classification (NCBI taxonomy): domain Eukaryota; kingdom Viridiplantae; phylum Streptophyta; class Magnoliopsida; order Poales; family Poaceae; genus Triticum; species Triticum aestivum. The sequence continues at coordinate 636,475,076 of NC_057806.1, forward strand.
ATGTTAACAATGCTCTGCATAGAGCTACTCTAGCTAATTGCTCCCACTTTCAATATGTATCCAGTTTGAGATTTAGAGTCATCTGGATCAGTGTCAAAATTTGCATTGATGTAACCCTTTACGACGAACCTTTTGTCACTTCCATAATCGAGAAACATATCCTTATTCCACTAAGGATAATTTTTGACCAATGTCCAGTGATCTACTCCTAGATCACTATTGTACTCCTTTGCCAAACTCAGGGCAGGGTATACAATAGGTCTGGTACACAGCATGCCATACTTTATAGAACCTATGGCTGAGGCATAGGGAATGACTTTCATTCTCTCTCTATCTTCTACTGTGGTCGGGTTTTGAGTCTTACTCAACTTCACACCTTGTAACACAGGCAAGAACTCCTTCTTTGACTGTTCCATTTTGAACTACTTCAAAATCTTGTCAAGGTATGTACTCATTGAAAAACTTATCAAGCGTCTTGATCTATCTCTATAGATCTTGATGCTCAATATGTAAGCAGCTTCACCGAGGTCTTTCTTTGAAAAAAATCCTTTCAAACATTCCTTTATGCTTTGCAGAATAATTCTACATCATCTCCGATTAACAATATGTCATACATATACTTATCAGAAATGCTGTAGTGCTCCCACTCACTTTCTTGTAAATACAGGCTTCACCGCCTGTCTGTATAAACTATATGCTTTGATCAACTTATCAAAGCGTATATTCCAACTCCGAGATGCTTGCACCAGTCCATAGATGGATCGCTGGAGCTTGCATATTTTGTTAGTACCTTTAGGATCGACAAAACTTCTGGTTGCATCATATACAACTCTTCTTTAATAAATCCTATTAAGGAATGCAGTTTTGTTTATCCATTTTCCAGATTTCATAAAATGCAGCAATAGCTAACATGATTCGGACAGACTTAAGCATAGATACGAGTGAGAAATTCTCATCGTGGTCAACACCTTGAACTTGTCGAAAACCTTTTTGCGACAATTCTAGCTTTGTAGATAGTAACACTACTATCAGCGTCCGTCTTCCTCTTGAAGATCCATTTAATCTCAATGGCTCGCCGATCTTTGGGCAAGTCAATCAAAGTCCATACTTTGTTCTTATACATGGAAATCCTCTCAGATTTCATGGCCTCAAGCCATTTCACGGAATTTGGGCTCATCATCGCTTCCTCATAGTTCGTAGGTTCGTCATGGTCAAGTAACATGACCTCCAGAATAGGATTACTGTACCACTCTGGTGCAGATCTCACTCTGGTTTACCTACGAGGTTCGGTAGTAACTTGATCTAAAGTTACATGATCATCATCATTAGCTTCCTCACTAATTGGTGTAGTAGTCGCAGGAACAGATTTCTGTGATGAACTACTTTCCAATAAGGGAGCAGGTACAGTTACCTCATCAAGTTCTACTTTTCTCCTACCCACTTCTTTCGAGAGAAACACCTTCTCTAGAAAGGATCCATTCTCAGCAATGAATATCTTGCCTTCGGATCTGTGATAGAAGGTGTACCCAACATTTTATTTTGGGTATCCTATGAAGACGCACTTCTCCGATTTGAGTTTGAGCTTATCAGGTTGAAACTTTTTCACATAAGCATTGCAACCTCAAACTTTAAGAAATGACAGCTTAGGTTTCTTGCCAAACCATAGTTCATACGGTGTCGTCTCAATGGATTTAGATGGTGCCCTATTTAATGTGAATGTAGTTGACTCTAATGCATAACCTCAAAACTATAGTGGTTAATCGGTAAGAAACATCATAGATTGCACTATATCCAATAATAGTACGGTTATGACGTTCGGACACACCATTATGCTGTGGTGTTCCAGGTGGCACGATTTTGTGAAACTATTCCACATTGTTTTAATTGAAGACCCAACTCATAACTCAAATATTTGTCTTTGTGATCAGATCATAGAAACTTTATTTTCTTGTCACAATGATTTTCCACTTCACTCTGAAGTTTTTAAACTTTTCAAATGTTTCAGACTTATGTTTCATCAAGTAGATATACCCATATCCGCTCAAATCATCTGTGAAGGTCAGAAAATAATGATACCCGCCGCGAGCCTCAACATTCATCGGACTACATACATCAGTATGTATTATTTCCAATAAGTCAGTTGCTTGCTCCATTGTTCCGGAGAACGGAGTCTTAGTCATCTTGCTCATGAGGCACGGTTCGCAAGCATTAACTGATTCATAATCAAGTGATTCCAAAAGCCCATAAGCATGGACTTTCTTCATGCGCTTTACACCAATATGACCTAAACGACAGTGCCACAAATAAGTTGCACTATCATTATTAACTTTGCATCTTTTGGCTTCAATATTAGGAGAATGTGTATCACCACAATCGAGATCCAACAAACCATTTTCATTGGGTGTATGACCATAGAAGGTTTTATTCATGTAAACAGAACAACAATTTATTCTCTTACTTAAATGAATAACCGTATTGCAATAAACATGATCAAATCATATTCATGCTCAACGCAAACACCAAATAACACTTATGTAGGTTCAACACTAATCCCGAAAGTATAGGGAGTGTGCGATGATGATCATATCAATCTTGGAACCACTTTCAACACACATCGTCACTTCACCCTTAACTAGTCTCTGTTCATTCTGCAACTCCCGTTTTGAGTTACTACTCTTATCAACTGAACCGGTAACAAATACCGAGGGGTTACTATAAACACTAGTAAAGTACACATCAATAACATGTATATCAAATATAGCATTGTTCACTTTGCCATCCTTCTTATCCGCCAAATACTTGGAGCAGTTCCGCTTCAAGTGACCAGTCCCTTTGCAGTAGAAGCACTTAGTCTCATGCTTAGATCCAGACTTGGGCTTCTTCACTTGAGCAGCAACTTGCTTGCCATTCTTCTTGAAGTTCCCTTTCTTTCCCTCTGCCCTTTTCTTGAAACTAGTGGTCTTGTTAATCATCAACACTTGATGCTCTTTCTTGATTTCTTCCTTCATCGATTTCATCATCATGAAAAGCTCGAGAATAGTTTTCGTCATCCCTTGCATACTATAGTTCATCATGAAGTTCTACTAACTTGGTGATGGTGACTAGAGAATTCTGTCAATCACTATTTTATCTGGAAGATTAACTCCCACTTGATTCAAGAGATTGTAGTACCCAGACAATCTGAGCACATGCTCACTGCTTGAGCTATTCTCCTCCATCTTTTAGCTATAGAACTTGTTGGAGACTTCATATCTCTCAACTCAGGTATTTGGTTGAAATATTAACTTCAACTCCTGGAACATCTCATATGATCCATGACGTTCAAAATGTCTTTGAAGTCCCGATTCTAAGCCGTTAAGCATGGTGCACTAAACTATCAAGTAGTCATCATATTGAGCTAGCAAAACGTTCATAATGTCTGCATCTGCTCCTGCAATAGGTCTGTCACCTAGCGGTGCATCTAGGACATAATTCTTCTGTGCAGCAATGAGGATAAACCTCAAGTTACGGACCCAGTCCGTGTAATTGCTACCATCATCTTTCAACATAGTTTTCTCTAGGAACACATGTAAAACATAGGGAAGTAACGACGCGAGCTATTGATCTACAACGTTATTTGCAAAATACTATCAGGACTAAGTTCATGATAAATTAAAGTTCAATTAATCATATTACTTAAGAACTCCCACTTAGATAGACATCCCTCTAATCATCTAAGTGATCACGTGATCCATATCAACTAAACCATGTCCGATCATCTGCAACTCCCGTTTCGAGTTACTACTCTTAGCAACTGAACCAGTATCAAACACCGAGGGGTTGCTACGAGCACTAGTAAAATACACATCAATAATTTGTATATCAAATATACCTTTGTTCACTTTGCCATCCTTCTTATCCACCAAATACTTGGGGCAGTTCCGCTTCCAGTGACCAGTCCCTTTGCAGTAGAAGCACTTAGTCTCAGGCTTAGGACCAGACTTGGGCTTCTTCACTTGAGCAGCAACTTGCTTGCCGTTCTTCGTGAAGTTCCCTTTCTTTTCCTTTGCCCTTTTCTTGAAACTAGTGGTTTTGTTAATCATCAACACTTGATGCTCTTTCTTGATTTCTACCTTCATTGATTTCATCATGAAAAGCTCGGGAATCGTTTTCATCATCCCTTGCATACTATAGTTCATCATGAAGTTCTACTAACTTGGTGATGGTGACTAGAAAATTATGTCAATCACTATTTTATCTGGAAGATTAACTCCCACTTGATTCAAGAGATTGTAGTACCCAGACAATCTGAACACATGCTCACTGCATGAGCTATTCTCCTCCATCTTTTAGCTATAGAACTTGTTGGAGACTTCATATCTCTCAACTCAGGTATTTGCTTGAAATATTAACTTCAACTCCTGGAACATCCATATGATCCATGACGTTCAAAACGTCTTTGAAGTCCCGATTCTGAGCTGTTAAGCATGGTGCACTAAACTATCAAGTAGTCATCATATTGAGCTAGCCAAACATTCATGACGTCTGCATCTGCTCCTGCAATAGGTCTGTCACCTAGCGGTGTATTAAGGACATAATTCTTCATTGCAGCAATGAGGATAAACCTCAGATCATGGATCCAATCCGCATTGTTGCTACTAACATCTTTCAACTTAATTTTTCTCTAGGAACATATCAAAAATAAAACAGGGGAGCTAAACGAGAGCTATTGATCTACAACATAGATATGCTAATACTACCAAGACTAAGTTCATGATAAATTTAAGTTCAATTAATCATATTACTTAAGAACTCCCACTTAGACAGACATCCCTCTAATCTTCTAAGTGATCACGTGATCCAAATCAACTAAACCATAACCGATCATCACGTGAAATGGAGTAGCTTTGAATGGTGAACATCAATATGTTGATCATATCTACTATATGATTCACGCTCGACCTTTCGGTCTCAGTGTTCTGAGGCCATATCTGCATATGCTAGGCTCGTCAAGTTTAACCTGAGTATTCTGCGTGTGCAAAACTGGCTTGCACCCATTGTAGATGGACGTAGAGCTTATCACACCTGATCATCACGTGGTGTCTGGGCACGACGAACTTTGGCAACGGTGCATACTCAGGGAGAACACTTTTATCTTGAAATTTAGTGAGAGATCATCTTATAATGCTACCGTCAATCAAAGCAAGATAAGATGCATAAAAGATAAACATCACATGCAATCAATATAAGTGATATGATATGTCCATCATCATCTTGTGCTTGTGATCTCCATCTCCGAAGCACCGTCATGATCACCATCGTCACCGGCGCGACACCTTGATCACCACCGTAGCATCGTTGTCGTCTCGCCAATTTTATGCTTCCACGACTATCGCTACCGCTTAGTGATAAAGTAAAGCATTACAGCGCAATTGCATTGCATACAATAAAGCGACAACCATATGCCTCCTGCCAGTTGCCGATAACTCGGTTACAAAACATGATCATCTCATACAATAAAATTTAGCATCATGTCTTGGCCATATCACATCACAACATGTCCTGCAAAAACAAGTTAGACATCCTCTACTTTGTTGTTGCAAGTTTTACGTGGCTGCTACGGGCTTAGCAAGAACCGTTTTTACCTACGCATCAAAACCACAACGATAGTTTGTCAAGTTGGTGCTGTTTTAACCTTCGCAAGGACCGGGCGTAGCCACACTCGGTTCAACTAAAGTTGGAGAAACTGACATCCGCCAGCCACCTGTGTGCAAAGCACGTCGGTAGAACCAGTCCCGCGTAAGCGTACGCGTAATGTCGGTCTAGGCCGCTTCATCCAACAATACCGCCGAACCAAAGTATGACATGCTAGTAAGCAGTATGACTTATATCGCCCATAACTCACTTGTGTTCTGCTCGTGCACAACATCAGTGCATAAAACCTAGGCTCGGATGCCACTGTTGGGGAACGAAGTAATTTCAAAAAATTTCCTACGCACACAGAAGATCATGGTGATGCATAGCAACGAGAGGGGAGAGTGTTGTCCACGTACCCTCGTAGACCGAAAGCATAAGCGTTAGCACAACGCGGTTGATGTAGTCGAACGTCTTCACGATCCGACCGATCCAAGTACTGAACGCACGGCACCTCCAAGTTCAGCACACGTTCAGCTCGATGACGTCCCGCGAACTCCGATCCAGCAGAGCTTCACGGGAGAGTTCCGTCAGCACGACGGCGTGGTGACAGTGATGATGTTGCTACCGACGTAGGGCTTCGCCTAAGCATCGCAACAATATGACCGAGGTGGAATATGGTGGAGGGGGGGGGGCACCGCACACGGCTGGGAGAGATCAACTGATCAACTTGTGTGTCTAGAGGTGCCCCTGCCCCTGTATATAAAGGAGCAAGGGGGGAGGCCGGCCGGCCCTCTATGGGCGCGCCAGGAGGAGGAGTCCTCCTCCTAGTAGGAGCAGGACTCCCCTTTCCTACTCCTACTAGGAGGAGGAAAGGAAGGAGGAGAAGGAGAAGGAAGGAGAAGGAGGAAAAGGAGGAAAGGGGGGCTGTCCCCCTAGTCCAATTCGGTTTGGGCTAGGGGGCACACACGACCTGCCTCCTCTCTTCCACCACTTGGCCCATGAGGCCCATTACTGCTTCCTCGTATTTCCGTAACTCCCCGGTACCCCCGAAAATACCCGAATCACTCGGAACCTTTCCGATGTCCGAATATAGTCGTCCAATATATCGATCTTTACGTCTCAACCATTTCGAGACTCCTCGTCATGTCCCTGATCTCATCCGGGACTCCGAACTACCTTCGGTACATCAAATCACATAAACTCACAATACAATCGTCACCGAAACTTTAAGCGTGCGGACCCTACGGGTTTGAGAACTATGTAGACATGACCGAGACATGTCTCCGGTCAATAACTAATAGCGGAACCTGGATGCTCATATTGGCTCCCACATATTCTACGAAGATCTTTATCGGTCAGACCGCATAACAAAATGCGTTGTTCCCTTTGTCATCAGTATGTTACTTGCCCAAGATTCAATCGTCGGTATCTCAATACCTAGTTCAATCTCGTTACCGGCAAGTCTCTTTACTCATTCCGTAATACATCATCCCGCAACTAACTCATTAGTTGCAATGCTTGCAAGGCTTAAGTGATGTGCATTACCGAGAGGGCCCAAAGATACCTCTCCGACAATTGGAGTGACAAATCCTAATCTCAAAATATGCCAACCCAACAAGTACCTTCGGAGACACCTGTAGAGAACCTTTATAATCACCCAGTTATGTTGTGACATTTGGTAGCACACAAAGTGTTCCTCTGGTAAATGGGAGTTGCATAATCTCATAGTCATAGGAACATGTATAAGTCATGAAGAAAGCAATAGCAACAAACTAAACGATCAAGTGCTATGCTAACGGAATGGGTCAAGTCAATCACATCATTCTCCTAATGATGTGATCCCGTTAATCAAATGACAACTCATGTCTATGGTTAGGAAACATAACCATCTTTGATCAACGAGCTAGTCAAGTAGAGGCATACTAGTGACACTTTGTTTGTCTATGTATTTACACATATATTATATTTCCAGTTAATACAATTCTAGCATGAATAATAAACATTTATCATGATATAAGAAAATAAATATTAACTTTATTATTGCCTCTAGGGCATATTTCCTTCAAAGAAGTCTCCTCGGATATCAACGACATAGTCCATATTTCCAAAACTAATCTGGTGACCTGGGGCGTAGCTGTCGATCTGCTCTAGATGGCCAAGCGAGTTGGCCCACAGTGCGAAGCCGCCGAACACAAAGATCTGGCCGGGGAGGAAAACCTCCCCCAGGGAAGCTTTGTTGTACATGATTGATGGAGCCATCGAACCTTCTGGTGACGACGTAGCGTAACTCTTAATTAATGAAAGCACCAATGCCAGTGTCAAAACCGACGGATCTTGGGTAGGGGGTCCCGAACTATGCGTCTAAGGTTGATGGTAACAAGAGGCAGGGGACACGATGTTTTACGCAGGTTCGGGACCTCTTGATGGAGGTAATATCCTACGTCCTGCTTGATTGATATTGATGAGTATGAGGATTACAAGAGTTGATCTACCACGAGATCGTAACGGCTAAAACCCTAGAAGTCTAGCCTGTATGATTGTCATTGTCTCTACGGACTAAACCCTCCGGTTTATATGGACACCGGAGGGGACTAGGGTTGTACAAAGTCGGTTACAGAGAAAGGAATCTTCATATATGAGTGCTAGGCTTGCCGTCCACGCTAAGGAGAGTCCCATTCGGACACAAGAGAGAGTCTTCTGTCTTGTATCTTCATAGCCCATTAGTCCGGCCCATGTCACACAGGCCGGACGCTCGAGGACCCCTTAATCCAGGACTCCCTCAATGCCCACTTAAGCAGACACGTATGTTACAATCCAGTGATGGTGCTCATTTGTTTAAGCCGGACGGCGAACCCAAATAGTAGCTGCATTCATTCCCCTCCCGCCGCCTCTTCACTGGTCGCCGTAGCCCGGTAGCCATGGCCCGACCAAAGGTAACGACATACGCCATACTCCCACCAGAGCGGCGCTTTAATCTGGAAATTTTAGTGGTCATGCATGCATCTTTTTGTGCTAGCACTCCTATATAAGGGTTGACCGGTCACTTCCCGCGGGCGTGTGCGGCGGTGGAAGAGGAAGGAGAAGGGAAGCGGGCTGTGGAGTAACGTTTTTACCACATTTTCTTAGGAAACCGAGTGCAATAATTGAGTAGTTCTGCAAACTACCAGTACTACACCTGAAACGGTTCAAAACTAATACCACCACCACGCCTGCGTCTAACCACCCTAGCAAACCCAACCCCCCTCCCTTGCCGGCGCATGCTTCCCGCGTGAAATGACCAGTGCCACCCTAGAACGTCGGTGCCACATTAATGCCCGGCCAGAGCAGAGGCGACCTCTCACTAGCGCTGGCTTTGAAGTAGCGCGATGGCCGAGAGAGCGCTGCTTCCCTGTGCATGCGATTGCTCCGCGTCGAGGCCGACCATAGTTTGGATGAGTCTCCATTGTGGGGATCCACACTAACTGCGATGATATGGACTCCCGTTGCCCACATTTATGGATCGTTCCATCTATGAAGAACACATGGGACTAGAACTACGAGACGAACATGTACCTAGGAGTGGACGTACGAACCAGAGTAATGTAGCGCAGTAAGTGAAGTAGAAAGGCACAAATAGTATGAACATGCATGGCATATAGGCATTTGTCTCCTACTACCAGTAAATGTTGTACGTGCACTGCCCGGTGATGTTATAGAGCACGTGCCTAAGTACTCTACTACTACTATATTAATTGGAGGCACATATTAGGTTTTATATTTGTTTATGTGTATGCCCCGAGACCTTCCAACTAGACGTGTCTTTCTCTCCGGGTCGCACTTTGTATCGTTCATACCACTAGTACTACTATGTGTGGTCTCCGACCCAGAAGTGGAAGAAGTGGAGACGCTCTACCACGCTGTTCATGTCCCACTCCTTTCGCTGACGTGTGGGACATCCAACACGTGCCGTGTTTGGCACTCCTTCGTCGTAAGAGTTGAAATGCTAGCATTCATCAGAAATAAAAAATAAATATAAATCAGCAGTGATACTATACCATGCGATTTGCTTGCTCCTCGCACTACAAAAAAAGACACATCCGTGACATTTTGGGCCGAACGATTTTTTTCTGTCATACTTATGACACTTCTATGACGATAATTGTGACAAAACCCAGTATCATCATAGATGTGGTGGGTGGGGTCCTACTTCTATGACAAAAAATCATGACAGAAAATGGGATTTTTGTCCTAGGCGGGCCGAAGACGCAGCTGCATGACATTCTTTGGGCCATCCATGACGGAAAAAACCATGGTAGAAGCGAGGGCGAGGAAAATATCTGGGAGTTCCTGGTTACGGTAGCTGGTCGGGGGCCGAGCGATGCGCATTTCTCTCATACATATGTGCGTGTGTGCGAGGGGTTGCACTCTAACTAAACCCGAGCAAGGCGTTGGGCTCTAACTGAACCCGAGCGATTGCACTGCCCCTGGATGAACAGTGAGCGTTGTTGGGGGGGGGGGTTTGGATGAACAATTCCCGATGGGGGTTGGATGAATAGGAACCCGTGGTAGTAGAGGCCGTTGCCGCTGGATGAACAGTACCCCGATCGATCGAGCTGGTGGATGAACAGGACCCCGTGGAGGGCTGGATGAACAGGACCCAGTGGAGGGCTGGTTGAACAGTAGCCAGTGGAGGGCTGGTTAAACACTAGCCGGTGGAGGGCTGGATGAACAGTAGCCCGTGGAGGGGTGGTTGAACAGGACCCCATGGAGAGGGCTGGTTGAACAGTAGCCGGTGGAGGCTGGATGAACAGGAGCCCGTGGATGAACAGTCACAAGTGGAGGCCGGAGGAGGTCGACGGTGGATGAACAGTAGCCCGTGGAGGCTGGAGGAGGTCGACGATGGAGATGAACAGTATCTCGTGGAGTCCCGTTTTGCGGTACACCACACCCCTCCTGATGAACAGGACCCCCGTTTCGACCGTAGCGCTCCAACACAAGTCCGTTTCCTCCGTTTTGCGGTACGCCACACCCCTCCTGATTAACAGGACCCCATTTCGACCGTAGGAGGTCCAACAGAAATCTGTTTCCTTTGTTTTGCGGTACGCCAGACCCCTCCCGATGAACAGGATCCCGTTTTGACCGTGGCCGGTCGAACACAAGGCCGTTTCCTCCATTCTACGGTATGCCAGGCCTCGTTTCCATCGGCTGTTCCGTCCAAGCCGGTTGGCTCCCGATGAACAACACGCATTCCGTTGCCTCCCCATGAACACGACGACGATGTAGTTTCTCCGTTTTGGCCCAGCCACAACCATGTACACGAGCCATAGCCATACGTATGCGCGATTAGGCGTTCGAGACCTCACCCGTATGTACGTACGTGGCCATATTTACTTTCCTGCACCCTAGCCGCTCTACGTACGTGTACATGCTATGTGCGCACCTCTACTACCACACGTGCGTGCCTCTACTACCACATGTGTGCGCCTCTACATCGACCAGTATGTACGTACACGTTCGCAACCAGAATGACAATGCTACACACGCTTCGACTGGGTGGGTCCCGACTGTCAAGCACTTCCTTGCGTGCGAAGATGTAGATGGTGGGTCCCAGTAGTCAGGGGGGTGAATTATTTTTACCCGTAATATGGACGCACTTCCTTGCGTGCGAAGATGTAGCTGGTGGGTCCCAGCAGTGAGGGGGGACACATTTTTTTCGCGAAATACAGTGGCCCGTCCGGTGGGTCCCTACTGTCAGGTGGAGGAATCATTATTTTCCATGAAATAAGGAGGCACTTCCTTGCTGCGGCCGTGGACCCAGCTATCAGCCTCTCCATGCATAGTACTCTTTCGATGGAAGTAGTTCCTTGACCATGTTGACCATGCCGCGGTGAGAGCACCAGGGTGGTGGACGACGGCGAGGCCTAGGAAGGGGATGACGCGGAGCCGGGGAAGACGCGACAGTGGTTCGGCTGCGGTGTGAGGCTGCCGTCGCCGCAGGGCCTGGCCAGCGGTGGGACTAGTAGGTGGCGGTGAGGCCTCCGCGGCATCACAGCCGGCCACGGGAAGTAGGAGCACGTGACACGACCGACGCTGGTTTGGGTGGCTGGAGCAACAAGACCAGAGGTTGAAGAAGCACTACCACCGTTGGATGGACATCGTACGGTCACTGGAGCTAGAATCGTTCATATTGACTAAGGTGACAAAGCCCTCCATCCCCGTCAACTTAGTAGGCCCACAAGTCAGCCTCCCACTATGGCGGGTCCCAGCTAGCAGGGGGTATTCATTTTTTTGTGCGTAATAAGGAGGCACTTCCTTGCATGCGAAGATATAGCTGGTGGGTCCGACCTGTCAGCTATCAGGTGGAGGAATCATTATTTTGCATGTAATAAGGAGGCATTTCCTTGTGTGCGGCCGTGGACCCAACTGTCAGCCTCTCCACGCACAGTCTACATCCGATGGATGTCGTTCGTTGACCACGTTGACTACTCCGCACTGAGCGCATTCAACTTGGTGGACAACGGCGAGGCCTCGGACAACAATGAGCGGGTGATGGGAAGACACAAGAGTAGAGTCATGATACGTCTCCAACGTATCTATAATTTTTGATTGCTCCATGCTATATTATCTACTGTTTTGGACTATATTGGGCTTTATTTTCTACTTTTATATTATTTTTGGGACTAACCTATTAACCGGAGGCCCAACCCAGAATTGCTGTTTTTTGCCTATTTCAGTGTTTCAGATAAACAGAATATCAAACGGAGTCCAAACGGAATAAAATCTTCGGGAACATGATTTTCTCACCGAACGTGATCCAGGAGACTTGGACCCTACTGCAAGGGATCAAAGAGGAGGTCATGAGGGTGGGGGCGTGCCCCCCTAGGGCGCGCCCCTGCCTCGTGGGCCCCTCGGTGCTCCACCGACGTACTCCTTCCTCCTATATATACACACATACCCCCAAATGATCAGAACAGGAGCCAAAAACCTAATTCCACCGCCACAACTTTCTGTATCCACGAGATCCCATCTTGGGGCCTGTTCCGGAGCTCCGCCGGAAGATGGCCGTCATCACGGAGGGCTTCTACATCATCCTAACCTCTCCGATGAAGTGTGAGTAGTTTACCTCAGACCTTCGGGTCCATAGTTAGTAGCTAGATGGCTTCTTCTCTCTTTTTGGATCTCAATACAAAGTTCTCCCCCTCTCTCGTGGAGATCTATTCGATGTAATCTTCTTTTTGCGGTGTGTTTGTTGAGATCGACGAATTGTGGGTTTATGATCAAGTCTATCTATGAATAATATTTGAATCTTCTCTGAATTCTTTTATGTATGATTGGTTATCTTTGCAAGTCTCTTCGAATTATCCGTTTGGTTTGGCCAACTAGATTGGTAGTTCTTGCCATGGGAGAAGTGCTTAGCTTTGGGTTCGATCTTGCGGTGTCCTTACCCAGTGACAGAAGGGGCAGCAAGGCACATATTGTATCGTTGCCATCGAGGATAACAAGATGGGGTTTATTTCATATTGCATGAATTTATCTCTCTACATCATGTCATCTTGCTTAAGGCGTTACTCTGTTTTTAACTTAATACTCTAGATGCATGCTGGATAGCGGTCGATGAGTGGAGTAATAGTAGTAGATGCAGAATCGTTTCGATCTACTTGTCACGGACGTGATGCCTATATACATGATAATGCCTAGATATTCTCATAATTATGCTCAATTCTATCAATTTCTCAATAGTAATTTGTTCACCCACCATAGAATACTTATGCTCTTGAGAGAAGCCACTAGTGAAACCTATGGCCCCTGGGTCTATTCTCATCATATCAATCTCCATCACTTTAATATTGTTTTGCTTTTTTACTTTGCCTTTACTTTTTTACTTTGCATCTTTATATCAAAAATACCAAAAATATTATATCTATCAGATCTCACTCTCGTAAGTGACCGTGAAGGGCTTGACAACCCCTAATCGCGTTGGTTGCGAGTAGCTATCGCTTTGTGCAGGTACGAGGGACTTGAGCATGGGCTCCTACTGGATTGATACCTTGGTTTTCAAAAACTAAGGGAAATACTTACGCTACTCTGTTGCATCATCCCTTCCTCTTCGGGGAACAAGAAGGATTTCTGGCGCTGTTGCCGGGGAGTCTACGCAAAAATTCAATATGCCAAGTACCCATCACAATCCCTATCTCTCGCATTACATTATTTGCCATTTGCCTCTCGTTTTCCTCTCCCCCCAATTCACCCTTTCCATTTTATTCGCCCTCTCTCTCTATCCTCCCTCTCTGTTCGCCTCTTTGTTTGTTTGTCGTCATGGCTAGTCCTCTTTCTGCTCCTATGTCCCCTGAGTTTGAAGTCCTTCACTTCAAACAAAAGCAAGGAGAACATTTAAAGGATGCTTGGTTTAGAATGATGGAATCTTATCGTAAATGCACCCTAGAAGTAAATTTCAGAATTTTGCTTCGCAACTTTTATGTTGGGCTTAATTTGTCTCATAGACAACTTTTAGATTGTGTTGCCCAAGGCAATTTTATTGAAATTGATCCCAGTATCGCTCATGAAATTATAGAAGGTATAGTAGGAACTTTACCTCAACAAAAGGGGCTCCATCATACCCAAGAGAAAACGCAAGTTTTTGAAAAAATTTGCGAAGTAACTAAGATTTTACAGAAATCTCTTGAACCTCTTAAGAGCGTTAGCTTAAATCTTCACCGCATGAATATGTTGATTACTCTTTGCAATAAGCGGTTGGATTCTCTAGATCTCAAGATCTCTGAATATGAAGGGAAACGTAAGGAACCTCCCGGATTCGAGCATAACATCGCTAAAAGAATTAAGAATCAAGATGGCAATACCTAGATCTATCCTTGCTTGTTATGCCTAGCTACGGGCGTTAAACGATAGCACTTGTTGGGAGGCAACCCAATTTTATTTTTATTCCTTGCCTTTTGCTCCTGTTTAGTAATAGATAAATTATTTAGCCTCTGTTTTGGTTGTGTTTTTTGTGTTTAATTAGTGTTTGTGCCAAGTAGAACCGTTGGGAAGACTTGGGGAAAGTCTTGTTGAACTTGCTGTAAAAAACAGAAACTTTACCGCTCACGAGAACTGCTGTCATTTTTATTTGAAGAGTGATATTTAGTTAATTCTTTTTTAAGATGATTAATAGATAAATTTCCCACGTCCAGCAATTTATTTTATAATTTTTAGGGTTCCAGATCTTGCGCTAGCTACAGATTACTACAGACTGTTCTGTTTTTGACAGATTCTGTTTTTCGTGTGTTGTTTGCTTATTTTGATGAATCTATGGCTAGTAAAATAGTTTATAATCTATAGAGAAGTTGGAATACAGTAGGTTAAACACCAATATAAATAAAGAATGAGTTCATTACAGTACCTTGAAGTGGTCTTTTGTTTTCTTTCTCTAAGGAGCTCACGAGTTTTCTATTTTGAGTTTTGTGTTGTGAAGTTTTCAAGTTTTGGGTGAATTCTTTTGATGGATCATGGAACAAGGAGTGGCAAGAGCTTAAGATTGGGGATGCCCACGGCACCCCGAAGATAATCCAAGGACACCAAAAAGTCAAATCTTGGGGATGCCCCGGAAGGCATCTCCTCTTTCGTCCACTTCCATCGGTAATTTACTTGGAGCTATATTTTTATTCACCAACATGATATGTGTTTTGCTTGGAGCGTCTTGTATTATTTGTGTCTTTGTTTGTTAGTATGCCACAATCATCCATGATGTACACACCTTTTGAGAGAGCCATACATGAATTAAAATTTGATAGAATACTCTATGTGCTTCACTTGTATCTTTTGAGCTAGATAGTTTTGCTGTATGTGCTTCACTTATATCTTTTGAGCTAGAAAATTTTGTTCTATGTGCTTCACTTATATCCTTTGAGCTAGATAATTTTGCTCTATGTGCTTCACTTAGATCTTTTAGAGCATGGTGATGGATTCGTTTTAAAGAAACTATTGATCTCTCATGCTTCACTTAAATTAATTTGAGAGTCTCTTAATAGCATGGTAATTTGCCTAATAATAATATGCTTGGTATTCAAGATTTGTGAAACTTCTTTTGAGTGTGTTGAATACTAAGAAAAGACTGAAGCATGATAATTGTTTTGAGATATGGAGGTGATAATATTAAAGTCATGCTAGTTGAGTAGTTGTGAATTTAAAGAATACTTGTGTTGAAGTTTGTGATTCCTGTAGCATGCACGTATGGTGAACCATTATGTGATGAAGTCGGAGCATGATTTATTTATTGATTGTCTTCCTTATGAGTGGTGGTCGGGGACGAGCGATGGTCTTTTCCTACCAATCTATCCCCCTGGGAGCATGCGCGTAATACTTTGCTTTGATAACTTCTAGACTTTTGCAATAAGTATATGAGTTCTTTATGACTAATGTTGAGTCCATGGATTATATGCACTCCCACCCTTCCACCCTTGCTAGCCTCCCTAATACCGCGAACTTTCGTCGGTATCATACACCTACCATATACCTTCCTTAAAACAGCCACCATACCTACCTATTATGGCATTTCCATAGCCATTCTGAGATATATTGCCATGCAACTTTCCACCATGTAGTTCATTATGACACATCCATCATTGTCATATTGCTCAGCATGATCATGTAGTTGACATAGTATTTGTGGCAAAGCCACCATTCATAATTCTTTCATACTTGTCACTCTTGATTCATTGCATTTCCCAGTACACCGCCGGAGGCATTCATATAGAGTCATACTTTGTTTTAGTATCGAGTTGTAATCATTGAGTTGTAAATAAATAGAAGTGTGATGATCATCATCCAATAGAGCATTGTCCCAAAAAAAGAAAGGCCAAAGAAAAAAAAGGCCCCAAAAAAGGGACAATGCTACTATCCTTTTTCCACACTTGTGCTTCAAAGTAGCACCATGATATAGCGAGTCTCATATATTGTGCTTCAAAGTAGAACCATGTTCTTCATATAGAGAGTCTCATATGTTGTCACTTTCATATACTAGTGGGAATTTTACGTTATAGAACTTGGCTTGTATATTCCAATGATGGGCTTCCTCAAATTGCCCTAGGTCTTCGTGAGCAAGCAAGTTGGATGCACACCCACTAGTTTCTTTTGTTGAGCTTTCATATATTTATAGCTCTAGTGCATCCGTTGCATGGCAATCCCTACTCACTCACATTGATATCGATTGATGGGCATCTCCATAGCCTGTTGATACGCCTAGTTGATGTGGGACTATCTTCTCCTTTTTGTCTTCTCCACAACCACCATTCTATTCCACCTATAGTGCTATATCCATGGCTCACGCTCATGTATTGCATGAAAATTGAAAAAGTTTTGAAAAAGTTAGAGTATGAAACAATTGCTTGGCTTGTCATCGGGGTTGTGCATGATTTAAATACTTTGTGCGGGGAAGATGGAGCATAGCCAGACTATACGATTTTGTAGGGATAACTTTCTTTGGCCATGTTATTTTGAGAAGACATAATTACTTTGTTAGTATGCTTGAAGTATTATTATTTTCTATGTCAATATAAACTTTTGTCTTGAATCTTTCTAATCTGAATATTCATACCACAATTAAGAAGATTTGCATTGAAATTATGCCAAGTATCACTCCGCATCAAAAATTCTCTTTTTATCATTTACCTACTCGAGGACGAGCAGGAATTAAGCTTGGGGATGCCTGATACGTCTCCAACGTATCTATATTTTTTGATTGCTCCATGCTATATTATCTACTATTTTGGACTATATTGGGCTTTATTTTCCACTTTTATATTATTTTTGGGACTAACCTATTAACCAGAGGCCCAGTCCAGAATTGCTGTTTTTACCTATTTCAGTGTTTTGGATAAACAGAATATCAAACGGAGTCCAAACGGAATAAAATCTTCGGGAACATGATTTTCTCACCAAACGTCATCCAGGAGACTTGGACCCTACTGCAAGGGTTCAAAGAGGAGGTCACGAGGGTGGGGGGCGTGCCCCCCCTAGGGTGCGCCCCCTACCTCGTGGGCCCCTCGGTGCTCCACCGACGTACTCCTTCCTCCTATATATACACACGTACCCCCAAACAATCAGAACAGGAGCCAACAACCTAATTCCACCGCCACAACTTTCTATATCCACGAGATCCCGTCTTGGGGCCTGTTCCGGAGCTCCGCCGGAAGAGGGCCGTCATCACGGAGGGCTTCTACATCATCATAGCCTCTCGGCTGAAGTGTGATTAGTTTACCTCAGACCTTTGGGTCCATACTTAGTAGCTAGATGGCTTCTTCTCTCTTTTTGGATCTCAATACAAAGTTCTCCCCCTCTCTCATGGAGATCTATTCGATCTAATCTTCTTTTTGCGGTGTGTTTGTTGAGATCGATGAATTGTGGGTTTATGATCAAGTCTATCTATGAATAATATTTGAATCTTCTCTGAATTCTTTTATGTATGATTGGTTATCTTTGCAAGTCTCTTCGAATTATCCGTTTGGTTTGGCTAACTAGATTGGTAGTTCTTGCCATGGGAGAAGTGCTTAGCTTTGGGTTCAATCTTGCGGTGTCCTTACCCAGTGACAGAAGGGGCAGCAAGGCACATATTGTATCGTTGCCATCGAGGATAACAAGAAGGGGTTTATTTCATATTGCATGAATTTATCTCTCTACATCATGTCATCTTGCTTAAGGCGTTACTCTGTTTTTAACTTAATACTCTAGATGCATGCTGGATAGCGGTCGATGAGTGGAGTAATAGTAGTAGATGCAGAATCGTTTTGATCTACTTGTCACGGACGTGATGCCTATATACATGATCATGCCTAGATATTCTCATAATTATGCTCAATTCTATCAATTGCTCAACAGTAATTTGTTCACCCACCATAGAATACTTATGCTCTTGAGAGAAGCCACTAGTGAAACCTATGGCCCCCGGATCTATTCTCATCATATCAATCTCCATCACTTTAATACTGTTTTGGTTTTTTTACTTTGCCTTTACTTTT
This sequence comes from Triticum aestivum, assembly GCF_018294505.1. Classification (NCBI taxonomy): domain Eukaryota; kingdom Viridiplantae; phylum Streptophyta; class Magnoliopsida; order Poales; family Poaceae; genus Triticum; species Triticum aestivum. The sequence goes on from NC_057806.1 coordinate 636,493,681, forward strand.
TACTTTGCATCTTTATATCAAAAATACCAAAAATATTATATCTATCAGATTTCACTCTCGTAAGTGACCGTGAAGGGCTTGACAACCCCTAATCGCGTTGGTTGCGAGTAGCTATCGCTTTGTGCAGGTACGAGGGACTTGAGCATGGGCTCCTACTGGATTGATACCTTGGTTTTCAAAAGCTGAGGGAAATACTTACGCTTCTCTGCTGCATCATACCTTCCTCTTCGGGGAAAACCAACGCAAGCTCAAGACGTAGCAAGTCGCAGACGGAGAGGTGTATGAGGGTTAACTAGTTCTGGTGCGGTGTGGTTCGGTAGTCGGTGGAGAAGAACAGGAGGTGTGGAGGCGTGGAGGAATGGCCTGGCGAACGGTGGGGTATCGCTTCATAGTGAAGCGTGCTAAGTAGAGCTACTAGCAGCAGGAGGCGGGAGCAAGTGGTCCCAGTGGTGCTCGAGGAAGAAGACGAGATATTGAAGATGGATGCCGGTCGTTGGATGTAAATCCAATGGCTAACGATGTCAGAATCATTTGTTGACTAAGTTGACAACGACTTGTGTTGGCTTCGACCTATTGGCCCACATTTCAGCCTCCAAAAATGTGGCACATATTCAACCCATTTTTTTTTCAGAATTTACTGTCAATTTGATCTCTTTTTTTATTAGAATTGCAGTCCATTTGCTCGGCTGGGTGAACAAATAATGTAGCGTCCCTGTGGCCCATTTATTTTTCTCCTAAAAAATTACAGGCCATTTGCACTTTCTCGAAATACATGACTTTGTTGGGTTGATTCTAATAATAATGTTGGGTTGGGGGCAGCAATGTTATCAATAAATAAACAGGGGCTGAGCACTTTGTTATAAATATATTTGAATAATAAGTGATTTATTATTACATTGGTCCTTAAATCTTACCAAGCTTTTGTACACAATCACAGGATTTTCGTTGCCATAAAATCCAGTATTTTATTGTTAACAAATTAGTTTTATAAGTTAATAAGATGTGGGATATTGTTTTCTTACATATATAAGTATCTGTTAAATATATGATGACAGTAACAATAACATATAAAATAATTTAAATATATATAATATAGATAGAAGAGAAACAAAAGTTGGACGAGGCGTTCCTATTCTTATATACAAAAATAGAACAGACCTCTGTGTTTTCTTCAAAAAAAAATAGAAATTGGGCTGCCGATATTTCAGGAAAAATAAAACCTCGGATGGGAGGTCCATAGACCGGTCGATACATGACGACCCTAAAAAAATACAAACCGGCATGTCGTGGGCTGCGCATGTCAAAAAAGAAAGCCTAGACGGGGCAGCCCAAAACCCAGTGGATACTTGTTGCCCCAGTGATAATAAATGTTACTACCCGCGAGCTCCACAGCTTCGTTGTGAATTTATCTCCTACATCGAAGCACCTAAGAAAATGTAATTATGTTGATTAACCCATGGGCCCCAATGTCAGTATAACATTAGGAGAAAGTTTTTTTATGAGGCACTTGCTTGCGTACGGCCATAGACCTGGTGGGTCCCGACTGTCTGCCTCTCCACGTACAGTCCTCTCCAGATTCCTCTCGTTTGTTCAGCATGTTCACAACGGCAGACAGCGGTGCCGCGGCAAGCGCACAAAGGCGCAGGAGGTGATTGGACCACCCAAGGGAGTGCCTTATTTGTAATGAAAGTACTGAACTAGCCTAGTGGCCAAGTGACACTACCCGACAGCTGTTCCGCCCGGGTTCGATTCCAGCTGATGTAGGGAAAATATCTCCAAATTTTTTGCCTCTGCCATTATTGACATGTGGGTCCCCATTGTCATCTACGCACACCACGTCCAACACTTGCCAAAACTTTGTCCCTCGTTTTCTCTGTTTTTCGCACACTGACATTGTGTGGGCATTTTGAAAATAGCATATCTTTTTGACTCTGCATCATATGAAGATGTGCTATGCATGAATGTTGATCAGCATAATGTTAACTGGCTAGTAGGTCCATTTGCGAACATGAATAAAACTTCCAACATGATGTTAACCCTGTTTGAAAAGGCCGTGTTAATATAAATGCGTTGCCTCTGAAAGTTGCAGTTTCTTATCTGAAACTGAACTTGCATTTTCTTATATGAAACTGAAACTTGCAGTTTCTTCTCTAGGAATCACATTGTCCACACTTTTATACTCCTACGAAACTACATTTTTGAAGTTCTAAAAATAGATCTCTAGAATTCATAAAATACTTCATATGCGCAATACTGCAAATCTGCAATTCAAAAGACATTAATATCTAAAAGTACTCTCAAAATACACAACACAAAACACAATTCACAATCTGCAAATACTGACAACCCTAAGCTCCTCCTGACAATTCACAACCTCCCCGACTATTGGGCTGGGGGGTAGTCCCCTCCTATTCCTCGGCAACAAACAGCTGCCCCGTGAGACAATGTGAACGGCGAGGGAGAGGATGGCGGGGAAGCGTCATCGGGCCAACTTCTTTTCTCCTCTTGCAGCTGGGTTCAGTTGACGAAGACTCCACTGGCTCCCTATGGCACAACACCCTCACAAACAGCACCCTGTAGATGCTCGATTCTTCAATCTCTGGTGTATGCTCCATCCGGGGTTGATACTCCCACCACCGCTCCCTCATGATCGGATTCGGTGAATCTGTTATCTCCATGGCCCAGAGGAGCCGCTCTATGTACTCCCGCGCAACTCCCTTTGGGAGTATCACTGCCTTTTCGCTCTGTTGCATATATTTGGCCATGGATGTCGCCATCGCTGCTAGTTGGTCCTTGTTGTCAAACCAAGACTGTATGTCCAACATACTAGCTAGCTTCACAGGGTCACCATCTGCGATCCTCACGTATCGGTTGTACTCCTCCTTTGATCTACTTCTCCACAGCACCTTCACTCGCTGATGGTGGTTTTTGAATGGAAGAGGAGAGGAGCAGCGCTGGTTTTGGATTAGAACGGGAGAGGAGCGATGTTGGTTTTGAATTGGAACAGTAGAGGAGGGGCGGTGGTTTTGAAATGGAAGAGGAGAGGAGCGGTGCTTGATTTAGATTGGAACAGGAGAGGAGCGGCGGTGGTTTAAGAGGAGAGGAGCGGCGCTGGTCTTGGAAGTATTTTTTTGTTTTGTGTATTTTGGGTCAAAGTTTGACCACATATTGTATTTGACAAGCAAAATGTGAATGCATGTCACAAAAAATTGTATCGTTTGGTTCGTATCTGAATGTACTTTCAAATTATATTATTTTTGCAACACCACCGTCTCCATCATCTCTATTCCAACACCACCGTCTCGCCTCTCCCTATTCTCCATTGCAAAACCACCTCCTCTCTCCTCGGATGAGGATCCCCTGACGTAGCCCATCCTGGCATTGAGACACTGACACATGGGTCCCACCAAGTGTGGGGCCCACCTGTCCGCGACTGAAAGGCAGGGAAACCTCTCCTCTCCATCATCTCCATTCCCAAACCACTATCTCGCCTCTCCCTCTTCTCCATTTCAAAACCACCCGCTCTCCTCTCCATCATCTCCATTCCAAAACCACCGTCTCGCCTCTCCCTCTTCCCTATTGCAAGACCACTGTCTCTCCCCCCATCTTCCAAAGCTAGCATCGGACCACTCAGAAGGACATTTAGGGAGAGGATGCAACAGCGAATCAGGCAGATCGCCGACGGCGACCAGGCAAAGTTAGCCAGGTTGAAGGAGATCCTTACTTGGTTTGACAATGAGTGGGAGATTTCAAGGACATTGCGGGCCATGTGGCAATGTATGCGAAAGAGAGAGACGTCGGTGATGTACTCCTTGACGGCAGTCACGCAACAGTCCTTTGAGTTCATCGAGTATCTCCTCTGGGCGATGGAGCAGACAGATTCACCCGAGGCAAAAGTCAAGCGGAGGTGGTGGGCGTACAGGTCGAAGGTCGAGAACCCAGAGGATAACGAATCGATCGATTATGGTGTGCCGTTCGTGAGGGTGCAGAGCTAGCCGGAGCCCCAGGAGTATCTGTTCTACCACCGCAAGAGGAGGCCGGATGGCGGGACGTCGCTTGCCCGCCGTTCTCCATGGTTCCCTCGACGCTCGCCTCATTTCAACGGCGTCGGTAGGGTTTAAGGTAAGCTTCGCACTAACCTAATCTTCCATCTGCTCATGCTTACAATCAGTGTGACAGCTAATAAAAATCATGCTTACAATCAGTCTCCAAGTACTACGCCAATCACTCTAGAATAGCTCTGGACCTTTGGGTCAAAGTTGTGACACTGTGTACAAATAAAGAAAAATAGATTGGTGCTTCTTTCAGAAAAGAGTACACCCTAGAAAACTACCAATATAAGCTACTAGTATTTTTTTGAAGTCTAGGCTACTAGTATTTGGTTAGAGGATTTGCTGCCGAGAAAGATCCGTCCACAGTGAGCGCCACACATCCCACTGATGGTGGTGGATGCCAATGCTTAGATGGAGCAGGGTTGGTGTCGGTAATTTTTACTTAGCACCTCGCACTCTGCATAGATGCCGGTTCCATCCGTACATTTGTGCAGTTCCACAAAAATGCAGCTGAATAACCCTTTTTGCAGAGATAATGAACATTGGGGAACCTAGTAATTTCAAAAAAATTCCTACGCACATGCAAGATCATGGTGATGCATAGCAACGAGAGAGGAGAGTGTTGTCTACGTACCCTCGTAGACCGAAAGCGGAAGCGTGAGCACAACGCGGTTGATGTAGTCGTACATCTTCACGGCCCGATCGATCAAGCACCGAAACTACGGCACCTCCGAGTTCTAGCACACGTTCAGCTCGATGATGATCCCCAGACTCCGATCCAGCAGAATGTCGAGGAAGAGTTCCGTCAGCACGACGGCGTGGTGACGACCTTGATGTTCTACCGTCGCACGACTTCGCCTAAGCACCGCTACAATATTATCGAGGATTATGGTGGAAGGGGGCACCGCACACGGCTAAGAGATCAATGATCAATTGTTGTGTCTTTGGGGTACCCCTGCCCCCGTATATAAAAGAGTGGAGGAGGGGGAGGGTTGACCCTCTCTATGGCGCGCCCTAGGGGAGTCCTAGTCTCACCGGGAGGAGAATTCCCCCTTTCCTAGTAGAACTAGGAGCCCTTCCAAGTAGTAGGAGTAGGAGGGAAGGAAAGGGAAGGGAAAAGGAGAAGGAAGGAAGGGGGCGCCCCCCTCCCTAGTCCAATTCGGACCAGCCCATGGGGAGGGGTGCGGCCACCCTTTGAGGCCTTTCTCTCCTTTCCCGTATGGCCCATTAAGGTCCAATACGAATTACCGTAACTCCCCGGTACTCCCGAAAATACCCGAATCACTCGGAACCTTTTCGATATCCGAATATAGTCGTCCAATATATCGATCTTTATGTCTCGACCATTTCGAGACTCCTCGTCATGTCCCCGATCTCATCCGGGACTCCGAACTCCTTCGGTACATCAAAACACATAAACTCATAATATAACCGTCATCGAACTTTAAGCGTGCGGACCCTACGGGTTCAAGAACTATGCAGACATGACCGAGACACGTTTCCGGTCAATAACCAATAGCGGAACCTGGATGCTCATATTGGCTCCTACATATTCTACGAAGATCTTTATCGGTCAAACCGCATAACAACATACGTTGTTCCCTTTGTCATCGGTATGTTACTTGCCTGAGATTCGATCGTCAGTATCTCAATACCTAGTTCAATCTCGTTACCGGCAAGTCTCTTTACTCGTTCCATAATACATCATCTCGCAACTAACTCATTAGTTGCAATGCTTGCAAGGCTTTAGGTGATGTGCATTACCGAGAGGGCCCAGAGATACCTCTCCAACAATCGGAGTGACAAATCCTAATCTCGAAATACACCAACCCAACAAGTACCATCGGAGACACCTGTAGAGCACCTTTATAATCACGCAGTTACGTTGTGACGTTTGGTAGCACACAAAGTGTTCCTCTGGTAAACGGGAGTTGCATAATCTCATAGTCATAGGAACATGTATAAGTCATGAAGAAAGCAATAGCAACAAACTAAACGATCAAGTGCTATGCTAATGGAATGGGTCAAGTCAATAACATCATTCTCTAATGATGTGACCCCGTTAATCAAATGACAACTCATGTCTATGGCTAGGAAACTTAACCATCTTTGATTCAACGAGCTAGTCAAGTAGAGGCATACCAATGACATACTGTTTGTCTATGTATTCACACATGTATTATGTTTTCGGTTAATACAATTCTAGCATGAATAATAAACATTTACCATGATATAAGGAAATAAATAATAACTTTATTATTGCCTCTAGGGCATATTTCCTTCAGTCTCCCACTTGCACTAGAGTCAATAATCTAGTTCACATCACCATGTGATTTAACATCAATAGTTCACATCACCATGTGATTAACACCCATTGTTCACATCGTCATGTGACCAACACCCAAAGGGTTTACTAGAGTCAATAATCTAGTTCACATCCACTACAAGAAATATGTCAACTTATGACCTTCTGTCAGTGACCCTCGAAGAATTGGTCATAAATTTATGACCATTTTAGACCAATTGGTCAAAAGCTATCTGGGGGGCTCTAAAACCTAAACCATAACGACCATTTTGGTCAGAAAGGTCATAATTTCATTAGAGGAAATGGTCATAAAGCTAGTAGCACTGTCCACTGCCTTATGCCTAGCTGATAAAGACCAATATAAAATGGTCACTACACTTGAGTTTGAATGAATTAGGATGATTAGGTAGCCACCTCAGCAACCTCGCTTATGTGTCACTTTCTAGGTGTCATTTTTGCTTGAGTTTTAATATTCAACAGACAGACGGGGCACACACTGACAGGCGGGACCCATTTGACAAGTGGGGCCGAGCGCTTAATTCGCCCAAAAAAAGGCACGAGGCAGGACTTGAACCCACGACCTCGCGCTTGGTTGGCTCGCATGCTAGAGGGACAGTTGCTCACATCTGGGAGTTTATCTATACATTATATAGAACTACGGCTCTCTCGTATCATTGACAAGTGGGACCTTCCGACCAGGTGGCATCGAACAGAGCAACGATTTGCAACACTGACAGGCGGGACCCATTTGACAGGTGGGTGAGCGAGCGTTTAATTCCCTAAAAAATATGCGCTAGCGGGGACTCGAACCCACGACCTCGCGCTAGGTTCGCTCGTTCGTTACCGCTGGGCTAGAGAGAGATTGTTGCTAATGTGTGGGTAGTTTTCCATATAGTATATAAAACCACGGCTCTCACGTACCAGTGACATGTGGGACCTTCCGACCAGGTGGCGGCGGGTGGCATGGAACAGAGCAACACTTAGCGTTTTTCTAGGTCTTTCGACCAGGTGGCGGCGGGCGGCGGCGGAAGCAACCAGGTGACCTCGCCCATGGCCTCGCCACAAGTGACCTCGCCCACGGCCTCGTGGCGGAAGCAACCAGCAGGGGGCGGAGGCGGGGGCAGGGCCGGCAGCGGAGGTGGGGGCGGGGCCGGCAGGGGGCGGAGGCGAGGCAGGGCATGGAGGCGGGGGCCAGCAGGGGCGTAGGCGACCGACGGTGGTGGGGGCTCGCCGAGCATGGGGGACTTGCCGCCGCCGCAAGAACACCTACCGGTATGCACCCCTCACCTCTTCCCCCCTCTCCTCTCTCGTCACCCGAGCAGTAGGAGATGGATTTCAGTCAGATGTTCTTCAGCATAGATGAATTTTGTTGATGCACTGTTAGTAGTTAGGAGATAGCTTGCTTGTTTGGTAGATAATGCATAGATGAATTTTCTTGATGTGCTGTTAGGAATTGGTCAGCTTGTTTGTTAAGAATTCTTCAGGCCTTGTGGTTAGGCAATTAGCATATAAAACTTTCTGGAATTTTAGCTTCCATTACTTCCATCCATTTTCATTAATTAATGTTGATGCACTTAGATTGATTTGCTAAGTTGCAACAATTTGTTGTCTTTGGCAGATGGACAGAAGCTGGATTAGAGAAGGAGTTAGAAAGTTTTCGAAAGAACATATGAAAGGAGTTGATGATTTCATGGCATTTGTTCAGGCAAATTTTGCCAACGATGCTCACATTCTTTGCCCATGTTGTGAATGCCTCAACCATCCAAAAATGGCGCAAGGAAGAGTGGAAGATCATCTGCTTCTTAATGGGATGTCCAGCACATATGATAGATGGATATATCATGGAGAACCTTTAGACAGACAACCTCAACATTTTGAAGCTGATACAGATGCCCCTCATATGATGGGTGGTGGTGATGCTGGCATTGATTTCATGGAAAAGGTTTTGCGAGATAATGCTGTTTTGGAGGAAGAGGATGGGCATGAAGATGATAGGATTCCTGACCTATTGAAGGATTTGTACGATGCTGAAGATTGTGCTGATGGACAGAAATCGTTGTTTGCTGAGGTGTTAGAGGAGGCGAAGCGCGCAGCTCATGAAGGGGGTAAATTTTCAAGATTTACCTTCACCGTGAAGTTACTCCACATCAAGTCTTTCTACCATATTAGCAATGCCGCATTCAATGCAATACTCCATATTTTGAGCTTGCAATTCCCTAATAGTTGTGTTCCCAGATCTTATGATGAAGCATTGAGCATAATCCGCAGGCTGGGGTTAGGTTATGTGTCAATACATGTGTGCCCAAATAACTGTGTCTTGTTTCAGAAGGATTTAGAAAAGCATGATAACTGTCCAAAATGCAATGCATCTAGGTGGAAAGATGCTGATGGGAAGAAGTCAATACCGGAGAAGGTACCGAGGCACTTTCTCTTGATACCAAAGCTGCAGCGGATGTTCATCTCGAAGAAATCATCGCGTGAGGTACAGTGGCACAAGCTAAAGCGGCAACCTGTGGACAACGAGCTGAGCCATCCAGCGGATGGAGAGGCAAGGAAAGAGTTTGACCGTATACATTTAGATTTTGCTGCAGATCCAAGGAACATAAAACTTGGCATTGCCACAGATGGGTTTAATCCGTTTGGGAACATGAGCACGTCTTATAGCATGTGGCCAGTTTTTGTGGTGCCGTACAACCTGCCACCATGGGCATGCATGGATCAGTCCAACTTCATGATGTCATTGCTTATCCCGGGTCCAGATTCTCCAGGAAAGGATTTTGATGTCTTTATGGAGCCCCTCGTAGAAGAACTGCTCCATCTCTGGACTGGTGTACCTACATACGATGCCTTGAGTCCGGAAGAAAAGTTTAATCTACGTGCTGCGATCATATCGTCCATCCATGATTTCCCGACTCTGCACACTCTGTCTGCGAGGATCACAGCGGGTTATCAGGCTTGTGTCCATTGTGACAAAGACCCTTGCTCAAAGAGAATAAGGAGCAAGATATGCTATATTGGGCACCACCGCTTTCTTCCCCGAAACCATCGCTGGCGAAGAAGCAAAGATTTTAATGGTGAGAATGAAACCCGTGACAAGCCAGCTGAATTCACTAAACAAGAGCTGGAGCATCAACTTGAAAAGGTGAAATATGTGAGACCAGGAAAGCTGGCGAAGAAAAGAAAGCGTGAGGAAGGTCAATGTTGGGACCGGAGGTCTTGTTTGTGGGACCTGCCATATTGGGCTGATCTGAAATTAAGGCATAATGTCGATGTAATGCACATTGAGAAAAACATATGCGAGAATCTGCTAGGGACGTTTCTGAACATTGAAGGGAAGACAAAGGACACGGTTAGTTCTAGGCGTGAAATTTCCAGATGGTTATGCTGCTAACCTAGCAAAGTGTGTTACTTCTGATGGATTCAAGCTTTCAGTACTGAAAACCCATGATTGTCACATCCTCCTCCAAAGGATTTTACCGGCGGGCCTCCGAGGAATCATGCACAAAGATATATATGAAGCGGTTGCTGAGCTGGGAAATTTCTTTAGACAACTGTGCTGCAAAACCCTCAAGTTAACTGTCTTGGAAAGACTTGAAAAAGAAAGCCCAATTATTCTTTGCAAGCTCGAGAAGATTTTCCCTCCAGCTTTCTTCACCGTGATGGTCCATTTGGTGGTGCAATTACCCAAAGAGGCAATGCTTAGAGGCCCTGTGCAATACGGTTGGATGTACCCAATCGAAAGAAGGCTGCTTACTTGTAAGCGTTATGTGCGAAACACGGCAAGACCTGAAGGTTCTATTTCTGAAGCATATGTCGTTGACGAGTGCTTGCTTTTTTGATCTAGATACTTTGGTGATGTGGAAACAAGATGGAACCGGCCAGGCAAAAATAGAGAGCGGTCTGATTCGCAAAGTGGTGATGTCTCTATTTTCAACCATGGTGTGAACTTTCTTGGAGCCTCACAATACTTGGAGGCTGGTGATGAGTATGACAAGATGGTTTTGTTTGTGCTCAGCAATTGCGTCGAGGTTCTACCATATATCGAGTACGTTATATCTTGTGCACTCATTATATATATATATATATATTTTGCTTGGGTTGCCACCAACCTAATGTTTTAATTCACATGTTTTGTTGGCATTGCAGGAAATGCAAGGAAGAGTTAAATCAGGAAGAAAGCAATATCAATGTTGATAAAAGGGTTGCCAAGGTGTTTGCTAAGTGGTTTAAGAATCATGTGAGATCTTTAGCCACATGTTTTATGTTTTCTGTGTTATTCACCCATTGTTAAATACCATTGTTTGCTAAATGGTTTATTTGTGCAGATTGGAAAGTTGCATGAGGAGAAGAAGGTCAGTGATGATCTATTTGCTTTGGCATGCTTACCAGATAAGCGAGTGAGAGTGTATTCAGCATGCATTGCTGACAGTGTCCGGTACCACACCGTTGACCGCGAGGAAAAAAGGAAGACACAGAATAGTGGAATCGTCACTGAGGGGTCACATGATGGTGAGATCATTGACTTCTATGGTCAGTTGAAAAGCATCGTAGAGTTGCAGTACAACTCTAGTGGAGGCATCCATCGCTCGGTTGTCTTATTTCGCTGTGACTGGTTTGATCTTGGTAGCAAGAAGAGGAGAGACTCTTTTGTCAAATATGATGGCCACTTCAAAAGCATCAACACTGCAAGGTGCTGGTATAAGAGTGATCCCTTTATTCTAACAACACAAGCAACAATGGTGTTTTATCTGCCAGACACTCTTTTTGCACGGAAAATGGTGAGTTGTGCAAAACTTTCAGCACAGACACTTGTGGAGTGTGACTGAAACTGAAGTGGAAAAGGGCCCCGGTGATGGTGGACTAACATACCAAGATGATGACTCTATGGAAGTTCCGTTGCAAGCTGATGATGACTCTATGGAAGTTCCGGTGCAAAGCAGAGTGCGAAGGGACCGGGAACGTGTGATCGTTGGTGCTGCAACAGTTGAAGGCATCAAGAAAAGAAGAAAGGTGGTAGAGGATGGACATGAAAGCGAGGATGAGGAAAACCGGACTGATCATACTATGCTGCAATATTGTAGTGATGATGAGGAAAACAGGAGTGGGCATAGAGTTCCTTGTTTTCGTATCGACGACGATGAGTAGCGAATGGACTAGCAAAGGTAAATACTATTACTTAATGTTCTTTGTTTTGGTATCTATGGGACTGGTGACCTGATGTGATCAATCTTCTCTCCAGGTAGAAAAATCCTTGAAGATTCTAGGAGCAAAATGATGATACTGATGGTTGTAGCAAGATGATGATCCTGATGGTTGTAGCAAGATGATGATCCTGATGGTTGTAGCAAGATGATGATCCTGATGGTTGTAGCAAAATGATGATCTTGATGGTTGTAGCAATAGTGATGTAGTTATCCCGATTCACAGTGCTTTAAGATTCCAGCAGCAAAATTGAGATGTTATGCTTGCTGTTTTGACCTGAATTGAGATGTTATTGTAGCTGTTATGCTTGCGGTCAAAATGTTGTCTTGTAATGCAAAAGATTGCAAAATGATCATACAGAAGATTTTGTGAACATCTTTAGTTCAAGTTTTGGTCAGAATGTTGTCTTGTAGTTGTTGTGATCATTTAGTAGTTGTTGTGATCATCTTGTAATTGTTTTGGTCAGAATGTTGTCTTGTAGATGCTATTTTAACTGAATTTTGGTTAGAACTGAAGATGCTATTTTAACTGAATTTTGCTTCAACTGAACCCATTTCATTGTGAGCAAAAAAATATGCGCCAGCGGGGACTCAAACCCACGACCGTGCGCTTGTTTCACTATGTTTCTACCACTGGGCTAGGACGAGGCTATTAGTCTTCCACTCTATGCCAACCTTTTTGAATATATCAAACTAGTCAAGTATGAAGCACACACCTCACTGACAAGTGGGCCACTCGACCCACTAGCTGACAAGTGGGACATTTTTCTATTGTACCCAAGCTACCAAAAATATGCGTGTGGCCAAAAAATATGCGCGTGCGGGGGCTCGAACCCACGACCGTGCGCTTATTTCACTGTGTTTCGACCACTGGGCTAGGAAGAGGCTGTTGGTTTTGTAATCTATGCCCACCCTTTTTAATATATCAAACCAGTCACGTAGCAAACACCAAACTCGCTGATAAGTGGACCCGCTCCCTCTCTTTTCCCCACTTCTCCTCACCACTCGACCCGCTCCTCCTCTCCATCAACGGCGCCGCCCACCGCTGCCGGCTCCTTCCTCTCCCACCGCCGGCCTCCCCACCGCCGTCGGCTCCTTCCTCTCCCACCGCCGCTGACTCCTTCCTCTCTCTCTCTCGAGGTATTCATCCTTCCTCTCTCTCTCTCCTTCCTGGTTGGATTAGTTTTCTGCTACTAGTTAGATTAGGGTTCTTGCCGTCGCCTAGATTGGATTAGATTAGATAGGGATTGGATTAGATTAGGGTTTGATTGGGACTGCATTAGATTAGATTAGGGTTGGATTATTGGGGATTGGATTATGTTTCCTCACAGATGTTCTTTAATAGATAGATGCTCCTTTCCAGCTAATATAGCATTGGAGGTGAGTTATTTCTATGGCTTGCTTTAACCAGTGTTGTCCTTCATCATCCAGTGTTGTCGTCATAGCAGGGCTTCATTGTCCATTTGTACATATGAACTGCATTTGTACAGTAGTTAATTCTCTTAAGATAAGTTGTAATGCATGTTTGTCCTTGGGTGTATCTGGCATATTCTCAATATTAAGTGAAAAAGAAGCTTGTCTTTGTACACATTGTTGTTTCTTTTGCCTAGAATCATGGGCTGTGGTCTCTGATTTTTTTTTGTGGAATTCTGTATGGTTTATTTTGACGATCAAGAGATGAATGCCAAAGCATGTTGGATGCTGCTAGTTTTATCTTGATAATCTGGAGGCATCACAAACAAATGGATGTGTTGTTGCATTGAAGCAACTGGCAAGAGGATTATATTGAGGCAGTGAGACACTAGTGTGTTCTAATTTGTTTTTCGTTTTGTAATGTTTTACCCGAGTGGCTAAGCACTGCTATGTAGGTGTACAAATACAATGTGATCATGCTAAGCACTTCTATGTTGGTGCTTATGTTCTGATGTGTACAAATACAATTCTATCTAGGTGTTTGCACTGCTAAGATTTTCTTGATAAACCTAAGATGCATCAAGTATTTCCTGCTATAATTTTCTTCAGTCACACTGTTGTTTTGCTGTGCTTGATAAAACTGAGACTTCTTTCTACTGTAATATTGAAACTGTTGTTTTGTTGTGCACTATTGGTCCATTTATAATAGATATGGTTCTGGTCAATTTATAGTAGATATGGTTCTGGTCAATTTATATTGCTGTGTTCTGGTCAATTTATAATAGATTTTAGTGTTGTTGCTGTTGGTGGTCACCTGATGATGTTGCTGTTGCTGTTGGTGTGCTTGTTTTAGTGTTAGTTTACTATGCTATTGATGTTGATGTGCTTGTTTAATTTACAATGCTGCTTTTCAGATAAGTGAGATGGCTGGCTTGGAAGGTTTCGAGTTCTTCGAGATCGTAATTGAGAAATCTTGCAGTAGGCAGGTATGTTTATCATCACTCATTTCTTTATCATCACTCTGCTGTCTAGTGCTTGATTGCCACAATTTACCACTGCTTGACCCTTGCTGCAGAGGCTGCCTGACAAGTTTGCGAATATGCTCGCCGGTCGTGAGCCCCACAAAGTGAAGCTGCGGGAGGCCGGCAGCGGGCTTCACAGGCTGTGGGAAGTGTTGGTGGTATTTGATGGTGAAGGCCACATATACCTAGGGCCCGGCTGGGAGCATTTCGCCCGCGCCCATGAGCTACAGCTCGGGTACTTCCTTGTCTTCCTCTACGACGGCGACGCCATGTTCACCGTGAAGATGTTCGATAACACCATGTGCCGCATGTACTACCAGCACGACAACGATGCTAGTAAGCTCTCTGCCTCTCTTCTTCCTGTCCTTTTGGCTTCCTCTACCTGCACGACGACAACACCATGTTCACACTTTGTTGCATTTGGCCAGGCAATGGGAGCAGCAGCGGGGATGACGAGGAGCAGAGCGGGGATGACGATGAGGAGCAGAGCGGGGATGACGAGCAGAGCGGGGATGACGAGGAGCAGAGCGGGGATGACAAGGAGCAGCCTATTCTAGCTGACGACTAACATGCTATGGTGGTGGCGGATGACGACCTTGCTATGGTGGTGGCGGACGACGACCTTGCTATGGCGGTGGCGGACGACGACCTCGCGATGGTGGCGGCGCCTACAATCCCACAGCTTGGCAACAGGACCATGCCAATTATGGTAGAGGAGTACATCCGCGTTGGGATTCGCCACTCTGAGCGCACCAGGTTGATGAAGGAGAAGAAGGAGGAGTGAAGGTGTTAAGAAGGTGTTCAGCATGTTAGGTTTAAGCTTGTTAGTGTAATATGAACATGTCAATGTTAAGTATGTCAGGTTTAATTTTGTGCATGCTCATGGATGCTGTATGACAGTGTCATCTAAACAAGTCATGTTTTTGACAATGAATATTCAGTTTGGTAATTGATGGGAATTGAAATTTTTTATGCATGCTCATGGATGAAAGATAAAATTATGGGTTTTTGTGCATACTCATGTATGAAACAATATAAGTTTCATTTTTTGAATGCTAAAAACATGACTCAAACCCTAGCCACGG
Source organism: Triticum aestivum (assembly GCF_018294505.1). Taxonomy (NCBI): domain Eukaryota; kingdom Viridiplantae; phylum Streptophyta; class Magnoliopsida; order Poales; family Poaceae; genus Triticum; species Triticum aestivum. The sequence continues at coordinate 636,508,759 of NC_057806.1, forward strand.
ACGACCGCCGTGACTAAATCCGCCGGTTTTTGAAAACACCGTAAAAATTCAAAGGGTGTGTCTAGGGCACATCTAGATGTGCTCTAGTTATTGCACATCTAAGTGAGTGAATCAAGCATAAAGAGAAAAGAAAAAAGAAAAAGGAAAATATCCACACGAATCTCGACGTAAGATCAATGCCACAGGACTTAGATGTGCAATACTTATGGCACATCTAGATGTGCTTTAGCAAAACTGAAATTCAAAAACCGTTTTTCATTTTTTGAATGCAAAAGACATGCGTTTTTCGTGAAGCGGCTACAAGGAGGGGCACCCCAAACGGCGCCATTCCATGTCTATCTCAAAGTAGACCCTATTTTACGGACGGTCGCCAAAAAGCATGCATTTCCGACCCTCGTAGCTACTCCCGGCAATTCGGACCACCTTCGGCCGATTCAGCTGGAACCGGCTGGAATTTGAACTGCGGGTCCTCCATAGCTTGCCCGTTATTTTCACTAAAAATGCTTTTTAGCTTCACAGGTAGGCATTTCATCACAGAATCGACAACAGATTTGCACGGCTCAAACCCTAGCCACGGACGGTCGCCGCGACGAAATCGGCCGGTTTTTGAAAACACCGTAAAAAATTCAAAAAAAATCAAAAAAATGGGAGACCTCCGCGTCACATCATCAAATGTGGCCTACCAACTAGCAAAAATACTAAACTTGCAATACCGGCGTTTTCTTGAAAAAGTGTTCTCAAAACGACCTACCATGAACGAAGATTCATGGCTTTCAAGCCAAACTAGCAATGATATGGCCGCATCCGTTGAATAGTTTCTGATAATATGCCCAAATTGGGCGCATGCCTCCGTCTTGTGATGGCAAACAATGTTGCCAAAGCGAGGTTCCAACTTGTTTAACAAAAAAACCGTTTTTCATTTTTTGAATGCAAAAGACATGCGTTTTTCGTGAAGCGGCTACAAGGAGGGGCACCCCAAACGGCGCCATTCCATGTCTATCTCAAAGTAGACCCTATTTTACGGACGGTCGCCAAAAAGCATGCATTTCCGACCCTCGTAGCTACTCCCGGCAATTCGGACCACCTTCGGCCGATTCAGCTGGAACCGGCTGGAATTTGAACTGCGGGTCCTCCATAGCTTGCCCGTTATTTTCACTAAAAATGCTTTTTAGCTTCACAGGTAGGCATTTCATCACAGAATCGACAACAGATTTGCACGGCTCAAACCCTAGCCACGGACGGTCGCCGCGACGAAATCGGCCGGTTTTTGAAAACACCGTAAAAAATTCAAAAAAAATCAAAAAAATGGGAGACCTCCGCGTCACATCATCAAATGTGGCCTACCAACTAGCAAAAATACTAAACTTGCAATACCGGCGTTTTCTTGAAAAAGTGTTCTCAAAAACGACCTACCATGAACGAAGATTCATGGCTTTCAAGCCAAACTAGCAATGATATGGCCGCATCCGTTGAATAGTTTCTGATAATATGCCCAAATTGGGCGCATGCCTCCGTCTTGTGATGGCAAACAATGTTGCCAAAGCGAGGTTCCAACTTGTTTAACAAAAAAAACCGTTTTTCATTTTTTGAATGCAAAAGACATGCGTTTTTCGTGAAGCGGCTACAAGGAGGGGCACCCCAAACGGCGCCATTCCATGTCTATCTCAAAGTAGACCCTATTTTACGGACGGTCGCCAAAAAGCATGCATTTCCGACCCTCGTAGCTACTCCCGGCAATTCGGACCACCTTCGGCCGATTCAGCTGGAACCGGCTGGAATTTGAACTGCGGGTCCTCCATAGCTTGCCCGTTATTTTCACTAAAAATGCTTTTTAGCTTCACAGGTAGGCATTTCATCACAGAATCGACAACAGATTTGCACAGCTCAAACCCTAGCCACGGACGGCCGCCGCGACGAAATCGGCCGGTTTTTGAAAACACCGTAAAAAATTCAAAAAAAATCAAAAAAATGGGAGACCTCCGCGTCACATCATCAAATGTGGCCTACCAACTAGCAAAAATACTAAACTTGCAATACCAGTGTTTTCTTGAGCTACTCGGTATGATTTTAACCATGATTTCTACAAAGTTTACAAAACAAACCCTATTTTTTTCTACACCCAAACCCAAAAGGATTTCCCTCCCACACCAAAATTTTCCCTCCACCAAAATTTCCCTCTCCTAAAATTTCCCTCCACTCCCTCCACTCGCTCTCCCACTACCAGGCGGGTCCCACCACTCCCTCTCCCACTAACACGCGGGATCCCCTCCCCTCCCCTCCCAAAATTTCCCCATTCCCCTCCCCTCTCCCCGACGAACCCTAGCTTCTCCCTCCCCGAGCCGCCCCGCCGACGACCACTCCCTCCCCTGCTCCGTGCCGCCCCGCCGCCCGTCCTCTGCTCCGCCCCGACGAATCCCCCCTCCCCTCTCCCCACCCCGCAACCCTAGCCCCTCCTCCTTTGCTCCGCCCTGCCCCGCTCTGCTCCCCAACGACGAATCGCCGCTCCGCTCCTCTACATCGACGACGGTGGTGACAAGAGGGTAGACGCGAGCGACGACTGCGACGACAGGTACTCCTCTCGTTAGGGTTAGGATTTTCTGGTGGTTCGGTGGATCTCATGGTGCATCTTTAGGGTTAGGATTAGGATCTCAGGATCATGGCATCTTCTAGGGTTAGGATCCTGATGGTTAGGGTTAGGATCTCTTGGTGGTTAGGGTTCTTCTTCATGGGGATGGGGATGGGGATGGATTCATGGGGTTAGGATTCATGGGATGATATCCTTCTTGTTCATGGGGTTAGGGTTCATGTCGTTGGTAATGTGATTTTGAGATGGGGATGGATTCATGGGGTTAGGGTTTTGTGGGGAGGTGGTTCTTTAATCTAGATTTTGTATGCTCTATTTTGATTTTGCATCCCTGTCAATGTCGTTGCTTGATGTTTTGTGTTGTCATGTGGATGCCCTGTGGCAGCTCATCCATGGCCTTGTTTGTCATGCAGGTCATTGAGCAGCATCAGGAGGAGGAGCTCAAGCACGGCTACCACAAAAGCAGGTTTTTGTCCATCTCCATCTCCCTCTGCTGCCAATCCTTGTTATGGTTTGTTAATCTTTACTTGTCAGAGTGTATTACTTCAGAGCCATTTGCTTTGTTAATCCTTGTTATGCTTTGTTAATCTGTAGTCATAGCGATTTGCTTGCTTGATGACATTGAAGTTGATGTCTGTAAGAGGTCGTTTGTAGCCATACTAATAGTTAACATGATGTAGTAGTTTTCTCTTTGGAATCCCTAGCAGGTACTAAAGTTTTGGATTATATTGCATATTCCTTTAAAATTTACTTGGCTAGTTTAGTGCCACCTCTTGAGTTAAATAAGAACCTGGAGTAAGCTATTGTGCTGTAATTGTTGTGCCATTGTGTGAAGTATTGATATCCATTTGCATCTTCGTAGAAATGGCTACATGTTCTTTGAGAAATCTTCCTTTGAAGCCTTCTCCCTGTTTTGTATTTGCTAGAACAAGGATGTTATTCTTTTTGGGTGTTCGATTTGTTTTGCTTGCTGTGGCACTCTGTTATTTGTTCTTGATTATGGTCGCCACTAAATCTAAAGCTCTGTAGTTGTTGTTCCCATGCTATCTAGGGTTTGTAGGTTCCCATTCATGTTTGGTTTCTATCTTGTGAGCTCCTGCCATGCTTTGGTTTACATATAGAAAGCTTTCTGCTCACTGTACTACTAGAGTAGTTCATGTAGGTGTGATATATGCTCTCTGGGTTGGTCTAGTTAATTCATGGTGTTCATTACTAAATGATTAAGTCCATCTGCCATTACTGTGAGCTATACTAATACTAGCACGAGACATTGCCATTCCTGCGAGCTATACTAATACTAAATGATTAAGTCCATCTGCCATTCATGGTGTACCTGATAGTGTTGTCACAGTACCAATCATATACTGTAGACCATTGTGCTATACTAATACTAGCACGAGACGTTGTCAGATTTACCACATGATGTATATGTGATCATGTGGGGACTGGGGAAGGAAAGAGAGCGCGGGGTGGGCTCTATCAGCAGTACATGCTTAATTAGGGTTTCCATCAGCAGTACTTGCTAGTATTAGTATAACTTGGAGAAGAAGCTACTTGCTTGCTTATTAATTAGGGTTTGTATCAATAGTACTTGCTTGCTTCTCTTCAATTTCCTTCATTGCTTGCTTGTTTCTATCAGTAGCACTTTGCTTGCTTGCTTGCTTGTATTAGTAGCACTTATGCACTTTGCTTACTTGCTACTAGTGTACATGCATGCTTGTTTAGTGCACTTACATGTTTTCTTAATTAATAACACTAGATCACTGTATTGTTTATCCATCAAGTTTGTTTCACATGTATTACATGTATGTGCATGATGGTCCAAATGCTTTCCTTTATTGATACAAGTGCATCATTTTACTTTATCCCTGTTGTATCTGATTGTTGTTTATTCTATTTTGCAAGCACCACCTCAAGATCATCCATGGCAAGGAGGACAAGGTCAAGCATGAGGCCAACCGTTGGTATGCAACTTGCTCCTTGTGGTTATACTGTCAGTTTCATAAAATCTGTGTCTTAATATGCTAAGTGAAATGTATTGCTGCAATCTGAATAAGCTGGCTTAATTGTGCCTGTGTGCTGTTAGTCTTCCTTACCTGAATAACTAGGATTAAATGATAATAAAATTTCATAAGATATGTTTGGCTGTCTGTCCATGCATTCCAAACATTCACCTAATAGTTACGTTTCCTTTATCATGCAAAGAAGAGCCTCTCACCGAGTACGAGAAGGTTAGGGCTAGAAATATCATGAGGAACAATCGGATGTTCCAGTCCCTTGGCATCGGTGCAATAGCGTCGATGATTAGGAAAACAAATGGTGTACAAGAAGGTAGAAGTGATGAGGTTCAAGAGGGTAGTGGAGTTATCAATGATGACCCAGAGTACAATCCTAAGGAGGATGAAGTTATTGATGGAGAGGAAGTGGATGATGTTGTAGTCAACAAGATTGTTAAGGTGCAAACTCTGTCTTGCTTGGAGGGTTGGGGTTCTGTTATTCTATGTTATTCCTTGTGCTCACATATTTCTCTTGTGATCTAATGCTTTTTTCCGTGCTGTTTATACGAGGCACTGAAGGAATCTAGGACGAAGAGGCCTGGTGTTAAGAAGACAGTCAGCAAGAAGAACAAGAGCTCAGAAACATCTGCTGCAATGCCTCCAGGAAGGGTGATGGCCCCAGCTCCAGGACAAAAAAGAGGATCCTGGAACCTGATGAACCTGCCCTTGATAGAGTCACAAGGCAGAAAGCAAGGATGGCGACTGCGACGGACCATCAGGAAAGTATGCTGCGCATGGACTCTCAGACCTCGGTGCAAACGGGTGATGAGTTGCCGCCCATGGATGAAGGAACCACTCTCAGCATGGATGGAAGTGGCACTGTCTGCCTAGATGAAGCAGGAACCATCTGCATTGATGAAGCAGGCACTGTCCACACAGACCTCAGCCCTGTTGCACCTTCTATTGACAGGAACGCTGTCATCAATGAAGAAGAACAGCAGCTTGTGCTTCAATCAGGCAAGTTGACCTTTGCAATGCTATCTTTTACTAGTGCATTTTCCAAATGGAATGATCATGTATGCTTTTGTCGATTCCTGCATTTGTCGATTTCTATTCTAATTTATGAGTTCAGTTTCATTTTCAGATGCAATGACTCCCAAGACTAGACTTAGAAAGGGCAAAGGGCTAGAGAGGATCACCAAGTCGCTTGGTAGCAAGGTGCCTATCCAAATTGCCGAAGGGATGATTCGTCCAGAGAAGCCTCTGCAGGCAGCAAAGCTTGCTTCTGAGTGTGGACTCGTTGCAAAAAGCCATCTTCCGGTTCTTCCTCACTTCAAGCTATACAAAAAAATGCTAGTCTATTGGAGAACTACATTGGGAAAGTTGCTGTAAGCTACTTGTTTCATAGTTAATGTGCTATCTATTTTCTGTTACACCTATGCATGATCACTAATATTGTTCCTACCTTGTTTGCTATCTTGGTAGGCAAATTTTGAGATGAACCCGGACTCGGAGACCATCAAGACCTCGTGCAAAGATATTCTGCAGAAATATTCAAAGAACAGACGCCATCAGATCAAGAAGAAGTATTTTGATACCGTAGCCGCAAATAAAGTCAGCATTAAGTCTCCGGTGCCTGATCTAACGGATGGTGAATGGCAAGCTCTGGTGGAGATGTGGTCTACCCCAAGACACAAGGTTTGTCTCTGCTTTGTTTGATGCTTTATGTTCTGCACATGATATGCTAGTGCTAGATCATGCTGACAGTATGCTTTTTTGTAGGAAACCTGTGTGTCGAACAAGATGAATCGAGAAAAAGTCGTGTACAATCACAGAACTGGTTCCAGGCACTACACAGCACACATTTTTGCCACTGTGAGAACTCTTCTCTAGAGACCTTACCGTTTGATCCTCATTGAATAACATTTCTGATTCTTGCTGAATAACATTTTGATTTTTGTTGAAAAACATTTCAGAAAGAAGAGCGTAAGGGTGAGGAGCTGTCTGCGATTGACTTGTTTAAGGCCACCCACAACAGCAAGAAGCACGGGTTTTCGGAGCCAGTCAAGACTGCTATAGTAAGTCACTCCATGCTTTGCCCTGTTTGATTCACAACCAGCTTTGATGCTTTGATGATTTGATGTTGTTTGATTCGGAGCCAGTCAAGAACACACGCTATGTTCCATGCTTTGATGTTGTTTGATAGTTCAACAAAGATATCAGAACTTGCTGTAGCTATTTGATGCATTTTTATGATATGATGAAATTTGATCTGAATGTTAGTTTGATGATCGGCTCACTCGGGAAGCCATCTTATATAGAACCACCATTCTAGGCTTAATGAAGTGATCATATTGTTCCAATTGCATGTCTCCAGGTCACTAGTCATCATCTTCTTGTATAGATTTTGTGTGTTGGTTTGGTTACTTCGAATAATCGATTTGTGTGCTGGTTTGGTTTCTCTTGCTTGGTTTGGTTTGCAAAATGTGAAATAGATCTCCCACTAATGCCTATCATTTTCCTCCATATGCTAGCTTGAGATGGAAAAAATGAAGGACGCGCCGGTACCAGAAGGTGAGTAGCCAAAGTCTGCTGTTGAAATTGTCGAACAAGTCCTCAAGACCGAAGTCAAGCAAAGCACATTCCTCAGGAATGTTGGGCTCCAGTCATCTAGGAACAACTCCCGCAAAGCAACAACTGAAGTTGCTGCTCATGTTCGTGACCTTGAGTAGAAGCTGGAGAGGTCTCAGCTTCAAGCTGAAGTGATGCAAGAAGAATTGGCGGCAATCAAGATGAAGGCGGAAGAATCTGAAGCTGCACGCGACAAGGAACTTGAGCTGCTGCGCAAGAAGTCTCAAGAGCAGGAAGAGCAGTTAGCCCACTTGATGGCTCTCTTTGGAGCTAAGGCAGTTTGATGGCTGTGCAGTTTGTCTTTGAGCTGCTAAGGTAGTTGCATTGCTGCCTAGTTTGATGGCTGTGAACCTCTTTGTCTTTGAGCATTTTGTTGCATTGCTGCCTAGTTTGAACCTATGAAGTTATGTGAACCTGTGAAGTTATGTGATCTAGTGAACCTGTGAAGTTATGTGAACCTGTGAAGTTATGTGATCTTGTGAACCTCTGTTTATTTTCTGTGAAGTTATGTGGATCACTTGTGCACCTGGGCCTTGCTGTTTGAACCTGGGCTTGTGGATCACTTCTGCACCTGGGCCTTTCTGTTTATAGTTATGAAAAATAAGAACCTGGGCTCTAAAAAGGCCGAGGCCCAAACAAGATTTAGACTAAAAAGGCTTGGGCCTAAAAAAAGAAATGACTGTAAGATTTTTTTTACAAAAGGCTGCATAACACAAAATAAAAAGGCCAAGGCCCAAATTCGAACTAGACTAAAAAGGCTGTGGCCCAAAACAATAGTGGAATATAAAAATAATTCAGCAGAAAAAGGCTCCATTCCCAGAAAATAAAAGGCCAAATTATTGGGCCAGGCCCATGTAGATAAGCAAAATAAAGAGAAAAAAATTAAATGGCCTGAATTACTGGGCTTGGCCCATTAAGAGGGCTGAAATGGACCGGGCTGATTTTATTTTACGACCTTTTCATTTGGTCGTAAGTCTCCCACGTCAGCTTGCCACGGTGGATCTGACGTGGTGTGGTCGGATTGCTAGTGACCAAAACAGATGGTCGTTAAATCTACGACCTTTTTTTGGTCATAAACGTTTGCGACCATTCGAGAAGAAAGGTCGCTATAGTCAGTTTATGATGGCCAGCTTTTGACCTTATGTTTTTGGTCACAAAAAGGTCACAAATGGAAATTTGTGACCATTCAGTGACCAATAGTGGTGGTCACAAGTTGACATATTTCTTGTAGTGATCGCTATGTGATTAATACCCAAAGAGTACTAAGGTGTGATCATGTTTTGCTTGTGAGGGAAGTTTAGTCAACGGGTCTGCCACATTCAGATCCGTATGTATTTTGCAAATTTCTATGTCAACAATGCTCTGCACGGAGCTACTCTAGCTAATTGCTCCCACTTTCAATATGTATCCAGATTGAGACTTTGAGTCATCTGGATCAGTGTCAAAACTTGCATCGACGTAACCCTTTACGTCGAACCTTTTGTCACCTCCATAATCGAGAAACATATCCTTATTCCACTAAGGATAATTTTGACCAATGTCCAGTAATCTACTCCTAGATCACTATTGTACTCCCTCACCAAACACATGGCAGGGTATACAATAGGTCTGGTACACAGCATGGCATACTTTATAGAACCTATGGCTGAGGCATAGGGAATGAATTTCATTCTCTCTCTATCTTCTGCCGTGGTCGGGTTTTGAGTCTTACTCAGTTTCACACCTTGTAACATAGGCAAGAACTCTTTCTTTGACTGTTCCATTTTGAACTACTTCAAAATCTTGTCAAGGTATGTACTCATTGAAAAACTTATTAAGCGTCTTGATCTATCTCTATAGATATTGATGCTCAATATGTAAGCAGCTTCACCGAGGTCTTTCTTTGAAAAACTCCTTTCAAACATTCCTTTATGCTTTGCAGAATAATTCTACATTATCTCTGATCAACAATATGCATTCACATATACTTATCAAAAATGTCTGTAGTTCTCCCACACTTTCTTTAAATAATTTCACCGCAGTCATGTATCAAGTGACTATATGCTTTAGATCAACTTATCAAGCGTTATTTCCAACTCGATCTTGCACAGCCATAATGATCGCTGGAGCATTTCTATTTTCAGTTAGATATTTCTTTGAGCATTGTCTAAACCTTCTGCATGCATTGTAGCGACCCGACCCGAATGGATCAAGTGCTCTGTGCTCAGGTGTCATCCCTGGATCAGTAATGCTGACACCACACAGTACATCGAAGGATTTATAGCAGAGTGGCAATCACACACTTATTACATCGTTGTCTCAAAGAGAACTTATTACAATAAATATGGCTTAAGGCCATCTAATATCGATAACAGCGGAAGACTCGGAAGATAAATGGGTCCATCAACTCCAACGGCATCACTGAGTATAGAACCACGACCTAAAAGCACCTTACTCGTCGTCTGAAAAGTCTGCAACATGAGAAGTTGCAGCCCGAAAACGGGTCAGCACATGGAATATGCTGGCAATGTAACACATAGAGAGTAATGGAATGAAACAGCTATACTATATGCATATATGGCTGGTGGAAAGCTCTATGGTTACAGTTTTGCGTAAAGCCAGTTTTTCCCTACTGCAAAGGAATAAATTTATTTAACTATCATGGTAGTTGTTGAAACATCGAGAATGGTTGACAGCATTCCGATCCCAATTAAGTGAACAATTAAAACCCAACAACATTAATTAGAAGTAACATGTTGAGATTCACATGATATTCAAGTACTAGATACTCAAGTTGTCCATAACCGGGGACACGGCTAATCATGATTAGTTTGTACACTCTGCAGAGGTTTGCGCACTTTTCCCCACATGACTCGATCGCCTCCGTTTGTTTTCTCGCACTACATGGTGTTTGAGAAACGGATGACCGAGACATAGTCTTTCAGAAGCGCTAGCACCTTACATGTGGGGTAGACCGTACCACCTACAACCCCTACATCTGCTAGTCCACCCCGTAAGAGTTCGCACAACTTAGTCAACTATGCCAGAGCCCATAGTAGCATGTGGCTGCACACGGAAGTTTCTAGCATGAATGATCTTATGATCCCTTTGAGCCTGGGTGGCGGTCCAAAATAAAACAGGCAAGTCCTGATAGACATCAGGTGCCTCAATCCACCCAGATGTGTGTTTAAGTTGCCACCTTAGATAAACCATTAAAATTATCAACTCACATCTGTCATGGATATCACTCACCCAATCCACGTCTACTAGCATAGCATGGCATAATAAGCAAACGTAGAAGTAACTCCCAAAGGTTTCATAATAATACAGGTAATAGGTACTACCTCATCTACTTCCCATCCCACAATTTAATTAGATCCTAATCATGCAATGTGTGAGGATTGATCTAATGCAATAAAACATGGGTTGTAGAAAAGGTATGATCAAAGTGTTACTTGCCTTGCTGATGATCCGCGAGACCTAGGGTTTCGAAGTAACAAGCGGCGCAATCCGGGTGATCTATCGCAGACAAACAACAAGCATACAATAAGTACTCATCTAATGCACAGGTAAAACTCGAACAAGAGAACGAACCAGAAAGTTCAACTTAAGAACTCCGGTTGCAAAGAAAGAAAGAACCGAACAGACGACGGAAAACAAACGGCGGAAGAAAACAACTCGGTTCTAGCAAGTTGAAACTAGGTCAAATTTTACCGGGGCAAAAACTTGTTTAAGTTGATTAGACGGAACGGCGGTTTCGAAACGAAACTCCAGGCGCTTGAATCACCTGATTCCGATAAACGAGCGAGAAGAAAGACTAGAACGAAGATCGGATCTGAGATCGCGATCGCGGAATAAATCCGACGAAAAGAAAGAGACGAACGGTTAAACGAACGGGCGTCGTTAACCGGGGAATAATCGGTGATCACGTTCGTTGAGACGAACGGTCCGAAAGAAGAACGAAAACCGATCTAGGGTTTTCGGAAAAAAACCGAAAAAGAAACGGAAAACCGATCTAGGGTTTCGAAGAAAACCGAAACAAAAACCGAAGAAAAAGAAAAGAATCGGAGAGAAAACGGAACGGTTCTTTTAGGAAAAACCGGACCGGGAAGAAAAAGAGAGGCGCGGCTACCTCGGAGGCGGGCTCCGGGCGCGGCGGCTAAGGCGGCGCGGCGGCTTAGGCGCGGCGGCGCGGCTAGGCGGCGGCTGGGGCTGCGCGCTGCTGCTTGCTGGGCTTAGGAGGAGAGGGGGCTTGGGAGAGGGCTTGGGTTTGATGTGAGGAGAGGGGGGGTTGGGTATTTATATAGGTGAGGGGGGGTTACTTGGGGTAGGGGACAAGAAAAGAAGAAACAAGGAAAGAGGGGCTAGGCCAAGTCCTAGGGACTCGGCTAGAGGCGAGGCGGCGGCCTGGCGCCTGGCGCCTGGCGCTGGCGCGCGGGGCTGGGGGCGCGCGGCTGGCTGGGCCTTTGGCCCGGCTGGCCTGCGGAGTTTTTTTTTAAATCGGTTCGCGCGCAGAAAAACAAAGAAAAAGAAACTAAACGAACTCCGAAAAATTCTAAAGTAAATTTTCCCCGACTCCTAAAAATGAGTCGAACAAAATGAACTTTTCTCCGGGCCTAAAATGCAATTTTTGAAAACACGCATTTTTCCCTATCCAAAGAAACAAACAAAACTCCGGCAAAACCAAAATTTGATTTATTTATTAAATCTTCATTTTTCCTAACTTTGGGAAAGTCATATTATTCCCTCTCTCATATTTTGATATCGGAAAAATAATTGAAGATGAAATAAATAAATCAAATGATCCTCTTTTCAAATTTGAGAAAACTCTCAAATATGAAAATAACGAAATCTCCAACTCTCTCCGAAGGTCCTTGAGTTGCGTGAAATTTCTAGGATCAACCAAAATGCAAGAAAATATGATATGCATGATGATCTAGTGTATAACATTCCAAATTGAAAATTTGGGATGTTACAAACCTACCCCCCTTAAGATGAATCTCGCCCTCGAGATTCGGGTTGGCTAGAAAATAGGTGAGGGTGGTCCTTGAGCAAATCTTCTTCTCTCTCCCAGGTGGCTTCATCCTCTGAGTGGTGGTTCCACTGAACTTTGCAAAACTTGATAACCTTGCTGCGAGTAACTCTACTGGCATAATCGAGAATCTTGACTGGCTTCTCCTCATATGTTAGGTCATCCTTTAACTAAATTGCTTCGAGTGGCACGGTATCTCTTAGCGGTACCTCCGCCATCTCGGCATGACATTTCTTCAGCTGAGAAACATGGAATACATCATGAACTCCTGACAGTCCCTCTGGTAATTCCAACTTATAAGCGACTTCTCCCATACGTTGCAAGATCTTATACGGTCCAACGAAACGCGGTGCTAACTTTCCCTTAACTCCAAAGCGCTTAACTCCTCGAAGTGGGGATACTCGAAGATAAACTCTGTCTCCGGTTTCGTAAACTGTCTCCTTGCGTTTAGAATCTGCGTAGCTCTTCTGCCTGGACTGGGCTACCTTGAGCCTATCGCGAATCAACTTAACTTTCCGTTCAGACTCCTTAATCAAATCTGGTCCAAAGAATTGACGGTCTCCAACTTCGTCCCATGACAACGGTGTCCTGCACCTCCTTCCGTATAAAGCTTCGAAAGGTGCCATCTTCAAACTGGTTTGGTAACTGTTGTTATAAGAAAACTCCGCATACGGCAAGTTATCGTCCCAACTAGATCCATAATCTAGTGCACAAGCTCTCAGCATATCTTCCAAAATCTGATTGACTCTCTCGGTCTGTCCATCTGTCTGCGGATGAAAAGCTGTGCTGAACTCTAGTCTGGTTCCTAAAGTTTCATGCAACTGATTCCAAAACTTTGAGGTAAATTGGGTTCCTCTATCTGATACGATACTCCTCGGAACTCCATGCAAACAAATGATCCTAGTCATGTATATCTTCGCCAACTTAGCACTGGTGTAAGTGGTCTTAACTGGAATAAAATGTGCTACCTTTGTCAAACGATCAACTACTACCCATATCGAGTCATAGCCTGCTTTCGTCCTGGGTAGTCCTGTGATAAAATCCATGCCTATCTTATCCCACTTCCATTCGGGTATCGGCAATGGTTGTAACAATCCTGCTGGCTTCTGATGCTCTGCCTTTACTCTCTGACATACGTCACAAACTGCTACATATGCTGCAATATCCTTCTTCATTCCGGTCCACCAGAATGTTTCCTTCAAATCCAAATACATCTTGGTATTCCCTGGGTGAATCGAATACGGTGAATCATGTGCCTCTTGCAAAATCAACTTCCTGATCTCCGGGTCATTTGGCACATAAACACGGTCCTCAAACCATAGGGTATCGTGCTCATCCTCACGAAATCCCTTTGCTTTTCCTTCGCTCAATTTCTCTTTTATAGCAGCAATCTCCTTGTCAGATTTCTGAGCTTCTCTGATTTTATCCATCAATGTTGACTGAATCTCCAATGCTGCTACATAGCCTCTCGGAACTATTTCCAAACATAGCTCACGAAGGTTTTCTGCTAACTCCTTGGGTATTTTCCCCGTCATTAGAGTATTGACATGGCTCTTACGGCTCAATGCGTCAGCTACTACATTAGCTTTTCCGGGATGGTAATGCAATCTCATGTCATAATCCTTGATGAGCTCCAACCATCTCCTTTGTCTGAGGTTCAACTCCTTCTGCGTGAAAATGTACTTCAAACTCTTGTGATCCGTGTACACCTCACAATGATTTCCAATGAGGAAATGTCTCCACGTCTTCAATGCATGCACTACGGCTGCTAACTCCAAATCATGCGTGGCATAATTCAACTCATGAGGCTTCAGTTGCCGTGAAGCATACGAAACAACTCTCCCTTCCTGCATAAGCACTGCTCCAAGTCCTCGACGTGAAGCGTCGCAATACACCTCATAATCCTTGGTCTGATCTGGCAAAATCAATACTGGTGAGGTAACCAAACGTTTCTTCAACTCCTGGAAACTAGCCTCACACTCCTCAGTCCATTTGAACTTAGTATCCTTCTTCAACAACTCCGTCATAGGCTTTGCAATCTTTGAGAAATTCTCAATGAATCTCCGGTAGTATCCTGCGAGTCCAAGAAAACTTCGGATCTCTCCAACTGTTGTTGGTGCTTCCCATTCGGTTACGGTCTCAACCTTTGTGGGGTCAACTGCTATACCTTCTCCGGATATAACGTGTCCGAGGAATCCAACTTCCTTTAACCAAAACTCACATTTGCTGAATTTGGCGTATAACTGATGTTCCCTTAGTTTCTCCAAAACCAAACGCAAATGTTCCTTATGCTCCTCTTCATTCTTTGAATAAACCAGGATGTCATCAATGAACACTACGACGAACTTATCCAAAAACTCCATAAACACTTTGTTCATCAGGTTCATAAAATAGGCAGGTGCGTTAGTCAATCCAAATGACATAACGGTATACTCATACAGTCCATATCTCGTGGTGAATGCTGTCTTAGGTATGTCCTGCTCTCGAATCTTCAATTGATGGTACCCTGATCGCAAATCGATCTTGGAAAACACTTTAGCTCCTTGCAACCGATCAAACAGATCGTTGATCATTGGCAGTGGGTACTTGTTCTTGATGGTTACTTCATTCAATCCCCGATAATCTACAACCATCCTTAATGATCCATCCTTCTTTTCCACTAGAAGTACGGGTGATCCCCAAGGCGAAGAACTTGGGCGAATGTAACCTTTATCCAATAACTCCTTAATCTGATTCTTAATTTCCACCAAATCCTTTGCTGGCATCCGGTACGGTCGCTTCGATATTGGGCCTGTACCTGGCAATAACTCAATCAAAAACTCAATGTCTCTATCCGGTGGCATGCCTGGTAATTCCTCAGGAAATACATCAGGAAAATCCTTTACCACTGGTACTTCTTCTTGCACAACTCCTGTTAGGCAGTTTACTTGTGTCCTGTTTGGCACATGCCGGGATACATACTTGATCCTTCTTCCTTCTGGTGTGGTAAGCAAAATTGACTTACTAGCACACTCAATATTCCCTTCATACTTTGATAACCAATCCATGCCTAATATCACATCCAATCCTTGAGATTCCAATACTATTAGGTCTGAGGGAAAAACATAGTTACCAATCCTTAATGGTAACCGATCACACCATCGTCTAGCCATAAACTCCGCTCCTGGTGAGCTTACTAACATGGGTGACCTAAGGGCTTGGGTTGGCAGGTTATACTTATCCACAAATCCCCTTGATATGTATGAATGCGATGCACCAGTGTCAAAAAGAACGAGTGCAGTAAATGACTTAACCAAAAACTTACCGATTACTGCATCGGGCTGATCTTCAACCTCCTCCACATTAACGTGGTTCACCTGTCCCCTATTGAAAGGGTTCGGCTTCTTCCCAGAGCTTCCATTGCCATTTCCATTCTGGCCTTCAGGACATTCATTGGCATAATGTCCGGTCTTGGAACACTTGAAACAAGTGACTTGACTCAGGTCTCTCTTGGTTGGGGTCGATGGGGTGGTCCGGTTCTGGCCGTTGCTTCCTCCATTCCCATTACCATTCTTGTGGCCATTATGGTTGTGCGAGCTACCTCCTCCATGGGTATGCTGAAACTGAAATCCCGGTTTAGGGGTAAAACGGGGCTTCTGCTGGGCTCCAGAGTTATACTTCCCCTGTCCATACTTCCTCTTACGGTTCTCAATCTGCTGTTGCTTCCCTTCAATCATGATGGCACGATCTACCAACTCCTGGTAGTTGTTGAAACTCGCTACCATCAACTTCATGCTTAGTTCATCATTCAGTCCTTCCAGAAACTTCTCCTGCTTAGCTGCATCCGTAGCAACGTCATCTGGGGCATAACGTGCTAACTTGCTGAAATCGTCAACGTACTGGCCAACTGTCCTTCCTCCTTGGCGTAAGTTGCGAAACTCACGCTTCTTCATGGCCATAGCTCCTGCTGAAACATGGGCAGTGCGGAAAGCTTGCTGAAACTGATCCCATGTGACAGTGTCAACTGGGTAAGTGGCTGTGAAATTCTCCCACCATGCTGCCGCGGGTCCGTCAAGCTGGTGAGCGGCAAACTTCACTTTCTCACCATCCGTGCATCCTGCAGTGGTCAACTCCCTTCCTATCTTGCGGAGCCAATCGTCTGCTACTATTGGCTCGGTGCTACTGGAAAACACCGGCGGATTCAGCCTAAGGAAACGGGCTAAGTGGTCAACAGGTGGTGGTGGTGGTGGGTTGTTGTTGTTGTTCTGCTGGTTCTGGACTAACATCTGCATCAATTGATTCTGCTGCTGGATCAACTGAGTGAGCTCCGGTGGGAATCCATTGTCACGTCTCGGAGGCATCTGAGGGTTTAGAAAAGACGAGAATTAAGAATAGAGTGAGGTCTAAAGGGAAAACACTACCCCAATGCACATGAGCAAATGCACACAAAATCACTTCATTCAATCAAACAAGGGCTTACAATCGGTCTAAACTATCGCAAAAGTGCTCGAACTATAATGTTTACATGGGGGAATACTACTACTATCTGGTGGTCATCTAGAAATTTGAACCGGTGGAAGACTCCATGATATCTGCTCCAGCTTCGTCTTCAAAGTCGGGTTCACTTGGATCCGAATCGGTGTCGTCGATGATGATGTAGTTGTCCGGACATGCGACGTACTCGTCTTCCTCCTGGATGCTAACTTCCTCTTGAGTTCTTCAATCTCCTGCTTAAGATCGCCATTGTGTCTTGCTAGAGCTACGATCTCGTCCATGTAGTCCTTGCGTGTAGACTTCAGTTCTCCTTCTAGCTCGATGATCCTTGCCTTCGCATTCTTCAACTCTATCATATCATTGCACATCTGGTTCTCGTGGCGTCGAATGTGCTGGTTTAACTCCTGGATGAAAGATGCAATGGATCTATCCTTCTTGGTGCTGACTAACTCCCATTGTTCATCTCGGCGTCCGCAAATCTGGTAGATAGTGTCCTTGAGGTCTTCTTGATAAACTTCTCCAATGCGTCCTATGGTGATATGAGCTGCCATGCTCCTTCCCAGACTCCAGGTTGGTGCATTGAAAACACTATCTATAGGCTTCGTGATTGGCGCGAATGTCCTTCCCGGAACGTGAGCTTGAATCTTCCAGCGCTCCTCTTCAGGCAGAGTGGCGTTGAAGGTTCCCGTGAAGCTTGGTAATCCAATGTTCAGGTACTTGGTGACTTCCTTCAGGTGAAATCCAAATGGTGTGCCTTCATCCGGTTGAGCGTACTTAATCTTCGCGTTCGTCATCCTAAAAGAGTAGAAAAGATGAGGAGTTAGAAAATGAGAAGAGAATGGTGATCTATGGCTTTAACTTAGTGGTCGTGTCCTACAGTCAGCGTGTGCTCTGATACCATCTCTGTAGCGACCCGACCCGAATGGATCAAGTGCTCTGTGCTCAGGTGTCATCCCTGGATCAGTAATGCTGACACCACACAGTACATCGAAGGATTTATAGCAGAGTGGCAATCACACACTTATTACATCGTTGTCTCAAAGAGAACTTATTACAATAAATATGGCTTAAGGCCATCTAATATCGATAACAGCGGAAGACTCGGAAGATAAATGGGTCCATCAACTCCAACGGCATCACTGAGTATAGAACCACGACCTAAAAGCACCTTACTCGTCGTCTGAAAAGTCTGCAACATGAGAAGTTGCAGCCCGAAAACGGGTCAGCACATGGAATATGCTGGCAATGTAACACATAGAGAGTAATGGAATGAAACAGCTATACTATATGCATATATGGCTGGTGGAAAGCTCTATGGTTACAGTTTTGCGTAAAGCCAGTTTTTCCCTACTGCAAAGGAATAAATTTATTTAACTATCATGGTAGTTGTTGAAACATCGAGAATGGTTGACAGCATTCCGATCCCAATTAAGTGAACAATTAAAACCCAACAACATTAATTAGAAGTAACATGTTGAGATTCACATGATATTCAAGTACTAGATACTCAAGTTGTCCATAACCGGGGACACGGCTAATCATGATTAGTTTGTACACTCTGCAGAGGTTTGCGCACTTTTCCCCACATGACTCGATCGCCTCCGTTTGTTTTCTCGCACTACATGGTGTTTGAGAAACGGATGACCGAGACATAGTCTTTCAGAAGCGCTAGCACCTTACATGTGGGGTAGACCGTACCACCTACAACCCCTACATCTGCTAGTCCACCCCGTAAGAGTTCGCACAACTTAGTCAACTATGCCAGAGCCCATAGTAGCATGTGGCTGCACACGGAAGTTTCTAGCATGAATGATCTTATGATCCCTTTGAGCCTGGGTGGCGGTCCAAAAAAAACAGGCAAGTCCTGATAGACATCAGGTGCCTCAATCCACCCAGATGTGTGTTTAAGTTGCCACCTTAGATAAACCATTAAAATTATCAACTCACATCTGTCATGGATATCACTCACCCAATCCACGTCTACTAGCATAGCATGGCATAATAAGCAAACGTAGAAGTAACTCCCAAAGGTTTCATAATAATACAGGTAATAGGTACTACCTCATCTACTTCCCATCCCACAATTTAATTAGATCCTAATCATGCAATGTGAGAGGATTGATCTAATGCAATAAAACATGGGTTGTAGAAAAGGTATGATCAAAGTGTTACTTGCCTTGCTGATGATCCGCGAGACCTAGGGTTTCGAAGTAACAAGCGGCGCAATCCGGGTGATCTATCGCAGACAAACAACAAGCACACAATAAGTACTCATCTAATGCACAGGTAAAACTCGAACAAGAGAACGAACCAGAAAGTTCAACTTAAGAACTCCGGTTGCAAAGAAAGAAAGAACCGAACAAGAAACGGAAAACAAACGGCGGAAGAAAACAACTCGGTTCTAGCAAGTTGAAACTAGGTCAAATTTTACCGGGGCAAAAACTTGTTTAAGTTGATTAGACGGAACGGCGGTTTCGAAACGAAACTCCAGGCGCTTGAATCACCTGATTCCGATAAACGAGCGAGAAGAAAGACTAGAACGAAGATCGGATCTGAGATCGCGATCGCGGAATAAATCCGACGAAAAGAAAAGAAGAACGGTTAAACGAACGGGCGTCGTTAACCGGGAAAAATCGGTGATCACGTTCGTTGAGACGAACGGTCCGAAAGAAGAACGAAAACCGATCTAGGGTTTTCGGAAAAAAACCGAAAAAGAAACGGAAAACCGATCTAGGGTTTCGGAAGAAAACCGAAACAAAAACCGGAAGAAAAAGAAAAGAATCGGAGAGAAAACGGAACGGTTCTTTTAGGAAAAACCGAGGGGAAGAAAAAGAGAGGCGCGGCTACCTCGGAGGCGGCTCCGGGCGCGGCGGCTAAGGGGGCGCGGCGGCTTAGGCGGGGGCGGCGCGGTAGGCGGCGGCTTGGGGCTGCGGCGCTGCTTGCTGCGGCTTAGGAGGAGAGGGGCTTGGGGTTTTGATGTGAGGAGAGGGGGGGGTTGGGGTATTTATATAGGTGAGGGGGGGGTTACTTGGGGTAGGGGCAAGAAAAGAAAAGAAACAAGGAAAGAGGGCTAGCCTAGAGTCCTAGGGACTCGGCTAGAGGCGAGGCGGCGGCCTGGCGCCTGGCGCCTGGCGCTGGCGCGCGGGGAGGCTGGGGCCGCGGCGGCTGGCTGGGCCTTGGCCCGGCTGCCTGGGGATTTTTTTTAAATCGGTTCGCGCGCAGAAAAACAAAGAAAGAAAATCTAAACGAACTCCAAAATTCTAAAGTAAATTTTCCCCGACTCCTAAAAATGAGTCGAACAAAATGAACTTTACTCCGGGCCTAAAATGCAATTTTTGAAAACGCGCATTTTTCCCTATCCAAATAAAAGCAAACAAAACTCCGGCAAAACCAAAATTTGATATTCATTAAATCTTCATTTTTCCTAATTTGGGAAAGTCATATTATTCCCTCTCTATATTTTGATATTGGAAAAATAATTGAAGATGAAATAAATAAATCAAATGATCCTCTTTTCAAATTTGAGAAAACTCTCAAATATGAAAATAACGAAATCTCCAACTCTCTCCGAGGGTCCTTGAGTTGCGTGAAATTTCTAGGATCAACCAAAATGCAAGAAAATATGATATGCATGATGATCTAGTGTATAACATTCCAAATTGCAAATTTGGGATGTTACAAACCTACCCCCCTTAAGATGAATCTCGCCCTCGAGATTCGGGTTGGCTAGAAAATAGGTGAGGGTGGTCCTTGAGCAAATCTTCTTCTCTCTCCCAGGTGGCTTCATCCTCTGAGTGGTGGTTCCACTGAACTTTGCAAAACTTGATAACCTTGCTGCGGGTAACTCTGCTGGCATAATCGAGAATCTTGACTGGCTTCTCCTCATATGTTAAGTCATCCTTCAACTGAATCGCTTCGAGTGGCACGGTATCTCTTAGCGGTACCTCCGCCATCTCGGCATGACATTTCTTCAGCTGAGAAACATGGAATACATCATGAACTCCTGACAGTCCCTCTGGTAATTCCAACTTATAAGCGACTTCTCCCATACGTTGCAAGATCTTATACGGTCCAACGAAACGCGGTGCTAACTTTCCCTTAACTCCAAAGCGCTTAACTCCTCGAAGTGGGGATACTCGAAGATAAACTCTGTCTCCGGTTTCGTAAACTGTCTCCTTGCGTTTAGAATCTGCGTAGCTCTTCTGCCTGGACTGGGCTACCTTGAGCCTATCGCGAATCAACTTAACTTTCCGTTCAGACTCCTTAATCAAATCTGGTCCAAAGAATTGACGGTCTCCAACTTCGTCCCATGACAACGGTGTCCTGCACCTCCTTCCGTATAAAGCTTCGAAAGGTGCCATCTTCAAACTGGTTTGGTAACTGTTGTTATAAGAAAACTCCGCATACGGCAAGTTATCGTCCCAACTAGATCCATAATCTAGTGCACAAGCTCTCAGCATATCTTCCAAAATCTGATTGACTCTCTCGGTCTGTCCATCTGTCTGCGGATGAAAAGCTGTGCTGAACTCTAGTCTGGTTCCTAAAGTTTCATGCAACTGATTCCAAAACTTTGAGGTAAATTGGGTTCCTCTATCTGATACGATACTCCTCGGAACTCCATGCAAACAAATGATCCTAGTCATGTATATCTTTGCCAACTTAGCACTGGTGTAAGTGGTCTTAACTGGAATAAAATGTGCTACCTTCGTCAAACGATCAACTACTACCCATATCGAGTCATAGCCTGCTTTGTCCTGGGTAGTCCTGTGATAAAATCCATGCCTATCTTATCCCACTTCCATTCGGGTATCGGCAATGGTTGTAACAATCCTGCTGGCTTCTGATGCTCTGCCTTTACTCTCTGACATACGTCACAAACTGCTACATATGCTGCAATATCCTTCTTCATTCCGGTCCACCAGAATGTTTCCTTCAAATCCAAATACATCTTGGTATTCCCTGGGTGAATCGAATACGGTGAATCATGTGCCTCTTGCAAAATCAACTTCCTGATCTCCGGGTCATTTGGCACATAAACACGGTCCTCAAACCATAGGGTATCGTGCTCATCCTCACGAAATCCCTTTGCTTTTCCTTCGCTCAATTTCTCTTTTATAGCAGCAATCTCCTTGTCAGATTTCTGAGCTTCTCTGATCTTATCCATCAATGTTGACTGAATCTCCAATGCTGCTACATAGCCTCTCGGAACTATTTCCAAACATAGCTCACGAAGGTTTTCTGCTAACTCCTTGGGTATTTTCCCGTCA
Source organism: Triticum aestivum (assembly GCF_018294505.1). Lineage (NCBI taxonomy): Eukaryota > Viridiplantae > Streptophyta > Magnoliopsida > Poales > Poaceae > Triticum > Triticum aestivum. The sequence goes on from NC_057806.1 coordinate 636,530,722, forward strand.
TTAGAGTATTGACATGGCTCTTACGGCTCAATGCGTCAGCTACTACATTAGCTTTTCCGGGATGGTAATGCAATCTCATGTCATAATCCTTGATGAGCTCCAACCATCTCCTTTGTCTGAGGTTCAACTCCTTCTGCGTGAAAATGTACTTCAAACTCTTGTGATCCGTGTACACCTCACAATGATTTCCAATGAGGAAATGTCTCCACGTCTTCAATGCATGCACTACGGCTGCTAACTCCAAATCATGCGTGGCATAATTCAACTCATGAGGCTTCAGTTGCCGTGAAGCATACGAAACAACTCTCCCTTCCTGCATAAGCACTGCTCCAAGTCCTCGACGTGAAGCGTCGCAATACACCTCATAATCCTTGGTCTGATCTGGCAAAATCAATACTGGTGAGGTAACCAAACGTTTCTTCAACTCCTGGAAACTAGCCTCACACTCCTCAGTCCATTTGAACTTAGTATCCTTCTTCAACAACTCCGTCATAGGCTTCGCAATCTTTGAGAAATTCTCAATGAATCTCCGGTAGTATCCTGCGAGTCCAAGAAAACTCCGGATCTCTCCAACTGTTGTTGGTGCTTCCCATTCGGTTACGGTCTCAACCTTTGTGGGGTCAACTGCTATACCTTCTCCGGATATAACGTGTCCGAGGAATCCAACTTCCTTCAACCAAAACTCACATTTGCTGAATTTGGCGTATAACTGATGTTCCCTTAGTTTCTCCAAAACCAAACGCAAATGTTCCTTATGCTCCTCTTCATTCTTTGAATAAACCAGGATGTCATCAATGAACACTACGACGAACTTATCCAAAAACTCCATAAACACTTTGTTCATCAGGTTCATAAAATAGGCAGGTGCGTTAGTCAATCCAAATGACATAACGGTATACTCATACAGTCCATATCTCGTGGTGAATGCTGTCTTAGGTATGTCCTGCTCTCGAATCTTCAATTGATGGTACCCTGATCGCAAATCGATCTTGGAAAACACTTTAGCTCCTTGCAACCGATCAAACAGATCGTTGATCATTGGCAGTGGGTACTTGTTCTTGATGGTTACTTCATTCAATCCCCGATAATCTACAACCATCCTTAATGATCCATCCTTCTTTTCCACTAGAAGTACGGGTGATCCCCAAGGCGAAGAACTTGGGCGAATGTAACCTTTATCCAATAACTCCTTAATCTGATTCTTAATTTCCACCAAATCCTTTGCTGGCATCCGGTACGGTCGCTTCGATATTGGGCCTGTACCTGGCAATAACTCAATCAAAAACTCAATGTCTCTATCCGGTGGCATGCCTGGTAATTCCTCAGGAAATACATCAGGAAAATCCTTTACCACTGGTACTTCTTCTTGCACAACTCCTGTTAGGCAGTTTACTTGTGTCCTGTTTGGCACATGCCGGGATACATACTTGATCCTTCTTCCTTCTGGTGTGGTAAGCAAAATTGACTTACTAGCACAATCGATGTTTCCTCCATACATCGACAACCAATCCATGCCTAATATCACATCCAATCCTTGAGATTCCAATACTATTAGGTCTGAGGGAAACACATAGTTACCAATCCTTAATGGTAACCGATCACACCATCGTCTAGCCATAAACTCCGCTCCTGGTGAGCTTACTAACATGGGTGACCTAAGGGCTTGGGTTGGCAGGTTATATTTATCCACAAATCCCCTTGATATGTATGAATGCGATGCACCAGTGTCAAAAAGAACGAGTGCAGTAAATGACTTAACCAAAAACTTACCGATTACTGCATCGGGCTGATCTTCAATCTCCTCCACATTAACGTGGTTCACCTGTCCCCTATTGAAAGGGTTCGGCTTCTTCCCAGAGCTTCCATTGCCATTTCCATTCTGGCCTTCAGGACATTCATTGGCATAATGTCCGGTCTTGGAACACTTGAAACAAGTGACTTGACTCAGGTCTCTCTTGGTTGGGGTCGATGGGGTGGTCCGGTTCTGGCCGTTGCTTCCTCCATTCCCATTACCATTCTTGTGGCCATTATGGTTGTGCGAGCTACCTCCTCCATGGGTGTGCTGAAACTGAAATCCCGGTTTATGGGCAAAACGGGGCTTCTGCTGGGCTCCAGAATTATACTTCCCCTGTCCATACTTCCTCTTACGGTTCTCAATCTGCTGTTGCTTCCCTTCAATCATGATGGCACGATCTACCAACTCCTGATAGTTGTTGAAGCTCGCTACCATCAACTTCATGCTTAGTTCATCATTCAGTCCTTCCAGAAACTTCTCCTGCTTAGCTGCACCGTAGCAACGTCATCTGGGGCATAACGTGCTAACTTGCTGAAGTCGTCAACGTACTGGCCAACTATCCTTCCTCCTTGGCGTAAGTTGCGAAACTCACGCTTCTTCATGGCCATAGCTCCTGCTGAAACATGGGCAGTGCGGAAAGCTTGCTGAAACTGATCCCATGTGACAGTGTCAACTGGGTAAGTGGCTGTGAAATTCTCCCACCATGCTGCCGCGGGTCCGTCAAGCTGGTGAGCGGCAAACTTCACTTTCTCACCATCCGTGCATCCTGCAGTGGTCAACTCCCTTCCTATCTTGCGGAGCCAATCGTCTGCTACTATGGCTCGGTGCTACTGGAAAACACCGGCGGATTCAGCCTAAGGAAACGGGCTAAGTGGTCAACAGGTGGTGGTGGTGGTGGGTTGTTGTTGTTGTTCTGCTGGTTCTGGACTAACATCTGCATCAATTGATTCTGCTGCTGGATCAACTGAGTGAGCTCCGGTGGGAAATCCATTGTCACGTCTCGGAGGCATCTGAGGGTTTAGAAAAGACGAGAATTAAGAATAGAGTGAGGTCTAAAGGGAAAACACTACCCCAATGCACATGAGCAAATGCACACAAAATCACTTCATTCAATCAAACAAGGGCTTACAATCGGTCTAAACTATCGCAAAAGTGCTCGAACTATAATGTTTACATGGGGGAATACTACTACTATCTGGTGGTCATCTAGAAATTTGAACCGGTGGAAGACTCCATGATATCTGCTCCAGCTTCGTCTTCAAAGTCGGGTTCACTTGGATCCGAATCGGTGTCGTCGATGATGATGTAGTTGTCCGGACATGCGACGTACTCGTCTTCCTCCTGGATGCTAACTTCCTCTTGAGTTCTTCAATCTCCTGCTTAAGATCGCCATTGTGTCTTGCTAGAGCTACGATCTCGTCCATGTAGTCCTTGCGTGTAGACTTCAGTTCTCCTTCTAGCTCGATGATCCTTGCCTTCGCATTCTTCAACTCTATCATATCATTGCACATCTGGTTCTCGTGGCGTCGAATGTGCTGGTTTAACTCCTGGATGAAAGATGCAATGGATCTATCCTTCTTGGTGCTGACTAACTCCCATTGTTCATCTCGGCGTCCGCAAATCTGGTAGATAGTGTCCTTGAGGTCTTCTTGGTAAACTTCTCCAATGCGTCCTATGGTGATATGAGCTGCCATGCTCCTTCCCAGACTCCAGGTTGGTGCATTGAAAACACTATCTATAGGCTTCGTGATTGGCGCGAATGTCCTTCCCGGAACGTGAGCTTGAATCTTCCAGCGCTCCTCTTCAGGCAGAGTGGCGTTGAAGGTTCCCGTGAAGCTTGGTAATCCAATGTTCAGGTACTTGGTGACTTCCTTCAGGTGAAATCCAAATGGTGTGCCTTCATCCGGTTGAGCGTACTTAATCTTCGCGTTCGTCATCCTAAAAGAGTAGAAAAGATGAGGAGTTAGAAAATGAGAAGAGAATGGTGATCTATGGCTTTAACTTAGTGGTCGTGTCCTACAGTCAGCGTGTGCTCTGATACCATCTCTGTAGCGACCCGACCCGAATGGATCAAGTGCTCTGTGCTCAGGTGTCATCCCTGGATCAGTAATGCTGACACCACACAGTACATCGAAGGATTTATAGCAGAGTGGCAATCACACACTTATTACATCGTTGTCTCAAAGAGAACTTATTACAATAAATATGGCTTAAGGCCATCTAATGTCGATAACAGCGGAAGACTCGGAAGATAAATGGGTCCATCAACTCCAACGGCATCACTGAGTATAGAACCACGACCTAAAAGCACCTTACTCGTCGTCTGAAAAGTCTGCAACATGAGAAGTTGCAGCCCGAAAACGGGTCAGCACATGGAATATGCTGGCAATGTAACACATAGAGAGTAATGGAATGAAACAGCTATACTATATGCATATATGGCTGGTGGAAAGCTCTATGGTTACAGTTTTGCGTAAAGCCAGTTTTTCCCTACTGCAAAGGAATAAATTTATTTAACTATCATGGTGGTTGTTAAACATCGAGAATGGTTGACAGCATTCCGATCCCAATTAAGTGAACAATTAAAACCCAACAACATTAATTAGAAGTAACATGTTGAGATTCACATGATATTCAAGTACTAGATACTCAAGTTGTCCATAACCGGGGACACGGCTAATCATGATTAGTTTGTACACTCTGCAGAGGTTTGCGCACTTTTCCCCACATGACTCGATCGCCTCCGTTTGTTTTCTCGCACTACATGGTGTTTGAGAAACGGATGACCGAGACATAGTCTTTCAGAAGCGCTAGCACCTTACATGTGGGGTAGACCGTACCACCTACAACCCCTACATCTGCTAGTCCACCCCGTAAGAGTTCGCACAACTTAGTCAACTATGCCAGAGCCCATAGTAGCATGTGGCTGCACACGGAAGTTTCTAGCATGAATTATCTTATGATCCCTTTGAGCCTGGGTGGCGGTCCAAAATAAAACAGGCAAGTCCTGATAGACATCAGGTGCCTCAATCCACCCAGATGTGTGTTTAAGTTGCCACCTTAGATAAACCATTAAAATTATCAACTCACATCTGTCATGGATCTCACTCACCCAATCCACGTCTACTAGCATAGCATGGCATAAATAGCAAACGTAGAAGTAACTCCCAAAGGTTTCATAATAAACAGGTAATAGGTACTACCTCATCTACTTCCCATCCCACAATTTAATTAGATCCTAATCATGCAATGTGAGAGGGTTGATCTAATGCAATAAACATGGGTTGTAGAAAAGGTATGATCAAAGTGTTACTTGCCTTGCTGATGATCCGCGAGACCTAGGGTTTCGAAGTAACAAGCGGCGCAATCCGGGTGATCTATCGCAGACAAACAACAAGCACACAATAAGTACTCATCTAATGCACAGGTAAAATTCGAACAAGAGAACGAACCAGAAAGTTCAACTTAAGAACTCCGGTTGCAAAGAAAGAACGAACCGAACAAAGAAACGGAAAACAAAACGGTGGAAGAAAATAATTCGGTTCTAGAAAGTTGAAACTAGGTCAAATTTTACCGGGGCAAAAACTTGTTCAAGTTGATTAGATGGAACGGCGATTTCAAGACGAAACTCCAGGCGCTTGAATCACCTGATTCCGATAAACGAGCGAGAGGAAAGACTAGAATGAAGATCGGATCTGAGATCGCGATCGGAAAGAACGCGGAATAAAACCGACGAGAAAGAAAACGAAGAGCGGTTAAACGAACGGACGTCATTAACCAGGAAAGAATCGGTGATCACGTTCGTTGAGACGAACGGTCCGAAAGAAGAACGAAAACCGATCTAGGGTTTTCGGAAAAAAACCGAAAAAGAAACGGAAAACCGATCTAGGGTTTCGGAAGAAAACCGAAACAAAAACCGGAAGAAAAAGAAAAGAATCGGAGAGAAAACGGAACGGTTCTTTTAGGAAAAACCGGACCGGGGAAGAAAAAAGATAGGCGTGGCTACCTTGGGAGGCGGGCTCCGGGCGGCGGCGGCTAAGGGCGGCGACGGTGGCATAGGCGCGGGGCGGCGCGGCTAAGGCGGCGGCTTGGGGCTGCGCGCTGCTGTTTGCTGCGGCTTAGGAGGAGAGGGGCTTGGGTTTTGATGTGAGGAGAGGGGGGGGGGTTTGGGGTGTATTTATATAGGTGGGGGGGGATTACTTGGGGTAGGGGGCAAGCAAAAGAAAAGAAACAAGGAAAGAGGGGCTAGCCTAGAGTCCTAGAGGGACTCGGCTAAGAGGCGAGGCGGTGGCCTGGCGCCTGGTGCCTGGCGCTGGCGCGCAGGGAGGCTGGGGCGCAGCGGCGGCTGGCTGGGCCTTTGGCCCGGCTGGCCTGGCGGGAGTTTTTTTTTAAACGGTTTCGCACGCAGAAAAACAAAAGAAAGAAAATCTAAACGAACTCCAAATTTCCTAAGGTAAATTTTCCCCGACTCCTAAAAATGAGTCGAACAAAATGAACTTTACTCCGGGCCTAAAATGCAATTTTCGAAAACGCGCATTTTTCCCTATCCAAATAAAAGCAAACAAACTCCGGAAACCAAAATTTGACTTATTCATTAAATCTTCATTTTTCCTAAGTTTGGGAAAAGTCATATTATTTCCCTCTCTCATATTTTTGATATCGGAAAATTATTGAAGATGAAATAAATAAATCAAATGATCCTCTTTTCAAATTCGAGAAAACTCTCAAATATGAAAATAACGAAATCTCCAACTCTCTCCGAGGGTCCTTGAGTTGCGTGAAATTTCTAGGATCGGGCAAAATGCAAGAAAATATGATATGCATGATGATCTAGTGTATAACATTCCAAATTGCAAAATTGGGATGTTACATTGCATCATATACAACTCTTCTTTAATAAATCCATTAAGGAATGCAGTTTTGTTTATCCATTTGCCAGATTTCATAAAATGCGGCAATTGCTAACATGATTCGGACAGACTTAAGCATAGATACGAGTGAGAAACTCTCATCGTAGTAGATAGTAACACTACTACCAGCGTCCGTCTTCCTCTTGAAGATCCATTTAATATCAATGGCTCGCCGATCATTGGGCAAGTCAATCAAAGTCCATACTTTGTTCTTGTACATGGATCTCATCTCAGATTTCATGGCCTCAAGCCATTTTGCGGAATCTGGGCTCATCGTCGCTTCCTCATAGTTCGTAGGCTCGTCATGGTCAAGTAACATGACCTCCAGAACAGGATTACCGTACCACTCTGGTGCGGATTTCACTCTGGTTTACATACAAGGTTCGGTAGTAACTTGATCTGAAGTTACATGATCATCATCATTAGCTTCCTCACTAATCGGTGTAGTAGTCAAAGGAACAGATTTCTGTGATGAACTACTTTCCAATAAGGGAGCAGGTACAGTTACCACACCAAGTTCTACTTTCCTCCCACTCACTTCTTTCGAGAGAAACTCTTTTTCTAGAAAGGATCCATTCAAAGCAACGAATATATTGCCTTCGGATCTGTCATAGAAGGTGTACCCAACATTTTCTTTTGGGTATCCTATGAAGACGCACTTCTCCGATTTGGGTTAGAGCTTATCAGGTTGAAACTTTTTCACATAAGCATTGCAACCTCAAACTTTAAGAAACAACAGCTTAGGTTTCTTGCCAAACCATAGTTCATACGGTGTCGTCTCAACGGATTTAGATGGTGCCCTATTTAACGCGAATGTAGCTGTCTCTAATGCATAACCTCAAAACTATAGTGGTTAATCGGTAAGAAACATCATAGATTGCACTATATCCAATAATAGTATGGTTATGACGTTCGGACACACCATTATGCTGTGGTGTTCCAGGTGGCACGATTTTGTGAAACTATTCCACATTGTTTTAATTGAAGACCAAACTCATAACTCAAATATTTGTCTCTGCGATCAGATCGTAGAAACTTTATTTTCTTGTCACGGTGATTTTCCACTTCACTCTGAAGGTTTTTAAACTTTTCTAAAGTTTCAGACTTATGTTTCATCAAGTAGATATACCCATATCTGCTCAAATCATCTGTGAAGGTCAGAAAATAACGATACCCACCGCGAGCCTCAACATTCATCGGACTGCATACATCAGTATGTATTATTTCCAATAAGTCAGTTGCTTGTTGCATTGTTCCGGAGAACGGAGTCTTAGTCATCTTGCCCATGAGGCACGGTTCGCAAGCATCAACTGATTCATAATCAAGTGATTCCAAAAGCCCATCAGCATGGATTTTCTTCATGTGCTTTACACCAATATGACCTAAACGGTAGTGCCACAAATAAGTTGCACTATCATTATTAACTTTGCATCTTTTGGCTTCAATATTATGAGAATGTGTATCACCACGATCGAGATCCAACAAACCATTTGCATTGGGTGTATGACCATAGAAGGTTTTATTCATGTAAACAGAACAACAATTTATTCTCTTACTTAAATGAATAAACGTATTGCAATAAACATGATCAAATCATATTCATGCTCAATGCAAACACCAAATAACACTTATTTAGGTTCAACACTAATCCCGAAAGTATATGCAGTGTGCGATGATGATCATATCAATCTTGGAACCACTTCCAACACACATCGTCACTTCACCCTTAACTAGTCTCTGTTCATTCTGCAACTCCCGTTTCGAGTTACTACTCTTAGCAACTGAACCAGTATCAAATACTGAGGGGTTGCTACGAACACTAGTAAAATACACATCAATAATCTGTATATCAAATATACCTTTGTTCACTTTGCCATCCTTCTTATCCGCCAAATACTTGGGGCAGTTCCGCTTCCAGTGACCAGTCCCTTTGCAGTAGAAGCACTTAGTCTCAGGCTTAGGACCAGACTTGGGCTTCTTCACTTGAGCAGCAACTTGCTTGCCGTTCTTCTTGAAGTTCCCTTTCTTTCCCTTTGCCCTTTTCTTGAAACTAGTGGTATTGTTAATCATCAACTCTTGATGATCTTTCTTGATTTCTACCATCATCGATTTCATCATCATGAAAAGCTCGGGAATCGTTTTCATCATCCCTTGCATACTATGGTTCATCACGAAGTTCTACTAACTTGGTGATGGTGACTAGAGAACTATGTTAATCACTATTTTATCTGGAAGATTAACTCCCACTTGATTCAAGCGATTGTAGTACCCAGACAATCTGAACACATGCTCACTGCTTGAGCTATTCTCCTCCATCTTTTAGCTATCGAACTTGTTGGAGAATTCATATCTCTCAACTCGGGTATTTGCTTGAAATATTAACTTCACCTCCTGGAACATCCATATGATCCATGACATTCAAAACGTCTTTGAAGTCCCGATTCTAAGACATTAAGCATGGTGCACTAAACTATCAAGTAGTCATCCTATTGAGCTAGCCAAACATTCATGACGTCTACATCTGCTCCTGCAATAGGTCTGTCACCTAGCGGTGCATTAAGGACATAATTCTTCTGTGCAATAATGAGGATAAACCTTAGATCATGGATCCAATCCGCATCATTGCTACTAACATCTTTCAAATTAGTTTTCTCTAGGAACATATCAAAAATAAAACAGGGGAGCTAAACGCGTGCTATTGGTCTACAGCATAGATATGCTAATACTACCAGGACTAAGTTCATGATAATTTAAGATCAATTAATCATATTACTTAAGAACTCCCACTTAGATAGACATCCCTCTAATCCTCTAAGTGATCACGTGATCCATATCAACTAAACCATGTCCGATCATCACGTGAGATGGAGTAGTTTTAATGGTGAACATCACTATGTTGATCATATCTACTATATGATTCACGCTCGACCTTTCGGTCTCAGTGTTCCGAGGCCATATCTGCATATGCTAGGCTCGTCAAGTTTAACCTGAGTATTCTGCGTGTGCAAAACTGGCTTGCACCCGTTGTAGATGGACATAGAGCTTATCACACCCGATCATCACGTGGTGTCTGGGCACGACGAACTTTGGCAACGGTGCATACTCAGGGACAACACTTTTATCTTGAAATTTGTGAGAGATCATCTTATAATGCTACCGTCAATCAAAGCAAGATAAGATGCATAAAAGATAAACATCACATCCAATCAATATAAGTGATATGATATGGCCATCATCATCTTGTGCTTGTGATCTCCATCTCCGAAGCACCATCATGATCACAATCGTCACCGGCACGACACCTTGATCACCATCGTAGCATCGTTGTCGTCTCGCCAATCTTATGCTTCCATGACTATCGCTACCGCTTAGTGATAAAGTAAAGCATTACAGCGCAATTGCATTGCATACAATAAAGCGACAACCATATGGCTCCTGCCAGTTGCCGATAACTCAGTTACAAAACATGATCATCTCATACAATAAAATTTAGCATCATGTCTTGACCATATCACATCACAACATGCCCTGCAAAAACAAGTTAGACGTCCTCTACTTTGTTGTTGCAAATTTTATGTGGCTGTTACTGGCTTAGCAAGAACCGTTCTTACCTACGCATCGAAACCACAACGATAGTTTGTCAAGTTGGTGCTGTTTTAACCTTCCCATGGACCGGGCGTAGCCACACTTGGTTCAACTAAAGTTGGAGAAACTAACACCCGCCAGCCACCTATGTGCAAAGCACGTCGGTAGAACCAGTCTCGCGTAAGCGAACGCGTAATGTCGGTCCGGGCCGCTTCATCCAACAATACCGCTGAACCAAAGTATGACATGCTGGTAAGCAGTATGACTTATATCGCCCACAACTCACTTGTGTTCTACTCGTGCACAACATCAACGCATAAAACCTAGGCTCGGATGCCACTGTTGGGGAATGTAGTAATTTCAAAAAAATTCCTACGCACACGCAAGATCATGGTGATGCATAACAACGAGAGAGGAGAGTGTTGTCTACGTACCCTCGTAGACCGAAAGCGGAAGCGTTAGCACAACGCGGTTGATGTAGTCGTACGTCTTCACGGCCTGACCGATCAAGCACCGAAACTACGGCACCTTCGAGTTCTAGCACACGTTCAGCTCGATGACGATCCCTGGACTCCGATCCAGCAGAATGTCGGGGAAGAGTTCCATCAGCACGACAGCGTGGTGACGATCTTGATGTTCTACCGTCGCAGGGCTTCGCCTAAGCACCGCTACAATATTATCGAGGATTATGGTGGAAGGGGGAACCGCACACGACTAATAGATCAATGATCAATTGTTGTGTCTTTGGGGTGCCCCTGCCCCCGTATATAAAGGAGTGGAGGAGGGGGAGGGTCGGCCCTCTCTATGGCGCGCCCTAGGGGAGTCCTAGTCTCACCGGGAGGAGGATTCCCCCTTTCCTAGTAGAACTAGGAGCCGTTCCAAGTAGTAGGAGTAGGAGGGAAGGAAAGGGAAGGGAAAAGGAGAAGGAAGGAAGGGGGCGCCCCCGTCCCTAGTCCAATTTGGACCAGCCCATGGGGAGGGGTGCGGCCACCCTTTGAGGTTTTTTCTCTCCTTTCCCGTATGGCCCATTAAGGCCCAATACGAATTCCCGTAACTCCCCGGTACTCCCAAAAATACCCGAATCACTCGGAACCTTTCAGATATCCGAATATAGTCGTCCAATATATCGATCTTTACGTATTGACCATTTCGAGACTCCTCGTCATGTCCCCGATCTCATCCGGGACTCCGAACTCCTTCGGTACATCAAAACACATAAACTCATAATATAACCGTCATCGAACTTTAAGCGTGCAGACCCTACGGGTTCGAGAACTATGTAGACATGACCAAGACACGTTTCCGGTCAATAACCAATAGCGGAACCTGGATGCTCATATTGGCTCCTACATATTCTACGAAGATCTTTATCGGTCAAACCGCATAACAACATACGTTGTTCCATTTGTCATCGGTATATTACTTGCCCGAGATTTGATCGTCGGTATCTCAATACCTAGTTCAATCTCGTTACCGGCAAGTCTCTTTACTCGTTCCATAATACATCATCTCGCAACTAACTCATTAGTTGCAATGCTTGTAAGGCTTTAGGTGATGTGCATTACCGAGATACCTCTCCGACAATCGGAGTGACAAATCCTAATCTCGAAATACGCCAACCCAACAAGTACCTTTGGAGACACCTGTAGAGCACCTTTATAATCACGCAGTTACGTTGTGACGTTTGGTAGCACACAAAGTGTTCCTCTGGTAAACGGGAGTTGCGTAATCTCATAGTCATAGGAACATGTATAAGTCATGAAGAAAGCAATAGCAACAAACTAAACGATCAAGTGCTATGCTAACGGAATGGGTCAAGCCAATCACATCATTCTCTAATGATGTGACCCCGTTAATCAAATGACAACTCATGTCTATGGCTAGGAAACTTAACCATCTTTGATTCAACGAGCTAGTCAAGTAGAGGCATACCAGTGACATACTGTTTGTCTATGTAGTCACACATGTATTATGTTTCCGGTTAATACAATTCTAGCATGAATAATAAACATTTACCATGATATAAGAAATAAATAAAAACTTTATTATTTCCTCTAAGGCATATTTCCTTCAATGAAAATGTATGATTACATTATAGTGGCACTAGTTGATGAAACATACACTAATAAACAAAAGAAAAATATTGCGATAGTATCATAGTACGCCATGCTGCAAGGGCTAGATGGGCCCTGCGATGCCTCATACGGTACAACTCATATTAGAAATCAACCCAAGTCTCTGATACGTCTCCAACGTATCTATAATTTTTGATTGTTCCATGCTATTATATTATCAACCTTTGATGTTTTATATGCCTTTATATGCTATTTTATATGATTAACCTAGAGCCCAGTGCCAGTTTATGTTTTTTCCCTGTTTTAGAGTATCGCAGAAAAGGAAAATCAAACGGAGTCCAATTGACCTAAACCTTCAAGGAACTTATTTTTGGAAGGAAAGAAACCCGGGAGACTTGGAGTCCACGTAAGGGAAGCAACGAGGAAGCCACGAGGCAGGGGGCGCGCCCACCCCCTGGGCGCGCCCTCCACCCTCGTGGACCCCTCGTGGCTCCCCTGACGTACTTCTTCCGCCTATATATCTCCATATACCCTAAAATGATCGGGAAGCACAATAGATCGGGAGTTCCGCCGCCAGAAGCCTCCGTAGCCACCGAAAGCCAATCTAGACCCATTCCGGCACCCTGCCGGAGGGGGCAGTCCCTCTCCGGTGGCCATCTTCATCATCCCGGTGCTCTCCATGACGAGGATGGAGTAGTTCTCCCTCGGGGCTGAGGGTATGTACCAGTAGCTATGTGTTTGATCTCTCTCTCTCTCTCTCTCTCTCTCTCTCTCTCTCTCGTGTTCTTGAGGTGATATGATCTTGATGTATCGCGAGCTTTGCTATTATAGTTGGATCTTATGATGTTTTCTCCCCCCTCTACTCTCTTGTAATGGATTGAGTTTCCCCTTTGAAGTTATCTTATCGGATTGAGTCTTTAAAGATTTGAGAACACTTGATGATGTATGTCTTGCCGTGCATATCTGTGGTGACAATGGGATATCACGTGATTCACTTGATGTATGTTTTGGTGATCAACTTGCGGGTTCCGCCCATGAACCTATGCATAGGGGTTGCCATACGTTTTCGTCGTGATTCTCCGGTAGGAACTTTGGGGCACTATTTGAGGTTCTATGTGTTCGTTGAATAGATGAATCTGAGATTGTGTGATGCATATTGTATAATCATACCCACGGATACTTGAGGTGACATTGGAGTATCTGGGTGACATTAGGGTTTTGGTTGATTTGTGTCTTAAGGTGTTATTCTAGTACGAACTCTAGGGCTGTTTGTGACACTTATAGGAACAGCCCAACGAATTGATTGGAAAGAATAACTATGAGGTGGTTTCATACCCTACCATAATCTCTTCGTTCGTTCTCCACTATTAGTGACTTTGGAGTGACTCTTTGTTGCATGTTGAGGGATAGTTATGTGATCCAATTATGTTATTATTGTTGAGGGAACTTGCACTAACGAAAGTATGAACCCTAGGCCTTGTTTCAACGCATTGCAATACCGTTTGTGCTCACTTTTATCATTAGTTACCTTGCTGTTTTTATATTTTCAGATAACAAAAACTATTATCTACTATCCATATTGCACTTGTATCACCATCTCTTCGCCGAACTAGTGCACCTATACAATTTACCATTGTATTGGGTGTGTTGGGGACACAAGAGACTCTTTTGTTATTTGGTTGCAGGGTTGCTTGAGAGAGACCATCTTCATCCTACGCCTCCTACGGATTGATAAACCTTAGGTCATCCACTTGAGGGAAATTTTCTACTATCCTACAAACCTCTGCACTTGGAGGCCCAACAACGTCTACAAGAAGAAGGTTGTGTAGTAGACATCAAGCTCTTTTCTGGTGCCGTTGCCAGGGAGGTGAGTGCTTGAAGGTATATCTTTAGATCTTGCAATCGAGTCTTTTAGTTTCTTGTTTTATCACTACTTTAGTTTATAAAAGAAAATTACAAAAAATGGAATTGAGTCTACCTCATACGCTTCATCTTTTTAATATCTTTCTTGAGTATGATGGAAAGGAAAATTGTGCCAAAGTGTTAGAAGAAGAATGCATTAAAATGTTTGGCACTAAATATTTGAATGATGAGCATGATTGCAATGTTGTTAGTATGAATTCCTTGAATATCCATGATGCTAATGATATGCAAAGCCACAAGCTTGGGGAAGCTATGTTTGATGAAGATGATATTTTTTGTCCCCCAAGTTTTGATGAGGAAATTTATTATGATGAAAGCATGCCTCCTATTTATGATGATTGTATTGATGAAAGTGGATTTGAAGAGGTCATGACTTTATTTAGAGATGAATCCATTATTTCGGAAGAGGTTCCAATTGAATATGAGAACAAAGTTGCTATCTATGATGATTATTGTGATGGCTTATATGCTATAAAGAATAATGATATCCATGAAACTTGTCATAATGATTTTAGTTTTCAATTGGATTATGCCTCACATGATAATTACTTTTTTGAGTTTGCTCCCACTACTATTCAAGAGAAGAAATTTGCTTATGTGGAGAGTAATAGAAATTCTATGCTTATAGATCATGAAAAGAATGCTTTAGTTACTGGTTATATTGTTGAATTCATTCATGATGCTACTGAAAATTACTATGAGGGAGGAACATATGCTTGTAGGAATTTCAATAATATCAAGTTTCCTCTCTATGTTCTTAAAGTTTTGAAGCTATGCTTGTTTTGCCTTCCTATGCTAGTTGATTATTGTTCCCATAAGTTGTTTTCTCAAAAAATCCCGATGCATAGGAAGTGGGTTAGACTTAAATGTGCTATTCATATTCTTCATGATGCTCTCCTTATGTTACAATTCTTATCTTTTATGTGATCATCATTGAAATCATCATGCCTAGCTAGGGGCGTTAAACGATAGCGCTTGTTGGGAGGCAACCCAATTTTATTTTTGTTCCTTGCTTTTTGCTCCTGGTTAGGAATAAATAATTTATCTAGCCTCTGTTATTATTGAGTTTTTTTTATGTTTTAATTAGTGTTTGTGCCAAGTAGAACCTTTGGGAAGACATGGGTAAAGTCTTGTTGATCTTGCTGTAAAAAACAGAAACTTTAGCGCTCACGAGAATTGCTGCCATTTTTATTTGGAGAGTTCTATTTAGTTAATTATTTTTGCAGATGATTAATAGATAAATTACTAACGTCCAGACATTTATTCGAGAATTTTATGAGTTCCAGAAGTATACGTTTGATCCAGATTACTACAGACTGTTCTGTTTTTGACAGATTCTGTTTTTCGTGTGTTGTTTGCTTATTTTAATGAATCTATGGCTAGTAAAATAGTTTATAAACCATATAGAAGTTGGAATACAGTAGGTTTAACCCCTGTTCAATAATTCATCCGATTAACCAGTTAACTTGCCGATTAATCCCTACTCATAGGGTCACCGAGTAGCCGATAAACTGATAAATCGTCTGATTAATTGATTAAATGGCCGATTAACTTGCCGATTAGCCTATTAGTCCCCTACTCGCTAGCCAACCGAGCAGTTACTTGTTAACGATTTCCTCAACAATGGGTTTAACACCAATATAAATAAAGAATGAGTTCATCACAGTACCTTGAAGTGGTGTTTTGTTTTCTTTCGCTAACGGAGCTTACGAGATTTTCTATTTAAGTTTTGTCTTGTGAAGTTTTCAAGTTTTGGGTAAAGATTCGATGGATTATGGAATAAGGAGTGGCAAGAGCCTAAGCTTGGGGATGCCCAAGGCACCTCAAGGTAATATTCAAGGACAACCAAGAGCCTAAGCTTGGGGATGCCCCAGAAGGCACCCCCTCTTTCATCTTCGTTCATCGGTAACTTTACTTGGAGCTATATTTTTATTCGCCACATGATATGTGTTTTGCTTGGGGCGTCATTTTATTTTATTTTGTTTTGCTTGCTGTTTGAATAAAGTACCAAGATCTGAAATTATTAAATGTTAGAGAGTCTTCACATAGTTGCATAATTATTCGACTACTCGTTGATCTTCACGTATATCTTCTGGAGTAGTTTGTCATTTGCTGTAGTGCTTCACTTATATCTTTTAGAGCATGGTGATTGTTTTATTTTGAAGAAATAATTGATCTCTCATGCTTCACTTATATTATTTTGAGAGTCTTTAGAATAGCATGGTAGTTTGCTTTGGTTATGAAACTAGTCCTAATATGATGGGCATCCAAGAGGGATATAATAAAAACTTTCATATAGAGTGCATTGAATACTAAGAGAAGTTTGATACTTGATGATAGTTTTGAGTTATGGAGGTAATAATATCAAAGTCGTGCTAGTTGAGTAGTTGTGAATTTGACGAATACTTGTGTTGAAGTTTGCAAGTCTCGTAGCATGAACGTATGGTAAACATTGTGTAACAAATTTGAAACATGAGGTGTTATTTGATTGTCTTCCTTATGAGTGGTGGTCGGGGACAAGCGATGGTCTTTTCCTACCAATCTATCCCCCTAGGAGCATGCGCGTTGTGTCGAGGTTTTTGATGACTTGTATATTTTTGCAATAAGTATGTGAGTTCTTTATGACTAATGTTGAGTCCATGGATTATACGCACTCTCACCCTTCCATCATTGCTAGCCTCTTCGGTACCATGCATTGCCCTTTCTCACATTGAGAGTTGGTGCAAACTTCGCCGGTGCATCCAAACCCCATGATATGATACGCTCTTTCACACATAAACCTCCTTATATCTTCCTCAAAATAGCCACCATACCTACCTATTATCGCATTTCCTTAGCCATTCCGAGATATATTGCCATGCAACTTTTCACCATTCCATTTATCATGACACATTCATCATTGTCATATTGCTTAGCATGATCATGTAGTTGACATAGTATTTGTGGCAAAGCCACCGTTCAAAATTCTTTCATACATGTCACTCTTGATTCATCGCAATCCGTGTACACCACCGGAGCCATTCATATAGAGTCATATCTTGTTCTAGTATCGAGTTGTAATCATTGAGTTGTAAATAAATAGAAGTGTGATGATCATCATTTTCTAGAGAATTGTACCAAGTGAGGAAAAAAAGAGAAAGTCCATAAATAAAGGACAAGGCCTAGAAAAAAGGGGAGAAAGGCCATAAAAAAAGAGAAGGCCAAAAAATGAAAGAAAAAGAGAGAAGGGACAATGCTACTGTCGTTTGCCACACTTGTGCTTCAAAGTAGCACCATAATCCTCATGATGGAGAGTCTCTTGTTTTGTCACTTTCATATACTAGTGGGAATTTTTCATTATATAACTTGGCTTGTATATTCCAACAATGGGCCTCCTCAAGTGCCCTAGGTGTTCGTGAGCAAGCAAGTTGGATGCACACCCACTTAGTTTCTTTTGTTGAGCTTTCATACATTTATAGCTCTAGTGCATCTGTTACATGGCAATCCCTACTCCTTGCATTAACATCAATCGGTGGGCATCTCCATAGCCCATTGATTAGCCTCGTTGATGTGAGACTTTCTCCTTTTTTGTCTTCTCCACATAACCTCCATCATCGTATTCTATTCCACCCATAGTGCTATGTCCATGGCTCGCGCTCATGTATTGCGTGAAGGTTTATGAGTTTGAGATTACGAAAGTATTAAACAATTGCTTGGCTTGTCATCGGGGTTGTGCATGATGAGAGCATTCTTGTGTGACGAAAATGGAGCATGACCAAACTATATGATTTTGTACGGATGAACTTTCTTTGGCCATGTTATTTTGAGAAGACATGATTGCTTAGTTAGTATGCTTGAAGTATTATCGTTTCTATGTCAATATTAAACTTTTGTCTTGAACTTATGGATCTGAACATTTATGCCAAAATAAAGAAGAATTACTTAGATAAATATGTTAGGTAGCATTCCACATCAAAAATTCTGTTTGTATCATTTACCTACTCGAGGACGAGCAGGAATTAAGCTTGGGGATGCTGATACGTCTCCAACGTATCTATAATTTTTTATTGTTCCATGCTATTATATTATCAACCTTTGATGTTTTATATGCCGTTATACGTTATTTTATATGATTTTTGGGACTAACCTATTAACCTAGAGCCCAGTGCCAGTTTTTGTTTTTTCCTTGTTTTAGAGTATCATAGAAAAGGAAAATCAAACGGAGTCCAATTGACCTGAAACTTCAAGGAACTTATTTTTGGAAAGAAAGCAACCCGGGAGACTTGGAGTCCACGTAAGGGAAGCAACGAGGAAGCCACGAGGCAGGGGGCGCGCCCTCCACCCTCGTGGCTCTCCTAACGTACTTCTTCCGCCTATATATCTCCATATACCCTAAAACGATCGGGGAGCACAATAGATCGGGAGTTCCGCCGCCAGAAGCCGTCGTAGACACCGAAAGCCAATCTAGACCCGTTCCTGCACCCTGCCGGAGGGGGCAATCCCTCTTCGGTGGCCATCTTCATCATCCCGGTGCTCTCCATGACGAGGAGGGAGTAGTTCTCCCTCGGGGCTGAGCGTATGTAGCAGTAGCTATGTGTTTGATCTCTCTCTCTCTCTCTCTCTCTCTCTCTCTCGTGTTCTTGAGGTGATACGATCTTGATGTATCACGAGCTTTGCTATTATAGTTGGATCTTATGATGTTTTCTGCCCCCTCTACTCTCTTGTAATGGATTGAGTTTCCCCTTTGAATTTATCTTATCAGGTTGAGTCTTTAAAGATTTGAGAAGACTTGATGTATGTCTTGCCGTGCATATCTGTGGTGACAATGGGATATCACGTGATTCACTTTATGTATGTTTTGGTGATCAACTTGTGGGTTCCGCCCATGAACCTATGCATAGGGGTTGGCACACGTTTTCGTCGTGATTCTCTGGTAGGAACTTTGGGGCACTCTTTGAGGTTCTATGTGTTTTGGAGTATCTAGGTGACATTAGGGTTTTGGTTGATTTGTATCTTAAGGTGTTATTCAGGTACGAACTCTAGGGCTGTTTGTGACACTTATAGGAATAGCGCAACAGATTGATTTGAAAGAATAACTTTGAGGTGGTTTCGTACCCTACCATAATCTCTTCGTTCGTTCTCCACCATTAGTGACTTTTGAGTGACTCTTTGTTGCATGTTGAGGGATAGTTATGTGATCCAATTATGTTATTATTGTTGAGGGAACTTGCACTAGCGAAAGTATGAACCCTAGGCCTTGTTTCAACGCATTGCAATACCGTTTGTGCTCACTTTTATCATTAGTTACCTTGCTGTTTTTATATTTTCAGATTACAAAAACTATTATCTACTATCCATATTGCACTTGTATCACCATCTCTTCGCCGAACTAGTGCACCTATACAATTTACCATTGTATTGGGTGTGTTGGGGACACAAGAGACTCTTTTGTTATTTGGTTGCAGGGTTGCTTGAGAGAGACCATCTTCATCCTACGCCTCCTACGGATTGATAAATCTTAGGTCATCCACTTGAGGAAAATTTGCTACTGTCCTACAAACCTCTGCACTTGGAGGCCCAACAACGTCTACAATAAGAAGGTTGTGTAGTAGACATCAGTCTCCTCGATACACCTTTTGCCAGTGATGAACATCAGTGTACAACGGTAGTACAAGGAGGGGCCTTGAGACATTCAAATCTCTATTTTTGTGCAGATCAACTAAAATTAAGCACCCTAGTTTGCAGAAACGCTTAAACATTAACAATGGGACTAGTTGATGAAACATATACTAACAAAGAGAAGAACTTTCTTTATCTACATTGGAAATGAAATGATAGAGACGACACTCGCTCTATTTTAACTGTATTATTACTTCATTTTATCAGTGTCACTAGGGTCGAGCAGGTGGCAAACGAGGTGTACCGTGCGTCGCAAGGATGGAGGCCGGGGGTGCTTAGACTGGGATGCTGAAGTTGGCTATTTCAGTCCCTATCTTCCCCTCTGATGTTTCTGTGGTAGCATTTGGGTTGTAATCCAAACTTGGTCGAGCTGGTGCTGCGTCCCCCTACCTGCCTAGCTTATGTGGCGAACTTGTCTCCTGCTGGTACTCAGTCCATTCTAGTAGTAGTTGCATAACTGTCTGCTTACACTGAGATGTTGTCGGATAATGGTTCTCTATGGTTGGATTTCTTTAATGAAATCGGAGGAAACCTCCTCTTTTGATATATAAAAAAAATTAGTGCCACTAGCGGTGCCAAAACATTACCTCAAATTAATAGTTCCACTAGATTAAGGTGCAAAATAATAACATTACTACTTTATCATGGCAGTGCCAAAACAGTAGCACAAGAGCAGACTCAACATGCATGGTCTTTGGCAAACGGTCAGACCAAAAAGGAACATACCTCATGATGGGAACCATGTCTGCAGTCAACGCCATCGTAGAAGGGATGACACCAGTCACCAACATGGATGATTCAATTCATGGGACGTTTTGGTGCAGTTCACCTAAAATGAAGCAATGTCCCATGAGCTAGCAGATTCTTCTTCATTTTTGTTAAGAAAAGGGCTCCAGCCCCGGTTCCATTTCCATCAGAAAACGAAACCCACAGAGCTTCTTCTTCATTAGTTGCAATGAAATTGAGCAACATCAAGGTTGGTTATGAAGCTCCTGGAATGTTCAACTATAATTTGGATATCATTTGTCCAGTTGAACTAAGATCAAGTGTGAAATGTATGTCTCTATTTGCACAAAAAAGGTGGAAAGGAGGGTGACAAACAAGTGATGAAACATACATCAAATGAAAAGAAGCATGTTCCTTATCTGAATGGAAATCCTACCAGGACAGTAGCAATTTCTAAAGCAGCAGCATTGCTAGATATTAGTGTGGGCATTAGGATTAACTATGACAACTGTTAAATACGACATTACTTTAATGGTGCCATTGCTTCATTTTACCAACAACATTGGTTTAACGTGTCCTTACTTTTAGCAATGCGACTGCTACATTTTAACAGTGGCAATACATAAGAGTGGCTCGGGGAAACAAACACCAGAACAAGATATCTGGGTTGGTCCCATTTTTGTTCGGTATAGCCACCTTATACTATGAGACACTAGCAAATCTAGTGCTGGACTTACTCTGTTGACTTGCCCCCCAGTCCCCACTTTCTTTCCTTTTTCAACCAATAGATCGGGTTTATATTGAGTTTGTACTGTGTTTCCCTTTATTTCCCTATTAGACCTAGAGACCAGTTGGATAGGCAGTCTCTGCTACTTTTCGCCCCCATTATTTCCTCTTTCGACCAAGTCCTAGATTCAGGTAACAAATCTTCCCCCACCCCCACCCACCCCCTTTCTTCCTTGTTTGAACCAAGTAGTACTAGATTCGAGTGCATGAACTAGTTTTACCTCTTAACAGTAAATATTTAGGTGGCTTTCGAATAGCCGATCGATCCTACTCCCTCCGTTCCAAAATAGATGACTCAACTTTGTACTAACTTTAGTACAAAGTTAATACAAAGTTGGGTCATCTATTTTGGAACGGAGGGCATATCTACGAGGGGGCAAGGGAAATAGTAAAAGATACAAATGCAGCGACGTCAGGAGCTCGGGAAGTAGAGCAAGGCCAGTTTCGAAGGAAGTTATACCTGAGGGTCGCCGGGATGTCGCTAGGTGGGCGGCGGGAGGCTAGATCTACCCACACTACGGCAGCGAGGAAGAAGGGGTTGGAGGCCCTCCCTAGCCAGTGGTGCTTGGGAGAGAACGGCAAGGCATGCTGATCGGGATGCACTGACTGTGGGTAAGAGCCGTCGCCGAGGACGACCGCGTGAAAGTTGCACCTTCTCACCTTCCCCTACAGAGGATCCGGCTGGATCTGTGGCCAGCGGTGAGAAGAGAGAGAGAGTGGCTACCGCTGTCATGTTTAAATCTGGAGAGAACGAGACAGTGTGAAGAGAGCGACACTAGCAAGCAAGCGTAGAGGCTCCTGCCAATGTATAGTGGAGTACTACTAGTTTTCTTTTGTCTACCGGAGCCGGCTTGACCTCGTCAATGACTGTCTTCATGAACATGCCCCGGAGGCGGAGTTGTTCTCATTTTGATCTGAAGCACCGAATTATAACATGACAAGAAACCATAACCTCACTGCCCAAAGGATACAACATGAATCTTGACGGACAAACTAGACGAGGATCAAAGCTCAAATTAAAGATAAACTCGTAGAAAAGGGGTCCATCGATAGATGCCTTAATTAACATAGCATGCTTGACATAGATAGCAGCCGAGTAGCTAGTCTTCGTGCATGTGACCCCCATGACAAGCGCCTTGGAGGAACTCAGTTGTCGCTGTTTAACCCTCGAAGTGATCCGAAGCACATGACACCTAATTTTGCGAGATGACAAGAAACCTTTTTTTAGATTTCTCACCAGAACTACAACCCTGTACAACACAGCCTGCCCGATATTTAGACGATAGCCAATCCAGGCATGTCTGCTGGAGTCTGGTCACATGCATGGACGAACTGACCTTCCGTGTCATGCAGGGATCGTCCAGGCACCAATGTCGAGGCCTCCACCAACGTCAACACTTCTATAGTACTATCGCTCGTCTCTGTCTTCTATTAACTCACCCAACTTGCGGGGCTGGGGAGTGTGCCTATGGTCGGTTCTCAATTGTGGTCCCACATGTGTGTGCAAACGCAATATGACGCGCGTGCCATTCGGAGAGTGGCGTGCCAGACCGACCGACCGTCTACGGTCCGACGCGAACGCGACGGGCGTGCTGTATACTATACTCCGTAAATGTGTACCGCCATTTTATTGAGTCTTTGCTCCATGGCGCAATCCATGGATACAAAATTAGTATATTGTACTATTTAAAAGTCAAGGGCGGGGCTTTTCCCGCGCGGTAGGCAGGGCAGTTCCGCCTAGTCGGTTCGACAGAGACGCGAGAAGATGAGGGAGTAGGTTGCTACAAACGTAGGGTTGTGTGATTTGACAACGAGTTACTGCTGGATAGGTGGGGCCCGGTGATTTGACTTTCCATTATCATTTTAACTACGGTGCTACGACCGGCGTGAGTCTCCTGATTCCTGACCACCTCCATACAGGTGCCTCTCCCGATGCTCCACCATGTAGAGGCTAGCTCTTGCTTGAGAGCCCACTCCTCCACTTTTTCCTTGCCTCTTTCCCCCACATATGCAACAATGCCATGTAAAGCGGGCTTATAGCCCACTATTATACTTGATCCTACAGGTGCTAAGCCTGCCACATAGGCATAAAGTCTGATGTGGCAAGTTAATTAAGAAGAGAAAGACTAGTTTGGTGACCCCAGGAAGAAACGGTCCTAAGCGTGTGTACCTAGATGAAGCAAACTTAGCAACAAAAAACTAAGCACCTATGCAATGGGGACTTGAGTTGCTAAGCCATTTAATGCCCATAGCACCTCATCTAAGCACCATTTCATTGGAAGAGGTTACTCCTTGGCAAATGCAATAAATACTACGAAGAAAGAGATAGAGAGAAGTAAACAAAAAATACTCTTATAGCCAACCTTATAGCTAACCTTGTTGTATGAGTGACTAAGTGATGACTATGTATGACATGCCAACATCAGATAGCCTAACGCACCGTGCTAAATCTCCAAGGGTGTGACCGCGCGAGCGAGGTGACGTTCGTGGTAGGCGCGACCATGATACGGGCTGCTGGCAGCCCTTGGATCTAAGATCAAACGGTCGCATGCTAAGTTGCTGAAAATTTGCAAAATAATCCTCCAGGATAGGATATTCACCCATAGGTCTAGAATCACGCCATGCAACCGTTCGATCTCAGATCCAAGGGCTCTCGGAAGCCCGTATCATGGGAGAATGGAAAGCTTCGTATCACCTGTAATTTTCCCGACGCTTGACATGACATCAAAAGCCATTTAATTGGGCGTCGAGTAGACATGACATCTAATTGGCCCCCCATAGTACTGTGCATGAATCCATTTATCCACCAGGCAAGCCACTACCCTGCCGTTCGCACACGCCCCCCACTCAGCATTTTTACAATCGATAAACTTCTTCTAGTCATCCCGTCCTTTCACATTACGGCAGTTCCACTAATCCTAACCCTCCTCCCAAATCCATGGCGTCCCAAATCTCCATGGTCAGCGGTGAGTACAAGGTTAGAACCATCACCGGCGATTAGTTCAACGTCATCTACACCCGTTCTTCCACAACGGTGAAAGAATGCTTTGCTCGCTTCAAACGCATGTTTGAAAACTCAAATGATGAGTGGGTCACTAGGCTAGATGTTGAGTACACCACAATCCTCGGAAGCGAGAAGAATATAAAGGAGGTAGAGAAGAAGAAGCCCACCATGATCCAGGTTTGCGTGCATGACTTATGCTTGGTCTACCGCATATGCCATGATGACATTGAGTGCGAGGAATTGAATAAGGTCCTAAACGGCGGCTGATACGTCTGCAACGTGTCAATAATTTTTGATTGTTCCATGCTATATTATAACCTTTTTTGGACATTATTGGGCTTTATTATACACTTTTATATTATTTTTGGTACTAACCTATTAACCGGAGGCCCAGCCTAGAATTGCTGTTTTTTGCCTATTTTAGGGTTTCGTAGAAAAAGAATATCAAACGGAGTCCAAACGGAATGAAACCTTCGGGAACGTGATTTTTGGAACGAACATGATCCAGAGGACTTGGACCCTACGTCAAGCAATCAACCAGGAAGCCACGAGGTAGGGGGCACGCCTACCCCCCTAGGCGCGCCCTCCACCCTCGTGGGGCCCACGTAGCTCCACCGACGTACTCCTTCCTCCTATATATACCTACGTACCCCCAAACTACTAGATACGGAGCCAAAACCCTAATTCCATCACTGTAACTTTCTGTATCCATGAGATCCCATCTTGGGGCCTTTTCCGCAGCTCTGCCGGAGGGGGTATCGATCATGGAGGGCATCTACATCAACACCATAGCCTCTCCGATGAAGTGTGAGTAGTTTACTTCAGGCCTATGGGTCCATAGTTATTAGCTAGATGGCTTCTTCTCTCTTTTTGGATCTCAATACAAAGTTCTCCCCCTCTCTTGTGGAAATCTATTCGATGTAATCTTATTTTGCGGTGTGTTTGTTGGGATCAATGAATTGTGGGTTTATGATCAAGTTTATCTATGAAAAATATTTGAATCTTCTTTGAATTCTTTTATGTATGATTGGTTATCTTTGCAAGTCTCTTCGAATTATCAGTTTGGTTTGGCCTACTAGATTGATCTTTCTTGCAATGGGAGAGGTGCTTAGCTTTGCGTTTAATCTTGCGGTGTCCTTTCCCAGTGACAGTAGGGGCAGCAAGGCACATATTGTATTGTTGCCATCGAGGATAACAAGATGGGGTTTATATCATATTGCATGAGTTTATCCCTCTACATCATGTCATCATGCTTAAAGCGTTACTCTGTTCTCTTGAACTTAATACTCTAGATGCATGCTGGATAGCAGTCGATGTGTGGAGTAATAGTAGTAGATGTAGGCAGGAGTCAGTCTACTTGTCTTGGACGTGATGCCTATATACCTGATCATACCTAGATATTCTCATAACTATGCTCAATTCTGTCAATTGCTCAACAGTAATTTGTTCACCCACCGTAATACTTATGCTCTCGAGAGAAGCCTCTAGTGAAACCTATAGCCCCCAGGTCTATTTTCCATCATATTAATCTTCCAATACTTAGTTATTTCCTTTGACACTTATTTTACTTGCATCTTTATCATAAAAATACCAAAAATATTATCTTATCATATCTATCAGATCTCACTCTCGTAGTTGACCGTGAAGGGATTGGCAACCCCTTTATCACGTTGGTTGCCAGGAGTTTATTTGTTTGTCTAGGTGCGAGGGACTCGTGCGTGGCCTCCTACCGGATTGATACCTTGGTTCTCAAAAACTGAGGGAAATACTTACGCTGCTCTGCTGCATCACCCTTTCCTCTTCAAGGGAAAACCAACATAGTGCTCAAGAGGTAGCAAGAAGGATTTCTGGCGCCGTTGCTGGGGAGTCTACGCAAAAGTCAACATACCAAGTACCCATCACAAACCTTATCTCTCGCATTGCATTATTTTCCATTTTCCTCTCGTTTTCCTCTCCCCCACTTCACCCTTGTCGTTTTATTCGCCCTCTCTCTCTCCATCCTCCCTCTCTTTCTCTATTCGCCTCTTTTTGCTCGTTTCTTGTTTGCTTGTGTGTCGGATTGCTTACTTGTCACGATGGCTCAAGATAATACCAAATTGTGTGACTTTACCAATACCAACAACAATGATTTTATTAGCCCTCCGATTTCTCCTCTTACCAATGCTGAATCTTGTGAAATTAATGTTGCTTTGCTGAATCTTGTCATGAAAGATCCATTTTCCGGCCTTCCTAGTGAAGATGCCGCTACCCATCTAAACAACTTCGTTGATTTGTGTGATATGCAAAAGAAGAAATATGTGGACAATGATATTGTTAAATGGAAGTTATTTCCTTTTTTGCTTAGAGATCATGCTAAAGCTTGGTTTTCGTCTTTGCCTAAAAATAGTATTGATTCGTGGAATAAGTGCAAAGATGCTTTTATCTCTAACTATTTTCCTCCCGCTAAGAGCATCTCTCTTAGAAACGATATTATGAATTTTAAGCAACTTGATCATGAACATGTTGCACAAGCTTGGGAGATGATGAAATTAATGATACGTAATTGCCCTACACATGGTTTGAATTTGTGGATGATTATACAAAAATTTTATGCTGGATTGAATTTTGCTTCTAGAAATCTTTTACATTCGGCTGCGGGAGGCACTTTTATGGAAATCACTTTAGGAGAAGCTACTAAACTCCTAGATAATATTATGGTTAATTATTCTCAATGGCACACTGAAAGATCTACTAATAAGAAAGTGCATGTGATAGAAGAAATTAATGTTTTGAGTGGTAAGATGGATGAACTTATGAAATTATTTGCTAATAAAAGTGTTTCTTCTGATCCTAATGATATGCCTTTGTCTACTTTGATTGAGAATAATAATGAATCTTTGGATGTGAATTTTGTTGGTAGGAATAATTTTGGTAACAACGCGTATGGAGGAAACTTTAATCCTAGGCCGTATCCTAGTAATTGCTCTAATAATTATGGTAATTACTACAACAATTCTTATGGAAATTTTAATAAGATACCCTCTGATTTTGAATCTAATATTAAAGAATTTATTACCTCGCAAAAGAATTTCAATGCTTTGATTGAATAAAAAATGCTTAAGATTGATGAGTTGGCTAGGAACGTTGATAAAATTTCTCTTGATGTTGATTCTTTGAAGCTTAGATCTATTCCTCCGAAGCATGATATCAATGAGTCTCTCAAAGCCATGAGAATTTCCATTGATGAGTCCAAAGAAAGAACCGCTAGGATGCGTGCTAAGAAAGATTGCTTTATAAAAGCATGTTCTTCTAGTTTCCATGATAATAAAGATGAAGATCTAAAGTTATTGATGTGTCCCCTATGAAATCTTTGTTTTATAATATGAATCTTGATAATGATGGGACTGAATATGATCCACCTTTACCTAGAAGACATTCCAAAAATTCGGAGTCTTTAGATCTTGATGC
Source organism: Triticum aestivum (assembly GCF_018294505.1). Lineage (NCBI taxonomy): Eukaryota > Viridiplantae > Streptophyta > Magnoliopsida > Poales > Poaceae > Triticum > Triticum aestivum. Next base: position 636,558,631 of record NC_057806.1, read on the forward strand.
TAAAATTGTTAAAAGTGGGATTAAAGAAGTCAAAACTTTAAATATTAATGAACCCACTATTTAGGATTTCAAGGAATTTATTTATGATAATTGCTCTTTGATAGATTTTATTTCCTTCTGGCAATCCGTGCTAAATTCTCCTCATGCATATAGTCAAAATAAAGCCTTCACCAAACATATCGTTGATGCTTTGATGCAATCTTATGAAGAAAAACTTAAGTTGGAAGTTTCTATCCCTAGAAAACTTTATGATGAGTGGGAACCTACTATTAAAATTAAGATTAAAGATCATGAATGCTATGCTTTGTGTGATTTGGGTGCTAGTGTTTCCATGATTCCAAAGACTTTGTGTGATTTGCTAGGTTTCCGTGATTTTGATGATTGCTCTTTAAACTTGCACCTTGCGGATTCCACTATCAAGAAACCTATGGTAAGAATTAATGATGTTGTTATTGTTGCAAATAGGAATTATGTGCCCGTGGATTTTATTGTTATTGACATAGATTGCAATCCTTCATGTCCTATTATTCTTGGTAGACCTTTCCTTAGAACGATTGGTGCAATTATTGATATGAAGGAAGGGAATATTAGATTCCAATTTCCGTTACGGAAAGGCATGGAACACTTCACTAGAAATTAAATTAAATTACCTTATGAATCTATTATGAGAGCTACTTATGGATTGCCTTCCAAAGATGGCAATACCTAGATCTATCCATGCTTTTATGCCTAGCTAAGGGCATTAAACGATAGCGCTTGTTGGGAGGCAACCGAACTTTAATTTTATTCCTTGCTTTTTTATCCTGTTTAGTAATAAATAATTTATCTAGCCTCTGTTTTTGTTGTGTTTTTTGTGTTTGATTAGTGTTTTTGCCAAGTAGAACCGTTGGGAAGACTTGGGGAAAGTCTTTTTAATCTTGCTGTAAAAACAGAAACTTTAGCGCTCACGAGAACTGGTGCAATTTTTATTTGGAAAGTGATATTTAGTTAATTCTTTTTTAAGATGATTAATAGATAAATTCCTAACGTCTAGAAATTTATTTTATAATTTTTGGGGTTCCAGATCTTGCGTTAGCTACAGATTATTACAGACTGTTCTGTTTTTGACACATTCTGTTTTCCGTGTGTTGTTTGCTTATTTTGATGAATCTATGGCTAGTAAAATAGTTTATAAACCATAGAGAAGTTGGAATAAAGTAGGTTTAACACCAATATAAATAAATAATGAGTTCATTAAATTACCTTGAAGTGGTGTTTTGTTTTATTTCGCTAATGGGGCTCACGAGATTTTCTACTTTAAGTTTTGTGTTGTGAAGTTTTCAAGTTTTGGGTAAAGATTTGATGGATTATGGAACAATGAGTGGCAAGAGCCTAAGCTTTGGGATGCCCATGGCACCCCCAAGATAATCTAAGGACACCTAAAATCCAAAGCTTGGGGATGCCCCGGAAGGCATCCCCTCTTTCGTCAACTTCTATCGGTAACTTTACTTGGAGCTATATTTTTATTTACCACATGATATGTGTTTTGCTTGGAGCATCTTGTATTATTTGAGTCTCTATTTGTTAGTTTTCCACAATCATCATTGCTGCACACACCTTTTTGAGAGAGGCACTCATGATTTGGAAATTGTTAGAATACTCTATGTGTTTCACTTATATCTTTTGAGTTATATAGTTTTTGCTCTAGTGCTTCACTTATATCCTTTAGAGCATGATGTGGATTTGTTTTATAGAAACTCTTGTTCTCTCATGCTTCACTTAGATTATTTTGAGAGTCCTACAAAACAGAATGGTAATTTTCTTTAATTATGTTAGGCATTCAAGATTAATAATAAAATTTTCTTATGAGTGTGTTGAATACTATGAGAAGTTTGAAACTTGATAATTGTTTTGAGATATGGACATGGTGATATTAGAGTCGTGCTAGTTGAGTAGTTGTGGAATTGAGAAATGCTTGTGTTGAAGTTTGTGATTCCCGTAGCATGCACGTATGGTGAACCGTTATGTTAAGAAGTCAGAGCATGATGTATTTATTGATTGTCCTCCTTATGAGTGGAGGTCGGGGATGAGATGGTCTTTTCCTACCAATCTATCCCCCTAGGAGCATGCGCGTAGTACTTTTGCTTCGATAACTAATAGATTTTTGCAATAAGTATGTAGTTCTTTATGACTAATGTTGAGTCCATGGATTATATGCACTCTCACCCTTCCACCATTGCTAGCCTCTCTAATACTGTGCACCTTTCGCCGATATCATACACCCACCATATACCTTCCTCAAACAGCCACCATACCTACCCATCATGGCATTTCCATAGCCATTTCGAGATATATTGCCATGCAACTTTCCACCGTTCCGTTTACTATGACATGCTCCATCATTGTCATATTGCTTCGCATGATCATGTAGTTGACATTTTAGTAGTGGCAAAGCCATCGTTCATAATTCTTTCATATAAGTCACTCATGCATCATTGTTGTCCTAGTACACTGCCGGAGGCATTCATATAGAGTCATACTTTGTTCTAGTATCGAGTTGTAATCATTGAGTTGTAAATAAATAGAAGTGTGATGATCATCATTCATAGAATATTGTACCAATAAAAAAAGAGAAAGGCCAAATAAAAAAAGAAGGCCCAAAAAAAGAATAAATAAAAAGGGGCAATACTACTATCCTTTTTTCCACACTTGTGAGTCAAAGTAGCACCATGATCTTCATGATAGAGAGTCTCCTATGCTATCACTTTCATATACTAGTGGGAATTTTTAATTATAGAACTTGGCTTGTATATTCCAACGATGGGCTTCCTCAAAATGCCCTAGGTCTTCATGAGCAAGCAAATTGGATGCACACCCACTTAGTTTCTTTTTGTTGAGCTTTCATATACTTATAGCTCTAGTGCATCCGTTGCATGGCAATCCCTACTCACTCAGATTGATATCTATTGATGGGCATCTCCATACCCATTGATACGCCTAGTTAATGTGAGACAATCTTCTCCCTTTTTGTCTTCTCCACAACCACCATTCTATTCCACCCATAGTGCTATGTCCATGGCTCACGCTCATGTATTGCGTGAAGATTGAAAAAGTTTGAGAACACCAAAAGTATGAAACAATTGCTTGGCTTGTCATCGGGGTTGTGCATGATTTGATTACTTTGTGTGGTGAAGATGGAGCATAGCCGGACTATATGATTTTGTAGGGATAACTTTCTTTGGCCATGTTATTTGAAGAGACATAATTGCTTAGTTAGTATGCTTGAAGTATTATTATTCCTAAGTCAATATTAAACTTTTGTCTTGAATCTTTCAGATCTGAATATTCATACCACAATTAAGAGAATTACATTGAAATTATGCCAAGTAGCATTCCACATCAAAAATTCTGTTTTTGTCATTTACCTACTCGAGGATGAGCAGGAATTAAGCTTGGGGATGCTTGATACATCTCCAACATATCTATAATTTTTGATTGTTCCATGCTATATTATAACCTGTATTGGACATTATTGGGCTTTATTATACACTTTTATATTATTTTTGGGACTAACCTATTAACCGGAGGCCCAGCCCAGAATTGCTGTTTTTTTGCCTATTTTAGGGTTTCGCAGAAAAAGAATATCAAACGGAGTTCAAACGGAATGAAACCTTCGGGAACATGATTTTTGGAACGAACATGATCCAGAGGACTTGGACCCTACGTCAAGCAATCAACCAAGAAGGCATGAGGTAGGGGGCGCGCCTACCCCCCCCCCCCCCCCACCTGGTGCGCCCTCCACCCTCGTGGGGCCCATGTTGCTCCACCGACGTACTCCTTCCTCCTATATATACCAACATACTCCCAAACTACCAGATACGGAGCCAATGCAAAACCCTAATTCCACCGCCGTAACTTTCTATATCCACGAGATCCCATCTTGGGGCCTTTTCCGGAGCTCCACCAGAGGGGGTATCGATCATGGAGGGCTTCTACATCAACACCATAGCCTCTCTGATGAAGTGTGAGTAGTTTACTTCAGACCTACAGGTCCATAGTTATTAGCTAGATGGCTTCTTCTCTCTTTTTGTATTTCAATACAAAGTCCCCCCTCTCTTGTGAAGATCTATTCGATGTAATCTTATTTTGCGGTGTGTTTGTTGGGATCGATGAATTATGGGTCTATGATCAAGTTTATCTATGAAAAATATTTGAATCTTCTCTGAATTCTTTTATGTATGATTGGTTATCTTTGCAAGTCTCTTCGAATTATCAGTTTGGTTTGGCCTACTAGATTGATCTTTCTTGCAATGGGAGAAGTGCTTAGCTTTGCGTTCAATCTTGCGGTGTCCTTTCCCAGTGACAGTAGGGGTAGCAAGGCAAATATTGTATTGTTGCCATCGAGGATAACAAGATGGGGTTTATATCATATTGCATGAGTTTATCCCTCTACATCATGTCATCATGCTTAAAGAGTTACTCTGTTCTCTTGAACTTAATACTCCAGATGTATGCTGGATAGTAGTCGATGTGTGGAATAAAAGTAGTAGATGTAGGCAGGAGTCAGTCTACTTGTCTTGGACGTGATGCTTGTATACATGATCATACCTAGATATTCTCATAACTATGCTCAATTCTGTCAATTGCTCAACGGTAATTTGTTCACCCACCATAATACTTATGCTCTCGAGAGAAGCCTCTAGTGAAACCTATGGCCCTCGGGTCTATTTTCCATCATATTAATCTTCCAATACTTAGTTATTTCCTTTGCCATTTATTTTACTTGCATCTTTATCATAAAAATACCAAAAATATTATCTTACCATATCTATCAGATCTCACTCTCGTAGGTGACCGTGAAGGGATTGACAACCCCTTTTATCGTGTTGGTTGCGAGGAGTTTATTTGTTTGTGTAGGTGCGAGGGACTCGTGCGTGGCCTCCTACTGGATTGATACCTTGGTTCTCAAAAACTGAGGGAAATACTTATGCTGCTCTGCTGCATCACCCTTTCCTCTTAAAGGGAAAACCAACACAGTGCTTAAGAGATAGCAGCGGCTGAGTCAAATTTGTTATTGTAGACTTTAGGAACGACAAGGAAATCCTGGGTCGGATAGGCCTCATTGTAGGCGACCCCTTGGACCTCCAAAATGAAGGGTCGGTGCCCTCCCGTGATCAGCCTTCAGTGTTAACCCTGGCAGGAGCCGTGGTTCATCCTTCGTACGGTAAACTGAAGAAACCTCTGCACACGTTTCATCATGCATGGCAGTGGAATGTACTAGATATAGACCACATCCACTACGCTGCAATGGATGGCTACCTTTGTTTCAATATCTACAAGGGTTGGATGAAGTGCACGAGCCAAGTGTGCGGTTCAAGCAAAGAAGTATCACCCAAGAGGAAGAGGGATAAGGACAAAGTCGAGGACGTGGACGAGGACGAGGACTCTGAGTAAGGTGGTCGTGTTGTTGCTCATGGTGGTTCTAATGCAGTGTCTACCGGATTAGTTGCTTAGTTTAATTTTTGGTGTGCTTAGTTTATTTGAGGGGTGTGTTGTGCTGAGCCCCTAGCAGAACTATGTTATGTTTCTTCTTGTTACTTTAACTCTTCAGTACGTACATACTAGTATTTCTTATAGTTCATCATTTAGTTGGTATAGTACTACGACTACCACTCGTTTCTTCACATTATATACGTACAATATATATGGCCAACATTATATAGCCAGTAGTTTAGTTGTCAAAGAATTTCAGGGGGCTTAGTTTTGTCAAAGAATTTTAGGGTGCTTAGTTTTATTTGACGGGTGTGTTGTGCTGGACACCATTATTGTGACTCAAATCTCTTTTGCCATGTTATAATGACATAAATACCGGTGGACCAACATGCCAGCTCTCCCTCTACGTCACTACAGTAAAATAAAGTGTGGGGCCTACTTGATCCCAACAACGTTCTTATTTTCCTGTAAAATTGTTCGCTTGGTTACTCCTGACAAGCGGGGCCACACTTATCATTGCAAGAATCATCTTATTTTTGTCATGTAACATGGTCAACGGGTTTGACATGAAAATCACAATGTCTAATGGTATTTTTGAGCAAACATCTAACTTAACGATGGCATTTTTGAGATATCTAATTGCATTTTTGAGCAGGCATCTCACGGATCGATGGCATTTTTGAGTAGTCGTATCTTCTAGTGGCAAAACTAAGTAGTGATACACAAACTAGTGGTATAAATAATAAGAACCCAAGAATTAAATAGCTATGCTAATTTCTTTAATATAATTTAGCACCCCATTTAAGCACGTACTAGCTTTTTAATAGTACTTTATGCATAATTTGGCGACAAGCACTCTCTATATGTACCACCTTTTTTCTTTAATTTCATCTTGTTAGTTTTGCTCCATGGCGCAATCCATCGATCCTACTACTGTACAAAAGTATACATTTTTTAAAAGGCTAGAGGGCGGGGCAGTCTAGCTAGGTCGGTTTCAAGAGAGGCAAGGGCCTTTGTGATTTGACGACTCATTACTGCTGGAAGGCGGGGCCTTGTGATTTGACTGCTCGTATAAAAGTGCCAACGACCTAAGGAGGAGCAAAGAACCGTGCGATATACTCAAGTTTTCCACTGGAGTACGATGGAGGAGCACGAAACACGGCAGCCCAGTGCCATATCTCTACTCTCTACTCTTATTATATATTACTAGCAAGAGGCATTGTTCTATTGGCGATAAAGAATGATCTAATTTGCTAGTCATCTCATTTTTAGCATTGTTCTATTCATGCCTCGTAGAGAAGTGACACATGCGGTGAAACACCCGAAGCAAAAGAAGAAATACATGAGCAAAAGAAGAAGGAAGATTATAACCCCCCCAAAAGGAAGACGCACACACAAGTCTGGGGTGTTGCTCTCACTACATGAAGGGTTGCTGGCCGTGGAGTCGTACTACTTCTTCATCGCCTCCACGACCTCCATCTCCTTGCGGGTCTCCTCCGCCATGTTCTTCATTGTGTCCATAACGCTGGATTTCTCAACGCGAGCCTTCATCATCTGTTCCACGACCGCATTACATACCTTGACAGCAGCCAGGTGCTCGATGCGGAGCTTCGTCAACTCCTCCATCTATTCCATGACGAGGGCCTGCAACATCTTCATCGAGGTCTGCTTATTGAGGTTCTTATTGAGCTGATCGGGCATGCCGTCGAGGGATAATGACTCCAGCGCCACCAGCTCGGCATGTTCGCCTCCACGGTTAGGGCGCCCCTGGGAGCCATCGCCTGCCCGTGAGATATCTTTTGAGGTCTCTGCGTGGCGGTGAGCCCTCTCTTTTTTCCAGAGCCTTGGTTGCCGCTCCCTTGTTATGAGTAGTTCTCGACCTAGAGCTCTGCACACCGGCCATGGAAAGGACGGACGAAGAAGGAGGACTTATGAGGAGGAAGGTAGAGTAATTTTCAGTTAGGTAGTTCCCCTTTTTATAACCCAAGTACTAGCACTAGTACTAAAACCCGCATAGTGGGAACACGTTCAGGTTTGGTACGTACTGGTAGGTGTGAGCAGGCTTGCACTTAATTGTAGCACTAGTACTTTGGAATTTGATGGGAACAAGGTAAAGATTAATTGATGGTTTTGGTTTCGAGGCCCGAAACGGCTTCTGATGAGTTTAGTGGAACATAAATTTCAAGTACTCCTGGTGAGTTTAGTAGAACATAAATTGTTTAACATAAAAATATATCATTAAAAATAGAATATTTGAAGTTTGTAATGTTATATTTTTGCAATGTATGCCTCTTATTAAGTTGGTCAAAGATCTAGGCACACGTGCAAGACTTGTAAACTGAGACAGAGGGAGTACTACACTGCTCAAATGCGGTCACACAAGTCAGTGATGTAACTGGTCGTACATGTCAGACCAAGCCGATGCGTGTCCCTTTGGTGAGATGCGGGTCCGACCGACCGTCTGTTGGTGCGACCGACCGTAAAGTACTTACACGATGGAGACTTCTGGTTGTGGCTTCGGTTGATTGTCACGAGAAAGCATTCTAAAACTAGTGATAAATCAATTACCATCTTTGTCCAAACGACCAAGTTTTTTTACAGGAAAACAATACATATAGATGGAGTGATTGTCAAGGTTGCAAACCGACATAGCGTTGCAAGTTCACTGCAGCAGCAACCTACTAGGTCACTGCATCGCTGGCGGGGAAGGAGGGCAGCTCACCTCGCCTACGATGCATGCCCAGCGGTGCCGCCGCAACTGGTCTCAGGATTTGGCTTCTCCTATCGCCCATTTGAACAGTTGCACTAGCTGCTCATGCCATTGCGGATGCATGTGCGTTCTTTCCTTGGCAGTCGACTCCGTGAAAATGATCTCTGCCATTAGCCCTAGCTCGAAACAATGCAACGCTGCCAGATGCTGACATCGCTCAGCATCTCTCCCCTGAGATCGACTTGCGCCTCCGCCTTGTGCTGCGCCAGGCGCAACTCCTTGGAACTTCTCTCCAATCGATGCAACGCTTCCTCGATCCGATTTTCCCTTGCTGCCCACCACCTGAAACGCAGCCCTGGTGTCGTGGAATTATCACGGCAGATGTCCTAGTGTGAGGACTTAGTCCTGAGGCCAACGCATCTATGTGGTAACTTGAGAGGGGTTGGTTGGGATGAGAGACACGAGGTGGATCAACACACAAGACAAGGACTAAGACAGCTTCGGGGCCCGGGAAACATCATCCGGTAATAGCCCTACATGCTGTTTGTGGCTAGCTCTCATTATACTCATGAGGGAGTCGCCATATAAGCTGGCTCCCCTTTAGTTGTGTCTAGCCTTAGCGATTATTTTTATGTCCTTCTTGGGGTGCCCTACCCCTCCTTATATATGTTGAAGGGGAGGGTTACATGACTAGTCCTAGTAGGATTAGGATTACTCTATTACAAGTGGAGTCCTAGTCTTGCTTCCTTTGTAGGAGAATATTTCTTATCCCTTTCCTCTTAAGCCGGCCCACTATAACATGATTCGGCCTTTTGGGCCTTGGGCCTTGTCATCTATCTGACCCGCCCGCCGGGTTACTAATGAGTCGCCAAGATCGGGCAGGTTACCAGTGAGTCGCTACGCTCCAGCCAGGTCATACATCTGGCGGGTGACATAGCAGGGTATATCCCCGACATTAGCCCCAAATTTAATTTAGATTTATCCATGTTAAACTGATCCTGCAAATCAAGACCAACTTTGATAGATTATACGCCGGGCCGAAGGTTCTTCTGAGCTGGTACTTGATCATCGTTAAGTCCTTGTCATTTCCTTGTTGGTATGTACATGTCCATGATCTCATAGCAAGTCTTCCTTAGCAGATATGTTTCAACTTTGTTAATGCAAAAAAATCCAGATACTTCTTTTGAAAAGTCCGGGTCAATAGGCCAGCTTCAGAGTCAATTTGCTGACATTGGTCTCTTGTAGAGAAATATTGTAAGAAATAATCCACTTGAGTCGGCTTCCAAAGCGTCGACTTATAAAATATTGGTCTTGAAATGCTCATATGATATTCAGCCATCTTGAAGATGTAGAACTTGCCGGTTTATCATTGCCAAAACTGCCAGTTTGTAAATATTGATGGCACCGGGTCATAATTGTTGCTTACGCCGGGTCAATCTGGTTTACTCAAAACTGAGAATTTGAAGATTTTTCTCCATTATATCCATATTACCCGTAGCCCCCCAAGTCTTGAGCAGAACAAAGTGATGATTTGAGACTTGTTTCCATATAATTACTGCCACTTTGAAGAAATCCATGTTGTTTATCTCAGTCACTAGTAAAAACTAAATACTCCATATATGTAGCCCCCAAGTGCCGGGTTGTCATGCTTGCAGCAAACTGGGACTTGTAATTGCCTTATACTCATAAAAACTTCAACCAGTTTAGCCCCCAAGGGCCGGGTCATTATACAATAATGAGCAGGGACTTTATAAATATGATCATGTAGACTTGAACAACAACGTGTAGCCCCTAAGGGCCGGCTCAGTAAGATAATATTGAGCTGGGACTTTATATATACTTCTTTGAAAAGAACATCATATGATGTAACCCCCATCATGGGGCTTGAACCCACGTCCAAAATGTTAAGAGCTTTGTGCTTTACCAACTGAGCAATGGACCCTTCAATATAATGGAATAAGACTTGTGTACCTTGAATTGTTGACAGGAGCAATTGGTAGCCCCCAAGGGCCGGCTCATTATGATGTGATGAGTTGGGTCTTCAATAAAGCCAGTTAAAATGACTTTGCATTAGCCCCCAAGTGTCATGCTGCATTCTTGTAGCGACATTAGACTTGCATACTTGATGTAATCTCAACTTGAGTAATGTAGCCACCAAGTGTCGGGTCGTAAGCCTGCAGCGACTCGGGACTATTCCTTCCATTGTAGAATAAATCATATCCATTGATAAAATAATAGCCATTGCGCTAAAGCGACTTTGAAAACCTCAATCGTAATACTGGTTATTGATAACCATAATAAAAATCCAGCCATGTTGGCTATTCAAAATTTGAATAATATAATCTGGTACAAAAACCTCAATCATTCAATATCATCATGACAATCCAGCCAAGTTTGGGTATTAAAGATTTGAATATCCTATCCGGAGTTTAAATACTCAGTGGCTCTTGGTCGATGGTGACTTAATGCACATCCATTGTAATGCAGGATTTTTTGTAACCCGGCGGGTCATGATGCCCAGTATAAATCCACTAGTGACTATAGGAGTCCATAACCAGGGCAGGGGGTGATATCCCAAATATGAGAGATAATCAGGGCTGCTTGGCCCGACCTGTAAAAACCATATGGTAAGAAAAAAGAGGTGATACAAATCCAAATAAAAAACCGAAAAAACACGAGGCTTTCATAGGCCGCCGAGCCAAAATATCTTCTTCAATGAAACCAGCATGATAGCCGTTGGAGTATCCGTGATTTTTGTGCGTCGGCTCTCACATAACCCAATTGAAATTTTAACCTGGATAAGTTCAAGGTCTTTAAAAGATTGACTTATCGAGAGTATGCGGGGTTGGAGTAGCATCATGCAAAACAGGCCGGTTTAACCAAGTTTCAAGGAAGGCGGCTTATCATCCTGAGCTTCTCCTTACGTTCTGTAAGTCGGCTCTTTCATGACTCAATCAATGTTTTAACCTTGACAAGTTCAGGGTCTCATTTAAGAGATTGACTTGTTAAGAATAGGGCGGGTCATCCAGGATTACTTGGTCGAAGAGCATCTTGGATACAGGCCGGATAACCCGGATTTTTGGTGAATACACCTGGCATCCATGCCAATCAAGCGGGTATATACAACTATGTTCATTGAAAAGGAAGCCCCCAAGTGATATGTTTCTGAGTTGTGATCAACGAGTACCTATGTTTGAGCTGTGTTGTGCACCAAACTCTCTTTGGTCCCTGTAACTTTTCTAAGAACTCAGAGAGATGAATTCTTCTTGATCCAGAATTTTAAACCAGATATTGAAAGCTTCCAAAGCTTTGTGGGAGATAGATTTCCCTTGAGCCGGCTTTTGAACCATAATCTTTCCTGATAACCCGGAAGTCTTCTTTTGAGCCGAAATTTTATGATTGTCAGGCACTTTTTTAAGCCAGAAATTTTCCGACGGCCTTCAATTTTTCACCAATAGGGTAGTAGCCTCCTGAGCTGGGTTATTTTTTTCCTCCAATGACCCACGGTTCTTGAATTTGTTTTTAAAACTGGCAACATTTGCTGAGTCATGTCATTGTAGTCCCCGAGTCTTAAGATGACTCGAGGAGTTGGCTTCAGATTCTTCATACATGGCCGTGATATAAACCGGCATATAGCTGAACAGCGGAACACTATAATATGTTAAAGCTGGAAGCAATGTGGCGAGTTAATGATCTTTGCAACACTCATTATATATCCTTGGCATTGATAATGCAATGCGAATCCACAAAAACTTGAGGTCGACCGTGGCGGGTTATAAATGACCCCGTATGATTTGTGTTAGTAATCCGGCTAGCGGTTTATCCCAGCTGGCTATTTAGGCAAAATGCAGTGGCAGTGATTTTTACGCCTACCCAATGAGCCATCTGGTGGAGGCAGAGGCTGACACTATATCATGACTTTCTTTAGAGTTGTTGTAATAGACCAGGCAGCAGGAGCTGTGACTTGCACGCGCTCATTAAGCAACTTGTGCACACAGGTACGGCCCGGTGTGTTGATGTAGACCAGACCGCGAGGGACGGACGGCAAAGACGACCGCAACATCAAACGCGATATAAATAGATGAGTCGGCCACGACGTTGTAAGCCAGCACGGACGGGCGAGTTGGCCGTGGCGTTATAAGCCGGTGAAGACGGGTGAGTCGGCCGCGGCATTGGAAACGGTACGGATGCAGGCAAGTCGGCCATGGGCACAGACAATAAGTCAATCGCGTGTGTTGATATAGCGGGGGTGGCAACTTACGCAGAACGAGTGCTAGTGCAAAAATAATATTTGCTCACGCCCCATTTGCAACACCTTTTTGTAAGGAATAATGGTCCTGCGAAAAAATATCATAGACTAAGTAATTGTTCTTTGATAAAGACAATACGAGCTAAAAAATAAATAAATTTAGATGGATATCACCTGATTTGTTCGGATGACGGATGATTCGTTCAAAACAACAGAAATTACTCAAGTAGACCGGCAATTCAATATAGCCCCAACGGCTCAACACGACAGAGATGGCTCAATGCGGCCTGGCGGCTCATCGCGCGGCAGACGCAGCCCAAGCAAGGCAAGGGCGATTTAACCATGGTGTATCATGGCGAGTCAACGGTGCAACGGCAGCTCACCCACAGTGAAAGTGAAGTGGCAATAGAACTTTGGATGTGAGGCCATGTGGTGCTCGCTCGGAGGCGAGGCTCCTGTCCTGGTCACTAATTAGTACCGGTGGTGCTTGCATTTTTTTAGTACATCGTCCATGCTGTAGAAAATGTTGATTTGGTCAAACGATGTATCCATTGCTTGATATTGGTCCTGCTATGTTGAACCGGGGCATATACACACAGCGTTGCGGACATATAGTCAGTCTATTCATGAGAAGTATAGCGCTGCATGCAGCGGCAGCTGCACGCGCGGCATCAACGGCGGGAGGACCATCGCGATTCGCACCAAGCTGGCATGCCCCGCTATACACGGTGGTAGAAACGGATGGCAACGGCGGCTCGTGCCGGAGTCGAAGGCGATTTAAAACAATGGGGGCAGCGTATCACGGCATCAGAGGCAGCCGGGTGGAGCTGAGCTGGCTCAAAGCAAGGCGACAGCGGCTTGTTGAGGTGCATTACAGCAGAAGCTTTCTGGCGGAGCAGGTACAACCAGAGTGAGGTTTGGAAACGACTCGGAATCGATATGCACCCATGACCAAATCCTCCTTCAATTTGTAGTTGATTTGACATTTTCTCTCGTGCTGACGAATCATTGTTTTTAGCACTATCTCCTCGTGTTGATGGATCAATGGATGTACTACCACTTTTGCCTTCGCATATTGACTTCTTCATGGCTTGTCCCTTGTGACCACGTGAGAGCTTTCTTCAAAGTCTCGTTGGCAGTATACTCTCAACTGGTATCTGGATTTTTTGTGCAAACAGAACGCTTCAACTTAGTACACCTTGGTGATTGATCTTCTCAGGATTTTTTTAAAATACATGACTTGCGGTTTTGATGGATGTGAGCACGTCTCTACCTTCTGTGTGATGCGGAGGTGACTCGTGATTGAACCTTGGTCGACGACTGCAGTCAGAAAAAATTGCACATGCGTGTACAAACAGTACTTCTGTTGGTCTCAGAGTAGTAACATCGTAGATGAATTGCCCTTGCAGTAGGCCTTTGTCTCGGACTCGGTGTCAACCAGACGATGAAAAATCTGCAATACGACCACGGCAGCAGAAAGTTCGATCAGTTTCGAAGACTGGTGGCAGCGTACACCACCAAACCCTAATCTCACTTGAACTCAAATCTTGTATCTGGCGGCTTCAAACTTTAATCATGTTTCTGATTTTAACACGATGAAATATTGCCGGCTCAGCCCAAGGTTGTCTGACCCCGAGTTACGCTGTGTGACTGCTTCGCGCCGGCTCTTGCTGATCCGGCGGGTTGTATCTTCTCGATCCCTGAAAGAGATCCCTTCAAAAACTCAACACCACCGTGCGCGGGCCCCACAGTGGGCGCCAACTGTCGTGGAATTATCACGGCAGATGTCTTAGTGTGAGGACTTAGTCGTGAGGCCAACGCATCTATGTGGTAGCTTGAGAGGGGTTGGTTGGGATCAGAGATGCGAGGCGGATCAACACACAAGACAAGGATTTAGATAGCTTCGGGCTCCGGAAAACTTCATCCGGTAATACCCCTACATGCTGTTTGTGGCTAGCTCTCATTATACTCATGAGGGATTCGCCGTATAAGCCAGCTCCCCTTTAGTTTTGTCTAGCCTTAGCGATTATTTTTCTGTCCATCTTGGGGTGCCACGCCCCTTCTTATATATGTTGAAGGGGTGGGTTACATGACTAGTCCTAGTAGGATTAGGATTACTCTATTACAAGTGGAGTCCTAGTCTTGCTTCCTTTGTAGGAGAATATTCCTTATGCCTTTCCTCTTAAGCCGGCCCACCATAGCATGAGTCGGCCTTCCGGGCCTTCGGCATTGTCATCCGTCTGACCCGCCCGCCGGGTTACCAATGAGTCGCCAAGATCGGGCGGGTTACCAGTGAGTCGCCATGTTCCAGCCGGGTCATACATTCGGTGGGTGACACCGCGGGGTATATCCCCGACACCTGGCATGTCCTCCGGTGCCACCGGTCTGTGATTCTAGAGCAATGGATCCCCTCTAAAACACAAGTGGGTTTCGCTCAAAGGCGGCAGTGTTGCGGGCCGTAGCGAGAGGGCAGCCCGCGGGATCCTAGGATCTAAGGGATTATCCATGGCGGGATCCGGTGGGCGAGGCGGGGAGGCGAGCCTAGGCGCTGGGAGAGCCCTACGAGGCTAATATAAAGATAGTACTACTCCACTCCGTCCATATTTAAATACAAAGGCAACCAACAATAACCCTAGCAAAAATTGATCATGCTGCCTGCGTCCTGGTTTATTGGCCTCTTTTTTTTGTGCCACTTTTTATGACATGCATAAATATTATGTTACTTACAAATATGGTCAAAAATTGGCACAAAATATGAAGGAGACCAATAGAAGTACTGGTACCCCATGATTTAACTACTCGCATGCGCGCAGTGGAGTAGTAATGTCTTTCTTCCGCCCTCACGTCCACTCAATTTGCATGCGCTGTATTAATTGACCATCAATAAAATGAAGGACTTTACACGAGTCAAATTATCACATGGGGTGGATCTTCATACAAAAATGCGTCGCTGCATGTACCCGTGTGTGCGTGCGAGGGAATGAGTGCGTGCGTGGCGTGCGTGCACATCTTCATTTCATGCATGTAGCGCTAGTGTGGCTAAGAGAGGACGAGTATATTCTTCTAGAAGCAGCAGCACGTCACTGTGATCAATCCACACAAGGAGGTCGTGACAACGCCTCCACATGTGCCACGTAGCTTCATGAATTATAAGAGAGACACTGTGTAGCGTGCCATTGTAATTCTAATTTACATGCTTGCACATACTTGAAGTACTAGTAAGGTATACGTGCATTGCACGCATCAGATTTGGCAACCAAATTATGAATAAATACCACACTATAGCATGTAAGCTCTGAGTCATATATGCCTGATGTAGACCTTCATTTAATTCTTATAGTTCATCTCATTCAAAATAAATTAGTTTTTATAAAAAAATCTAGGGCCTCTTTGATTCGTAGGATTTCCAAAACACGGGAATAGGAAAAACATGGGATTAGAATGGAATGTCGTCTTGAATCCTACAGGATTGTACGAGTGTTTGATTGTGCATATAAAAAACGCAGGATTCTTTCAAAGTGGTTTGAGTGGATGGGATGTTTCCTATGAAATCTAGTGGAAATGAATCCTATGGAAAAATTTCTATGGTTTACAATCCTATGAATCAAACAACCAAGATAGGAAAAATTCCAAAGGAATAGAATCCTCCAAAATTCCTTTGAGAATCCTTTGAATCAAAGAAGCCCTTAATCTATTTTATGATTCATGGAATTGTGCGTTGTAAAGCATAAAGTAAAAACAAATAATGGCAATTCAACTAGAAAAAAAGTTTGGGAAGTTATTATACGGAAGATTCTAGAACAAAGGAGAAGCACTTGTGTTTTGAGGTTTGTGCTTTATGCTTAAGTTCAACCATGGAGTCTTCTAGATTGTACATGTGGAAAAATCCGGTGGGGGGGCTATAAAATGGTGCGAAGGGCCAAGTGGAGGGAGACTGTGAAGGAGTGCACAAGTGCGAGATCGATATTTGAAGAGAGAGGGGGCGAGAACGTGCGTTGTTGCGTGCAGTGGCAGAGCCATGAGAAACAAATGAGCTAGGGGGGCAAGCATTGCTAGTCCTTTACGAGGAGGGCTAATTCATCAACTTAAACCATTTTACCAGCAATTTTCTAATGATCACATTCATATTAGCTCCGATATATAGTGATGTTAGGGGGGTAGGGCCCTTGCTGCCCCTGTCTTCGCCACTATGCGCGCGTCTGAGAGATGAAGCAGAGGCATGGATGATGAGAGGGGGACGTTGGATATATAATTAATGTGGGTGTATTAGCTATGTAATGCTATATAGAGAGGTATAGATTGATCGATGTGGACATGGGAAATAGGGTGAGACCTCACTAGATATATAGATTGATCGGTTTGTGTGGATAACTGTGAAAGACCTAGCTATATACACACACACATAGAGGAACATCGATCATTGCACATGCACGTGAGAGATAAAGAATGCCTGATATGATGGGTAGGTGGAGGTGTGTGTGTGTGCATGCATGGGAGAACGACCTGAAGAAAAGATTGCATGTATCACTGGTAGAAAAAGGGCCTTTAGTCCCGGTTCATAAGGGCCTTTAGTCCCGGGTACTAATGCCCTTTTGATTTTTTTGAAAACTTTTTAAAAAAAAATTGATTTTTTTTGAATTTTTTTATTTTCAAATTTCTGAATTATTTTAACCTCTAATCTCTAATCACCCCTCATCACTGCTTAATTTAATCTCTAATCACCCCTCATCATTCCAAATCATCTAACTTCCCGAACGGTCACCCATCCTCCCACTCCCCCAGCCTGAGCATGCTTAAGTTCCGAGTTCTATTCTCCCTCGTTTCCAAGTCTGCACTCGTTGTTTTCCTCACAATAGTAAGATGTCAATCCTATTAACCCTTAGGAGTTTAGCTTGAGCATGAAGTCACACATTTCACTGTTTGAATTTGAAACTATTGTTCTAAAAAACAATATTTTTTAGTAACACTAATATTTCTTGAATAAGTAGTTTGACCATTGTTTGACCACAGTTTGACCATAGTTTGACTAGATTTGACCAAAATTCAAAAAACTGAAATAATTATTTAGTAACACTAATATTCTTGAATAATTATTTAGTAACACTAATACTTCTTGAATAAGTAGTTTGACCATAGTTTGACCAAATTTAATGAAAATTTAAAAAACTGAAATTTGAGCATAACTTTTTTCCTTTTGGAATTTGAGGATTCTACAAATTTGCAAACAGGCCGTAGGCGGTCTCCATCGGATGTAACTTTTCGAGTAGATGATTTTCATATAAAATACTTTTTAATCCGAGTTCGTATGCAAAAGTTATGCCCACTTTACAAATTCCAGAGAGATTTTGTAAATAAAGTCGAAATTCATATTTGTAAATTTTCCCAACAACTAGACCACATATCACATGGGAAACTTATTTTTTTTGACGTTTCCATCATTTTCTTTTGTTTTTTTCTAAAACTGAAAAGGCGGTCCACGGGGGGGGGGGAGAGTTTGAAAATGGGACCTTTAGTACCGGTTTGTGCCATGACTGGTACTAATGCCTCAAAGCCCATTAGTCCCGGTTGGTGGCACCAACCGGGACTAAAGGTCTAACCTTTAGTACCGGTTGGTGCCACCAACCGGGACTAATGGACATCGCACCCTTTAGTCCCGGTTCGTGCCATGAACCGGGACTAAACGGCCCAGGTGAACCGGGACTAATGTCTTAGCCGCACGAACCGGGATAAATGCACCCATTGGTCCCGGTTTTGGACTGAACCGGGACTAATGGGCTTACCCGGCCTGGACCAAAGCCCCCTTTTCTACTAGTGTATGCGATGGATAATGCCGACTGGTTCTGTTTATGCATGCATGCACGAGAGAAAGTTAATGGTACAATTATAAAGATAAGATGACTGTGTGGGTGTAAAAGACTAGGTGACATCATAATCAATGTAAAGTAGACTTCAAATATTTGAATAAGAGATCATGATGTTTGAAACTCATGCATGCATGAATATAACTGAGATATGTGTGGTGTGGTTTAGAAACGAGCATGTTGTACTGTATACACATTGAACAAGGTCGGACTGATTTGTATTTGAGATATCGATGGTAGACATTGTTTGGCCACATTGCATCCGTGCATGGCACACTATTCTAATTGGAGATGATGGGTGGCTTTCGCATCACATATCTATATCTATACCCCTATATCTATAATATTAAATATTTTTATATAGTGTGCGGATAACTTTAACTTTGAAAGATGGTCGTTGGATGAGGCCAATCCGATGGTGCAGAGATGGAAAATTTGAGCACAACTGGCCGTTGTATATCATCTAGATTCCACCAGATTTTGCAACATGTACAATCTAGAAGACTCCATGGTTGAACTTAAGCATAATGCACAAACCTCAAAACACAAACACTTCTTCTTTATTCTAGAATCTTCTGTATTAGAATTGCCCAGATGTTTTTCTACATGATTTGCCATTATTTGTTTTTTACTTTATGCCTTACAACGCACAATTCCATGAATCTTAAAATATATTAGCTTTCTTATAAAAACTAGATGATTTTGAATGAAATGAACTATAAGAATTAAACGAACATCTACATGATGCATATATGACTCAAAGCTTACATGCTATAATGTGGTATTTATTCATAATTTGGTTGCCAAATCTCATGCGTGCAATGCACGTGTACCTTACTATTCTAAATGGTGTTTGTGTGTGTGTTTTGTGCTTGTTAAACACATTGTACATAGTATATCATACATGGTTTAGATTCCGAACATCCAGCTAGAGCATACATGTACTATGATTTGAATTCAACATAAAATATATACATATATTTGAATTTGAGATCATATGTACATGTAGTTCGTATTTATATAGAAATTTACTTCTCCTATATTCATGTCATGTGTTGTGAAGATAATATTTAGATGGTTCTATAACTAACCCGAGTACAATCCCATTCAAACAGGGAAAATGTACTTAAATTTAGTCCATATGCTAGGCAACACACATTGTTTTTTATTGTTGAGGGAAGTGCAAATTGTTTTGGTACTGTACACGTTATGTTTGTTGTCCTAATTTTTTTAGTCTTTTTGTTGTATTTGAATGCATTTCTAGTAATATAGTAAAACAGGACATAGCTCTCTCTAGTGATGAGGTACAAATTGTCTTTTTTTGGGTACACGTTATGCTTATTCTCCCGAAATCTCAAGCCGCGCCTTGTTATGCCGAAATTTCAAGGTAGCGTCTCTGTCTATCGTGCTGCGAAACTCCCGTCTCTTCAACCCGCGCCTTGTTACCCCGAAATATTTAGGATATATCTTTGTATCATTGTGCTCCGGCAACTCCCTCCATCTCAACCCACGCCTTGCTATTCCAAAATTACAACGCACGAGAAATCTCCCACCTCCTGTGAAATCCCGACACATGAAATGCCCATGATACCCCTGAACCGAAAGAACTTCCTAGCTCAAATCGGTGGGGGTACTTTTGTAACTTACCCCACATTTCGGACAAGAGCGTCCCTAAGCCATGGTTCCCCACTCCCATCCCATCCATCCACCCATTCGTACACTGAGGCCGCGAAAACCCATGAAGTCCCACACCCTCCTCCGTCCGCCACCCAGTCAGAGCCTCTTCCCCGGCGACGTCGTCCACTACAACACCTCGACGTCCCTCATCCACCGTACCGGATGAGGATCCATCGTCGATCTCGTCATCCCGCCGGTTCAGCCACCCTGTCCTCCACCTCCAAGGAGCCGCCCGACGTTGCCCTCGTCTTTCGCGCCACCTCCATTCCCACACATCCGTCTTCACTTGCACCACCGGAAGAGCATCATCATCATAGTTTCCTCGGATGAAGCTAAGGCCTAATCGGCGCCACCAAAGAGGTTGTACACTAATCGCCGCATTTTCTTCTTGATTCGATCTCACTATGCCGCCGGTGCTCGGTCGCGAGCCGACACGGCGTGACTCCATCCACGACGGCATCGACGACCACTTCCTCCATGGCATCGCTCCCTCGGCGGCGATGTCCATATCAGTAGGAGCTGCTGCTCTTTAGCTCTCGCTCGCGCTGCTGCTCTGCTCTTGCTCCCGTTCCCCTGCTTGGACTGCTCTTGCTCTTGCTCTTGCTCGTGCTGCTACTCTCACTCTTGCTCTTGCTTGTGATGCCGCTCTAATTTAGCTACACTTCAGTTGACTGAATCAACTTTCAGGTCAGTCGATTTTCAGGGGGTGGGGGGCTCGCCGGAGTTAAGGAAGAACCAACCGTAGCGGGGAGGGGGGCTCGCCGGACTTTCAGGTCAGTCGATTTTCAGGGGGTGGGGGGCTCGCCGGAGTTAAGGAAGAACCAACCGTAGCGGGGAGGGGGGCTCGCCGGAGAGGTATGCCAGTATCTATCTTAGGGTTCAGGGTGGGGCAGTGGTTGTCGGTGGTGGTGGGGCGGTGGCGTGGGGATCGCTGGAGAAAAAGTTCTGCACGGGGGGGGGGGGCTAGAGGGATGGCCGGGGCGGCAGCGGGCCGGCGGTGGGGAGTGGTTTCGGGGCGGGCGGGGCGGCGCACCGCGGGCCGCGGGCGGCGGTGGGCGGCTGTTTGGCCGGTGGTGGCTGGCAGCTCAGGGTAGCCTCACCTGATGCTGCTACATGACCAGCTGCCCCGGTTCTCGCACGCGCTGCTGCTGCTACTGGTTTTCTGCTACTAGTGCGTTCAGTTTCGATAGAAAAATTCAGTTTCGACAGTTAAGTTCAGGTTCGAAAGTTAAATTCAGTTTCGACAGTTAAGTTCATAGATGAGCAGCTGATGTATTTTACATCAAACACTTTGTGGTTATGTATTTTACGTCATCTATTGGAGATGCTATTAGAATTCCACTCAGGTTAACATTGTCTCTCTTGTCCTGCTTCAGCCTTGGCGTCATACAACTCACTATAGCTACTCCAACGATGAAACCCTCCATCACAGCGGAGCAGTACCCCGGGCTCCATCTCTAGACGCCTAAGATCTTATTCCCCTCCTCCGACAACCAAGTCAGCCGGGTCATCCTCACCGACCAACCCAATCACACTGAGATCGACATGGCTTCGCCAAAGAGGTTGTACACTTGTTGCATCTCTTTTTTACTCTACATGTTGTATATATTGTCCACTAAGCACACTTAGTAAAGTGAAATACGATTAGTTTCTCCTACTATATGACAAGCAGTGAGGTTCCAGGCAACTTAGCTATCCATGATGAACTCTCTTGAATACCGTCATTATTAATCTCTGTGTGTTTGAGCTGTGCATTTGTCGATGGGCCTGGGAGTTGAGCTAGTAGGGCAGTGGCCTGGGTCCAAAGTAATAGAAGTAGCACAAAAACATTTTTTGAGTGTAGGCTTTTCCTTGCTCAAGCCTGCCTACTAGAATCGCCAGTGCTTGAAAGGAAAAGTGAAGGAAAAACATAGGAATTGGAAAGTTTCCTATGGTACTACTATTCATGAATTTGGTTCAAAGGAATGGAGCAAAGGAAAACCGTAGAAATTTTAATTTCCACTTGTCCTACTTTTCAAATTCCTATTCATGAAGCACAAGACTAAGAGATAGTAGCATAATAGCATTATAACCGTACATTTTCTTGTGGTTTGACTTAATCTCACCTTGCTTCTTTGCATCATATGATCTTCCAATTCTTGTGAATCAAACACCCACATTGGCATATATCCTGTGTTTTTAAATTCTCTATTTTGCACGTGCATTCCTATCCTATTCCTGTCTATTTCCTATCCCTTCATTGTAGAATCCTCAAATTCAAACAAGCCCTTACACAATTACTTCTGTTACATATATGAGTCAAAGAAAACCTTGTGTGGTTTGTCCTGCTCCTGCTGCGCTATGTTTGACCAGAGGAGGGATCCGCTTCGCTGCCTCAGATCTTCTTCCCCGCCGCCTGCAGCCACGACAACTGCATTACCATCATCAACTGAGAAGATGACCTTGAGTACTACACGGGTCCGCAAGAGAGGTCGCACTCTTCCATGTCTGCTTATGTTATGCATCGCTTAATATGATGACATGCTACTTTATCGTCGTGTTCACCTATTAGACTCTGAGTCAGGTCCAAACTAATGCTGAAACTTGAGTTTTTAAATGGTTGTGGGGTACATATTGGGGCAGCAATCAGTACTATATGTCTACTATCTGGTTAATCTCGGGTGTCTACTATGATTTTCATGTTGGGTGCAAACAAACATTAAAGGAGCCATTATCTGTATTTTTTAGCTAAAGCTATTATCTGTCTGCTATCATTGGTTTTGGGTCTATCCAAAGTTTGCTACCATCACTCTGGATTTTTGCATGCACTCCTTACATAATCTCACTATGTTTTATTCTGATGCATGTCAGTTATTGTACACAATGGAACTGAACATGTAGAGAAGAAGAGACGAGCCTTGCGTGGCAATAAAATTTCATGTAGACGTCGCTCCATGGTGGGCGCAAAGGCAGCCCCCCTCCACCCATTCCAGATCGTAATCAAGAGAAAGATAACTGTTCTGAGGGGGATTCAGAAGGATACGACCACTGCTATTTACCCCCCGAGGTCTTCGCTCTAACTTGGCATGCTGATGTTGGTAATATCATGTGTTGATGTCAAAACCGGTAGATCTCGAGTAGGGGGCCCCAAACTGTGCGTCTAAGGCGGATGGTAACAGGAGACAAGGGACACGATGTTTACCCAGGTTTGGGCCCTCTTGAAGGAGGTAATACCCTACGTCATTCTTGATTGTTCTTGATGATATGAGTATGACAAGAATTGATCTACCACGAGATCGTAGAGGCTAAACCCTAGAAGCTAGCCTATGGTATGATTGTATGTTGTCCTACGGACTAAACCCTCCGGTTTATATAAACACCTGAGTGGGCTAGGGTTACACAAGGTCGGTTACAAGGGAGGGGATCTACATATCCGTATTGCCTAGCTTGCCTTCCACGCCAAGGAGATTCCCATCCGGACACGGGACGTAATCTTCAATCTTGTATCTTCATAGTCCAACAGTCCGACCAAAGGATATAGTTCGGCTGTCCGGAGACCCCCTAATCCAGGACTCCCTAAGTAGCCCCTGAACCAGGCTTCAATGAGGATGAGTCCGGCGCGCAGTATTGTCTTCGACATTGCAAGGCGGGTTCCTCCTCCGAATACTCCATGGAAGATTTTGAACACAAGGATAGTGTCCGGCTCTGCAAAACAAGTTCCACATACCACCGTAGAGAGAATAATATTTCCACAAATCTAAACTGCTGACATGTTTTGACAGCATGACATCACGCCATGGCCCGGTCATTATTCGAACCGTTTTTCTCAACTAGCACCGCACATACCGCGAGGCGGTTTTCTTGACATGTCTTGTCAAAGCAGAGATCGTGTTCCCCTTATTACGGGATTCTCATCAATATGGACATGGGTAACCCAACCGCGCCATCAATTATGGTGCTTGGGGAATAAGCAATTTCACCAGGCAAGTGGGGAGGCGCATCGCCTCCTCCGCCCTTATAAAGGGACAAAGATTCACTCTTTTCACCCACGCCTTCTTCCTCTTTACTTACCCATTCCCGCACACTCAAGCTCTAGCACCCAAGCCCGCGTTCTTTTCTCAAACCACTCCAAGCATGTCCAGAGCAGGAGGCAAGTGATGGTCTCCTCCGTCATGGAGGAGAACATCATAAAGTTATGGGAAGCTGGATATCTGGCTGCAGGTATTGCGCACCAGCTGCCAGATGCAGGGCAGATCATCCCAACGCCCGAACCCCATGAGAGGGTAGTTTTTCTTACCCACTTTGTCCGCAGACTGGGATTTCCTCTCCACCCGTTTGTCCACGGGCTCATGTTCTACTATGGGCTGGATTTTCATGATCTGGCCCCCAATTTCATCCTCAACATCTCGGCGTTTATCGTCGTGTGCGAGGCCTTCCTCCGCATCAAGCCCCATTTGGGCCTGTGGCTGAAGACCTTCAATGTCAAACCGAAGGTGGTGGTCGGCCAGCAAGCGGAGTGTGGAGGCGCCATGGTTGGCAAGATGCCTAATGTCACCTGGCTCGAAGGCTCCTATGTGGAGACCATAAAGGGGTGGCAATCGGGGTGGTTCTACATCACTGAGCCGCGTGACACCAACTGGGTGGCAGCCCCCGAATTCCGACCTGGAATCCCCACACGGCTCACCTCCTGGAAAGAGAAGGGCCTGTCTTGGGGTTCCTCGGTAGAGCTGACCGGACTCCAGACCTGCATCAAGAACATGATGAGCAAGAAAATCAAGCTCGTCAACATGGTCCAGGTCATGCTCTTCCGCCGGATTCTCCCGTGTCAACAACGGGTATTCAACTTGTGGGAGTTCGACCAGGCCAAGCACCAGACGCTGCGCGAGCTCTATGACACGACACACGAGGACGTCTGGAGGGTGCTATTCAAGGGCACCGAGGTACCTCCTTCCCTCACCGAGGACCGCGGACTCAACACAAAGCGCCGCGCCAATCCGGTAAGTTTTTATATTTCACAGGGTATCCATTTGACCCAGTTTATTCATGTGTGGGATCTAAGCCTTCCATGCCTTTAACAGGACTGGGTGAAGACAGTGGAGCAGATCGATTGCCCCGCCCCCTGCCGGAAGATCCTGTAGATGCTCTCCTGACGGAGATGCTGGTTCCGGCACCTTACGAGGTGCTGGTGAAGAAGGCCAAGAAGAAGGCCGCGGGGACCTGAAAGGGTCTCCGGCGCAACATTGTATCGGACTCATCGTCCGATAACTCCAACGCGCCCTCCTCCCACTAAAACGAGGAGGAGGAAGAGGAAAGTTCTCCCCCGCCCCCAGCCGGGGGAGACAAGAAAAGGAAGGCCGACCCAACTGGGGAGGCCGAAGGGTCCAAGAAGGGTAGGACCCTGATAACCCGCAAGTATAGGGGATCGCAACAGCTTTCGAGGGTAGAGTATTCAACCCAAATTTATTGATTCGACACAAGGGGAGCCAAAGAATATTCTCAAGTATTAGTAGCTAAGTTGTCAATTCCACCACACTTGGAAACTTAGTATCTGCAGCAGAGTGTTTAGTAGCAAAGTAATATGATAGTGGTGGTAACGGTAACAAAAGAATAATGAAAGCAAAGTAATATTTTTGGTATTATGTAGTGATTGTAACAATAGCAACGGGAAAGTAAATAAGCATAAACCAGTATATGGAAAGCTCGTAGGCATCAGATCAATGATGGATAATTATGCCGGATGCGGTTCATCATGTAACAGTCATAACATAGGGTGACACAGAACTAGCTCCAATTCGTCAATGTAATGTAGGCATGTATTCCGAATATAGTCATACGTGCTTATGGAAAAGAACTTGCATGACATCTTTTGTCCTACCCTCCCGTGGCAGCGGGGTCCTAATGGAAACTAAGGGATATTAAGGCCTCCTTTTAATAGAGAACCGGAACAAAGCATTAGCACATAGTGAATACATGAACTCCTCAAACTACGGTCATCACCGGTAAGTATCCCGATTATTGTCACTTCGGGGTTAACGGATCATAACACATAATAGGTGACTATAGACTTGCAAGATAGGATCAAGAACTCTCATATATTGATGAAAACATAATAGGTTCAGATCTGAAATCATGGCACTCGGGCCCTAGTGACAAGCATTAAGCATAGCAAAGTCATAGCAACATCAATCTTAGAACATAGTGGATACTAGGGATCAAACCCTAACAAAACTAACTCGATTACATGATAAATCTCATCCAACCCATCACCGTCCAGCAAGCCTACGATGGAATTACTCACGCACGGCGGTGAGCATCATGAAATTGGTGATGGAGGATGGTTGATGATGACGACGGCGACGAATCCCCCTCTCCGGAGCCCCGAACGGACTCCAGATCAGCCCTCCCGAGAGGTTTTAGGGCTTGGCGGCGGCTCCGTATCGTAAAACGTGATGATTTCTTCTCTCCTATTTTTTCTCCCCGAAAGCAGATATATAGAGTTGGAGTTGGAGTCGGGAGGGCCCCAGGGGGCCCACGAGGTAGGGGGCGTGCCCTAGGGGGGGGCGCCCCCACCCTCGTGGAAAGGGTGTGGGCCCCCTGGTCTTCATCTTTGGCGAGGATTTTTTATTATTTATTGTAAGATATTCCGTGGAGTTTCAGGTCATTCCGAGAACTTTTGTTTTCTGCACATAAAACAACATCATGGCAATTCTGCTGAAAACAGCGTCAGTCGGGTTAGTTCCATTCAAATCATACAAGTTAGAGTCCAAAACAAGGGCAAAAGTGTTTGGAAAAGTAGATACGACGGAGACGTATCAACTCCCCCAAGCTTAAACCCTTGCTTGTCCTCAAGCAATTCAGTTGACAAACTGAAAGAAATAAAGAAAAACTTTTACAAACTCTGTTTGCTCTTGTTGTTGTAAATATGTCAAGCTAGCATTCAAGTTTTCAGCAAAGATTATAACTAACCACATTTGCAATAATTCTCAGGTCTCATGATTACCCATATCAATAGCATAATCAACTAGCAAGCCATAATAATAAATCTCGGATGACAACACTTTCTCAAAACAATCATAATATGATATAACAAGATGGTATCTCGCTAGCCCTTTCTGAGACCGCAAAACATAAATGCAGAGCACCTTTAAAGATCAAGGACTGACTAGACATTGTAATTCATGGTAAAAGAGATCCAATCATAGTCACACCCAATATAAATTAACAGTAATGAATGCAAATGACAGCTGTGCTCTCCAGCTAGTGCTTTTAATAAGAGGGTGATGACTCAACATAAAAGTAAATAGATAGGCCCTTCGCAGAGGGAAGCAGGGATTTGTAGAGGTGCCAGAGCTCGGTTTTGAAATAGAGGTGAATAATATTTTGAGCGGTATACTTTCATTGTCAACATAACAACCAAGAGATGGCGATATCTTCCATGCTACACACATTATAGGCGGTTCCCAAACAGAATGGTAAAGTTTATACTCCCCCTCCACCAACAAACATCAATCCATGGCTTGCTCGAAACAACGAGTGCCTCCAACATACATCAGGTCCCAGGGGGAGTTTTGTTTTGCAATTATTTTGATTTAGTTTGCATAAAGCATGGGACTGGGCATCCCGGTGACCAGCCATTTTCTCGTGAGTGAGGAGCGGAGTCCACTCCTCTTGAGAATAACCCGCCTAGCATGGAAGATACAGACAGCCCTAGTTGATACATGAGCTATTCGAGCATACAAAACAGGATGATTATTTGAAGGTTTAGAGTTTGGCACATACAAATTTACTTGGAACGGCAGGTAGATACCGCATATAGGAAGGTATAGTGGACTCATCTGGAATAACTTTGGGGTTTAAGGGATTGGATGCACAAGCAGTATTCCCGCTTAGTACAGGTGAAGGCTAGCAAAAGACTGGGAAGCGACCAACTAGAGAGCGACAACAGCCATGTACATGCATTAAAATTAATAAACATTGGATGCAAGCATGAGTAGGATATAATCCACCATGAACATAAATATCGTGAAGGCTATGTTGATTTGTTTCAACTACATGCGTGAACATGTGCCAAGTCAAGTCACTTAAATCATTCAGAGGAGGATACCACCCTATCATACCACATCATAACCATTTTAATAGCATGTTGGCACGCAAGGTAAACCATTATAACTCATAGCTAATCAAGCATGGCACAAGCAACTATGATCTCTAATTGTCATTGCAAACATGTTTATTCATAACAAGCTGAATCAAGAACGATGAACTCATCATATTTACAAAAACAAAAGAGGTCGAGTTCATACCAGCTTTTCTCATCTCAGTCAGTCCATCATATATCATCATAATTGCCTTTCACTTGCACGACCGAACGATGTGAATAATAATAAGAGTGCACGTGCATTGGACTAAGCTGGAATCTGCGAGCATTCAATAAACAGGAGAAGACAAAGCAATATGGGCTCTTGGTTAAATCAACAATAAAGCATATAAGAGCCACTTCAACAATTTAATCATGGTCTTCTCCTACTGACCCCCAAAGAAAAGAAAAGAAATAAAACTATTTACACGGGAAAGCTCCCAACAAGCAAAAGAAGAACAGGAAATATTTTTGGGTTTTCTTTTTAATTACTACTACAAGCATGGAAAGTAAATTAATTAAAAGCTACAACTAATTTTTTTGGTTTTTTCTTAAGGTTTATTAAACACACAAGAAGAAAGCATAAAAGGAAATAAACTAGCATGGATGATACAATGAAAAAGTATGAGCACCGACATCTAGCAATGAGTGTGTGTGAACATAAATGTAATGTCGGTGAGAAATACGTACTCCCCCAAGCTTAGGCTTTTGGCCTAAGTTGGTCTATGGCCACGGCTGGCCTGGCTGATATCCATAATAATAGTTGTTGGGTCGTACTGTGATGCAGCGGCTATCGCCTCCTGAGCTGCAGTGTGGCGACGAGCGGCCTCCGCTCTCCTCTCGTACTCATCTGCCTCCTCTCTGGTAATAGTATATCCTCCTCTTGCCTGATAATCAAAGAAAGCAGGAGCAGGGAGAGTAATACGGACAGCACGGCGTCTGTCAAAGATTAGTCGGTACTGGAGAGGCGATTCGTTCCTCTCGACAAAATGGTGAGAAACCATAGAATCAAAATCTAAATAAGCAGGAGGCAACTCCATGTCTCCTTCACGAACGTCTATCTCAAGAAATTTAGCTAAGCGGGTTGCATAAATTCCTCCAAAGAAATCTCCATTATATCTATTATGATGCAACCTACGAGCTACAATGGCTCCCATATGATAAGATTGGTCTCCTGACACAGCACTCCTGAGAATGCTAAGGTCAGGGACACACATGTGACATGCTTCATCCTTAGCATTTATGCACCTACCTATGAAGAGAGCAAAATAATGTATAGCAGGAAAGTGAATGCTCCCTATGGTAGCTTGCGTTATATCTCTAGATTCCCCTACAGTTATACTAGCAAGAAAGTTTCTAAATTCAGATTTAGGGGGATCCCTAACACTACCCCATTGTGGAAGTTTGCAAGCAAAAGTGAAATCCTCTAAGTCCATGGTATAAGATTTGTCATAAAGATCAAACATGACTGAAGGAGAATTACGCGAAGATGAATACTCAAACCTCCTCACAAAAGAGCTTGTGAGATCATGATACTGGGGGCATTTGTCTGCCTCAAAGTCCTCAAGACCGGCATTACGCAAATATGCGTTAAATTCTTCTTTAATTCCCGCTCGATCCATAAAATTTTCAGAAGGCCACTCACAAGGACGCACTGGAGCGTCTCTTGGTGGCTCTTCGTCAGCATCACGCATTGCAAGCCTGGGTCCTTGCTTCTTGAAGAACCACCTTGGAACATTTTCCTAAGCATATTTCTTCCTCTGAAAAATTCTGAATTTTTTAGTAACTTCAAAATAAAAGTAAACCAAACTCAATAATATTGATAGCAACCACTCCTACAAGTGCCTAGGGCCTATATCATGCATCAAAACTACTTTTGACCATATAAATTTGACATGCAAGCTCAATCACCTAAGCAACAAAAAATTGCAATGAATAAAGCACTAGAACAAAAACTAATTGGACCAGTGGAGGAGTCACATACCAAGGAACAATCTCCCGAAGCAGTTTTGTGAGAGGTGCTTTGAGCAAGGAGATCGAAAATGGCAGCATAGAGGGCTGGAACTCGTGCTTGAGTTGGTTTTTCGTGTTTGTGGGGGGAAGAAGAAGAGGATGGGTGCAGGAATAAGTGGAGGAGGGCCACCGTGGGCCCACGAGGCAGGGGGCGCGCCCTCCACCCACGTGGCAAGGTAGTTGGCCCCCCTGGTGTGTCCTTTGTTTCATAAATCCTCAAATATTCTATAAAAAATCATATTTCATTTTCAGGGCATTTGGAGAATTTTTATTTTCAAGGTATTTTTATATTGCACGGATAATTAGATAACAAACAGAAAATTACTATTTTTACTTTATTTCAACTAAATAACAGAAAGTATAGAGAAGGTACAGAAGGTTGTGCTTCTAGTTTCATCCATCTCATGCTCATCAAAAGGAATCCACTAACAAGGTTGATCAAGTCTTGTTAACAAACTCATTCCGATTAACATGAAACCGGAGAAATTTCGAATAACACTAGGTTACCTCAACGGGGATATGCACATCCCCAATAATAAGTATATCATATTTCTTCTTGACAGTAGGAAGAGGAAATTCAAAACCTCCAAATATAATCGATGGAATTTTTCCGATAGAATTGATACTATGAACTTGAGGTTGTTTCCTCGGAAAGTGTACCATATGCTCATTACCATTAACATGAAAAGTGACATTGCCTTTGTTGCAATCAATAACAGCCCCTGCAGTATTAAGAAAAGGTCTTCCAAGAATAATAGACATACTATCGTCCTCGGGAATATCAAGAATAACAAAGTCCGTTAAAATAGTAACGTTTGCAACCACAACAGGCACATCCTCACAAATGCCGACAGGTATAGCAGTTGATTTATCAGCCATTTGCAAAGATATTTCAGTAGGTGTCAACTTATTCAAGTCAAGTCTACGATATAAAGAGAGAGGCATAACACTAACACCGGCTCCAAGATCACATAAAGCAGTTTTAACATAGTTTCTTTTAATGGAGCATGGTATAGTAGGTACTCCTGGATCTCCAAGTTTCTTTGGTATTCCACCCTTAAAAGTATAATTAGCAAGCATGGTGGAAATTTCAGCTTCTGGTATCTTTCTTTTATTTGTAACAATATCTTTCATGTACTTAGCATAAGGATTCATTTTGAGCATATCAGTCAATCGCATACGCAAAAAGATAGGTCTAATCATTTCAGCAAAGCGCTCAAAATCCTCATCATCCTTTTTCTTGGATGGTTTGGGAGGAAAAGGCATGGGTTTCTGAACCCAAGGCTCTCTTTCTTTACCATGTTTCCTAGCAACAAAGTCTTTCTTATCATAACGTTGATTCTTTGATTGTGGGTTATCAAGATCAACAGCAGGTTCAATTTCTACATCATTATCATTACTAGGTTGAGCATTATTATGAACATCATCATTAACATTTTCATTAGGTTCATGTTCATTGCCAGATTGTGTTTCAGCATCAGACATAGAGATATCATTTGGATTATCAGGTGGTTCAGCAATAGGTTCACTAGAAGTTTGCACAGTTCTATCATTTTTCTTTTTCTTCTTTTAGAAGAACTAGGTGCATCAATATTATTTCTCTGAGAATCTTGCTCAATTCTCTTAGGGTGGCCTTCAGGATACAAAGGTTCCTGAGTCATTCTACCAGTTCTAGTAGCCACTTTAACAGCATAATCATTTTTCTTACTATTCATCTCATTGAGCAATTCCTTTTGAGCTTTAAGTACTTGTTCTACTTGAGTGGTAACCATAGAAGCATGTTTGCTAACAAGTTTAAGTTCACCTCTAATATTAGCCATATAATCACCCAAGTATTTAATCATATCAGCATCTTGTTTTAATTGTCTACCAAAATAAGCATTGAAGTCTTCTTGCTTAAACATAAAATTATCAAACTCATCCAAGCATTGACTAGCAATTTTAGCAGGAGGGATTTCAGCTTTATCATATCTATAGAGAGAATTTACCTTTACTACCTGTGTCGGGTTATCGGGTCTGGAGGTTCTTCAATAAATAAAGGATTAAGATCATATGTTTCTTCAATAGGCGGTAAATTAAGACCATGTATTTCTTCAATAGGAGGTAAATTCTTAACATCTTCAGCTTTAATACCTTTTTCTTTCATAGATTTCTTTGCCTCTTGCATATCTTCGGGACTGAGAAATAGAACACCTCTCTTCTTCGGAGTTGGTTTAGGAATAGGATCATTAATTGGAGCAGGAGCTGGCTCAGGAGGTGCCCAATTATTTTCATTTGTCAACATATTATTCAATAAGATTTCAGCTTCATCCGGTGTTCTTTCCCTGAAAAGAGAACCAGCACAACTATCCAGGTAATCTCTGGAAGCATCGGTTAGTCCATTATAAAAGATATCAAGTATTTCATTTTTCTTAAGAGGATGATCAGGCAAAGCATTAAGTAACTTGAGAAGCCTCCCCCAAGCTTGTGGGAGACTCTCTTCTTTAATTTGCACAAAGTTGTATATTTCCTTTAAAGCAGCTTGTTTCTTATGAGCAGGGAAATATTTAGCAGAGAAGTAGTAAATCATATCCTGGGGACTACGCACACAACCAGGATCAAGAGAATTAAACCATATCTTAGCATCACCCTTTAATGAGAACGGAAATATTTTAAGGATATAAAAGTAGCGAGATCTCTCATCATTAGTGAACAGGGTAGCTATATCATTTAATTTAGTAAGATGTGCCACAACAGTTTCAGATTCATAGCCATGAAAAGGATCAGATTCAACCAAAGTAATTATATCAGGATCAACAGAGAATTCATAATCCTTATCAGTAACACAGATAGGTGAAGTAGCAAAAGCAGGGTCAGGTTTCATCCTAGCATTTAGAGATTGCTTATTCCATTTAGCTAATAACCTTTTGAGTTCATATCTATCTTTGCAAGCTAAAATAGCTAAAGAAGCTTCTTGATCAAAAACATAACCCTCAGGAATAACAAGTGATTCTTCATCATCACTTTCATCATCATAATCAGATTCAATATTTTCAATCTCTCTAGCCCTAGCAAGTCGTTCCTCGAGAAAATCACCAAGTGGCACAGTAGTATCAAGCATAGAAGTAGTTTCATCATAAGTATCATGCATAGCAGAAGTAGCATCATCAATAACATGCGACATATCAGAACGAATAGCAGAAGCAGGTTTAGGTGTCGCAAGCTTACTCATAACAGAAGGTGAATCAAGTGCAGAGCTAGATGGCAGTTCCTTACCTCCCCTTGTAGTTGAGGGATAAATTGTTGTCTTAGCGTCTTTAAAATTCTTCATAGTGTCCAGCAGATATAAATCCCAAGTGACTCAAAGAATAGAGCTATGCTCCCCGGCAACGGCGCCAGAAATTAGTCTTGATAACCCACAAGTATAGGGGATCGCAACAGCTTTCGAGGGTAGATTATTAAACCCAAATTTATTGATTCGACACAAGGGGAGACAAAGAATATTCTCAAGTATTAGCAGCTGAGTTGTCAATTCAACCACACCTAGAAACTTAGTATCTATAGCAAAGTGTTTAGTAGCAAAGTAATACGATGGTGGTGGTAACGGTAACAAAAGAGTAATGAAATCAAAGTAATATTTTTGGTATTATGTAGTGATTGTAACGATAGCAATGGGAAAGTAAATAAGCGTAAACCAGTATATGGAAAGCTCGTAGGCATCGGATCAATGATGGATAATTATGCCAGATGCAGTTCATCATGTAATAGTCATAACATAGGGTGACACAGAACTAGCTCCAATTCGTCAATGTAATGTAGGCTTGTATTACGACTATAGTCATACGTGCTTATGGAAAAGAACTTGCATGACATATTTTGTCCTAGCCTCCCATGGCAGCGGGGTCCTAATGGAAACTAAGGGATATTAAGGCCTCCTTTTAATAGAGAACTGGAACAAAGCATGAGCACATAGTGAATACATGAACTCCTCAAACTACGGTCATCACCGGTAAGTATCCCGATTATTGTCACTTCGGGGTTAACGGATCATAACACATAATAGGTGACTATGGACTTGCAAGATAGGATCAAGAACTCTCATATATTAATGAAAACATAATAGGTTCAGATCTGAAATCATGGCACTCGGGCCCTAGTGACAAGCATTAAGCATAGCAAAGTCATAGCAACATCAATCTCAGAACATAGTGGATACCAGGGATCAAACCCTAATAAAACTAACTCGATTACATGATAAATCTCATCCAAACGATCACCGTCCAGCAAGCCTACGATGGAATTACTCACACATGGCGGTGAGCATCATGAAATTGGTGATGGAGGATGGTTGATGATGACGACGGCGATGGATTCCCCTCTCCGGAGCCCCGAACGGACTCCAGATTAGCCCTCCCGAGAGGTTTTAGGGCGTGGCGGCGGCTCCGTATCATAAAACACGATGATTTCTTCTCTCCTATTTTTTTCTCCCCGAAAGCAGATATATAGAGTTGGAGTTGGAGTCGGGAGGTCTCCAGGGGCCCACAAGGTAGGGGGGCCCGCCCTAGGGGGGGCGCCCCCCACCCTCGTGGAAAGGGTGTGGACCCCTTGTTCTTCATCTTTGGTGAGGATTTTTTATTATTTATTGTACCATATTCCGTGGAGTTTCAGGTCATTCCGAGAACTTTTGTTTTCTGCACATAAAACAACATCATGGCAATTCAGCTGAAAACAGCGCCAGTCCGGGTTAGTTCCATTCAAATCATACAAGTTAGAGTCCAAAACAAGGGCAAAAGTGTTTGGAAAAGTAGATACGACGGAGACGTATCAGACCCTCCCTCCGGACTGCTCCACGACGGCCGCCTACAGCGGCGACGAGTGGCTACCAAGGGTCAAGCCCGTGGCGAAGTCGTAATTATCCAGACACCATAGTAATTCATGGTATGTTTTACTGCACTGCTTCTCCTCATGCCGAACATGATTATGTAGTCCGTCCCGAGCTCATCTCGATGTATCTTCGTCGAGCGGTTCATTGGACTCGTCGGATATGAACAACGGTTCTCTACCGACCGCCTGCACCCCTTGCCCTGCGGACAACATCGAGGTGTTGTCTCAACAGGCAGAAAGCCAAGGGGGGGGGCAGTCCTGGGGGCGCCTCGAGGCGACCTTCCGGACCCTGGGCGCAAAGGAAGTCGGACTCCCATGGGCTCCAGGTTCGGCCCCCAGCCGAACACTACACCGAAATCTTTGGTGGTTCCGGACTCCGGCGGGTGACCCCCTGTTAAGGGGGCAAGCCGCCCATGCCAGTGTCCTCTATCTATCCAGAGGCACCGGACAACTTGCTGGAAGCGCTTCGCGGCGCTTCGATCGACGAAGAGCACCGTACTATCATGAGTGCGGTGATTGAGAAAGTTCAGTCTGCCAAAAACGGACTGACTGAAGCTTGCGCCGGCCTCCTAACAGGCTTTGAGGTAAGCAATCAAAATATAAGAAAATATTACCACATAGATAGTAGCCCCTGATGCTCTATTCGACGTTAGAGTAGAAAGGCCGAATAGAGGATCAAATGATGACTCAGGAGTCTAATCAGAATATATCTATGTGTATGTGCAGGCTTCACTGCTGGCCGCTGCCGCACATACTGCAGAGGTCTCTGCACTGAAGCAGGACCTGGAGCGGTCCGAGAACGAGCTTGGCCTTACCAAGAGGCAGCTCGAGGAGAGCAAAGGTAAGCAATACCTTGTCTATATAAAATAAAATAAGTTCGGGTGTAAAGTAATAGGATCATCATGAATTTTCCAGGGGCCACGACCGAAGTGGCGACCCGGAAGAAGGCGCTATCCGAGGCCGAAGACAAAGCGGCCAAGGAGCACATTGAGCGGGAGAAACAAGAAGCCCGAGTGGGCGAGGTGCAGCAAGAGCTCGAGGCTCTCGCCAAGAAACACGAGTCCTTGGAGTTTGACTCTAAGGCGCAAGACTCCGAGCTTGAGAAGGCGCTCGAAAGCGCCCAGAGTGCCAAGGCTAAAGCCCACAAGGCCCTCCAGGAGATTGATGCGGTGAAGAAGATAGCAGCGGGTAAGGCATTCATTATGCAAAGCAAGCATGTGAAGGAAACTTTCCTTTTTCTTACCCGAGTTCGGAGCTCCCCCAGGAGCATTTGCAGATCTTCCCCGCAGTGTACTGGATGCCGCGGAGTTTCTCCGAGTTGAGGAGGGGATCTCGATGGAGAAGTTGTTCTGGTCTCAGTATACTGGGACCGAACACCCCGTGCCCTTGAGCGACCAGTTGAAGCACTTGGTCAAGCTTCACAAGGCGGCCGAACAAGCCATGAGGGGCCTTATAGTCTGGATGTGGCCTGGCGAGCCCCTGCCCGGCAGCTACTTCGATCTGGTGAGGCGGCTCGTCGATGCCTGCCCACGGCTTGAAGTCATCAAGTGGTCCGTCTGCATCGAGGGTGCACGCATGGCTTTTGCCCGGGCGAAGGTGCACTGGGCGAAGCTAGACGCCGTGAAGCTGGTGAAGGAGGGGCCGCCGGAGGGCAAGGAGCATCGCTGCCCCGAGATGTATTATGAGAGTGTCCTGAAGGGTTCCCGCCTTGTGGTGTATGAATGTGCCAGGGATGTAATTTTTGAATGAACATGCTCATGTGATCCTGTAATGTGAAACAAGTTCATCTACGCTGTGCAACGCTTTTTTAATTTGAAATATAACCTTTTGTGCGGCCGTTCATAAAATCTGAGAGTTGGCCAGTCATCGGCTTCTGCCCCCATGTAACTAGTACTGGGGTCTTCGAGATAAACCTGAGCACTCTTTACCCCAATTTTGGGTCCTTCAAGGGAGGTGTTCAGCGCAATGAACCATGCAATCGGACCATAAGGCTTTATCACTCTCACTTAGCCATAGAAGTCTACAATTTTAAATTTTGGCGAAGCCCCTAGTATTCGGAAGGTCGAATTTGGGGCGCTATACTCGCCTAAGTCGGACAAGGATGACTCCTCGCCCAAAGCGAAAAAAGTCTTTAAGGACTTGAGACCTCTCGAACAGCGACCAGTCTCTCGCCTTATCATGACAGTCAGTTTTCGGCTTTCTCTTCTGAGGTGCTCGTCCGGAAGAACCGGGACACAATCATAGTAGTTCTTCCACCGCTACCTTAGACGATATAGCGGAACGTAAGGTACCAAAGCATGGGAGCCGGGCAAACCCAACTATTGACCCAAGACATGATTCAGAGCTGATGCATATAATACTATAAGTTTGGGGTGCCACACTATCGAAAGTGTTCGGACTTCTCGCGCCGTATTATGGGGTAAACGAAAGCCCCTCGCGTACTAACCGTGCCCGAATTTATGGGTGCGGATTGTCGTAAATGGACAAAAAGGAAAAAAGAATGAATAATGCAATAATAGACTAATGCTATGCATTGTTATTTAAATAATACATCGAAGCGTACTGGTATAGGTAGTGCAATAAGCATAAAGTAGGACTATTCGAAATATCCTATCCAAGGGCAAGCTGCGTATGGATAGTAGAAACCGGGTATTATTATTAGGGACCACCTGGGGGTTCCCGTGTACATCCTAGCTTCTTGCCGCCTTGGTTGTTCCTTCCCGTAATGTGTCCGGCAATTGTATTGCCGGAAGGGCTTCTAGAGAGTTAGGCCCAATAAGAGAAAAGAAATGATAAAGGTATACAGCCCCTAGGGCGGTTAAGCCGCATTGCGGAACGTGCCCTAATTGTGCCCCCGCCTATGTCCATGGTATTTTTAGTGCATAATTATGTACGCGCGGCACGAATTTCGTCGCTTGACTGGGACTGGGACGGGGGCCGAATTGCTAGGCGAGCTCTGAATGTGCCAGGCGATCCTGTTGCAGTTTACTCCGCACACGCTTGAAGGTGTTCGGGGGTTGTATCGCCGAATTAGTGGTTTGCCTTGAACGGGGGCTTTGTGCTTCTGCTGCGAGGGCCGCAGTGTGCTCTTCCGTGCGGAGCGAGCGTTATGTGTTTCCATTCACTGTTATGACCCCCCTAGGTCCTGGCATCTTGAGCTTGAGGTATGCGTAATGCGGTACTGCATTGAATTTTGCAAATGCAGTTCGTCCGAGCAGTGCATGATAGCCACTGCGAAACGGGCTGATGTCGAAGATTCACTTCTCGCTTCGGAAGTTGTCCGGTGATCCGAAGACCACTTCCAGTGTGATTGAGCCCGTGCAATGGGCCTCTACACCTGGGATGACACCCTTAAAGGTGGTTTTGGTAGGTTTGATCCTCAAGGGATCGATGCCCATTTTTCGCACTGCATCCTGATAGAGCAGGTTCAGGCTGCTGCCGCCGTCCATAAGGACTCGAGTGAGGTGAAATCCGTTGATGATGGGGTCTAGAACCAGTGCGGCGGATCCGCCATGACGGATACTAGTGGGGTGGTCCCTGCGATCAAAAGTGATCGGGCAAGCAGACCATGGGTTGAACTTTGGGGCGACGGGCTCCATTGCATAGACGTCCCTTAGTGCACGCTTCCGCTCCCTCTTGGGAATGTGGGTTGCGTCACTACAAAAAGTACACTTCCGTGATGATACGTGTTTGTCATAGTAGGTCGCGTTTTTTGTCATGCATGTACATCCATGACAAATTTATGACAGAATCAAGATAGTCATACATGTGTTGTCGTAGAAGTGTTCCATGACATTACCAAAATTATCATCACGGAAGTGTCCACTTCCATGATGATAAATCGCACGTCACAGAAGTGCTTTTGTCAAGGGTGACCGATACGTGGCATCCATCGTAACGGAACGCCGTTAAGCTATCGGGTCAGGTTTTGGATCCGATAACCCGTTAATAGCCCCGACCAATGGGAAATTTCCACGTGTAAAATTCTTATTGGCCGAACAAAACACGTGTCAGCTCGTCAGTGCGTCAGATAGGCGCCTATGATATGTCGACACGTGGCACGGCCCAACGAGGCCCATTCCTGTGAAAAGGCCGGCCCGTTTGACTTCGTCAAAAGGTGGCGGGCCGGCCCATGGAAAGCCTGTTAACGGCCTGTTCGCATATAGCCCATGACCGCTAACCCAAGGCCCGTTACGCCCTATCCGAATTAGGCCCAGTAGCGTCTCTGGGCCATCCAATATGATTCCAGCCCGTTTTCACTTCTGGCCCATGTATGGCCTATGACGTTTTTCGGCCCATATGAGGCCCTATGTAACTCTTGGCCTATTAACGGCCCGTGGTGAAACTGGCCCGTAATGAACAGTGTATCACTCTACACCTATTAACGGACCGTGGTGAAACTGGCTCGTAATGAATAGTGTATCACTTTATACCCATTAACGACCCGTTATTCCGTTGGGTCGTTTCCAGCCCATGTTATCTTTCGGCCTTCTCAGAGTCCATTTATTCTTGGGCTCATTTCCAGCATTCGTTTACTTACGGCCCGTTACTGTCATTTTCTGCTTGTGGGCCAAATTCAGCCCGTGGTCACAGTCGGCCCATTTGTGGTCCGTTAATACGTTGGGCCATTTTCATAGTGTCATCAAATACGGCCTATTAACGATGGCCCATTACGGTCGGCCCATGAACGGACGATTCCAACTCTAACCTGTTTACGACCATAATGCGGCCTGTTATTGGCCCATGTTTGGCCAATCGATCATACGGCCCTTATAAGGCCCATTGATGATATGGCCTATAGAAGGCCCATTGTTTCTACGGCCTGTAGAAGGCCTAGTGTTTCTACGGCCTGTAGAAGGCCCATTGTTTCTATGGCTCGTAGGAGGCCCAGTGTCACTACAATAAATATTAGCCCATGGTTATTGTGGCCTAGTTTTAAAAAATAGGTTATTGCAGCCACTAGTTAACCGCAGAAAAAGAACTGCAATGACTACAAGCAAACAAATAAACAAGACAACAAGGAAATAAATAAGCAAGCAACTAATGCTAGGCTATCACGGCTATTACACATATTACATCCACTGGGCATCAAAGTTCGCCACCAGTGCAAATATAGGGAACAAAGCAGCATATCATATACACTGGCCGTCAAAATTGGCCACGAGTGCAAATAAACGTGGCAGCAAAACAAGAGCATAACTGAAACAACTTCAGAAGAGCTCAAGAAACGTTATCCTGGGTATCCACTATGCTGGCAATAAGCTTAGCAAGCTGATTAGCTTTGTCCTGTTTGGTGCTAAAATCCTCCAACGCTTGCTGTTGCACCAGAAAGTATGCATCTGAATGCTCCAGGGACTTCCGCAGTCCTTCCGCTTCTTGTCGCAGCACAGCTGATCGATGCCTTTCAGCTTGTAGTTGAGACTCAAGAAACCGAACTGATTCAGACAATGAGTATGAATAGC
The DNA here is from genome assembly GCF_018294505.1 of Triticum aestivum. NCBI lineage: Eukaryota > Viridiplantae > Streptophyta > Magnoliopsida > Poales > Poaceae > Triticum > Triticum aestivum. Next base: position 636,599,054 of record NC_057806.1, read on the forward strand.
TTGTGCAAGCGGTAGTGGCCAGTAACTCCAACACTAAACCAAGACAGGATGTGTCACTATCCTGAACCTTATCTGCATTACTTCCTTTACCGTTGCTTAATAAGGCACTCTTCCCCAATATTCTGTGAGCATTCTAAAAGAAGAAACAAGCAGACACATAACAAGTTTAGCATGTACTAGTATATGAAACTCATTTCGGTGAACCAGTTCATTAGTAAGGTGGACAGGATTAAACTACCAAGTCTTCTATTGCCAAGTACTAGTACATAATAAAAGCATCAAACAAACATATATCTATGTCCTATGGTAGCAATGGAATCTTAAATCAGAACAATTGTTCTTCAGGTTTAGGCACTTGTTCTACATGAACGGAGTACAGTAAGACGCAAGAATATAATACTTAAAAATAGAAAATGAGCTCATAGACCTTACCACATTCTTGGTTCGGGACCAGTACAAAACAAGGCGTTCCCAGTCATCGTCCAGTAAATGTGTCTCAGGAGAACGTAAGGGAATTTGATGAGTTTCTTTGCCGGTGAAGTATGTTTTCTTCAGGTAATTCCGATACTGCCACCAAGCATTCTTGAAGATAACAGAGGTATTAGCACAGGTTACCTCATCCTGAGTTTCCAAATCGGTCCTTCTCTATAGATAAAAATGGGAAAAATTGTTGTATTATAACCATCATGGAGGTAGGATGTATGGGACGAAGCAAAGTAATTGCCTTGAATAACATTACTTACACATAACTCCTGGACAAACACCTGCAACTGGCATTTTCCTTCATCTTCAGTATAATATTTCCAAGATGGGAAGATACGCACATACGATTTAACAACATCAAATGCGATAGATGCTAAACTACGACTAGCTGGTTGTGCTTCCTCCACAGGAATAGGCGTACTAACTGGTGGAGTTGGGGTTCGCCGTGATAGTACTGGCCCTTTGGGCACTGGAGCTGCCTTACTAACTGCTCTTGTTTGGGAGCTCTGTGGTGGAGATGGTGCTGTGTCAACAAGAACTGGGTTACTATCGGCTGGGGTTAGATTGGGTGAAGCTGGTTCTCTGTCCATCGTAGTAGGGGTACAATCTGCGAGATTTTGGGTTATGTGTGGTAGGGCTAGTTCTTGTGCATGTACAACTGGGGTGCTATCTCCACCAAGAGGTAGCACTGTTTTATTTGAAGACCGTGTTTTTAGTCGGCTAGATACTGACATCACCTGCTCCAATTCAAATGGCTGATAAACAGGAAACATAGTTGAATGTACAGACATTGTATGAGAGACAGATGCAATAGATAGTGTGGAAAAAAGAGGGCATGAAATAGTTGACATGTATATTGTTTAACTAAAACAGATAGCATGACATAATTTCACATATATGATGTCTATCTAAACTGGATAGCATAGCATAACATAATTCAAAGATATGATGAATAACTAAATAGGATCGCATGACATAATTCACCTACATGTTATCTATGTAATCAGGATCGCGTCATTTAATTCACATATGTGATTTATATGCTAAACAGAGGGCATTCGATATGATGTCTGAACTAAGAACATGGTGTTGAATATTGTGTATATGATGTCTAAACTATGAAATGCAAGACATCGTATGCATGATATGAGCAGTATAACCGTGCCAAGTTAGAGCATACACCTCAGTGGGGGAATAGGACTGGTCATTTGTCTCTGAATCCATCTCCGAGGAGCTATCGGGACCCAACAAGAGATCTGCTTCGACAGGTAGCACTGTCTGCTCTAAAGGCCTTGTTTTCACTCTAGATTTTTCCATCTCCCACCCAAATGTCTGATTCACAGGAAGAGTAGTTTAATGTACAAACATTGTCGACAAATGGAAATGTAATGAAGAAAAGGATGGGCAAGATATCATTCAAATATATGATGCCTGGTTAAACAGGATGGCATTGCACATTTCACATATATTATGGCTGGCTAAAAGACATGAGACTGCATAATTCCCATATATGATATAGAAACTAAACAGGTGGCATTACAGAACATGTCTAAACTAAGCAGATGGCATATATGATGTCAAAAGTAGGCACTGCAAGGCAACATATGCATGATATGACTAACATCATCATGCCAAGGTAGAGCAAACACCTTGGGGGGTAAATAGGAGTGGTCAGCGGCGTCCAAATCCGCCTCAGAACAGATATCTTCCTCTGGATTACAATCTGGAGAGGGGTGGGGAGGGTTTGCCATTGAACCCACCATGGAGCGATGTCTGCATGACATTGTATTGCCGCGCAAAACTCTTCTCTTTTTCTCTACATGTTCAGCATGACTGTGTACAATATCTGACATGCATACGAAAAAAATATGGTGAGATTATGTAAGGAGAGCATGCAGAAATTTAGAGTGATGGTAACAACTAGTGGATTGATGTTTTTCCGTTGAACCAAAATAGCCCTAATGGATCGACGTGAATGTATAGTAATAAGTGATGCAACAAGTGTACAACCTCTTTGCTGTAGCCGTGTCGACCTCAACATCATTGGGTTGGTCGCTGAAGCAGTTGAGGCAGAGGTGGATGTCGGAGGTGTGGAGGAAGATCTGAGGAATCTATAGACGGCATCCACGGCACTTCTCTATTGTGATGGATCGTTCTGTCGTTGGAGCAGCTCCGGTGAGCCGTAAGACGTCAAGGCTGAAGCAGCACAAGACAGACATCATCAATCTGAAGTGGGGTTCTAATAGCATCTCCAATAGATGATGTAAAATGGATGTAAAATTAACATCACCAAAAACCACTTGACTACAATAGATGAGGTAAAAACTGTTGACTCTAAACTTAACTATCGAAACTGAAATTTACTGTGGAATCTAAATGCTACTGTCAAAACTGAACGCAATGGTAGCAGAGAGGCACTTGACATGTAGTTTAGGGAGGGCCTGTAGTTCATCTTCAACCTGCACCCCCCCTGAGCCGCCAGCCACCACCGGCCGAACCGCCAGCCCCAGCGCCACCTCGCCGCCCTGAAACAACTCGCCACCGTCGCCCCGGCCAGCCCTCTAGGCCCCCTGCCCCCACCCTGAATCCTAAGAAAGATAGTGGGGTACCCCTCCGGCGAGCCCCCGCCCCCGCTGCGGGTGGTTCTTCCTTAACTCCAGCGAGCCCCCCAACCCCTGAAAATCGACTGACCCAAAAGTCGATTCAGTTGACTAAGTGTGGCTTAATCAGAGCAGAGCAGCAGCACGAGCGAGGGGGAGAGCAGCAGCAGAAGCTGGGCGAGCGAGCGATCGAGTGAGAGCCGGAGCAGCAGTAGCAGAAGCAAATCAGGCTGGTATGGACGCCACCGCTGAAGGGGCCTCGCACTGGGGGAGAGCCGCGGTGGAGATGTCGCCCGCGGCGCCGGCTTCAAGGTAGCCGCTCCATGGGGGTGCGAGATGGAGCACCGTCGGCGCCGGGAGGTCGAGTTAAGGAGAAGGTGCGATGCGATGAGTGTACAACCTCTTTGGTGGCGCCGAGTAGGCCTCGCCTTCGTCCGAGGAGTCGGTGAGGATGCTGCGGTTCCGGTGGAGCAGGTTAAGGCGGCGCTGTGGGGATGGAGCAGCCGCGATAGACGAGGCAATCATCGGAGCAGCTCCTTGGAGGTGGAGGACGGGGCAGCTAAACCGGTGGGACGGCGAGATGGACGAGGGATCCTCATCTGGTGAGGTGGATGAGGGACGTCGAGCTGTTGCGGTGGACGACATTGTCGGGGAAGAGGCTCCGGCTGGGCAGCGGTGACGTGGCGGACGGAGGAGGGTGGGGTTTCGCGGCTGGAGCGGAGAGGTTATGGCGGCCTGGGATTTCGAATGGCGAAAAGGGGGCGATGGGAGGGGGTGAAGCATGACTTAGGAACGCGCTTGTCCAAAATGTAGGGTGTGTTACAAAAGTACCCCCACCGATTTGAACTAGCGGCCCTTTCGGCTCAGGGTTAGAAGGGGGACTTTGCGTGTCGGGATTTGGCAGCTGGAGGGAGTTTTCGCGTGCGTTGTAATTTCGGGATAGCAAGGTGCGGGTTGTGAAAGCGCCAGTTTTGGGAGCACGATATCTGAATTTTCGGGATATAACAAGACGCGGGTTGAATTTTAGGGACAAGCCTAACGTGTAGTAATATTGTACTTGTACGTAACAATTCAATTCACACTTCCCTCAACCAAAAAGAAAACGAAAAAAATAAAACTATTCACACCACACAAAGAGAGAGTCTTGCCCCGTTTTACTATACAAATGCTATTCAAAGCTACTCCCTCCTTCCATCTATATACGACCTAATGCGTTTTTTGATGCTAACTTTGACCAAATATTAGAGCAATGATATATGACATGCAACTTACACAAAGCACACCGTTAAATTCATCTGTGAAAGGTTCTTTCAATGATATAATTTTCACATTGTGCATGTCATGTACTATTAATCTTGTCAATAGTCAAAGGCGGTCTTGAAAATCTCATTACGCCCTATATAAATGGAAGGAGGGAGTATGAATCCATGTTATGTCCGATTAAATTTTTTCACTTGCTGTATAATGCATGTAACCTACTCATACCAACATTTTAGTGCATTCCAAATGTCTATACTACCGCTGCAATTCGAACTAAATTTGAATCCGTTTCTCTATTTCAATAAGAATCTACAATCATGATTGTTGCCAACTTCAACCATCATAGTTTCCTTGCTATCCCCGAGATATAAACCAGGCGGCCTATAATGCAGGATGGCAGGCACACCATCATCAACAACTCCATTTTTATAAGTGTAGAGATAAAATATATTAAATGTAGTATACCATGTTCATAACCACACCATGTGTATCACCGTTATATATATTCACACATCCGTCGGTTTGAAACACTATGATAAATTCTTCAAATATCCGAATTCGCTTTTTATAATGAAGTATATATGATCTCTATTCGTCTGTTACACCCACACAACCCTCTTATCTTTGTAGCTAGCGCTAACTTTCTCTTGTGCATGCAAACGCCCGCATCCCTCTCACCCTCCCTCAGCATTCTCTAGCTCCATCGCGCAAATTCGTCTTTTCACTTTAGTTCATTCACCCACGGTGTGTGTAGGCCCCCCAACTCCTTCTTTACGGCACACATAGATCGATATGCCTCTCTAGCCAGGTGTGCCTAGCACAAACACAAGCTTCCCCTCTTCTCTTGTCACCATCCATGCCTCACTCCCACCATTCTTTTCATCGTTCTCGTACTCGCACACTCCTCCCCCTCGATATAGTATGCCGCTCGTACCACCTACTACATGCATCCCTCTCTCTCTATCCTTCTCCTCGTGCCTCATTTGCTTCTAACACACATGCATGTATACCGATTGATCTCCCAACATATACCTTGATCGACTTTAACTACCGCCCCATCGATCGACGTACCTCACAAGTTATGTCTCTCCTTTCCCTTACAAAGGGCGATTGATCTTCCTATGTAGTTACATCTGCTTACCACAGCCACATCGCCCCCCCTCATCATTCATGCATGCCTCCTGACCCGTGCTACGTCTTGAGCTTGCGTTGGTTTTCCCCGAAGAGGAAGGGATGATGCAGCAGAGTAGCGTAAGTATTTCCCACAGTTTTTGAGAACCAAGGTATCAATCCAATAGGAGCCCACGCTCAAGTCCCTCGTACCTGCACAAAGCGATAGCTACTCGCAACCAACGCGATTAGGGGTTGTCAAGCCCTTCACGGTCACTTACGAGAGTGAGATCTGATAGATATAATATTTTTGGTATTTTTGGTATAAAGATGCAAAGTAAAAAGTAAACGCAAAGTAAAAAAGCAAAGCAAGATTAAAGTAATGGAGATTGATATGATGAGAATAGACCCCGGGGCCATAGGTTTCACCAGTGGCTTCTCTCAAGAGCATAAGTATTCTACGGTGGGTGAACAAATTACAGTTGAGCAATTGACAGAATTGAGCATAGTTATGAGAATATCTAGGCATGATCATGTATATAGGCATCACGTCTGTGACAAGTAGATCGAAACGATTCTGCATCTACTACTATTACTCCACTCATCGACCGCTATCCAACATGCATCTAGAGTATTAAGTTAAAAACAGAGTAACGCCTTAAGCAAGATGACATGATGTAGAGAGATAAATTCATGCAATATCAAATAAACCCCATCTTGTTATCCTCAATGGCAACGATACAATACGTGCCTTGCTGCCCCTTCTGTCACTGGGTAAGGACACCGCAACATCGAACCCAAAGCTAAGCACTTCTCCCATGGCAAGAATTACCAATCTAGTTGGCCAAACCAAACGGATAATTCGAAGAGACTTGCAAAGATAACCAATCATACATAAAAGAATTCAGAGAAGATTCAAATATTATTCATAGATAGACTTGATCATAAACCCACAATTCATCAGTCTCAACAAACACACCGCAAAAAGAAGATTACATCGAATAGATCTCCACAAGAGAGGGGGAGAACTTTGTATTGAGATTCAAAGAGAGAGAAGAAGCCATCTAGCTACTAACTATGGACCCGAAGGTCTAAGGTAAACTACTCACACTTCATCGGAGAGGCTATGATGATGTAGAAGCCCTCCGTGATGATGTCCCTCTTCCGGCGAAGCTCCGGAACAGGCCCCAAGATGGGATCTCGTGGATACAGAAAGTTGCGGCGGTGGAATTAGGTTTTTGGCTCCTGTTCTGATCGTTTGGGGGTACGTGTGTATATATAGGAGGAAGAAGTACGCCGGAGGAGCATCGAGGGGCCCATGAGGCAGGGGCACGCCCTAGGGGGGGGGAGCCCCCCACCCTTGTGACTGCCTCTTTTGTTCCTTGGAGCAGGGTACAAGTCTCCTGGATCACGTTCGGTGAGAAAATCACGTTCCTGAAGATTTTATTCTGTTTGGACTCCGTTTGATATTCCGTTTATCCGAAACACTGAAATAGGCAAAAAACAACAATTCTGGGCTGGGCCTCCGGTTAATAGGTTAGTCCCAAAAATAATATAAAAGTGGAGAATAAAGCCCAATATAGTCCAAAACAGTAGATAATATAGCATGGAGCAATCCAAAATTATAGATATGTTGGAGACGTATCAGGCATCCCCAAGCTTAATTCCTGCTCGTCCTCGAGTAGGTAAATGATAAAAAGAGAATTTTTGATGCGGAGTGCTACTTGGCATAATTTCAATGTAAATCTTCTTAATTGTGGTATGAATATTCAGATTAGAAAGATTCAAGACAAAAGTTTATATTGACATAAAAATAATAATACTTCAAGCATACTAATAAAGCAATTATGTCTTCTCAAAATAACATGGCCAAAGAAAGTTATCCCTACAAAATCATATAGTCTGGCTATGCTCCATCTTCACCACACAAATAATTTAAATCATGCACAACCCCGATGACAAGCCAAGCAATTGTTTCATACTCTAACTTTTTCAAAACTTTTTCAATCTTCACGCAATACATGAGCGTGAGCCATGGATATAGCACTATAGGTGGAATAGAATGGTGGTTGTGGAGAAGACAAAAAGGAGAAGATGGTCTCACATCAACTAGGCGTATCAACGGGCCATGGAGATGCCCATCAATAGATACCAATGTGAGTGAGTAGGGATTGCCATGCAATGGATGCACTAGAGCTATAAGTATATGAATGCTCAAAAAAACTAAGTGGGTGTGCATCCAACTTGCTTGCTCATGAAGACCTAGGGCAATTTTTTGAGGAAGCCCATCATTGGAATATACTAGCCAAGTTCTATAATGAAAAATCCCCACTAGTATATGAAAGTGATAACATGAGAGACTCTCTACTATGAAGATCGTGGTGCTACTTTGAAGCACAAGTGTGGTAAAAGGATAGTAACATTGTCCCTTCTCTCTTTTTCTCTCATCATTTTTTTAATTTTTTATTTGGACCTTTTCCCTTTCTTTATGGCCTCTTTTTATTTGGGCTTCTTTGGCCTCTTTTATTTATTTATTTTTTCGTCCGGAGTCTCATCCCAACTTATGGGGGAATCATAGTCTCCATCATTCTTTCGTCACTGGGACAATGGTCTAATAATGATGATCATCATACTTTTATTTTTCTTATAACTCAACAATTACAACTCGATACTTAGAACAAAATATGACTCTATGTGAATGCATCCGGCGGTGTACCGGGATATGCAATATGACAATGATGGAGTGTGTCATGAATGGAACGGTGGAAAGTTGCATGACAATATATCTCGGAATGGCTATGGAAATGCCATAATAGATAGGTATGGTGGCTGTTTTGAGGAAGTTATATGGTAGGTGTATGATACCGGCGAAAGGTGTGCGGTATTAGAGAGGTTAGCAAAGGTGGAAGGGTGAGAGTGCGTATAATCCATGGACTCAACATTAGTCATAAAGAACTCATATACTTATTGCAAAAATCTAGAAGTTATCAAAGAAAAGTATTACGTGCATGCTCCTAGGGGGATAGATTGGTAGGAAAAGACCATCGCTCGTCCCCGACCGCCACTCATAAGGAAGACAATCAATAAATAAATCATGCTTCGACTTCATCACACACGGTTCACCATATGTGCATGCTACGGGAATCACAAACTTTAACACAAGTATTCTTTAAATTCACAACTAATCAACTAGCATGACTTTAATATTATCACCTCCATATCTCAAAACAATTATCATGCTTCAATCTTTTCTTAGTATTCAACGCACTCAAAAGAAGGTTTCACAAATCTTGAATACCAAGCATATTATTATTAAGCAAATTACCATGATATTAAGAGACTCTCAAAATAATTTAAGTGAAGCATGAGAGATCAATAGTTTCTTTAAAATGAATCCACCACCGTTCTCTAAAAGATCTAAGTGAAGCACACAGAGCAAAATTATAATGCTCAAAAGATATAAGTGAAGCACATAGAGCAAAATTACTTAGCTCAAAAGATATAAGTGAAGCACATAGAGTATTCTATCAAATTTTAATTCATGTATGGCTCTCTCAAAAGGTGTGTACAGCAAGGATGATTGTGGCATACTAAGACACAAAGACACAAATAATACAAGACACTCCAAGCAAAACACATATCATGTTGGTGAACAAAAATATAGTTCCAAGTAAATTACCGATGGAAGTGGACGAAAGAGGGGATGCCTCCCGGGGCATCCCCAAGCTTTGACTTCTTGGTGTCCTTGTATTACTTGGGGGTGCCATGGGCATCCCCAAGATTAGGCTCTTACACTCCTTGTTCCATGATCCATCAAAAGAATTCACCCAAAACTTGAAAACTTCACAACACAAAACTCAAAATAGAAAACTCGTGAGCTCCGTTAGCGAAAGAAAACAAAAGACCACATCAAGGTACTGTAATGAACTCATTATTTATTTATAATGGTGTTAAACCTACTGTATTCCAACTTCTCTATGGATTATAAACTATTTCACTAGCCATAGATTTATCAAAATAAGCAAACAACACACGAAAAACAGAATCTGTCAAAAACAGAACAGTCTGTAGTAATCTGTAGCTAGCGCAAGATCTGGAACCCCAAAAATTCTAAAATAAATTTCTGGACGTGAGGAATTTATCTATTAATCATCTGCAAAAAAATTAACTAAATATAACTCTTCAAATAAAATTTACAGCAGTTCTCGTAAGCGCTAAAGTTTCTGTTTTTTACAGCAAGTTCAACAAGACTTTCCCCAAGTCTTCCCAATGGTTCTACTTGGCACAAACACTAATTAAACACAAAAACACAACCAAAACAGAGGCTAAATAATTTATTTATTACTAAACATGAGCAAAAGGTAAGGAATAGAAATAAAATTAGGTTGCCTCCCAACAAGCGCTATCGTTTAACGCCCCTAGCTAGGCATAAAAGCGAGGATAGATATAGGTATTGCCATCTTTGGTAGGCAATCCATTAGTGGATCTCATGATAGTTTCATATGGTAATGTTATTTTCTTTCTTGGAAAGTGTTCCATGCCCTTTTTTAATGGAAATTGAAATCTAATATTCCCTTCCTTCATATCAATAATCGCACCAACCGTTATAAGGAAAGGTCTACCAAGAATAATAGGGCAAGAAGGATTGCAATCTATATCAAGAACAATGAAATATACGGGCACATAATTCCTATTTGCAACAATAAGAACATCATTAATCCTCCCCATAGGTTTCTTAATAGTGGAATCCGCAAGATGCAAGTTTAGAGAGCAATCATCAAAGTTACGGAAATCTAGTAAATCACACAAAGTCTTGGGAATAGTAGAGACACTAGCACCCAAATCACACAAAGCATAAAACTCATGATCTTTAATTTTAATTTTAATAGTTGGTTCCCACTCATCATAGAGTTTTCTAAGGATAGAAACTTTCAACTAAAGTTTTTCTTCATAAGATTGCATCAATTCATCAGCAATATGTTCGGTGAAGGCTTTATTTTGACTATAAGCATGTGGAGAATTTAGCACAGATTGCAACAAGGAAATACAATCAATTAAGGAGTAACTTTCATAATTAAATTCCTTGAAATCCAATATAGTGGGTTTAGCAACATCTAGATTTTTATTTCTTTCAATCCCACTTTCATCAATTTCATCATTAAGATCTAAACACTCCGAATTTTTAGAACGCCTTCTAGGTAAAGGAATATCATATTCAGTTTCATCAAGATTCATATTGCAAAATAAAGATTTAATAGGAGACACATCAATAACTTTTAGATCTTCATCTTGATTTTCATAGGTATTGGAAGAACACGCTTTAATAAAGGCATCTTTGGAAGCACGCATCCTAGCGGTTCTTTCCTTACACTCATCAATTGAAATTCTCATGGATTTTAGAGACTCATTGATATCATGCTTAGGTGGAATAGATCTAAGTTTCAAAGAATCAACATCAAGAGCAATTCTATCAACGTTCCTAGCCAAATCATCAATCTTAAGCAATTTTTCTTCAATCATAGCATTAAAATTCTTTTGAGAAGAAATAAATTCTTTAATATTAGACTCAAAATTAGAGGGTATCTTATTATAATTTCCATAAGAGTTATTGTAGGAATTCCTATAATTATTAGAAGGATTAATAGGATATGGCCTAGGATTAAAATTCCCTCTACAAGCGTTGTTACCAAAATTATTCCTACCAACAAAATTCACATCCATAGATTGATTGTTATTCTCAGTCAAAGTAGACAAAGGCATATCATTAGGATTGGAAGAAATACTCTTAGTAGCAAATAATTTCATAAGTTCATCCATCTTTCCACTCAACACATTAATTTCTTCTATCGCATGCACTTTTTTATTAGAAGATCTTTCAGTATGCCATTGAGAATAATTAACCATAATATTATCTAGGAGTTTAGTAGCATCTCCTAACGTGATTTCCATAAAAGTGCGTCCCGCGGCCGAATCTAAAAGATTTCTAGAAGCAAAATTCAATCCGGCATAAATTTTTTTGTATAATCATCCACAAATTCAAACCATGAGTAGGGCAATTACGTATCATTAATTTCATTTTCTCCCAAGCTTGTGCAACATGTTCATGATCAAGTTGTTTAAAGTTCATAATATCGTTTCTAAGAGAGATGATCTTAGTGGGAGGAAAATACTTAGAGATAAAAGCATCTTTGCACTTGTTCCATGAATCAATACTATTCTTAGGCAAAGACGAAAACCAAGCTTTAGCATGATCTCTAAGCGAAAAAGGAAATAGCTTCAATTTAATGAGATCATTATTGACATCTTTTTTCTTTTGCATATCACATAAATCAACGAAGCTATTCAGATGAGTAGCGGCATCTTCACTAGGAAGGCTGGTGAATTGATCTTTCATAACAAGATTCAACAAAGCAGTATTAATTTCACAAGATTCAGCATCGGTAAGAGGAGCAATCGGAGTGCTAAGGAAATCATTATTATTGGTATTGGTGAAGTCACACAATTTGGTATTATCTTGAGCCATCGCGACAAACAAGCAATCTAACAAACGAGCAAACAAAAAGCAAACGGGCAAAAAGAGGCAAATAGAGAGGGAGGCTAGGGAGAGAGAGAGGGCGAATAAAACGGCAAGGGTGAATTGGGGGGAGAGGAAAACGAGAGGCAAATGGCAAATAATGTAATGGGAGAGATAGGGATTGTGATGGGTACTTGGTATGTTGACTTTTTGCGTAGACTCCCTGGCAACGGCACCAGAAATCCTTCTTGCTACGTCTTGAGCTTGTGTTGGTTTTCCACGAAGAGGAAGGGATGATGCAGTAGAGTAGCGTTAGTATTTCCATTAGTTTTTGAGAACCAAGGTATCAATCCAGTAGGAGCCCATGCTCAAGTCCCTCGTATCTGCACAAAGCGATAGCTACTCGCAACCAATGCGACTAGGGGTTGTCAAGCCCTTCACGGTCACTTACGAGAGTGAGATCTGATAGATATAATATTTTTGGTATTTTTGGTATAAAGATGCAAAGTAAAAAGTAAAGGCAAAGTAAAAAAGCAAAGCAAGATTAAAGTAATGGAGATTGATATGATGAGAATAGACCCGGGGGCCATAGGTTTCACTAGTGGCTTCTCTCAAGAGCATAAGTATTCTATGGTGGGTGAACAAATTACTGTTGAGCAATTGACATAATTGAGCATAGTTATGAGAATATCTAGGCATGATCATGTATATAGGCATCACGTCCGTGACAAGTAGATCGAAACGATTCTGCATCTACTACTATTACTCCACTCATCGACCGCTATACAGCATGCATCTAGAGTATTAAGTTAAAAACAGAGTAACACCTTAAGCAAGATGACATGATGTAGAGAGATAAATTCATGCAATATAAAATAAACCCCATCTTGTTATCCTCGATGGCAATGATACAATACGTGCCTTGCTGCCCCTTCTATCACTGCGTAAGGACACCGCAACATCAAACCCAAAGCTAAGCACTTCTCCCATGGCAAGAACTACCAATCTAGTTGGCCAAACCAAACGGATAATTCGAAGAGACTTGCAAAGATAACCAATCATACATAAAAGAATTCAGAGAAGATTCAAATATTATTCATAGATAGACTTGATCATAAACCCACAATTCATCAGTCTCAACAAACACACCGCAAAAAGAAGATTACATCGAATAGATCTCCACAAGAGAGGGGGAGAACTTTGTATTGAGATTCAAAGAGAGAGAAGAATCCATCTAGCTACTAACTATGGACCCGAAGGTCTGAGGTAAACTACTCACACTTCATCGGAGAGGCTATGATGATGTAGAAGCCCTCCGTGATGACGACCCTCTTCCGGCGGAGCTCCAGAACAGGCCCCAAGATGGGATCTCATGGATACAGAAAGTTGCGGTGGTGGAATTAGGTTTTTGGCTCCTGTTCTGATTGTTTAGGGGTACGTGTGTATATATAGGAGGAAGAAGTACGACGGAGGAGCAACGAGGGGCCCATGAGGCAGGGGGCGCGCCCTAGGGGGGGCGCCCCCCACCCTCGTGACCGCCTCTTTTGTTCCTTGGGGTAGGGTCCAAGTCTCCTAGATCACGTTCGGTGAGAAAATCACGTTCCCGAAGATTTTATTCCGTTTGATATTTCGTTTATCCGAAACACTGAAATAGGCAAAAAAACAGCAATTCTGGGCTGGGCCTCCGGTTAATACGTTAGTCCCAAAAATGATATAAAAGTGGAAAATAAAGCCCAATATAGTCCAAAACAGTAGATAATATAGCATGGAGCAATCAAAAATTATAGATACGTTGGAGACGTATCAACCCATCTCTCACACGCACGTGCACAGACAACAAGCAGCCATCTCCTCTCTTCTTGATATTGCGGGCGTGCCCTCCGTTTGTCTAGGAAGCCTATCCCACCATTTGTTAGAAGCAACTCCACTACCACCCCCTCCAACACTCTAGCTCTATCTCTCTCCCAACCTTATTTACCTCCTGCACATATGCATGGATGCCGATCAATCTCCCTTAATACATAAGGCATATCGATCTCCTTAATACATGAGGTAGGCCTCTCTCCTCCTCCACAAATATACCAGCCATTGTACCTCTATAGTTAATTGGGCCTCCCTCTTCCCCCACCACACACCGATAGTCGAGCGCTGCAGGTAGGTATCCATGCCACAGAGACAAACTGCACATGTCCCATCTCACGTTCCAGTAGGCCATCCACTCTATATCTTTGACGTGGGCACACACAAATTCGATGGCACTCTTTATCGATCGCGTGCGCGCGCACACACACACATCATCCCTCTCTTCGATTCTATGGACACCTCAAACCGATGATACCTCCACTCTCTTCTCGTGGATCGCCCCCTCTATATATATGTTATATCCAGGACTCTATTTCACACACACTGCATATGTTAAATTTTTTGATTGACCCCCCCCCCACACAAAAAAAACTCTCAAGAACCCACACACTATATCTCTCTAGGTTTGTATCTCTCTCACACAACCCCACGTAGGTGGTGTACGTATACAAGAAGAGAATAGGTGCACCGTGCACGTACTCACGCCTCATGCCCAGCCACACCCGTGCGGGTACACGGTGGAGCTCATTTCTTTATGAAATGGCAGCACACGTGCTAATTTGAACGCATGTAGAGGTTGTTTACCTAGGGAGGTCATGTACCACACGTGCACGAAACAAAGTTCGACTTGACGCGTTGCCGCGTTATTTTTAAATGAAGTTATAGCGCTCAATGGCACGTACACAGAATATAAAACGATTTTTATGGAGGAAAAGGTAGTCCGCTCTTCAGAGTATCTCACACAAGGCTCTAGTGGCCTCTCTCTCTCTCACCGTTGGTCACTGACCTGGCCGCATCCCGTCCGCCGGGGGAAAGGGAGTGCGGTGGCCTCTCTCTCTCTCACCGTTGGTCAGTGATCCGGCCGCATCCCGTCCGCCAGGGGAAAGGGAGTGCGGTGGCCTCTCTCTCTCTCACCGTTGGTCACTGATCCGGCCGCATCCCGTCCGCCGGGGGAAAGGGAGGAAGTGCATCGTTTCTCCGTTCGACGGTGCCGAGGCAGCACGTCCTGATCTGCGGTACACGCCGTTCTCTCTGACCAAGCTCTGGCGTGGTAGGGCCTACGCCACCTGCTCGCAGATTCCGCCCGCCGCCGCTCACCTAGTTACATCCTGACGACCTCCAGGTATCCCCTCCGGCCTTGCTCCACTGCCCGTTTTCCCACATCACTGCATGTGGATCTTCCATAGTTCTTTGCCCAAAACGTAGCTCGTCCGGCGTACTTTCCATATTGCATTCTCGTCCTCACACCGTTTTAGACAAACACAACTGTGTTGTTAACTTCCCTTAGGACAAGGAATATGCTTCTTTTTTGTCATCGCATGTGTCATCAACTGTTATTGGCCAGTAATTCACTAGTAGAAAACAGGGCTTTGGTCCAGGCCAGGTCAGCCCATTAGTCCCGGTTCAGTCCAGAACCGGGACCAATGTGGGCATTGGTCCCGGTTCGTGAGCCCAGGGGGCCGGCCGGGGGGGCGTGGGCCATTGGTCCCGGTTCATCTGGACCTTTTGGTCCCGGTTGGTGGGATGAACCGGGACCAATGGGCTGCGCTCCTGGCCCACCACCATTGGTCCCGGTTGGTGGCTTGAACCGGGACCAAAGGCTCCCCTTTAGTCTCGGCTCATGTCACCAACCGGGACCAATGAGGTGCCTATATATACCCCTCGCTCGCGAGCAGAGCACCCTAGTGCTCTATTTTTCTCTGGCCGAGGGGGGGAGGGCTTGGTGGTGCTCTAGCTCACCTCCTATGCACACAAGGTGTTCGATGGAATGCCCGAGCCACACTACTTAAGCTTTCTCCTCTCCAAGCTCGACCTCCAAGCTCCATTTTCCATAATATTTGTCTAGGTTTAGCGGTCCGTCACGCCCGTCCCCGTCTTCACCGCCGTCGATCACCCGCGCCGAGCTCATCGCCGGCACCACCGTGGTGAGCCTCTTGTTCTTATCTTCTTTCTGAAAGGAAAAATATTCTTACTTGTATGTTTACATAGATACTTGTATTATTTTCTTACGTTTATTATTGCATCTTATATAGTGCGATGGTTTTGGCATCGGCCCCCGTCGGCCCTCGTCCTGTCTATGATTCGGATGTGGTATATATATTATCTTTATAACTATTGGTTCATTTATTGTTTATGAAAATTATGCCGACCAACGTGACATAGATTTTATTTATGTAGGATGTATGTGAATCGGAAATGCCAACCGACCCTATTGTCGAGAGGTTAAATTTAGTTGAAGAAGAAAACAATTTGTTGAAGGAAAAAATAAAAAAAATTGAGGAGGAGAAGATGATATTGGAGTTGCATGTTGCGGATGTCGTCGATGATCACAAGATCAAGATGGATGCAATGCGCTTGAAGATTAGAAAGATTAGAAAATATGCCATTCATACCGAGGCTTGGTATCATTATGCCGTTGGATCAATTGTTACCTTGGTTGCGATTATGATCGCATTTGTTTTCGCATTGAAATGTTTTACATAGTTTCAATGTATGGTTTAATTAATTAGATGCTCTGGAGAGCTATATGTTGTTAGATGAGAACTATGTATGCACTTTGGTTTTAATGTGATGATGAACTTCTATTAATTTGGACACTTAATTATATATAATGCACGCAGATGAACCGGCAATGGATGTACGGTGACAGACACACCCGCGAGTACATTAAGGGCGTGCATGAGTTTCTCGATGCGGCTGAGGCAAACAAGCAGAATGGTTTTATGTGTTGTCCATGCACTGAATGTGGGAATACGAGGTCTTACTCTAACCGGAAAATCCTTCACTCCCACCTGCTTTACAAGGGTTTCATGCCACACTATAATGTTTGGACGAGGCACGGAGAAATAGGGGTTATGATGGAAGACGGCGAAGAAGAAGAGTACGATGACAACTATGTGCCCCCTGAATACGGTGATGCTGCAACGAGGGGAGCTGGTGAAGATCAAGAGGAACCAGACGATGTGCCCAATGATGCTGCAACGGGTGAAGCTGCTGAAGATCAAGAGGAACCAGACGATGTGCCCGATGATGATGATCTCCGCCGGGTCATTGTCGATGCAAGGACGCAATGCGAAAGTCAAAAGGAGAAGCTGAAGTTCGATCGCATGTTAGAGGATCACAAAAAGGGTTATACCCCAATTGCGAAGATGGCAACACAAAGCTCGGTACCGTACTGGAATTGCTGCAGTGGAAGGCAGAGAATGCTGTGGCTGACAAAGGATTTGAGAAGCTACTAAAAATATTGAAGAAGAAGCTTCCAAAGGATAACGAATTGCCCGACAGTACATATGCAGCAAAGAAGGTCGTATGCCCTCTAGGATTGGAGGTGGAGAAGATACATGCATGCCCTAATGACTGCATCCTCTACCGCGGTGCATACAAGAATCTGAACGCATGCCCGGTATGCGGTGCATTGCGGTATAAGATCAGACGAGATGACCCTGGTGATGTTGATGGCGAGCCCCCCAGGAAGAGGGTTCCTGCGAAGGTGATGTGGTATGCTCCTATAATACCACGGTTGAAACGTCTGTTCAGAAACGAAGAGCATGCCAAGTTGATGCGATGGCACAGTGAGAACCGAAAGAAAGATGGGAAGTTGAGAGCACCCGCTGACGGGTCGCAGTGGAGAAAAATCGAGAGAAAGTACTGGGATGAGTTTGCAAAGGACCCAAGGAATGTATGGTTTGCTTTAAGCGCGGATGGCATTAATCCTTTCGGGGAGCAGAGCAGCAATCACAGCACCTGGCCCGTGACTCTATGTATGTATAACCTTCCTCCTTGGATGTGCATGAAGCGGAAGTTCATTATGATGCCAGTTCTCATCCAAGGCCCTAAGCAACCCGACAATGAAATTGATGTGTACCTAAGGCCATTAGTTGAAGAACTTTTACAGCTGTGGAATGGAAACGGTGTACGTACATGGGATGAGCACAGACAGGAGGAATTTAACCTTAAGGCGTTGTTGTTCGTGACCATCAACGATTGGCCCGCTCTCAGTAACCTTTCAAGACAGACAAACAAAGGATACCACGCATGCACGCAATGTTTAGATGACACTGAAAGTATATACCTGGACAAATGCAGGAAGAATGTGTACCTGGGCCATCATCGATTTCTTCCGACCAACCATCAATGTCGAAAGAAAGGCAAGCATTTCAAAGGCGAGGCAGATCACCGGAAGAAGCCCGCCATGCGCACCGGTGATCACGTGCTTACTATGGTCTATGATTTACACTACGTAATCTTTGGAAAGGGTCCTGGTGGACTAGCTGTTCCGAATGACGCTGTGGGACACACACCCATGTGGAAGAAGAAATCTATATTTTGGGACCTACCCTACTGGAAAGACCTAGAGGTCCGCTCCTGTGATGCACGTGACGAAGAACCTTTGCGTGAACCTGCTAGGATTCTTGGGCGTGTATGGGAAGACAAAATATACACCTGAGGCACGGGAGGACCTGCAACATTTGCACGAAAAAGATGGCATGCCTCCGAAGCAGTATAAAGGTCCTGCCAGCTATGCTCTTACGAAATAAGAGAAAGAAATCTTCTTTGAATGCCTACTCAGTATGAAGGTCACGACTGGCTTCTCGTCGAATATAAAGGGAATAATAAATATGCCAGAGAAAAAGTTTCAGAACCTAAAGTCTCATGACTGCCACATGATTATGACGCAACTGCTTCCGGTTGCATTAAGGGGGCTTCTACTGGAAAACGTCCGATTAGCCATTGTGAAGCTATGTGCATTCCTCAATGCAATCTCTCAGAAGGTGATCGATCCAGAAATCGTACCAAGGCTAAGGAGTGATGTGGCGCAATGTCTTGTCAGTTTCGAGCTGGTGTTCGCACCATCCTTCTTCAATATCATGACGCACATCCTAGTTCATCTAGTCGACGAGATTGTCATCCTGGGGCCCGTATTTCTACACAATATGTTCCCCTTTGAGAGGTTCATGGGAGTCCTAAAGAAATATGTCCGTAACCGCGCTAGGCCAGAAGGAAGCATCTCCATGGGCCATCAAACAGAAGATGTTATCGGGTTTTGTGTTGACTTCATTCCTGGCCTTAAGAAGATAGGTCTCCCTAAATCGCGGTATGAGGGGAGACTGACTGGAAAAGGCACTCTTGGAAGAGACTCAATAATATGTAGGGACAAATATTCTTGGTCTCAAGCAAACTACACAGTTCTACAGAACTCTACCTTGGTGACCCCGTATGTCGATGAACACAAGAACAATCTGCGCTCCAAACACCCGGAGCAGTGCGACGACTGGATTACATGTGAACACATCAAGACTTTCAGCAGTTGGTTGGAAACACGTCTCAGAGGTGACAACACTGTTTGTGATGAGTTGTACTTGTTGTCCAGGGGACCATCTTTGACTGTATTGACTTACAAAGGCTACGAGATAAATGGGAATACATTTTACATGATCGCCCAAGATCAAAAGAGCACCAACCGAAACAGCGGTGTCCGCTTTGATGCAGCAACCGAGAGCAGAAAGGACACATATTATGGTTACATAGTGGACATATGGGAACTTGACTACGGACCTGATTTTAAGGTCCCTTTGTTTAAGTGCAAATGGGTTAATCTGTTAGGCGGCGGGGTATAGGTAGACCCACAGTACGGAATGACAACAGTGGATCTGAAAAATCTTGGGTACACTGACGAACCGTTCGTCCTAGCCAATGATGTGGCACAGGTTATCTATGTGAAGGACATGTCTACCAAACCGAGAAAAAGAAAAGATAAGGAAGAAAATACATCATACGATGAGCCAAAGCGCCACATAGTTCTTTCAGGAAAAAGGGACATCCTGGGAGTGGACGGAAAGACAGACATGTCTGAAGATTATGAAAAGTTTCATGAAATTCCTCCCTTCAATGTCAAGGCTGACCCAAGCATCCTGATAAAGAATGAAGATTATCCATGGTTACGGCGCAATAAGCAAATGACACAAGCGAAAAAAAGTGAAGACTTTCTCCCGCAACTATTATGATGATACCATGCCAACTTTGTAACACATGAACATGCTACCATTGTCCGTTTTGTACATGCACATGCTATGTGGGTGAAATTATGATACCATCCCAACTTTCAACTTTTTCAGAGTTCATTTTAAATGCTTTCATGTCTTATGGTTCGGCCCTCGTAATATCATGACCATTAGTCCCTAGCCCATGCCAACTTTCAACTTTCAACTTTCTAAAACTAATGGCACTAACAGAAAGTTTATAATTTTGCTCCTCGCCCCTGGCCCATGACCATTAGTCCCGGTTTGTGCCAAAAACCGGGACTAAGGGGTTGGTCCTCGTTGCGGGCAGAGTTTAGTCCCACCTCGCCATCCGAAGGGGTCTCACACCGGTTTATAAGCCCTTCCCTCTCTGCCTTGTTGAGATCCTCTCAAAGTGAAAATAGATGTCCTAATAGAGAAAAGTTTAACCTAAATTCATAGTGAATTTCTCTAAAATTCATAGAAATTTACTAGGAATTTAGGTTGAATTTTCTCTATAAGTGCATCTATTCTCATTTTTTAGTAAGTTAATCACAAACTTGTGATTCAAACAATTTTCAAAGAATTCAAATTTTAACTATTCAAAATTGAAAACTAATGGCACTAACAAAAAGTTTATAATTTTTCTAAAACTAATGGCACTAACAAAAAGTTTATAATTTTGCTAACCTAAAAGAAAACAGAATTAAAAATTAAAGCAAAAAACAAAAGAAAATAAATAATGCAAAAAACAAATCAAAAAAACAGGAAAAAACTATTTTTATAGTAAAGTTAATCACAAAATAAAATAAATAAAGCAACAAAGAAAACAAAAAAACTAAAAAAGTGTTTTCAAATTTGAAAACTAATGGCACTAACAGAAAGTTTATAATTTTTCTAAAACTAAAAGCAAAAAGAATAAAAGAATAAAGCAAAAAACAAAAGAAAATAAATAATGCAGAAAACAAAACAAAAAAACTAGAAAAAATAGCAACAACAAGTATTTTGTTGTAGGTAGAAACAAAATAAAATAAATAAAGCAACAGAAAGTTTATAATTTTGCTGACCTAAAAGCAAAAAGAATTAAAAAATAAAGCAAAAAACAAAAGAAAATAAATAATATAGAAAACAAAACAAAAAAACTAGAAAAAAAAATAAAAATAGCAACAATAAGTATTTTGTTGTAAGTAGAAACAAAATAAAATAAATAAAGCAACAAAGAAAACAAAAAAAACAAAAAAAGTGCCACCTACTGGGCACCCACGGCCTGAATACGACTAGAAACCCTACCATGGGCCAGGATTCAGGCCCGCGGGAGGCCCAGTAGGCCCACAGGCACACATTGCACGGTTAGGCCCGAAAGCCTGCTTTAGAGAGGAGCTCGAGAGGGAAGGCGCACCGCACCTTATAAACAGGTGCGGCTCCCTCTCAACTAGCGAGGTGGGACTAAACATTTGGGCGCGGGGCAGCACAAGGCCTTTGGTTCCTTCGCTGCCGCCGCACTGTATAGAAAATTTTGTATAATGTATATGTGTATGTATAATGTATGTGTATGTATAATGTTCATATACAATGTATAATGTGTATGTGTATGTAAATGTGTATGTTAGTTTAATTTTTTTTGTTCACAGAATTTTTTTTCATGTATAAATAGAAAGTTTTTTGTTCATAGAAAGTTTTTTGTTCATATATAGAAAGTTAGAAGAAAATTTAGAATATGCTAAAATTTATAAGAAAAAGAAGGATAGGAAAGAAGAAAATAAGAAGATGAAAGAAAGAAGAAGAGGAGAGGAAAAGAAAAGGAGAAATAAATAAGAAGAAGAAAAAAGAAGAAAAAGAACAGGAGAAGAAGAAAGGAATAGTGGAGAGGAAGAGAAAATAGAATATTCTATTTTCTCTTCCTCTCCACTATTCCTTTCTTCTTCTCCTCTTTTTCTTCTTTTTTTTCTTCGATCTTATCCTCTAGCTATTCCTTTCTTCTTCTCCTCTTTTTTTTCTTCTTCTTCTTCTTCTTAATTTTTATCAGGAACGAGGGTGTCGAGGATCGCTGAGGGGTCGAGGGTCGGGAACTAGGGTAGAGGGTCGAGGGTCGTTAAGGGGTCAAGGGTCGAGGGTTTCAGGGTCAAGGTTCGAGGGTTCTATAGGGTCGAGGGATCGAGGGTCGAGGGTTCCAGGGTCGTCTAGGGGTCGAGGGTTCCAGGGTCGTCGAGGGTTCGAGGGGTCGAGGATCGCCGAGGGGTCGAGAGAGGTTTCCTAGTGTCGAAGTATTGAAGAAATCCATGGCTTCATCATTAGCCGGAAGTAACCAGGGCATGACGAAGTCCTCCAGAGTTATTTTGCAATGGTGTCCCGGATAGGATAATTTGCCTTTTTGTATGAATTTCAACAAAGGCCTTCCAAATAACGATATTTGGAAGGTTCTTGCTAAACTTTGTACCAAAAAGAGAATTATCCTATCTAGGACTCCGTTCCAAAATAACTTTGGAGAGCTTCGTACCATCATGCACCTGTTACTTTCGCCTAATGATGAAGACATGGTTTTGTTGAATCCTTTGACACTAGGCAACCTCCCGACCCCTCGGCGATCCTCTCGAACATGAGAGGAAGAAGAGGATAAAAAAAGAAGAGGAAGAAGAAAAAAAAGAGGAGAAGAAAGAATAGAGGAGTTCTTCTCCTCTTTTTTTCTTCTTCTTCCTCTTTTTTTATCGGGAACGAGGGTCGTCGAGGGACATAGATGTAGTGTCGTCGTTGTCGATATACCCCCTCCCGATAGCTTCAACACGTGGGGGGGTCGATATTACCCCCTCCTTGAAGCGTTCTCGAGGCCACCCCAAACCCTTGAAGCGTTGTCGAGGCCACCCCAAACCCTAGAGAAGTAGCATCGAGGCCTCTAATTAATATATATGATTCCTTACTATGATTAGGTAGCTAGTTCTATGTTTGCCACTAATATATCCATCTGTCATGTTTGAATAATAATTGCCATGTTGTAAATATTTTTAGAAACTATGGACACCGCCCGAGATGAAGCAAAAGAAGCGTTGTTGAGGGACATAATCGCAGAAGGAAGTGATGCCGTCTCATTGTTTCTCAACGACACCGATGGTCTGGAAGCAGAGGGTGAAGAAGCTAGCTACGGTGACCTAATGCCGGTGCAAGAAGAAGAACATGAGGACGGCTCCGGTGAACCAATGCCGGTGCAAGAAGGAGACCGTGATGACGGCTCCGGTGACCGAACCGAGTCCGGCCAGGTATATATATTAGTTAAGCCTGTGCTGACTAGCTAATTGATGCATTCATTGTTTTGGTATGTACACATATTAATTAAGTCTTTGTTCTTTTTTCTAGCCCTCCGGATCGAGCACAACTTCGGTAAAGAGACGAGGCCCGAAGAAAAAGTGGAGCTCGGATGAAAGGTTTGAGATCATAGCAATCGCGCCCGACGACCAACCGATTGAACCCATCCGAACAAAGAACACATTTGTTGCTCAGTGCGGGGTTCTGGTTAGGGAAAAGATCCCGATCAGCATCTAGCAATGGTTTAAGCCGGCTACAGAAGACCCTGAGGTGTCTTATGTCAATGATATGCAGAAAAATGATCTTTGGACTGAGCTGAAGTCAAATTTCACCCTACCGCCAGAGGATAATCAAGAGAACCCAGTTAAAGAGCAATTAATCAAGTCTTTTGCTCTTAAGAGGATGGTAGAACTATTCAGGAGGTGGAAGAAAGAGCTGAATAAGTTTGTCGAAAATAATGAGACACCAGAATTCAAGGGCAGATATGAGAAGATCAGAGATCACTGGCCCGCATTTGTGGCCCACAAGACATCGGAAAAGAGTAAGAAGATGTCGGTGAAACAAGCAAAATGATGCGAAGAAGAAGCATCACCATCGCACGGGGTCAGGTGGCTACCTCGCAGCCCGGCCTAAGTGGGCCAAGACTGAGAATGATCTGATTGATAAAGGGATCGAACTAGAGATAATTAACTGGCCAGACCGTTGCCGGACTTGGTTCTTCGGGGCTGGCGGAACCTTGGACCCTGTAACAGGGAAGTGCATTTGGACGAACGATCAACTGGACATACCAGTCAGGAAGCTTCGGCAGTATATCGAAGCAGCGCAGCAAGGGACGTTCTTTCCAGACAGAGAGAACGACGAGCTCACAATGGCCCTCAGGAATCCTGAGCACCCTGGACTGACACGAGGCACGCCAGGCTCCATTCCGTGGAAGGTTGGTTTCCGGACGCTAGCGGTTACAAATCCCATGAGAGGAGGAAAAAAGTGCAGCAGACCCAAATGCAGGTGCTGCAAGCAAGGGTACAAGCGATAGAGGAACGAGAAGCAAATCGCAGCAAACGTACTGCCGAAGCTTCCCCCGAAGCTACCCCACCATCTCAACGGAGAAGCAGCGTGGCTTCCACCGAGCTGCTTCAGCCGGAGCATGCCTGGACGGCTCCTGCCAGCTATCTCGTGGATGCTATCACGGAGTCTCAAAATTGCCGCCTTATGACGCAATGGATGAATTTGAAGGTCAAGGCGGCTGTTGGCTCTGTTTATCCTACTGAACCCGGCGCAACTTTTCACTGCCGGCCGATTCCAGAAGGATATGCTAGGGTGATGGTGGATGAAATAACGGAGGGATTTGAGGACCTCCAGCTTGACCACCCTACCGGTGAAAGGGAGACTAGGCTGGGGGTTTGCTTTGAAGACTCCATGCCTATGGCGGAAGGAGCTCATCAACCTTCCGAACTAGACGCCTCCGCCTCCTTCTCCTCCTCCGGCAAGTCAGGGCACTCCGCCTCCTCCACCGCCTCCTCCTCCGGCAAGTCAGGGCACTCCGCCTCCTCCACCACATCCTCCTCCGGCAAGTGACGATTAGGGCACTCGACCGGCTCCTTCTCCAGCGCGTGGCGGCACTCCGCCTGCGCCGACGCGCCCTAGCAGCCAGCCTCCTCCTCTCCGCCTCGTCAGCAAGGGCGGAAGAGACCTGCCGTCGCTCTGGCTGCTCCGGCGCGTCCTAGTCCTTCTCCTTCGCCTCGTAAGCAAGTAAAGAAGACAACCGCTCCGTCTGCTCGGTCGGCGTCTAGCAGTACAGCCAAAGGCGGGAGGACATACAGATTCGGTCCTTCTCTGAAGACTCCAGAGAAGTTACCATATGAGAGGACCCCGAAGGAGAATGCCGAGATCGCATGAACCGAAGTGGATGACTAGTTTCAAGGGTTGAAAGCAAAGAGACATCCACTTCCGGAGGAGAAGGTAGATCCGGTGAAAGCGAAGCGCACTCTGGCTGCCCTGACAAAACCACCCAAGTCTCTGCCGAAAGGAAACTATGAGCGCATTATTGGAAAGGAATTTGCCGAAGCAGAGCGGTCGGGAAGTACTGTCAGTGATCAAAGGTTGAAAGAACGACGAGCTGGGAAACAAATTGCCCAGCTCGGCGAACAAGCGAAGCAATCGTGCCCCCCGCTCAAGGTGCCTAGCCACAACGTCGCTAATGATCTGAGGATGGTGCCCGGTTATAGCAATCTTGCAGATTACCTGCCCGACGATGTACATTGTGAACCCATGGAGGTGCAGATACAAAGATACGAGTATGGGAAGCCTCTCGTCAAAGATGAAAGATCTCTATCAACGATGATGCGAAGATTGCATGATTGGTACTTGAAAATCTGCAGAGACTCTGGGGGGAGGAGTACTTTGTATGTGAAAGTTAAAAAGGAGCATGACCTCATTGGAATTGAACTGTTGCCTGTTCCATTTGAGGAGTTCTATCAGTTTTTCAATCAATTGGCCCTCGATAAAACAACGGTTGCCTGCTACTGTCTGTAAGTAGTACTACTTCTATCATTAAGTCTCTCTATATAGCTCAGCTCTTTCATTGCATGTATTTATAATCATCCTCACTATATTATGCAGATTGAAGATCGCCGAATTGAAGAAAAGACAAGTCGGTGATATTGGGTTCATTAACACATATCTCATAGATGCAACTCAGGTTAAATTTCATGCCGCAGCTACCGAGGCCAACTTGCTACGATCGTTGGTAATAAATGAAAACAAAGATATAATACTCTTTCCTTACAATTTCAAGTGAGTGTTACTGTCTTGTGCATATTCGGTTTCCCTTATACATTAGTCAAGGTTATAGTAATGTAATTGATGAGTTATGCATGCGTGTGCAGTTTCCACTATATTCTCCTAGAGATTAAGCTTGAGCAGGGACTAGTAACCGTCTTAGACTCAAGACGAAAAGATCCCCAGGACTATGCAGACATGACTCAAATACTCAAGACGTAAGTTAAATCGATCATTATCCACCATATCAGCAACTTTGTTCATTTCCTGATATATCAAGTAATTGTTTTCTTTGTCCGGCAGGGTTTGGAGAAAATTCACCAGAAAAGCTCCGGGACTGCCGAAGGAGCTACAATTTAGACACCTGAAAGTAAGTACTATAGTAGCATGTTCCGTGCATCTACTAGTCATTCAAGGGCTAGTTTCATCAATACCAGTTGGCATTCTTGCTTATCAGTTTGATTAACCTCTATTTCTTGTAAAGTGGTTGTGGCAGGAACAAGGGAATGATTTCTGTGGATACTACGTTTGCGAGTCCATCCGCCACACGACCTGTGAGCGGGGCTACACTAACGAACAATATGAAGTACGTAAATAACAACATTCACAATTTTATTTTATTACCATCATTTGTGTTGAGTTTCATTCATTCATATATATATATATATATATATATGTATATGTATTAACCCCCTTCTTTAAATTAGATGTTTCGGAAGCGGGATGAACTCCTAGCACCAGCTCGCATGCTAGCAATTCAAGAGGAATTGGCGGCATTCTTTCTTGACCACGTGATCCCTGAAGACGGAGAATACTATGTGGACCCTGAGTCCGTATGATTATATTTGTAAGAGATAATTATTGTATATATGTAGCCGGTAGTGTCGGATAGATATACGAGAACTTGTTGTTCGACCAATCTCTTGGAGAAGGAGAGGTGGTCGAGATCACTTCTCTCTGTATGCATATATGTTCATGACGATCTTCTATTTCCTTCGTTTGCTTACTAGCTAGCTAGCGTTTCTAGTCCTCTCTATACGTATGTATAGTATGCAGCGTCGACCAAGCACGGACATAAGAGAGGACACTTCTCTCTATTAATTATAGCTAGCTAACACAATATATGAAACACCTAAATTAACCCCCAACCCCCCAACCCCCTTTCAAAAAAACAAAAACAAAAACCCCAACCACAGAAATGCTGACGCGTGGATGCCTATTGGTCCCGGTTGGTGCCACCAACCGGGACCAAAGGGTCTCCTGCCTGGGCTCAACGCACAGGCCACGTGGAGGCCCATCTGTCCCGGTTCTGGATTGAACCGGGACTAAAGGGACAGGGCATTATTACCGACCCTTTAGTCCCGGTTCCAGAACCGGGACAAAAGGACCTTATGAACCGGGACAACAGGCCCTTTTTTTTCTACCACTGATTGTTTCCTTTCTACCTCTTTTTTGCAAACAGGGCTATCCATTTCACCTCGTTGCTATTGCGACCTTTTGGTGAACAGCACAAATCACTTTTTTCTTAAGAGTGTTTTGTGCAGTTGTACTAAAATGTCACACGGGCAACGTCTCTACATTTCAGTGCGACTGCACAAAGGGAGATTGGTTTTGCTCTATCCTCCTCATCCAACTCCGAGCCTAATCTTATGCAACTAGTTAGTCTTAAGAGAGACTGCAAAGGTGACCGGCTTCTATTTGTGTGTTTATTGTTTCATCAGTAGTCCTCTATTATCGTAATCACACTTGATATCTTTGGAACAGGGACACTCAGCTCTATTTTAGTGGAACTGCAGAAAATGATCGGAATGTTGCATGCTCCAGACAGCTACTTTTTTCCCAACATGCCTTGTTGATTTAGACAGAGCTGGGGGGACGTTGCTGCCAATGAAAGCATGGATCAATTTTAATTTAACACATTCTCACAACTTTGTCTTCAGTTGTGATGTAATTATTAGCTCTAATCTGTTAATAATTGACATGCATTAGCAAGGAAGTTAGTTTTTTATTGTTTCCGAAAGAGCATCGATGGCAAGACACGCGAAACAAAAGCTGAAAGCTCATACCATTGTACAATTTCATGTCGCTGGAAAATATTTGTATAGTACGTCAATTATGTAAACAAATGATGGAAGCTTGATAGCATTGCCAGAAGCCTCTTCATCATCCGAGTCCATGTGCCATGCACAAAATTATACTCCTTCGTTCCTAAATATTTGTCTTTTTACAAATTTCAAACGGGCATATTTTAGAGTGTAGATTCACTCATTTTGCTTCGTATGTGTACTCCCTCCGTTCCTAAATATTCTATTTGTCTTAATGCTTTGCTTGATCATCCTCTTAAGAAAAATGAAAGACTTGATATCTTTTATAATGGACTAATCGATGCCTCCAGAGATTACCTGGATAGTTGTGCTGGTTCTGTTTTCAGGAAAGAACACCGGATGAAGCTAAATTTCTTTTGAATAATATGTTGACAAATGAAAATAATTGGACACCTCTGGAGCCAACTTCTGAGCCTATTACTAAACCAACTCTGAAGAAGAGGGGTATTCTATTTCTCAGTCCTGAAGATATGCAAGAGGCAAAGAAATCTATGAAAGAAAAAGGTATTAAAGCTGAAGATGTTAAGAATTTACCTCCTATTGAAGAAATACATGGTCTTAATTTACCTCCTATTGAAGAAACATATGATATTAATCCTTTACCTATTGAAGAAACTCATGGTCTTGATAACCCGACACAGGTAGTGAAGGTAAATTCTCTCTATAGATATGATAAAGCTGAAATCCCATTTACTAAGTTTGCTAGCCCATGCTTAGATGAGTTTGATAAATTTACGATTAAGCAAGTTAATGCTTATTTTGGTAGACAATTGAAATACAATTCAAATATGCTTGAACACTTGGGTGATTATATGGCTAATGTCAAAGGTGAAATTAAACTTATTAGTAAACATGCTTCTATGGTTACCACTCAAGTAGAACAAGTACTTAAAGCTCAAAATAATTTGCTCAATGAATTAAATAGCAAGAATAATGATAATGTTGTTAGAGTTATGACTAGAGGTGGAAAAATGGCAGGACTTTGCATGCTTCTAGTGAACCCATGATAGGACTTTTGCTAACGTTACCACTACCATCATATTACTTTGCTACTAAACACTTTCCTACAGATATTAAGTTTCCAGGTGTGGTTAAATTGACAACTCAGCTGCTAATACTTGAGAGCATTCTTTGGCTCCCCTTGTGTCGAATCAATAAATTTGGGTTGAATACTTTACCCTCGAAAACTGTTGCGATCCCCTATACTTGTGAGTTATCAGAGTCTTTCGTCAAGGAAAAAAATCATAAGCTAGCTCACAGGACGAAACTCCACCGCCACGAGGCGGAACCCTGGCAGAACCAGTCTAGGGCTCCGATGGAGCTGTTCTACCGGGGAAATTTCCCTCCGGGAGGGGGAAATCATCACCATCGTCATCACCAATGACCCTCTCATCGGGAGGGGGTCAATCTCCATCAACATCTTCACCAGCACCATCTCATCTCAAACCCTAGTTCATCTCTTGTATCCAATCTTTGTATCCAAACCTCAGATTGGTACCTGTGGGTTGCTAGTAGTGTTGATTACTCCTTGTAGTTGATGCTAGTTGGTTTACTTGTTGGAAGATCATATGTTCAGATCCATTACGCATATTAATACCCCTCTGATTATGAATATGGATATGCTTTGTGAGTAGTTACGTTTGTTCCTGAGGACATGGGAGATGTCTTGCTATAAGTAGTCATGTGAATTTGGTATTCGTTCGATATTTTGATGATATGTATGTTGTCATCCCTCTAGTGGTGTCATGTGAACATCGACTACATGATACTTCACCATTGTTTGTGCCTAGAGGGAGGCATTGGGAAGTAATAAGTAGATGATGGGTTGCTAGAGTGATAGAAGCTTAAACCCTAGTTTATGCGTTGCTTCGTAAGGGGCTGATTTGGATCCATATGTTTCATGCTATGGTTAGGTTTACCTTAATACTTCTGTTGTAGTTCCGGATGCTTGCAATGGGGGTTAATCATAAGTGGGATGCTTGTCCAAGTAAGGAAAGTACCCAAGCACCGGTCCAGCCACATATCAAATTATCAAAGTACCAAACGCGAATCTTATGAATGTGATGAAAACTAGCTTGACGATAATTCCCATGTGTCCTCGGGAGCGGTTTCCTTCATATAAGAGTTTGTCCAGGCTTGTCCTTCGCTACAAAAAGGATTGGTCTATCTTGCTGCACCTTATTTACTTTTATTACTTGCTACTCGTTACAAATTACCTTATCACAAAACTGTCTGTTACCGATAATTTCAGTGCTTCAGAGAATACCTTACTGAAAATTGCTTATCATTTCCTTCTGCTCCTCGTTTGGTTCGACACTCTTACTTATCAAAAAGGCTACGATAGATCCCCTACACTTGTGGGTCATCAAGACTCTTTTCTGGTGCCGTTGCCGGGGAGTGAAGCTCCTTTGGTAGGTGGAATTTGGTAAGGAAAAATTTATATTGTGTGCTGAAATTTACTGTCACTTGTTACTATGGAACATAATCCTTTGAGGGGCTTGTTTGAGGTATCTTCACCCCGACCAGTAGAGCAAAGAGTTGCTCCTCAACCTACTGAACCTACTGAAAATGTTTACTTTGAAATTCCTTCGGGTATGATAGAGAAACTGCTAGCTAATCCTTTTGCAGGAGATGGAACATTTCATCCCGATTTACACTTAATCTATATGGATGAAGTTTGTGGATTATTTAAGCTTGCAGGTATGCCCGATGATGTTATCAAGAAGAAGGTCTTCCCTTTATCTTTGAAGGGAGAGGCGTTGACATGGTATACGCTATGTGATGATATGGGATCATGGAACTACAAATGATTGAAATGGAAATTTCATCAGAAGTTTTATCCTATGCATCTTGTTCATCGTGATTGTAATTATATATATAATTTTTGGCCTCACGAAGGAGAAAGCATCGCTCAAGCTTGGGGGAGGCTTAAGTCAATGTTATATTCATGCCCCAATCATGAGCTCTCAAGGGAAATGATTATTCAAAATTTTTATGCTCGGCTTTCTCTCAATAATCGCTCCATGCTCGATCCTTCTTGTACTGGATCTTTTATGATGAAGACTATTGAATTCAAATGGGATTTATTGGAAATAATTAAATGCAACTCTAAACATTGGGACCTCGAAGAAGGTAAGGAGTCAGGTACAACACCTAAGTTTGATTGTGTTAAATCTTTTATGGATACCGATGTTTTCCATGAATTTAGCACTAAATATGGACTTGACTCTAAGATAGTAGCTTCTTTCTATGAATCCTTTGCTACTCATGTTGATCTCCCAAAGGAGAAGTGGTTTAAATATAATCCCCCCACTGAGTTAAAAGTAGTTGATCCTATTAAAGTTGAAGAAAAGACTATCACTTATGATGATCCTGTTGTTCCTGCTGCTTATATTGAGAAGCCACCTTTCCCTGTTAGAATAAAGGATCATGCTAAAGCTTCAACTGTAGTCAACAAAAGTAATATTAGGACATACAAACCCCCTAAGCAAGTTAAAGTTGAACCTAAAATTTCTATGGTTAAAGATCTCTTGGCCGATAATATTGATGGGCATGGTATTTACTTCTGCAATGACGCTGCTAGAATTGCTAGACCTGATGCTAAAAATAAACATAGACCTGTTGTAGGCATCCCTGTTATTTCCGTTAAAATAGGATATCATTGTTATCATGGATTATGTGATATGGGTGCTAGTGCAAGTGCAATACCTCATTCCTTATACGAAGAAAATATAAATGATATTGCACCTGCTGAGATAGAAGATATCGATGTTACCATTAAACTTGCCAATAGAGATACTATTTCACCGGTTGGGATCGGTAGAGATGTTGAAGTCTTGTGTGGGAATGTTAAATATCCTATTGATTTTCTTGTTCTTGGTTCCCCACAAGAGAGCTTTTGTCCCATTATATTTGGTAGACCCTTCTTGAACACTATTAATGCCAGGATAGACTATGAAAAGGATGTTGTTACTATTGGTTTGGGTGATATGTCTCATGAGTTAAGTTTTGCTAAATTTAGTAGACAACCCCATGATGAGGAATTGCCTAGTAAAGATGGAATTATTGCTCTTGCTTCTATTGCCGTGCCTCCTAGTGATCCTTTAGAACAATATTTGCTAGACCATGAAAATGATATGTATATGAATGAAAGAAGTGAAATATATGAAGTATTCTTTAAACAGGGACCTATTCTTAAACACAACTTGCCTGTTGAAATCGTAGGGGATCCTCCTCCACCCAAGGGTGATCCCGTGTTTGAGCTTAAACCATTGCCTGATACTCTTAAATATGCTTATCTTGATGAAAAGAAGATATATCCTGCTATTATTAGTGCTAACCTTTCAGAGCATGAAGAAGAGAAAATATTGAAAACTCTTAAGAAGCACTGTGCTGCTATTGGATATACCCTTGATGATCTTAAGGGCATTAGTTCCACTCTATGTCAACACAAAATAAATTTGGAGAAAGATGCCAAACCAGTTATTGATCACCAACAACGGCTAAATCCTAAGATGAAAGAAGTGGTAAGAAAGGAAATATTAAAGCTCCTTGAAGCAAGTATAATTTATCCCATTGCTGATAGTCAGTGGGTAAGTCTTGTCCATTGTGTCCCTAAGAAGGGAGGTATTACTGCCATTCCTAATGATAAAGATGAATTGATTCCGCAAAAAATATTATAGGTTATAGGATGGTGATTGATTTTCGCAAATTAAATAAAGCTACTAAAAAGATCATTACCCTTGGCCTTTCATTGATCAAATGCTAGAAAGATTATCCAAACATACACATTTTTGCTTTCTAGATGGTTACTATATTTTCTCTCAAATACCTGTGTCAGCTGATGATCAAGAAAAGACTACTTTTACTTGCCCTTTGGTACCTTTGCTTATAGACGTATGCCTTTCGGTTTATGTAATGCACTTGCTACCTTTCAAAGATGCATGATGACTATATTCTCTGACTTTTGTGAAAAGATTTGTGAAGTTTTCATGGATGATTTCTCTGTTTATTGATCCTCTTTTGATGATTGCTTGAGCAACCTTGATCGAGTTTTGCAGAGATGTGAAGAAACTAACTTTGTCTTCAATTGGGAGAAATGCCACTTTATGGTTAATGAAGGTATTGTCTTGGGGCATAAAATTTCTGAAAGAGGTATTGAAGTTGACAAAGCTAAAGTTGATGCTATTGAAAAGATGTCGTGTCCCAAGGACATCAAAGGTATAAGAAGTTTCCTTCATCATGCCGGTTTTTATAGGAGATTCATTAAGGACTTCTCAAAAATTTCCCGGCCTGTGACTAACCTATTACAAAAAGATATTCCTTTTGTCTTTGATGATGATTGTGGGGAAGCATTTGAAATACTTAAGAAAGCCTTGATTTCTGCACCTATTGTCCAGCCACCTGATTCAAATTTACCCTTTGAAATCATGTGTGATGCTAGTGACTATGCTGTAGGTGCTTGTTGGTGTCAGAACCAGCGGATCTCAGGTAGAGGTTCCCGAACTGTGCGTCTAAGGCGGAAGGTAACAGGAGGCGGGGGACACGATGTTTACCCAGGTTCGGGCCCTCTCGATGGAGGTAATACCCTACTTCCTGCTTGATTGATCTTGATGATATGAGTATTACAAGAGTTGATCTACCACGCGATCGTAGAGGCTAAACCCTAGAAGCTAGCCTATGGTATGATTGTATGTTGTCCTACGGACTAAACCCCTCCGGTTTA
Source organism: Triticum aestivum (assembly GCF_018294505.1). Taxonomy (NCBI): domain Eukaryota; kingdom Viridiplantae; phylum Streptophyta; class Magnoliopsida; order Poales; family Poaceae; genus Triticum; species Triticum aestivum. Next base: position 636,633,007 of record NC_057806.1, read on the forward strand.
TATAGACACCAGAGGGGGCTAGGGTTACACAAAGTCAGTTACAAGGGAGGAGATCTACATATCCGTATTGCTAAGCTTGCCTTCCACGCCAAGGAGAGTCCCATCCAGACACGGGACGAAGTCTTCAATATTGTATCTTCATAGTCCAACAGTCCGGCCAAAGGATATAGTTCGGCTGTCCGGAGACCCCCTAATCTAGGACCCCCTCAATAGCCCCCGAACCAGGCTTCAATGACAATGAGTCTGGCGCGCTGATTGTCTTCGGCATTGCAAGGCGGGTTCTTCTCCAAATTCTGAATATCTGCTGAGTAGTGTCCGGCTCCCCATAAATGTTGCGCTTCTTGGCTTCCGCGCCCAATAAGGGCTATCTTCCACGTGTCGAGCGAATGCGAGGAGGCAGGGCATTTTTACATTCGCCACCCTAGCCATGTAAGTAAACTGTCTATTAAAGAGACGGTGATTCTTAGATCCACACCACACCATCCTCCCACGGCGAGTACCCATCGGAGTGCGCTCAGAAAAATCCATTCCAACATGGCCGGCCATCGCAGCTCCTCCTCGTGCTCCCATAGCCCTAAGCCCGATGATTGGGAGAAGTGTTCTGCCCCGCACATCCAATTAGTAGAGTTACAGACCCAGGGATTTCTCCCTCCAACGTATATGGTCCCCGTTCGAGCCGGGCTCGCCACCTATAATGGCGGGGAGCAAGCGGAGAGCTTCCCCAACCCCTCCAAGGGGGAGCAGGTATGCCTTGTCCCTTATTTACTAAGGGGACTTGGATTTCCAATCCATCCGTTCCTCCGCAGGCTCCTGGAGTTTTATGGCCTCTAGTTGCATAATTTCACCCTCGCTTCCATATTACACATCGCTGGTTATGTTGCCCTTTGTAAGCTGTTTCTGGGCTGCGAAGCTCATTTCGAGCTATGGAAGAGGCTATTCTGCCTTGTGCCCCGTACACAGAAGGGGTCAATATATCAAGTGGGTGGAGCCGAAATATGGCACATCGCCGGGACCGGATACCTGTCCGGTACCCTGAAGAAGACGTCCGAAGACTGGCCTTCGGAGTGGTTTTACATGGAGGACATCGCCCTTCCAGATCCTATTTGGATGGGTCTTCCCGAGTTCGACAATGCCCCTTTGAAGAAACACCGAAGTTGGCTCCCACGGAGCCCTCAGGAGGAAGATAACGGAGAAGTCCTTTACCTGATGGGCCTGATAAAAGTGTCGGCTCAATCAGGACTGACAATAATCGAGGTTATGTCAATATGTATAATGCGGGGGGTGCAGCCACTTCAATATCGAGGGCACCCCATGTGGCGCTTTAACGGGGAAGATGATGCCACCCACTGCGGGCATAAGGGACCGGACTCGGTTGCTGCTCTAGCAAAAATTATGTCTGATTTGTTCAAGGGAGAGGAAGAGGAGTTCATCCGTATTAAGCCACGGGATGGATTCTCCATGTACAACCCTCCAAGCTGGGTGAGCTGTCACTTTTTACTCCCAACCTTCCCGCATTCTTCGTCATAAATACTCACCTTGCCCTTTCATGGCAGGAACTGCGAAAAGCCGCAAGGGGGGTCAACGGGCCACCTCCACAATCGGAGGACCCTGACCGGGCCCTCGATCCCAGACTCGAAGAGGATCCAGACATATTTGTGGAGCTGATCGACAGGACATTCTATCAATTGAGCTACGATGTTGCCATGGTGACCATCATAGCCAACTATCCTGGGCTACTCCCTACATCGCAGGTAAGAAAAATTGGAGTCCCCACTTCCGAGAAGGATCCCCTTTTATGCACTTCACCTACCGTACACATATGGTGTTTTACACGGAAGGCCCTCGGGACGCCATGCCGAACCCGCAGTGACTCGCCAAGACACCGAAGCCGGGTAGGCTAAAAAGGAAGGCGGTCACGACTGAGACGCCGACGCAGAGGTATGATACAGAACCTCGCTCCATGGTTGTCGTCTTTCTTAAAATATAATGACGTCCATGTTTCCTAGTTGGAAAAACGCTCGCCGGACTATATCTGGAGAGGTTGCCGATCACGCCTCCACCAGTCGGGCTCCAGGGCCGGACATAGAGGCGGAAGCTAACACGGGGCGAACGCCGGATGCTCCTCCTACAGAGGATGCGGATAGACTATCTGCTACAAATTCTGAAGTGGAGAGCGCCATGAATCACAGGCGTCGCCGGGCCGTACTTCGTGACGCTTGTTTCTTTCAAGAGGCGTTCGATGCCTTCAACTCAGGAGACGCGTACATCCGTGCTGCTCAAAATGGTCTTGCCAGAGCCACAGACCAGTATGTAAAGGATATACGGGTAAGAAAATCTGATGATTATATATATATCAGTAGCCCCTGAGACTTGAAACAGTTGACACAACTGATTTAAGGATCATTATTTGTGCAGGTTCTTACAGAGAATAATACCCAATTGTCTCAAAAGCTGGAAGAGTGCAAAGCCCAGCTACGGGCCGCGGTTGCCGCGTTGAAGGAGTTCGATAAGGCACCCTCTGGTAACACTTGTTTCCATTGCAAAGAATGACAGATACCAGATAGTATGCGGCATGCATGCAAATCTAACAATAGATGTTGCAGATGACTCCGGAGTGAATCCGGAGGCCGTGCTGGAGAATGCGCAACGTGCTAATCGACATCTAAATGCTGGCGAGCGCGTGCTTACGCGGGTCAGGCAGGAGAAAAATAATCTCCAGAACGCCAATATCCAGCTGGGCGTGGAACTAAAAGATATCCGAGCCCAGCTTGCGGACTCCGTGAAGGAGAATAAGCGGCTTCGATGCGGCATTTTCAGTAAGTGCTTGAACGAACTTTTGAAAGAGTTCGGCGAAGAAGTCGGCTAACAGAGTTATGTCTGCGGGTATGCTGATGGGTCGTCCCGCAGAGGAGATGCCGGGTCTGCGGGTGATCTTCTACCAGAGCTCTCACAACTGCATGAACAAGTTCGTCAGGTGATACAGGGTATTGCCCGAGCCTTGTGGCCATCCGCCTCCCCGCTAGGAGGCGTGGGGGAGCTTATAGAGAAGCTCAGGGGAGCGCGGCGGCGCTTCTGATTATGGAAGATATCAGCCTGCCGACAAGGTGCAAGGGAACCCTGGGCCATGGTGAAGACGCGATATACCAAAGCTGACCCAAACCACATGGCAGAGGTCGGACCTATGGGGCCTGATGGGAAAGAGATCCCCGTCAGATTGGTGTATGACCAAGTAGAATTAGCCGCAAAGTATTCCCAATAGGATTGTAGGCTAGACAGCCTGTTGGATGGTATAGAAGAAGAATTTAGTCAGTCTTAGTGCCTGTGTACTTTAAGTGACATATATAATGTCCCTAGCCGGATTGTAAATCATTTGTCATGGCGGAACTTTTCGCTTCAACCTCTGGACCCGATAGTCCGGAGTGTATCCGAATACCCGCTCGGTTATGTAAAAACCGGGGTATGCGTGGAAACCAGGCGTAGGGGTCATCAGTGCTTGAACAGACAAGTACCCAACTAGCTATGTTATATTACATGGATAGTAAGAAATATCTTCCAGGGAGAATAGTTCCGTTAAGGGTCCCTTTCCCTGGGTACGCATGCCCTAATGTGCATGTCCGAACTGCGAAAAGAGACGCAGGCTATAAACATCTGGGGGCATGTATCAAAATAAATAAAAGTCATCTTTTGTTCACCGACCGAATATTCCCTTAAGAACGCTAGCTTTCGGCTTCACCCAGTCTGAGGTACACATCCGGCTGACCTGGCAGTAACAATCACAGAGGTGCTCCCCTTATGCCCTAGCCCAATTAACGGGAACGTAGGGCATAAATACAAGAGCCAGGAAACCCAACTTGGCCAAACCTTAAGTCATATCGATGCATATAATGGAGAAAAAAGGTACATGTGGAAGAATAACACATGTGTGGGGCATAAAGCCCAGAAAAATAGTTATATTAAGCTTCTGTATAAGAAGGCCCCAGGTATAATGAGCGCGGTTAGCGTGTCAAGATTGTGTAGTTAAGACACAAGTTAGCCTTTTAAGGACTTGAGGAGAAGAAAAAGAAGAGAGAAAGAGAGAAAAGATAGATAACAGATATGCAAAAAATTGACAGGGGTAAGGAGACGTACATAGAGTCCGGCACTAGGTGTAGAATCTTCGGAGTCTGGCTGCGTTCCATGGGTTTGGCTCGAGTCGATTGTCCGATGCATCCCGCAGACGGTACGCTCCACCGGTCAGAACCTGGTCAATAATGAAGGGACCTTCCCATTTGGGCTTGAGCTTGTTCTTTTTCTTCTCCGGCAGGCGTAGAACTAGTTCGCCAACGTTATAGGTTTTGGCCGGTACTTCTCTGCTTTGATACTTTCGAGCCTGTTGCTGATAGAATGCAGAACGGGCTTTTGCCACATTGCGCTCCTCCTCCAGGGCGTCCAAACTGTCCTGCCGATCGAGCTCGGCCTCTTTTTGTTCGTACATGCGCACTCGAGGTGAGTCATGAATTATGTCGCAAGGTAGAACCGCCTCTACGCCATACACCATAAAAAACGGTGTGTATTCGGTAGTGTAATTCGGCATGGTCCGCAGCCCCCATAGTACGGAGTTGAGCTCCTCTACCTAGTGCGTGTTTGATTCCTTTAAGGACCGCACTAACCTGGGTTTGATGCCGCTCATGATAAGACCATTTTCTCGCTCGACTTGACTATTAGTTTGCCGATGATAGACAGAAGCATAATCGAGCTTGATGCCCATGTTGCTGCACCAAAGTTTTACCTTCTCGGCTGTAAAGTTCGTGCCGTTGTCAGTGATGATGTTGTGGGGGATGCCATAATGGTGTACAACCCCAGATATGAAGTCTATGACCGGTCTGGATTCAGCCGTTTTAATGGGTTTGGCTTCTGTCCATTTGGTGAATTTATCCACCATGACCAATAAGTATTTTTTCTTATGGGTTCCCCCTTTGAGGGGTCCGACCATATCAAGCCCCCAGACCGCAAAGGGCCAAGTAATGGGGATTGTTTGGAGAGCGGTAGGCGGCATATGGCTTTGGTTTGCAAAAAGCTAGCAACCGACGCAACGTTGGACCAGATCATGTGCATCTGCTCGGGCCGTCGGCCAATAGAAACCTATATGAAAGGCCTTGCTTACAAGGGCCCGGGATGCGGCGTGGTGGCCGCCGAGTCCAGCATGGATTTCTGCCAAAAGCTTCCACCCTTCATCTTCGGAGATGCACCTCTGAAGGACTCCGGTAGTGCTTTTCTTATAAAGCTCTACCTCATGGACCTTGTAGGATTTAGATCGCCGCACTATGCAGCGTGCCTCATTTTGGTCCTTGGGTAGTTCCTACCTGGTTAGGTAGGCCAGGAATGGTTCTGTCCACGGGGCGATGATGGCCATTATCACGTGGGCTGAAGGTGTTATTTCAATGGCAGAGCCTCCGATTGTGTCAGAGTGTTCGGTATCTGGTGTTGTGGCCGGGTCCGGACTATTGTTACCGGTGTCCCCTTCCCATACCACAGATGGCTTAAACAGCCTTTCCAAGAAGATGTTAGGTGGGACAGGATCGCGCTTAGCGCCGATACGGGCGAGGATATCCGCCGCCTGATTGTTTTCCCGAGCCACATGGCGGAATTCAAGCCTCTCAAACCGAGATGACATTTTGAGGACGGCGTTGCGATATGCCGCCATTTTCAGATCCTTGGCATCGAAGTCTCCATTTATTTGAGATATTGCGAGGTTCGAGTCCCCACACACCTCCAGGCGTTGAATGCCCATGGAAACTGCCATCCGAAGACCATGTAATAGGGCCTCGTATTCGGCTACGTTGTTGGAGTCTGTGTATAGTATTTGAAGTACGTATTGGACTGTATCTCCGGTGGGGGACATCAGGACGACGCCAGCCCCCAGACTAGCCAGCATTTTAGAGCCGCCAAAGTGCATGATCCAATTGGAGTACGCACCGTACTCTTTAGGGAGTTCGGCTTCTGTCCACTCGACGACGAAATCGGCCAGTACTTGCGACTTAATGGCTCGCTGTGGTCTATATGTTATGTCGAACGGGAGGAGCTCGATAGCCCATTTGGCAATCCGGCCCGTGGCATCGCGGTTGTTTATTATGTCGTTGAGTGGTACTTCTGTGGCTGCTGTAATTGAACACTCTTGAAACTAGTGTTGTAATTTCTGGGATGCCATGAATACCGCATATGCTATCTTTTTATAATGTGCGTACCGTGATTTGCATGGGGTGAGGACAGTGGATACATAATATACTGGCTTTTGAAGTGGGAATTTATGTCCGTCCGTCTCTCGTTCGATGACGAGCACTGCGCTTACAACTGGTGAGTTGCCGCTATATATAACAGCATTGGTTCGCCGACATTTGGAGCAGCCAAGATTGGGTTGGTGGCTAGGATGGCTTTTATTTCTTCCAATCCGGCCGTGGCTGCGTCCGTCCACTCAAAGTGTTCGGTGCACCGAAGAAGGCGATAAAGGGGGAGTGCCTTTTCTCCTAATGGGGAAATAAAGCGGCTTAAGGCCGCCACACATCCAGTTAGCTTCTGGATTTTCTTGAGGTCAGTTGGGATAGCCAACTGCGACAGAGCTCGGATTTTAGCCGGATTTGCTTCAATTCCTCTACTGGAGACGATGAAGCCCAGGAGCTTTCTGGCAGGTACGCCGAAAACGCATTTTTCCGGATTGAGCTTAATGTCGTATGTTCAGAGATTGTCGAATGTGAGCCTCAAGTCATCTATTAAGGAGTCGACGTGTCTGGTTTTAATAGCCACATTGCTACCTCTTGAGCTTGCGTTGTATTTCCCCGAAGAGGAAAGGATGATGCAGCAGAGTAGCATAAGTATTTCCCTCAGTTTTTGAGAACCAAGGTATCAATCCAGTAGGAGGCCACACTGAAGTCCCTCGTACCTGCACAAAACGATAGCTACTCGCAACCAACACGATTAGGGGTTGTCAATCCCTTCACGGTCACTTACGAGAGTGAGATCTGATAGATATAATATTTTTGGTATTTTTGGTATAGGGATGCAAAGTGAAAAATAAAAGGCAAAGTAAAAAAGCAAATCAAGATTAAAGTGATGGATATTGATAAGATGAGAATAGACTCTGGGGCCATAGGTTTCACTAGTGGCTTCTCTCAAGAGCATAAGTATTCTATGGTGGGTGAACAAATTACTGTTGAGCAATTGATAGAATTGAGCATAGTTATGAGAATATCTAGGCATGATCATGTATATAGGCATCACGTCCGTGACAAGTAGACCGAAACGATTCTGCATCTACTACTATTACTCCACTCATCGACCGCTATCCAGCATGCATCTAGAGTATTAAGTTAAAAACAGAGTAACGCTTTAAGCAAGATGACATGATGTAGAGAGATAAATTCATGCAATATGAAATAAACCCCATCTTGTTATCCTCGATGGCAATGATGCAATACGTGCCTTGCTGCCCCTTCTGTCACTTGGAAAGGACACCGCAAGATCGAACCCAAAGCTAAGCACTTCTCCCATGGCAAGAACTACCAATCTAGTTAGCCAAACCAAACAGATAATTCGAAGAGACTTGCAAAGATAACCAATCATACATAAAAGAATTCAGAGAAGATTCAAATATTATTCATAGATAGACTTGATCATAAACCCACAATTCATCGGTCTCAACAAACACACCGTAAAAATAAGAAGAATACATCGAATAGATCTCCACGAGAGAGGGGGAGAACTTTGTACTGAGATCCAAAAAGCAAGAAGAAGCCATCTAGCTAATAACTATGGACCCGAAGGTCTGAGGTAAACTACTCACACTTCATCGGAGAGTCTATGATGATGTAGAAGCCCTTCGTGATGACGGCCCTCTCTGGCGGAGCTCCGGAACAGGCCCCAAGATGGGATCTCGTGGATACAGAAAGTTGCGGCAGTGGAATTAGGTTTTTGGCTCCGTATCTGTTCGTTTGGGGGTACGTAGGTATATATAGGAGGAAGAAGTACGTCGGTGGAGCTTCGGTGGGCCCACGAGGGTGGGGGGCGCGCCTGGGGGTATAGGGCGCGCCCCCTACCTCGTGCCCACCTCGAAGCTTCCTTGACGTAAGGTCCAAGTCTCGTGGGTCATATTCGGGAAGAAAATCACGTTCCAGAAAGGTTTATTCCGTTTGGACTCCGTTTGATATTTCGTTTCTTCGAAACACTGAAATAGGCAAAAAAACAGCAATTCTGGGCTGGGCCTCCGGTTAATAGGTTAGTCCCAAAAATAATATAAAAGTGGAAAATAAAGCCCAATATAGTCCAAAACAGTAGATAATATAGCATGGAGCAATCAAAAATTATAGATACGTTGGAGACGTATCAGGCATCCCCAAGCTTAATTCCTGCTCGTCCTTGAGTAGGTAAATGATAAAAAGAGAATTTTTGATGTGGAGTGCTACTTGGCATAATTTCAATGCAAATCTTCTTAATTGTGATATGAATATTCAGATTCGAAAGATTCAAGACAAAAGTTTATATTGACATAAAAATAATAATACTTCAAGCATACTAACAAAGCAATTATGTCTTCTCAAAATAACATGGCCAAAGAAAGTTATCCCTACAAAATCATATAGTCTGGCTATGCTCTATCTTCACCACACAAAGTATTTAAATCATGCACAACCGCGATGACAAGCCAAGAAATTGTTTCATAGTCTAACTTTTTCAAAAAAATTCAATCTTCACGCAATACATGAGCGTGAGCCATGGATATAACACTATAGGTGGAATAGAATGGTGGTTGTGGAGAAGACAAAAAGAGGGGAAGATAGTCTCACATCAACTAGGCGTATCAATGGGCTATGGAGATGCCCATCGGTAGATATCAATGTGAGTGAGTAGGGATTGCCATGCAACGGATGCACTAGAGCTATAAGTATATGAAAGCTCATCAAAAAGAAACTAAGTGGGTGTGCATCTAACTTGCTTGCTCACGAAGACCTAGGGCATTTTGAGGAAGCCCATCATTGGAATATACAAGTCAAGTTCTATAATGTAAAATTCCCACTAGTATATGAAAGTGACATAACGAGAGACTCTCTATCATGAAGATCATGGTGCTACTTTGAAGCACAAGTGTGGTAAAAGGATAGTAACATTGTCCCTTCTCTCTTTTTCTCTCATTTTTTTTATTTGGGCCTTTTCTCTTTTTTATGGCCTCTTTTTTTCTCCTTTTTGGGCTTCTTTGGCCTCTTTTATTTTTCGTTCGGAGTCTCATATCGACTTATGGGGGAATCATAGTCTCCATCATCCTTTCCTCACTGGGACAATGCTCTAAAAATGATGATCATCACACTTTTATTTTTCTTACAACTCAACTATTACAACTTCATACTTAGAACAAAATATGACTCTATATGAATGCGTCCGGCGGTGTACCGGGATATGCAATATGACAATGATGGAGTGTGTCATAATAAACAGAACGGTGGAGAGTTGCATGGCAATATATCTCAGAATGGCTATGGAAATGCCATAATAGGTAGCTATGGTGGCTGTTTTGAGGAAGGTATATGGTGGGTGTATGATACCGGCGAAAGGTGCGTGGTATTAGAGAGGCTAGCAAAGGTGGAAGGGTGAGAGTGCGTATAATCCATGGACTCAACATTAGTCATAAAGAACTCATATACTTATTGCAAAATCTAGAAGTTATCAAAGCAAAGTATTACACGCATGCTCCTAGTGGGATAGGTTGGTAGGAAAAGACCATCGCTCGTCCCCGACCGCCACTCATAAGGAAGACAATCAATAAATAAATCATGCTCCGACTTCATCACATAACGGTTCACCATACGTGCATGCTACGGGAATCACAAACTTTAACACAACTATTCTTTAAATTCACAACTACTCAACTAGCATGACTCTAATATTATCACCTCCATATCTCAAAACAATTATCATGCTTCAATCTTTTCTTAGTATTCAATACACTCAAAAGAAAGTTTCACAAATCTTGAATACCAAGCATGTTATTATTAAGCAAATTACCATGCTATTAAGAGACTCTCAAAATAATTTAAGTGAAGCATGAGAGATCAATAGTTTCTTTAAAACAAATCCACCACCGTGTTCTAAAAGATCTAAGTGAAGCACATAGAGCAAAACTACTTAGCTCAAAAAGATATAAGTGAAGCACATAGAATAAAACTACTTAGCTCAAAAAGATATAAGTGAAGCACATAGAGTATTCTATCAAATTTTAATTCATTTATGGATCTCTCAAAAGGTGTGTACAGAAAGGATGATTGTGGCATACTAAAACACAAAGACACAAATAATACAAGACGCTCCAAGCAAAACACATATCATGTTGGTGAATAAAAATATAGCTCCAAGTAAATTACCGATGGAAGTGGATGAAAGAGGGGATGCCTTCCGGGGCATCCCCAAGCTTCGACTTTTTGGTGTCCTTGTATTATCTTGGGGGTGCCATGGGCATCCCCAAGCTTAGGCTCTTGCCACTCCTTGTTCCATAATCCATCAAAATAATTCACCCAAAACTTGAAAAGTTCACAACACAAAACTCAAATAGAAATCTTGTGAGCTCCGTTAGAGAAAGAAAACAAAAGACCACTTCAAAGTACTGTAATGAACTCATTCTTTATTTATATTGGTGTTAAACCTACTGTATTCCAACTTCTCTATGGATTATAAACTATTTTACTAGCCATAGATTCATCAAAATAAGCAAACAACACACGAAAAACAGAATCTTTCAAAAACAGAACAGTCTGTAGTAATCTGTAACTAACGCAAACTTCTGGAACCCCAAAAATTCTAAAATAAATTTCTGGACGTGATTAATTTATCTATTAATCATCTGCAAAAAGAATTAACTAAATAGAACTTTCCAAATAAAAATAACAGCAGTTCTCGTGAGCGCTAAAGTTTCTGTTTTTTACAACATGTTCAACAAGACTTTCCCCAAGTCTTCCCAACGGTTCCACTTGGCACAAACACTAACTAACACAAAAAACACAACCAAAACAGAGGCTAAATAAATTATTTATTACTAAACAGGAGCAAAAACCAAGGAATAAAAATAAAATTCGGTTGCCTCCCAACAAGCGCTATCATTTAACGCCCCTAGCTAGGCATAAAAGCAAGGATAGATCTAGGTTGTGCCGTAGTAATAAGATAGATCGGCGAAACTTATTTCATATTATCTATGTTCGGCAGCAAGTTTTATTTGAGGCAAGAAAAAGAAATCAAAAGGGCTAAATTTAATAGGATAGAAGTCCCCAAGATCAATTTTAGGAGGTATAGGTTCCTCTTTTGGCCCATCGTATTGTACAACCAATTCATCATTATAAGCATTCTTTTGACAGAACCTTAAACTCAAGAGAGCATTCTAGATCATTATTATGAAGAGCCAAATCATCATTAAGTTAAGAGATTCTATCAATTAAACTATTGATTGGCACCTTTTTTCTAAGGTGTTCATTAAAAGCAACATAGTCAAGAGATTGAAAGCGCATAATTTCTTCTTGATCGAAGAGGATAGATTCTATGGGAGGACGACCAGCGTCCACCCTATAGTGCGCAAAGATTTCTTTGGCTTCTTTTATTATAAATCTGAATTCATGAGCCAAAAAGATAGTAGCGGCACGCTTAACAGAAGAATGCTCGATATTAGAAAATTCTAGGAAAACTCTTTGTATAGATGGGTGCATATGCATAAATTGCCTTTCAAGTTCAACGATAAGCATGGCAATAGCGTCCGCAAGACTACTAGTTCTATGGAGAATGGAACCGCCCATAGAGGGCAAAGCACCGGCACAAGTAAAGAAATCTTGAATAACTCCTTTTCCAATAATATTACCACTACCGATTTGAAATCTTTTTGTATGGTATGTAGGGGGTTCTTCCGCAGGAGCATCAGAATTTTCCATGATATTATTATCGCCCATATCGGCAATAACTTCCCCAATTTCAGACATAACGACAAGCAAGCAATCCAACACGCGAGCAAACAAAAAGGCAAGCGGAAAAGAGAGGGGGAGAAGGAGAAGGAGATTGGGAAAGAGAGGGCGAATAAAACGGCAAGGGTGAAGTGGGGGAGAGGAAAACGATAGGCAAATGGCAAATAATGTAATGCGAGAGACAGGGATTGTGATGGGTGCTTGGTATGTTGACTTTTTGCGTAGACTCCCCGGCAACGGCGCCAGATATTCTTCTTGATACCTCTTGAGCGTGCGTTGGATTTCCACGAAGAGGAAAGGATGATGCAACAGAGTAGCGTAAGTATTTCCCTCAATTTTTGAGAACCAAGGTATCAATCCAGTAGGAGGCCACGCTCAAGTCCCTCGTACCTACACAAAACAATAGCTACTCGCAACCAACGCGATTAGGGGTTGTCAATCCCTTCACGGTCACTTATGAGAGTGAGATCTGATAGATATAATATTTTTGGTATTTTTGGTATAGAGATGCAAAGTGAAAAGTAAAAGGCAAAGTAAAAAAAGCAAAGCAAGATTAAAGTGATGGATATTGATATGATGAGAATAGACCCGGGGGCCATAGGTTTCACTAGTGGCTTCTCTCAAGAGCATAAGTATTCTACGGTGGGTGAACAAATTACTGTTGAGCAATTGACAGACTTGAGCATAGTTATGAGAATATCTAGGCATGATCATGTATATAGGCATCACGTCCGTGACAAGTAGACCGAAACGATTCTGCATCTACTACTATTACTCCACTCATCGACCGCTATCCAGCATGCACCTAGAGTATTAAGTTAAAAACAGAGTAAAGCTTTAAGCAAGATGACATGGTGTAGAGAGATAAATTCATGCAATATGAAATAAACCCCATCTTGTTATCCTCGATGGAAATGATGCAATATGTGCTTTGCTGCCCCTTCTGTCACTGGGAAAGGACACCGCAAGATCGAACCCAAAGCTAAGCACTTCTCCCATGGCAAGAACTACCAATCTAGTTGGCCAAACCAAACGTATATTCGAAGAGACTTGCAAAGATAACCAATCATACATAAAAGAATTCAGAGAAGATTCAAATATTATTCATAGATAGACTTCATCATAAACCCACAATTCATCAGTCTCAGCAAACACACCGCAAAAACAAGACGATTACATCGAATAGATCTCCACGAGAGAGGGTGAGAACTTTGTATTGAGATCCAAAAAGAGAGAAGAAGCCATCTAGCTAATAACTATGGACCCGAAGGTCTGAGGTAAACTACTCACACCTCATCGGAGAAGCTATGATGATGTAGAAGCCATCCGTGATGATGGCCCTCTCCGGCGGAGCTCCGGAACAGGCCCCAAGATGGGATCTCGTGGATACAGAAAGTTGCGGCGGTGGAATTAGGTTTTTGGCTCCATATCTGTTCGTTTGGGGGTACGTAGGTATATATAGGAGGAAGAAGTACGTCGGTGGAGCTTCGGTGGGCCCACGAGGGTGGGGGCGCACCTGGGGGTATAGGGCGCGCCCCCTACCTCGTGCCCCCGTCGAAGCTTCCTTGGCGTAGGGTCCAAGTCTCCTGGGTCATATTCGGGAAGAAAATCACGTTCCAGAAAGGTTTATTCCGTTTGGACTCCGTTTGATATTCCGTTTCTTCAAAACACTGAAATAGGCAAAAAACAGAAATTCTAAGCTGGGCATCCAGTTAATAGGTTAGTTCCAAAAATCTATACCTACTAATAAAGCAAGGTGCGTTTCTCCAAAAATTTCATCCGTTCGCCAAAGAATAGATTTCTTTACTATCCGAGGTGGTACTAATTTTTTGTGCATCCATGTGCTAGAAAAAGAAATACAGTTTATCCAGAATTTCGTACATGGGCCACGCGCTAAAGCCCAGTAAAGCTAGCCCACTTATTTCCCTGCCCACGCAGCTGGGAAACTCCTATTTGCCGTACGAAGCGACAGATAGTCAGAATTTCATACAGATAGCCCTGGACTGGGCCGGCCCATTTTCATAATTTTGTGTTCATTTTATATTTAACATTTTATGTTCCTTTCTCTTTTTATTTACTCTTTCTTTTTCCCTTTTTAATTTTTATTTTTATTTTTGTTTACTTTTTATTTTTGATCAAATATTTGTGAAATGTTTAGAATTTCAATTTCTTTCAAAATTTTGAAGAATGTTCAGAATTCCAAAATTTTATTCCCATTTTAAAAATGTTCAGATATTAAAGAAATTGTCATTTTGAAATTTATGGAAAACGGAAAAAATGTTTCTATTTTACAGAATTGTATGAGATTTTGAAAAGAAAACATTAAAAAATGTTCCAAATTCAAAAAAAAATCTTATTGTATTGAAATGTTCACGAATTAAACATAAAAATATTTTGAATAGCCATGTATTGCTCTCTACATACAGTCGTACCAATTTATAAACGTGTGTGAAACTAGATGTATTTATAAGATGTATGAAGTATGTATCTATTATGCCGGATGAAAGATGGTTGTATGGGCATGTGAGCTAGCTGGAAAAGTATAATGTTCCCATTTTTTCAAAAAAATGTATTTTCCAAAATTGTTCAAGACTCTTAAAAAAATTACATTTTAAAAAATGCTCCAAATTTGAAAAATATCCTTGCTTTAGAGGAATGCTCACAAATTCAAATAATGTTCATGTTAAAAATTACACATTTTCTATAAAAAATATGAAAGGTAAACATGTTCCCATTTTTGAAAATTGTTCAAAAATTCAAAAAATGCTTGTGTTCTTATAAAAGGTTCGTGTTTTTGGAAAATGTTTGTGAATTTTAGAAACTGTTCCTATTTTGAATTTTGTTTCTATATTTCTGAAAATGTATGAAACTTCCAAAAAACAAATTGCTGTTTTGAAAATTGTTTGGGATTTCAAAATTTGTTCATGTTTCCAAGAATATGCAGCAATTCATAATAATAATAATAATTTTTAATAATAATTAAAAAAAGTAATCATAGAATGTTTCAAATCTGACGTTGCGGTATGTTCTTAAATATTTACGTTGGCCATTGGTTAGTAGGACATGTTTATTCGAGTCAATGATAGCACTGTGTCAGGTGTTTGAGATCGTGAGTACGATCCTTCAACTCATCTTTCTTTCTGGATTTGTACTCACGCCTTACAAACACAGGTCAATTTGATGTCTGAGAATTTCACATCCCACACAATTTAGCTAGCCCAGCTACCTAGGAAATAAGGAAAATAAAATATGTTCAATAGTCCCATATTGGCCGTTTACATACAAACTATATGTACGAAACTATATGTAGTGAACTGAATGAAGGATAGATGAATCGAATGAAGCATGGATAGATTCGTATGTGAGCTTTCTAAAAAAGGGACTTAAATTTAGTACGTGAGCTAGACGGATGAATTGCTAGCTGAACTGTCCACAAAAGGGCCCTAGATTTCTCAAGGATTCCTACTCGAGGCAAAGAGAAGAGAAGACCCGACTACGTGAGCAAGATGCATGAAAAAGAAAAGACCCGGCGGCCTCCCACATTATAGAACTTCAGCCTTAAATCCCCTCGACCATGGAATGCAAAATAGTGGAGTACAATTAACTCCGGTTGTACACATCGGTGTCTTGTACATGAAAAAGAGAAGACCCACTTCATTTCCATATTATTGAACTTCATGCCTTAAAATCCCCTCGAATGAATGAAAAAATAGATTGAATAATTCACGGACCTTCTCTGGCGTGCGACGACCTAATAAAACTTCTAAATCCACTCGATCAATGAATGAAATAATAGCGGATTGATTACTTCACATGCGGCTAAACCCATAACCAAAATGTTCCTTCTTGAGATGCACACATGGTTTTTCTTACACGTATAATTCTCACTACATTAAGTGCACACTATTTTTCCTCATGTTGCAACGCACGGACATATGTGCTAGTAATATAAAAGTGGAAAATTAAGCCCAATATAGTCCAAAACAGTAGATAATATAGCATGGAGCAATCAAAAATTATAGATACGTTGGAGACGTATCACACATCATCTACGTATGCCTCCACTATTTTGTCGATCTGCTTTTCCAGACATGTCTGAATCATGCATTGATACGTTGCGCCGGCGTTTTTGAGCCCGATGGGCATTGTGTTAAAATAGAAGGGGCCGTATGGAGTGATAAATGCCGTTGCGGCTTGATCGGACTCCGCCATCTTAATTTGGTGGTAACCAGAGTATGCGTCGAGGAAGCACAACGAGTCGTGTCCTTGAGTGGCGTCGATAATTTGATCGATGCGAGGGAGGGGGAAGGGATCCTTTGGGCAAGCCTTATTAAGGTCCTTGAAGTCGACGCATAGGCGCTAGGATTTGTCCTTCTTTGGTACCGTTACCAGGTTTGCTAGCCAGTCCGGATTTTTTATTTCTCTAATGAATCCGGCCTCCAGTAACTTGGCTAGTTCCTCTCCCATGGCTTGTCGCTTAGGTTTGGAGAAACGCCGAAGAGTCTGCTTGATTGGCTTGAATCCCTTTAGAATTTCTGAAGGATGCCAGGCGAATATGTACCAATTCTCGCGCAGGAACTCCCATAGTGCGGCGTCTACAGCGGGGTTTAACTGTGCCCCGATGGATGCTGTTTTGGTGGGGTCCATTGGTTGGACTTGGAATTTGACTATTTCATCCGCTGGTTTAAAAGAGGTGGACTTGGATCTTTTGTCGAGTATCACGTCGTCCCTATCCACTGTGGACTGCAACGCGGTTAATTCCTCCGCCGCAAGGGCTTCAGATAATGCCTCGAGGGCCAGTGCGGCTGTTTTGTTGTCGGCGCGGAGTGCTATGTCCGGATCACTAGCTAGAGTGATAATTCCATTGGGCCCGGGCATTTTGAGCTTCGTGTACCCGTAACGGGGTATGGTTTGGAAGATCATGAATGCCTCCCGCCCTAGAAGGGCGTGGTATCCTCTACTGAACAGAGCCACTTGGAATGTAATTTTTCGGACCTGTAATTCTCCGGAGTGCCGAATACCACATCTAGTGTGATTTTCCCAGCGCAACGTGCCTCCCGACTGGGGATGATTCCTCGGAAGGTCGTGGTGCTTTGCTCAATACGGTTTCTGTCTATTTCCATTTTTTGAAGAGTCTCCTCATAAATGAGGTTTAATTCGTTCCCTCTGTCCTTGAGCACTTCAGTAAGCCGAAAGTCGTCCACAATTGGACTGAGGACCAAGGCGGCTGTTTCTCGGGCTGTTCGGAATTTAGGTTCATCACTGGCATTGAAGGTGATAGCCGTGTCGCTCCATGGATTTATGGCTGCCACGTGGCAGACTTCGGCAAGGCTACGGAGTGCTCTCTTATGCCTATTATTTGAGGCAAAGGTCTCAAAGACTATCAATACTGTGTTGTTATCCACGGGATGGTGCTCTGTGGTGTTTTGAATGAGGATATCCTCACCGCTCTTGGCCACCTGCCGGAGTACCCAACATGCTCTAAGGCTGTGTGTTGGTATGGTATCCGATGTACTATGAATTTTGCAGGGCCCATTAAGCCATCCCTTCAATACGGTTCCACGCCCTGTAGTGGGCTTTTGCTTCTTTGTAATTGAGTCGGGGCGACTTATGAGAGTGCACCCTTTTAGTTTGGACTAGGGTTTTGTCAGAGCCGGATTATCCCAAAATTTTGTTTGGGTTTTCCAGGCGCTTTCCATCACACAGTACTTCCGTACTATGGCCGCCAAGTCAGCGAAGTGTGCTATGTCACGGCGACTTATGGCGTTGAGGATTCCTTGTCCGTGCAATTGTTGCAAAAGAACGAAATTGCATCTTCCTCGCGACAGTCCTTGACCTTGTTCATTACAAGGGGGAATCTCGCCCAATAGTGATGTACTGTCTCTTGGGGCTCTTGCCTAATGTGGGAAAGATTGTTTATATCTGGGTGGGTGGATTAAGTCCAGACCTTGACCCAATCTGAGACCTAGGGGCGGGGGAGTTTCCAATCATGGAAGTTCGGGCTCCGGGATGTTGCCCCGCAGGTTCGGCATGCTGCCTGATTCTAGGTTCAGGGTTAGGGTGATGTCCTCCCGTGGATGGGTATCCGGCTCGGTGAGCTCAGGAATCCAGACATAGTTTGTCCTCAGGAAAGAGGAAGAATCGCCGCATTGCTCCTCCACCACTGCCATCTGATGGGTGACCGGCGGAGAGTTAATCTTCCTTTGGTCAGGTTTAAGCCCAATCTGATCGTAGTCCGTAGCGACCCCCAGAGCGGCGATGCAATCCAAGAGCTCGTTCAAAGAGGAGAGCTCCATTGGATCCATCTGCTCGGTGAAGTTCGAGCCGATGTGGAGGCTATTTTCGATGACCCGAGAAGTCATTGTCGGCGCAGCGGCCGAGCGGGCGGTCATGACGAAGCCGCCTAGTCGGAGAGTTTGGCCTACAGCCAGGGCTCCCCCAGAGGTGATGTTGTTCCTGACAACGAGACGAGCCATCCCTCCTCATGATGACGACACAGTGGAACTCTCAATGAAAGCACCAACGTCGGTGTCAAAACTGGCGGATCTCGGGTAGGGGGTCTCGAACTGTGCGTCTAAGGCGGATGGTAACAGGAGGCGGGGGACACGATGTTTACCTAGGTTCGGGCCCTCTCGATGGAGGTAATACCCTACTTCCTGCTTGATTGATCTTGATGATATGAGTATTACAAGAGTTGATCTACCACGAGATCGTAGAGGCTAAACCCTAGAAGCTAGCCTATGGTATGATTGTATGTTGTTCTACGGACTAAACCCCTCTGGTTTATATAGACACCGGAGGGGGCTAGGGTTACACAGAGTCGGTTACCAGGGAGGAGATCTACGTATACGTATTGCCAAACTTGCCTTCCACGCCAAGAGAGTCCCATCAAGACACATGACGAAGTCTTCAATCTTGTATCTTCATAGTCCAACAGTCTGGCCAAAGGATATAGTCCGGCTGTCCGGAGACCCCCTAATCCAGGACTCCCTCAGTGTTGTTCTAGGACAAAGAGTTGATAAAAAAATTAAATGTTATTCAATATGCTAGTAAAACTCTAGACAATGCCCAGAGAAATTATGCTACTACTGAAAAAGGCATTCTTAGCAGTTGTATTTTCTTGTGATAAGTTCAGACCTTATATCATTGATTCTAAATTAACTATTCAGACTGATCATGCTGCTATTAAATATCTTATGGAAAAGAAAGATGCTAAACCTAGACTTATTAGATGGGTTCTCCTGCTACAATAATTTGATTTGCATATTATTGATAGAAAGGGAGCTGAGAATCCCGTTGTAGACAACTTGTCTAGGTTAGAGAATGTTCTTGATGACCCACTACCTATTGATGATAGCTTTCTCGATGAACAATTAGCTGTCATAAATGCTTCTCGCACTACTCCATGGTATGCTGATTATGCTAATTACATTGTTGCTAAATTTATACCACCTAGTTTCACATACCAGCAAAAGAAAAAGTTTTTCTATGATTTAAGACATTACTTCTGGGATGAGCCACACCTTTATAAAGAAGGAGTAGATGGTGTTATTAGGCATTGTATACCTGAGCATGAACATGAACAGATCCTACGCAAGTGTCACTCCGAAGCTTATGGAGGACACCATGCCGGAGATAGAACTGCACTTAAGGTATTGTAATCCGGTTTTTATTGGCCTACTCTCTTCAAGGATGCCCGAAAGTTTGTCTTATCTTGTGATGAATGTCAAAGAATTGGTAATATTAGTAGACGTCAAGAAATGCCTATGAATTATTCACTTGTTATTGAACCATTTGATGTTTGGGGCTTTGATTATATGGGACATTTTCCTTCCTCTAATGAGTATACACATATTTTAGTTGCTGTTGATTACGTTACTAAGTGGGTAGAAGCTATTCCAACTAGTAGTGTTGATCATAACATCTCTATTAAGATGCTTAAAGAAATTATTTTTCCGAGGTTTGGAGTCCCTAGATATTTAATGACTGATGGTGGTTCACATTTCATTCATGGTGCTTTTCGTAAAATGCTTGCTAAGTATGATGTTAATCATAGAATTGCATCTCCATATCATCCACAGCCTAGTGGTCAAGTAGAACTTAGCAATAGAGAGTTTAAATTAATTTTGCAAAAGACTATTAATAGATCTAGAAAGAATTGGTCCAAGAAACTTGATGATGCATTATGGGCTTATAGAACTGCATATAAAAATTCTATGGGTATGTCTCCATATAAAATGGTTTATGGTAAAGCATGTCACTTACCTCTTGAATTAGAACATAAGGCATATTGGGCTATTAAAGAGCTCAACTATGACTTCAAACTTGCCGGTGAGAAGAGGCTTTTTGACATTAACTCACTTGATGAATGGAGAACCCAGGCCTACGAGAATGCCAAACTGTTTAAAGAAAAAGTTAAAAGATGGCATGATAAAAGGATACAAAAGCGCGAGTTTAATGTAGGTGATTATGTATTGCTATACAACTCTCGTTTAAGATTTTCTGCAGGCAAACTTCTCTCTAAATGGGAAGGTCCTTATGTCATTGAGGAGGTCTACCATTCTGGTGCCATAAAAATCAACAACTTCGAAGGCACAAATCCGAGGGTGGTGAGCGGTCAAAGAATCAAACATTATACCTCAGGTAATCCCATAAATGTTGAAACTAATGTTATTGAAACCGTAAATGCGGAGGAATACAAAAGGGACACTTCCCAGAACGTTTCAGACTCCGCAAACGAATAGGTACATGGTACGGTAAGTAAACCGACTCCAAAACAATTCTAATGGCAATTTTTCTCCGTTCGGGAATATTTAAGAAAATAGGAAAATAAGAAGTAGTCTAGGAAGGACACGAGGTTTCCACGAGGGTGGAGGGCGCGCCCTACCCCCCTGGCGCGCCCCCTGCCTCGTGGGCACCTCGTGTGCTCTCCAGACTCCATTTTATTGCATGATACTTCTTTTGGTCGGTAAAAAATCATTATATAATCTCTCGAAGGTTTTGACCACCGTATCATGCAAATATCTTCGGTCTTTGTTTTGAGTTGTTTTTCTGATAGATCTTGAACGCCATAGCGTCTTCAAGTGCCCCCAAGGACAAGTTCTTCGAGAAGGTCATCAACCCCTACCTTGCGGAGGTGCTGCAACACCCTCAAACCATTGAGATGCGTGAGGGCTTGTTGCACATCCGTGATGTTGAGGGACCAAGGAGGACCTGGAACATAGAGACAAGGCTCAAGGCATTGGAGCAACAAGTTTTCAAGTGCCATGAGATGGTGGAACGTGGACTCGACTCCAATCATATAATGATCATGGAGTTCTACAACAACCACAAGCTGGATGACAAGAACATTGGGGAGGCCATCTTCAAGCTTCACGAGAAAATTGAGCGCCTCCAAGCCCAGATCTATGACCTGCAAAACCAAAACTATGAGTATGAATATAGATTTAAGAGGATGAGTTTGGCTGCAGATTTGAGGATCCCGGAGACTCGATCATCCTTCTATGATGGTGAGCCTATGCCTTGGAACATGGACGACAAGCCTACATCATCAACAACTCCATCATCACCACCTCCGAGGAAGGAAACATAAACACATGGGTATGGGCACTCCCCTTGGCAACTGCCAAGCTTGGGGGAGTGCCCTGGTATCGTATCACCATCACTTTTATCTTTACCATTTTTCATACTTCGATCCTTTTGGTAATATCTTGATCTAGTAGAATAAACTTTTAGCATGATCTAGTTGTGAGTTTTGCTTTATGATCCATCTATGTAATCGAGTCCATGAGCTTTATATAATAAAGATTAGTGTTGAGTCAGGGGATTGATTATCTTACTATGATGTTGAGGGAATAAAATAAAAGAGAAAGAAATAAAAAGAAATAAAGAGATCATATGGATCTTATGGAGAGTAATGACTTCACATATAAAGTGTATGATGAATAAAAGTTGTTGAGAGTGGACAAACATAGTTTTGGTCATCGTTGCAATTAATAGGAAGTAATAAAGAAATAGAGGTTTTCACATATAAATATACTATCTTGGACATATTTTATGATTGTGAGCACTCATTAAAGTATGATATGCTAAAGAGTTGACGTTGGACAAGGAAGACAACATAATGGGTTATGATTTCTTACATCTAAGATAAATTATATTGTCATGGATCATCCAACATGTTGAGCTTGCCTTTCCCTCTCATGCTAGACAAATTCTTTGCACCAAGTAGAGATACTACCTATGCTTCCAAATATCCCTAAACCCAGTTTTACCATGAGAGTCCACCATATCTACCTATGGATTGAGTAAGCTCCATCAAGTAAGTTGTCATCGTTGCAAGAAACAAGAATTTCCCTCTAAATATGTATGACCTATTAGTGTGGAGAAAATAAGCTTTATACGATCTTGTGATGTGGAAGAAATAAAAGCGACGGACTGCATAATAAAGGTCCATATCAAAAGTGGCAATATAAAGTGACATTCTTTTGCATTAAGATTTTGTGCATCCAACCATAAAAGCACATGACAACCTCTGCTTCCCTTTGCGAAGGGCTTATCTTTTATTCTTGTCTTATACTTCATGCAAGAGTCACGGTGATTTCACCTTTCCTTTTTACATTTTATGAACTATTTTTGTTGACATTAACCTTGAGGTAAAAAGTTGGGAGGCAAAACTATAGCCCCTATCTTCCTCTGTGTCCGATTAAAACTTCATAACCGTAAATATCGCGTGAGTGTTAGCAATTGTGAAAGACTAAATGATGGTTGAGTATATGGACTTGCTGAGAAGCTCTTATATTGACTCTTTCCTATGTTATGATAAATTGCAATTGCTTCAATAACTGAGATTATAGTTTGTTGGTTTTCAATGAAGTTTCCGATTCATACTTGAGTACGTGAATGAATTGTTACTTTAGCATGGGAGATCATATGACAATATATATATATATGTTGCTGTTCTAAGAATGGTCATGATGCCCTCATGTCCGTATTTTATTTTTATCGACACCTCTATCTCCAAACATGTGGACATATTTTTCAATTTCAGCTTTCGCTTGAGGACAAGCGAGGTCTAAGCTTGGGGGAGTTGATATGTCCATTTTGCATCATGCTTTTATATTGATATTTATTGCATTATGGGATGTTATTACTCATTATGTCATAATACTTATGCCTATTCTCTCTTATTTTACGAGGTTTACATGAAGAGGGAGAATGTCGGCAGCTGGAATTCTGGGCTGGAAAAGGAGCAAATATTAGAGATCTATTCTGCACAGCTCCAAAAGTCCTGAAACTTGATGGAACTTATTTTTTGAATTAATAAAAAATATTGGCGAAAGAACCCACCAGAGGGGGCCCACACCCTGGCCACGAGGGTGGGGGCGCGCCCCCCTGCCTCGTGGGCCCCCTAGTGGCCCTCTGATGCCCATCTTTGGCTATATGGAGTCTTCCGTCGAGGAAAAATCATAAGCTAGCTCACGGGACAAAACTCCGCCGCCACGAGGCAGAACCAATCTACGGCTCTGGCGTAGCTGTTCTGCCGGGGAAACTTTCCTCCGGGAGGGGGAAATCATCACCATCGTCATCACCAATGATCCTCTCATCGGGAGGGTTTCAATCTCCATCAACATCTTCACTAGCACCATCTCATCTCAAACCCTAGTTCATTTCTTGTATCCAATCTTTGTGTCCAAACCTCAGATTGGTACCTGTGGGTTGCTAGTAGTGTTGATTACTCCTTGTAGTTGATGCTAGTTGATTTACTTGGTGGAAGATCATATGTTCAGATCCATTATGCATATTAATACCCCTCTGATTATGAATATGAATATGCTTTGTGAGTAGTTACGTTTGTTCCTGAGGACATGGGAGAAGTCTTGCTATAAGTAGTCATGTGAATTTCGTATTCGTTCGATATTTTGATGAGATGTATGTTGTCATCCCTCTGGTGGTGTCATGTGAACATCGACTACATGACACTTCACCATTGTTTGGGCCTAGAGGGAGGCATTGGGAAGTAATAAATAGATGATGGGTTGCTAGAGTGACAGAAGCTTAACCCCTAGTTTATGTGTTGCTTTGTAAGGGGCTGATTTGGATCCATATGTTTCATGCTATGGTTAGGTTTACCTTAATACTTCTATTGTAGTTTCGGATGCTTGCAATGGGGGTTAAGCATAAGTGGTATCCTTGTCCAAGTAAGGACAGTACCCAAGCACCGGTCCACCGACATATCAAATTATCAATGTACCGAACGCGAATCATATGAATGTGATGAAAACTAGCTTGACGATAATTCCCATGTGTCCCCGGGAGCGCCTTCCTTCATATAAGAGTTTGTCCAGGCTTGTCCTTTGCTACAAAAAGGATTGGGCCATCTTGCTACACCTTATTTACTTTTATTACTTGCTACTCATTACAAATTACCTTATCACAAAACTATCTGTTACCGATAATTTCAGTGCTCGCAGAGAATACCTTACTGAAAACTGCTTATCATTTCCTTCTGCTCCTCGTTGGGTTCGACACTCTTACTTATCTAAAAGGCTACGATAGATCCCCTACACTTCTGGGTCATCACTCCTCCACTCAGTCGACGCCAAGCTTGGTGGGATAAATATCGACGGCCAATTAGGCGCTTGACAGCGATGTGGAGGCGGAAATCTTCAGAAAATTGTGCTCCGGAGGAGGAGGTTATCGAGGCGGATGAGGAGGAGGCAAAGGCAATGGCCGACTTTCTCGGGTTCATGGCCAGACATGGTGGTCGGACACCGGCGATCGTTTAGATTAGGTTTACAGTAGGTTTAGTACGGTTTGAGCGAAATATGTAATGAATTTCGTCCAGTTTATAAGAAAACTTTTCGAAATGTAAAGAATTTCATCCGGTTAATTTGAAATTTTCTTTGTTTGCATGAATTTCATCCGGTTAGTTCATATAGTTGTCGAAAGGTATGCGAGCACGATTGGATGGCATCCATCAGTGTCCTCGGACAAATGCCAGTGTAAATTTGTGGGCCAACACTGGAGATGCCCTAACTATCATGCTATAATCGCTAACAGTGCTCCATTATTTCGTAGGGAATAGTTGTCCCTCGATCAAAGTCAGATCCACTGTGTTTCACACTCCTCCCACGTAAGAGTGTAGACTCTTGCTTGCATAAAAATGGAGCAAGTGGACAACAATGTAGCACCTCATATCAGTCAAACTAGCCCGCCTAACATGCGGGAAAGAACCGCCCTCATCATTTTGTTCTGGATTTCTATCGATCGATTGCACGAAAATGTTACGCTTTGCAAGTTCAAAAGGAAAAGGTGGCACACTTATGACTCGTACGTGCCGCATTCGCATCGCATCCCCGACAGTCTGGCTCGCACGCCGCTCACCAGAGGGGACACACATTGTCTTGCATTTTCACTGACATGTGGGACCGCAATTGAATAAATCGTTGATAGTCGAAATCTAATCGCTCGGCAGGCGTCGTCTGAGAAGAGAGACGGGGAAGGGAGAAGAGATCGCCCGCCCGCCACACACAAACTCCAAGAAATGTATGGTGATAATGTGAGGTGGGCCATGCGGGAGTCCGGACCACCACCTGCCCCCGCGCGCTCCCCCCTCAGACGCCAACTTCCCGCATTCATAGCAAGTAGTACCAGTAAAATTCTGGGCTATAAGCCTGCTTATGTGGAGGAGAGAGAGGCATTGACAAATTCAAGGAGTGGGATCTGCAGGAGCCCATCTATACACGTGCTCCTAGGTATAAAAAACTAATCCTGAAAAAGAGGCAAAAAAACAATTGTCTCTAAAAAATAGAAAGGTAAAAAACATTTGAGAGGAAATAGATAGATAGAAAGTGAGAAAAAGTTGTAACCTTATAGCCAACCTTATAGTCAACACTATGATAGTATTACATGAGGAAGGAGGGAGTGGTGCACATGCCAAGTTTACTGGGCTGCCGTGTTTCACACTCCTCCATCGTAACAGTGGAGACAATAGCTTTCATCAAAAATAAACAATGAATACTCATTGCTCGTCCACTATATCGGAAAGAATACTTTCATTCGCCGACATGTGGGACGTCGACCATCCTGGTCCACCTGCCATGCACAAAATTATCCTGGTCCACCTCGGTCGTAGCACAGGCCCAACCTTTCCCACTGTAAGTTGGTCGGACGAAGGAACCATCATGACTTCATTGAATTCTGCTTCTTCAAGAAAACTTACTGTACCCGCAGTACTGCTACCACACGCGAAGACTAGACGGCACCGTACCACATCATATCACCGAAACCCACTAGGCCAAACTAGCCCTCCTAGGATTTGTACTTCCTCCGTTTCAAAGTTAGTAGTACAAAGTTGAGTCATCTATTTTGGAATGGAGGGAGTACGTCTCTGTACTGCTACGATTTGTGTTGTACGTCTCTGTACTTTTGCTATGATTTTCCTACCCTATGAACAAAATGAGGCCTGAATGTATCCGTGTCGACTATTGTCTGATCGATCGCTAATCCTACAATTTTAGGAGCTTGGGCTATTGGCTGATTGACGACTGATCAGTATAAGCGTACCATGAGCTCATCAGCCCCAACGTTTCTCTTTGGTGAGTGTTTTG
Organism: Triticum aestivum; assembly: GCF_018294505.1. Taxonomy (NCBI): domain Eukaryota; kingdom Viridiplantae; phylum Streptophyta; class Magnoliopsida; order Poales; family Poaceae; genus Triticum; species Triticum aestivum. The sequence continues at coordinate 636,659,582 of NC_057806.1, forward strand.
CAAGTACTATAGCTCGCACAGTAGCTAGCCTACTAACACCAAGAATCATCAAACAAGACCTGCTGATATGATAAATAGTTCAAACTTGCATCTAAGCATGTCATATATTACATCAAAAGCTGGTGAGGATACATCTGTTTCCACAACTCAGAGAGGGTTCACATGATTCACTATCAAACAAAAGTAGCAAGTACTACCCACACAACATAGTGCACTAGCCCTAAGATGGTTTGATAACACACATCGTTCTGGTAATTAAACACAATGCAAACTACCCTGAAGCATTAGCGCGACCAACTATTTCTTGTCATCGGTCTATCGATCAATGACCACAGCACAGACAGCGGCATGGGAATCTATCTCTAGGGCGATGTCCACCGCGACATCGAAATCGATCTCTGGGGCGATGTCCACAGGATGGACAGTGGCATCGGAATCGATCTCCAGGGCGATGTCGACAGGACGGACCGCGACATCGAAAATGATCTCTGGGGCATTGTCCATAGGACGGGCCATGACATCGGAATCATCAAGGAGGTCCACTGGTACCTGCACAACCCTAACATATTAGCAAGCACATTGCAAATAATCAAAAACCACAACTATGGTAAGCCATTATTTTTTACCTTGTGCAGCTCACCGGGGCATCCCATCCCTCTGAGGGCCATCTCTTCGTCCTCGATGGGGTCCATCACCTTGCGAGGGGAATACTGCTTCTGAACGGCGACTATCTCCTCAAACTCGGCCTTGAGCCTCGCATAGGTGGCCATTAGAGTTTCTGGGGTAGGCACGGTGGGGCCCTTGCTGTTCTTCCAACTTTGTTTGAGGAGCTCGTCCGCCAACGTTGTCAACTCTTTGGCCAGTGCTTGTTTCTTGGAGTTCTTCGTCTCCATGGGTTGGCTCGCCAACATGGTCAACTCGTTGGTCGGTGCTTGCTTCCTGGAGAGCGCTGTCTCCAGTGGTTTGTCCATCGACAACTCTTTGCCTAGTGCTCCAGGATCCATCAATGAACTGACAAACAAAAAGCAATCGAAAGGAAACCACAATCGCAATGAAAACGGGAAAATAATAGGCTGTGAGAATCGGTTGGTGCTTCGCAAAAAGAAGATTCTTGGAATGAAAATATAGTAGCATCACTGATTCGCCCACCTTTCCTTCGTTGGTACAGAAGAAAAATGGTAGAAGTGAGTAGCCTGGAGTGAGGTTTTCTTCAAGAAAGGGGAGAAAGGCTTTTAACGAGCGTTCCGGTGAAATGATGGTTGCTTAATCCAGAACTTCAAGGCCACTTTACCACTGTTGGTAAAGGTGTGGGTTTTGTGATATGAGGGGTCATGACGGCACACCAGGGTGACTGGTGAGTCTTGACTATAGCACGTCGATGTGATTTGGTTGATGGCACGCGGGCCCGGATGCTTTGATGTCCCGCATGTAGATAGAGCGACTAGTTCATATAGGAGTACTCAATATTGTGCACCGTGACAAGGCGGAGAGGAAAACAAGAGATATGCATTTATTTACGGTGTAGATTCACTCATTTTGTTGTAGTACTGCTCATTTAGGGTTTAGTCTAGTCACTTGTTGAAATCTCTAGAAAGGCAAATACTCCTTTCCGGTTTACAGGGCTATACTAGAAAGTAGTACTACAATAGTGGGCTCAAATAGCAATTTTGTCTCATGAAAGAGCCTGGGTATATGCGTGCTCCAAGCCCTTCTCGACCAACTTTTGGGTGTTTGGTAGGGTGTATCAAGGGTGCATGAGTCCACACTAGCTTAACACAAATACACTAGGAGCATGCATGAGAAGAGTATGCGTGAAGAGGGGTGCTTGGATGAGCACGTATGAAGAGGGAACAACTATGCTGAGATGAGAATGCAACCAAACACACTGTTGTGAGTGTTCACAACTGCCACATTCGGGTTGCGCTTGGCTCTTCGCCTCTTCCAGAAGACGAACAATGATGTTACTACTACTTCTACAGTATCGAATCCACTGCTGCATGTCCGTCCACCATGCGTGGGAGGGATAGCTTGTTGTAGTACTCTATAAGGCTAGTTGTAATGGGAGTATCATAGGTAGTACTACCTCCATTCCTAAATATTTGTCTTTCTATAGGTTTCAACAAGTGTACAATATATTTGTTGCAAGACCTGCAATGTACAATATTCCATTTGTTGCAAACTCTAACATTTACCCCACCACAAATTAAAATATATATTCCTATCTTGACCAGATGAGCGTGCAAACCACAATCAACAGGATGACAGGTAGGGCCAGAAGATTATTTTAATAAAAAAGCATGGAGCCGACCCCAATGATTTTAACCTTACAGGCACGGTACACGCTGTCCTAGACTACTCTACACGTGAAACTGCCACACGAGCGTCCGGGCTACGCTTGGCTCTTTGCCTCTTCGGGAAGTCGAACAATGATAGAGTACTACTGCAGTGGAGGAGTACTATAGTATGCTTCTGGACATCTGACACCAATTGAACTGCTGCATGTCCACCACATGCGGGAGGGAGGGTGTGTAGTGAACAAAAGCTTCTCCTAGTCCTGCCAGCCACCACGCTCATGGGTGAGGGAGGGACGCAACTTCATTGACTTACTGCTCCTGCCTATGCATGTACGACAGGTGGACCCAACAGGTAGGTGGCCTACCTGTCATGCAGCCAAAGGCAGGTGCAGTTAAGGCACCGGAGCTCAGCCCGCGAGGGAGAGGGCATTGTAGTAATCAAACTTCTCGGTCCTGTACGAGTTGACACAACACATCAAAGCACTGCACTCGATATATTTCAATAATTTGAGTTTGCCGATGCATTAATTACAATGCATGCATGCATGCCGTGACTCTCCTTTAGATACTTGCATGTGTTGATTTAATGCACCTTGCCAAATTTTGACTATAAATTTAACTAACCAAATGTTCATGCATGTCACAAAAAATTACATCATTGAAAACTATCTTCAAATACGAATCAAACAGTATAATTTTTTTAACATGCAGTAACATTTTGTCTGTTAAATCTTTGGTCAAAATTTAGCACCAATTACAAAGGGGCCCAATAAATATTGTACTCTCACATTTTGTTTTGAGGATACTCCCACATATAAAATATAAATAATAATGCATGTCGGGGCAGCCCACGTTTCCGATAATTTTAGCCATCGGCTTGTTCACAAATTTTACAAGGGGGTGGTTGTTCATTTAATGGAGGGTCTTGTACCAGACTTGAATGATACAAAGTGTGACCTGGCACAGCGTAACACCACTTGGAATAAGAGGGTAGCTATCTCAAAAAACAATCAACAACTTAGAAAAAACTGTGACCTGGCACGTACACAATTTTAAACAATTGTTTTGATGGATTGAAAAAGGAAAACTACCCCACTACGTATATATAAGCCGGAGCATCCACGCTAGCTTGCTAGGGTTGCTCTATTCACACACTCTCATCCTCTCCAGATCTAAACAAGATAGAGGTGGTAACACTGTCTTTCTCCCTTCAAAAAACACTGTATTTCTATCCTCACCGCTGGTTACAAATCTAGACGTATCCCCGTCCGCCGGTGAAGGGGAGGAGGGGCAGCGTTTAGGCCTGTTGGGTTCTATGGTAGGGTGCGTCGGAGCGGCGCAAGTGCACCGCCTCTAATGGTATCCTCGCGTGCAGGAGGAACGTCATGTGGAGGACTGCTAGGTCCGATCACACAACCGGCAGCGAGTGGAGGTGTCTATTCGCAACACATTCAAACCCTAGTGACAGCGCTGAAGCGATCATACAGATTATTTTGCCGCACCCCACTTTATATAGGTGCCCGTCGTGGGCTCAATACTTGGGCCTCACACGGACCCTAAAGCCCATAAGTCTACTCTGCCACAATCTGAATACAACTCGGATCACATCCGACCAGTGTCCTTGATGACCCACAAGTATAGGGGATCTATCGTAGTCCTTTCGATAAGTAAGAGTGTCGAACCCAACGAGGAGAAGAAGGAAATGATAAGTGGTTTCCAGCAAGGTATTCTCTGCAAGTACTGAAATAAGTGGTAACAGATAGTTTTGTGATAAGATAATTTGTAACGAGCAACAAGTAACAAAAGTAAATAAGGTGCAGCAAGGTGGCCCAATCCTTTTTGTAGAAAAGGACAAGCCTGGACAAACTCTTATAAGATGTAAAGCACTCCCGAGGACACATGGGAATATCGTCATGCTAGTTTTCATCATGTTCATATGATTCACGTTCGGTACTTTGATAATTTGGTATGTGGGTGGACCGGTGCTTGGGTACTGCCCTTACTTGGACAAGCATCCGACTTATGATTAACCTCTATTGCAAGAATCCGCAACTACAACAAAAGTATTAAGGTAAACCTAACCATAGCATGAAACATATGGATCCAAATCAGCCCCTTATGAAGCAACGCATAAACTAGGGTTTAAGCTTCTGTCACTCTAGCAACCCATCATCTACTTATTACTTCGCAATGCCTTCCTCTAGGCCCAAATAATGGTGAAGTGTCATGTAGTCGACGTTCAGATAACACCACTAGAGGAGAGACAACATACATCTCATCAAAATATCGAACGAATACCAAATTCACATGACTACTAATAGCAAGACTTCTCCCATGTCCTCAGGAACAAAAGTAACTACTCACAAAGCATAAACATGTTCATAATCAGAGGGGTATCAATATGCATATAGGATCTGAACATATGATCTTCCACCAAATAGACCAACTAGCATCAACTACAAGGAGTAATCAACACTACTAGCAACCTACTAGCAGCAATCCCGGACTTGGAGACAAGAATTGGATACAAGAGATGAACTAGGGTTTTGAGAGGAGATGGTGCTGATGAAGATGTTGATGGAGATTGCCCTCTCCCGATGAGAGGAGCCTTGGTGATGATGATGGCGATGATTTCCCCCTCCGGGAGGGAAGTTTCCCCGGCAGAACAGCTCCGCCAGAGCCCTAGATTGGTTCCGCCAAGGTTCCGCCTCGTGGCAGCGGTGTTTCGTCCGAGAAGATGGATTATAATTTTTTCCCATCTAAAGACTCCATATAGCAGAAGATGGCCACCGGAGGGCCACCAGGGGGCCCACGAGGTAGGGGGGCACGCCCAGGGGGGTAGGGCGCGCCCCCCACCCTCGTGGTCAGGGTGTGGCCCCCCTGGTGAAGTTCTCGCTCTTAGTATTTTTTTATATATTTGGAAAACATCTTCCTTGAAGTTTCAGGACTTTTGGAGTTGTGCAGAATAGGTCCCTAATATTTGCTCCTTTTCCGGCCCAAAATCCCAGCTGCCGGCATTCTCCCTCTTTATTTAAACCTTGTAAAATAAGAGAGAATAGGCATAAATATTGTGACATAATGTGTAATAACAGCCCATAATGCAATAAATATCAATATAAAAGCATGATGCAAAATGGACGTATCAACTCCCCCAAACTTAGACCTCGCTTGTCCTCAAGCGAAAAGCCGAAATCAAAAAATATGTCCACATGTTTAGAGATAGAGGTGTCGATAAAAATAAAATACGGCCGTGAGGGCATCATGATCATTCTTAGAATAGCAACTTATATAATTCTTGTCATATGATCTCTAATGCTAGAGTAATAATTCAATCACAATATCAAGTATGAATCGTAAACTTCATTCAAAACTAACAAACTACAATCTCAGTCATTGAAGCAATTGCAATTTATCATAACATAGGAAAGAGTCAATGTATAAGAGATTTTCAGCAAGTCTACATACTCAACTATCATATAATGTTTCACAATTGCTGACACTCACGCAATACTTATGGGTATGGAGTTTTAATCGGACACAGAGAAAGATAGGGGCTTATAGTTTTTCCTCCCAACGTTTTACCTCAAGGGTAATGTCAACAGTAATAGTTCATGAAAACTCACATCCAATTAGCCATATATACCAGGATCTTTCCAACATATTGTTCTTGCCAAAGGATAAAGTGTAGAAAGGAAGGGTGAAAATCACCATGACTCTTATGCAATGTAGGAGATAAAAGTAATCGATAGGCCCTCCGCAGAGGGAAGCAGAGGTTGTCATGCGCTTTTATGGTTGGATGCACAAAATCTTAATGCGAAAGAACGTCACTTTATATTGCCACTTGTGATATGAACCTTTATTATGCAGTCTATCGCTTTTATTACTTCCATATCACACGATCGTATAAAGCTTATTTCCTCCACACCAATCAATCATACATATTTAGAGAGCAATTTTTATTGCTTGCACCGATGACAACTTACTTGATGGATCTTACTCAATCCATAGGTAGATATGGTGGACTCTTATGGCAAGACTAGTTTGAGGGTGTTTGGAAGCACAAGTAGTATCTCTACTTTGTGCAATGAATTTGGCTAGCATGAGGGGGAAAGGCTAGCTCATCATGTTGGAAGATCCAAGACAATATAATTCATCTCAGATGTAAGAAAACATAACCCATTACATCGTCTTCCTTGTCCAATGTCAACTCTTTAGCATGTCATATTTTAATGAGTGCTCACAATCATAAAAGATGTCCAAGATAGTATATCTATATGTGAAGACCTCTCTTTGTTTATTACGTCCTATTAATTGCAACGATGACCAAAACTATGCTTGTCAACTCTCAACAACTTTTATTCATCATACTTTTTCTATGTGAGCTCATTACTCTCCATAAGACTCACATGATCTCTTTGTTTCTTTTTATTTCTTTCTCTTTTCTTTTATTCACATAGGATCATGGCAAAATAATCAAGCCCTTGACTCAACACTAATCTTTATTATATAGCTCACGGACTCGATTACATAGAAGGATAATAAAGAAAAACTCACAACTAGATCACACTAAGAACTTTTATTCTACTAGATCAAGATATAATCAAAAGGATCGAACTAAGAAAAACGGTAAAGATAAAAGTGATGGTGATACGATACCGGGCACTCCCCCAAGCTTGGCAGTTGCCAAGTGGAGTGCACATACCCATGTGATTATGTCTCTCTTTTCGGGGATGGTGATGTGATATTCTTGGCGATGATGCCCCTTAAGATACGGTTCTCCTCCTCAAGCTTGTTGACTTGCTGCTTGAGGTCCATTATTTCCTTTCGGAGTTTTCCTGTAACAGCCAAAGCTCCCTGCACCCAAGGGTGCTGCATAGCTGCGGGAGAACCAGTGACACTCTTTTTCATATTCACATAAGAAAGAAATCTAACATTGGAAGGGATAACTGAGTTTGAAATAGCTGAGCTCTGCAGTTCTCCCATTGTGAATCCAGCTTGGAGGCAGGAAGTGAATTCTTGATCCTCTTCCATGGCATCTACCCTCTTCAAATCAGCCTCCATCTCTTCCTCCGTTGCTGGCCCAAAGGGGTCAAAATGATTGTTTGTCGTTGATCTCAGTGCCGGATGAGACACCCGGCTCTCCCCGACTAACTCTTGCGAAGACATCCTGCTCTAATCTGCAGCAGCAACAACTCGAAACACAAACCAAGAGATAATTGCATGATACGGGAGTAAAAACCTCTGGGAGATTATATAATGAATTTTTACCGACCAAAATATGTGTCGTGTATGAAAACGGAGTCCGGAGAGCACACGAGGTGCCCACGAGGTAGGGGGGCGCGCCCAGTAGGGTAGGGTGCGCCCTCCACCCTCGTGGAGCCCTCGTGTCCTTCCCGGACTGCTGCTTATTTTTGTATTTTTCTAAATATTCCAAAACGGAGAAATATTGCCTTAAAAACTGTTTTAGAGTCGGTTTACTTACCGTACCACATACCTATTCCTTTTCAGAGTTTGAAACATTCCGGAAAGTGTCCCTTATGTATTCCTCCGGGGTTACAGTTTCAATAACATTGGTTTCAACATTTATGGGATTAGCTGAGATATAATGTTTGATTCTTTGATCGTTCACCACCTTCGGATTTGTGCCTTCGAAGTTGTTGATTTTTATGGCACTAGAACGGTAGACCTCCTCGATAACGTAAGGACCTTCCCATTTAGAGAGAAGTTTTCCTGCAAAAAAATCTTAAATGAGAGTTGTATAACAATACATAATCACCTACATTAAAATCACGCTTCTGTATCCTTTTGTCGTGCCATCTTTTAACTTTTTCTTTAAACAACTTGGCATTTTCGTAGGCTTGGGTTCTCCATTCATCAAGTGAGCTAATATCAAATAACCTCTTCTCACCGGCAAGTTTAAGATCATAATTAAGTTCTTTAATAGCCCAATAAGCCTTGTGTTCTAGTTCGAGATGTAAGTGACATGCTTTTCCATAGACCGTTTTATACGAAGACATGCCCATAGGATTTTTATATGCAGTTCTATAGGCCCATAATGCATCATCAAGTTTCTTGGACCAATTCTTTCTAGACCTATTAACAGTCTTTTGCAAAATTAATTTGAGTTCTCTATTACTCAATTCTACTTGACCACTAGACTGAGGGTGATAAGGTGATGCAATTCTATGATTAACATCATATTTAGCAAGCATTTTACGGAAAGCACCATTACACAATCATCATCAAAGACAAATGGTATATCTTTTTGTAATAAATTGGTCAGAGGTCGAGAGATTTTCGAGAAGTCCTTAATGAACCTCCTATAAAAACCGACATGACCAAGGAAACTTCTTATACCTTTGATGTCCTTGGGACATGGCATCTTTTCAATAGCATCAACCTTGGCTTTATCAACTTCAATACCTCTTTCAGAAACTTTATGCCCCAAGACAATACCTTCATTAACCATAAAGTGGCGCTTTTCCCAATTCAAGACAAGATTAGTTTCTTAACATCTCTGCAAAACTCGATTAAGGTTGCTCAAGCAATCATCAAAAGAAGATCCATAGACGGAAAAGTCGTCCATGAAAATCTCACAAATCTTTTCACAAAAGTCAGAGAATATAGCCATCATGCATCTTTGAAAGGTAGCAGGTGCATTACATAAACCAAACACTACAAAAAAAAGACACATCCGTGACATTTTGGGCCGAACGAATTTTTTTCTGTCATACATATGACACTTCTATGACGATAATTGTGACAAAACCCAGTATCATCATAGATGTGGTGGGCTCCTACTTCTATGACAAAAAATCATGACAGAAAGTGGGCTTTTCGTCCTGGGCGGGCCGGAGACGCAGCTGCATGACATTCTTTGGGCCGTCCATGACGGAAAAAACATGGTAGAAGCGAGGGGGAGGAAAATTTCGGGGAGTTCTCGGTTATGGTGGGAGGTCGGGGGCCGAGCGATGCGCGCTTCTCTCGTACACGTACGCGCGTGTGTGCGAGGCGTTGGCTCTAACTGAACCCGAGTGAGGCGTTGGGCTCTAACTGAACCCGAGCGATTTCACTCCAGGCTATGCGTTACAGAACCCGAGCGATCGATCGATGGCTGTTAACTGAACCTGATTGAGCGATTCCTTCGCTACTGCTTCTAACTGAAGCCGATCGATGCTGCCTCTGGATGAATAGTGAGCGTTGGAGTGGTGGTTTGGATGAACAGTTCCTAGTAGGGGTGGATGAACATGACCCCGTGGTGTTGCCTCTGGATGAACAGGACCCCGATCGATCGAGCCGGTTGGGGCTAGATGAACAGGACCCCGTGGAGGGCTGGATGAACAGGACTACCCCGTGGAGGGCAGGATGAACAGTAGATGGTGGAGGGCAGGATGAACAGTAGCCCGTGGAGGGGTGGTTGAACAGGAGCCCGTGGAGAGGGCTGGTTGAACAGTAGCCGGTGGAGTAGCGCGCGGTGGAGGCTGGATGAACAGGAGCCCATGGAAGAACAGTCGCAGGTGGAGGCTGGAGGAGGTCGACCGTGGATGAACAATAGCTCGTGGAGGCTGGAGGGGGTCGACGGTGGAGATGAACAGTATCCCTTGGAGTCCCGTTTTGCGGTACGCCACACCCCTCCCGATGAACAGGACCCCCGTTTCGACTGTAGCGCTCCAACACAAGTCCGTTTCCAACATTTTGCGGTACGCCACAGCCCTCCCGATGAACAGGACCCCCGTTTCGACCGTAGGGGGTCCGTTTTCTCCATTTTGCGGTACGCCAGACCCCTCCCGATCAAAAGGATCCCGTTTCGAATGTGGCCAGTCGAACACAAGGCCATTTCCTCCGTTCTGTGGTATGCTAGGCCTCGTTTCCATCGCCTTTTCCGTCCAAGCCCTCCCCATGAACACGACGCTTTCAGTTGCCTCCCCGTGAACACGACGCATTCCGTTGCCTCCCCATGAACACGACGACGACGCTGTTTCTCCGTTTCGACCCAGCCATGTACACGACCCCTGGCCGTACGTATGCGCGAGTAGGCGTTCGAGACCTCGCCCGTATGTACACATATGTCGCCGTATTTTCTTTCTTGCACCCTGGCCACCTCTACTACGACACATGCGCGCCTCTACATCGACCAGTATATATGTACGTACACGTTCGCGACCAGAATGACAACGCTATGTACGCTTCGACCAGGTGGGTCCCGACTGTCAGGCACTTCCTTGCGTGCGAAGATGTAGTTGGTGGGTCCCAGCAGTCAGGGGCAAACGTTTTTTTCGCGAAATACGGTGGCCCGTCCGGTGGGTCCCCGCTGTCAGGTGGAGGAATAATCATTTTGCACGTAATAAGGAGGCACTTCCTTGCTGTGGCCGTGGACCCAGCTGTCAGCCTCTCCACGTACAGTCCATGTCCGATGGAAGCCATTCCTTGACCACGTTAACCACGCCGCGCCGAGAGCACCAGGGCGGTGGACGACGGCAAGGCCTAGGAAGGGGACAACACGGAGCCGGGGAAGACGCGGCAGTGGATGCCCACGCGTAGAGGAGTACGAGGGTTCACTGGTTCGCTGCGGTGTGAGGCTGCCGTCGCCGCAGAATAATAGGGGGTGTGGATGATTAGAGGGATGGCCTGGCCAGCAGTGGGAGTAGTAGGGGCGGTGAGGCCTCAGCCGCATCGCAGCCGGCCACAGGAGGCAGGAGCACGAGGCACGACCGGCGCTGGTTTGGGCGGCTGGAGCAAGAAGACCAGAGGTTGAAGAAGCACTACGACCGTTGGATGGACATTGTAAGGTCACTGGAGCTAGAATCGTGCATATTGACTAAGTTGACAAAGCCCTCCGTCCCCGTCAACTTAGTAGGCCCACAAGTCAGCCTGCCACTATACTGGGTCCCAGCTAACAGGGGGAGTATTCATTTTTTTGTGCGTAATAAGGAGGCACTTCCTTGCGTGTGAAGATATAGCTGGTGGGTCCGAGCTGTCAGCGGTGGTAACATTTTTTTAACGAAATACGGAGGCCCTTTCGGTGGGTCCCTGATGTCAGGTGGAGGAATCATTATTTTGCGCGTAATAAGGAGGCATTTCCTTGCGTGCGGCCGTGCACCCAGCTGTCGGTCTCTCCGCATAAAGTCCACTTCTGATGCATGTCGGTTGTTGACCATGTTGACCAGGCCGCGCCGAGAGTACCAGGGCGCTGGACGACGGTGAGGCCTAGGAAGGGAATGACACGGAGGCAGGGAAGACTCGGCAGTTGCTTCCCACGCGGAGGGGAGTATGATTGTACGAGGGTTTACTGGTTCGTCTGCCGTCGCCGGAGAATAACAGCAGGTGTGGGTGAGTAGAGGGATGGCTAGGCCAGCGATGGGAGTACGGTGGGGCGGTGAGGCGGTGAGGCCTGTGCGACAGGAGAGCCGGCCGCGAGGAGGAGGGAGTAGGCACTCCCGCCAGCGCCTGTTTGAGTGGCTGGAGCAGGAAGAGCAGAGATTGAAGAAGCACGACGGCCATTGGATGGCCATCCAACAGTCACTGCTTGTGCGTCAACCTTGTTTTAAGGAAGGCCTCAAATCTATGGAAAACAGCATACAACCCATCTGCCATTATTTCTAATAATTTACAGCCCATTTGCTAATTATTAAGGTTTTTTTGGAGCCCATATTCTTTTTGTTAGCATTACAGCCCATATTGTGGCCACGGTTAAAAAATTATACGAAATTTTGCATATTTCGGTGCGGTCCGAACTGTTTTTAATCCCGAAATTTCAACTCACATTCAAACTGATTTTAAAAATAAATTTATATCAATATAAAATCCAACAAATTCTCCACGCGTAACAATTAATGTAATTTCAAATCTCGAAATGAAAGAAAAGATATTTGAAACTAATTGCCAGTTTGATGTGTTTTAAAAATGTACAGCCCATTTCTCATTACTGATGGCCCATTTTCTCAGCCAGCCGAATGAAAGCTCTCCTCGTCTTGAAAGATTCACAGCCCAACAGGCCTGACAAAGTGACTTACTTGGCAAATCACAAAAAAACTGGGTTGTGGCCGTGGACCCAGCTGTCATCCTCTCCATGTACAGTACTCTTCTGATGGAATGTCGTTGACCACGTTGACCACGCCGCGCCGAGAGCACCAAGGCGGTGGACGACGGCGAGGCCTAGGAAGGGGACGACGCAGAGTCGGGGAAGACGCGGCAGTGGATGCCCACGCGAAGAGGAGTACGAGGGTTCACTAGTTCGGCTGCGGTGTGAGGCTGCCATCGCCGCAGGGCCTGGCTAGTGGTGGGAGTAGTAGGGGGCGATGAGGCCTCATCAGCAGCACAGCCGGCCACTGGAGGCAGGAGCAAGCGGTCTCCCCGGCGCTGGTTTGGGCGGCTGGTGCAAGAAGAGCAGCGATTGAAGAAGCAGCAGGACCGTTCGATTCAAATCCAACGGTTACTGCTTCTAGAATCGTTTGTTGACTAAGTTGACAAGCCCTGCATTCCCGTCAACTTAGTAGGCCCACAAGTCAGCCTCCCAACCGGTGCGCCCCAGATGTCAGTGGGAGGAATCATTTTTTTCGCGCAATAAGGAGCCCGTTGATTGCGTGCGGCCAGGCCAGGGGAGGGAGTAGGGTGGGCCGGGGAAGCCTGCACGGCATCACAGTGGGCCACAAGAAGAGGAAGCAGGCAGTCCTGCCGGCGCTAGTTTAGGCGGCTGGAGCAGGAAGATCAGAGATTGAAGAAGCACGCCAGCCGTTGGATGGACATCCAACACTAACTGCTGCTAGAATCGTGTGTTCAGTGACAAAGCCTTGCGTAAACAAGTCAGCCTCGAAATTTGTGGCGTGTACAGACCATTTGCTATTATTTTTATAATTTTTACTCATTTTCTAATTCATATGGAATTTATTGCAGCCCGTTTTGCATTTTTAGAATTGCTGGCGATTTTCTGGTCAGTACCAGGGTCAAAAAATTAACTAAATATGTGGGAAATTTTGAAAATTCGCAAATTTTTGCTGGGGAACGAAATATTCTTAATCCAAAAATTAATAGCCATACTAAAACAAATTTAAAAATAAATTAGTACTATGTCATATTAAATCCAATGAAATACGTATAAGATATCAGTGAAGAACAAAAACAAAAAAAGAAACTTATATCCCATTTGCTATAAATTTTTGGAATTTTCAACCCCTTTTGATATTACTTTTAACAGACATTGACCATACTCTTAAGCCAGGCCGGAATGCATCCCTCCTCGTCTTGAAAGATTTGCAGCCCAGTAATTTGGAGAAAACAAATAGGCCTAGCTTGGGTATTCTTCAAAAAGAAATACTGGGCTACCTATTTTCCGAAAGAACTGGAGCATGAGCATTTAGCTTTGTTTATTTATTTATTTACTTATTTATGTTTAGGGGACCATGAGCATGTACCTGGGCCGGATTCATGTGAGAGCCTCCCTTCCAGTTAATTATGGGCTTCTCTATTGGGCCTTCATCAGTGGGCTGCATGTTATCAACAAGTGGAAAATGTGTTCCGAGTTTCAAAAAAAATGTGTTCCGTATGATAAATAGTATGCGCTACGTACGGTATGGGGCACTAAAGGATCGAACCGTGCAACGACTTCCAAAACATTGTGTTTGTCGTTCTAACAACACATTTATTAAACCAACAGACGAAATATACTACTGATTGTACATTGAAAACAGCAGCAGCAGCAACCAGGGCTGGGGGTGCAACAGAAGCAGTAAGAGGGCCAAAAGAGTGAAGACACAACTCTCTATTCCAAACCAAAAATTACCATCATTACAATAGGGCTACCAAAAAAGAACAAGTGTATGCATCAAACTAAATAAAGATCCTACTACACCAAGTGTACGCATCTAACTAACTGGCTCAGTTAGATGTTACTATTTATTTTTTTCAAAACAGAGGCAAAAGAATTGCCTCGTCGATTAATTAAGAAGAAGAGAATTGCCCGGTTAATCTATGGAAAATCAGGCTAAAACCGAAGACGTTACTATTTATTAAGCTGTAGTGGAGTCGCAGATGGAGAGGAGTGGGAAACTTCACTGGTTTGGGTGCGCGGCAGCACAGCCGCGGTGCCGCCCACGGGAGACAGGAGCAAGAACAGAGGTTGAAGAAGGAGCACGGCTGTTGGATTAACATCCAACGGTGCAGCTGCTAGAATCATTTGTTGATTAAGTTGACAAAACCGTGCGTACACGTCCGCTTAGTAGGCCCACAAGTCAGTCACCAAATCTGACGGGTCCCAGGTGTCAACGGGATGAATAATTTTTTCGCAAAACAAGGAGGCACTTCCTTCCGTGCGAAGATACAGCCGGTGGGTCCCAGCTGTCAGGTGGAGGAAACATTTTTTTCAGCTTAATAAGAAGGAACTTTCCTTGCGTGCGACCATGGACCTCGTGGGTCCCAGCCGTTAGGCTCTCCACGTAAAGTCCTCTTCCGATGACTCTCGTTTGTTGACCACGCCGCATCGAACGCAGCGAGGTGGTGGACGACAGCGAGGCCCCGGACGGGAATGACTTGGAGATGGGAAAATGCGACAGTGGCATCGCAGATTGAGAGGAGGAGAAGGGTTATAACTGGTTCTGTTGCAGCGTGGAGCTGTAGTCTGTGGAGAATAACAGGAGGTGTCGAGGGGTGGAGGGATAGCCTGGCCGCCGGTGGGGTAGCGCTTCACAGCGATGTGTGCTAAGCAGAGCCGCTAGCCGCTGGAGGCCGGACCAGGCGGTCCCGGCGACGCTGGAGGAAGAATACGAGAGATTGAAGGTGCATGCCGGCCATTAGATACAAATCCAATGGCTATGGATGACACAATCAGTTGTTGACCAAGTTGACAACGCCCTGCGTAGGCTTCGACCTATTGGCCCACATGTTAGCCTGCAAAAATGTGGCATATATTTAACCCATGTTTTCTAGAATGTACAGTCCATTTGCTGGGCTGGGTGAACAACTAATTTCGCGTCAATCAGGCTCATTTATATTTTCTAAGAAATCCCAGCCCATTTGCACTTCCTTGAAATACACATATTAGGTGGGCTCGTTATATATACTCCCTCCGTCCGGAAATACTTGTCATCAAAATGGATAAAAGGGATGTATCTAGATGTATTTTAGTTTTAGATACATCCCTTTTTTTTCCATTTTGATGACAAGTATTTTCGGACGGAGGGAGTATAATGCTATGTTAGAAGGAGCAATTAATATCAAAGAATAAACTGGAGAGGCACATTTTATATATATATATATATATAATTAAGAAATTAGCGAGTTATTGCTCAAAATAAAAATGAGCACATTATTATTAAATTGGTCCTTAAAATCTTCGCAAGCTTTTGTACGCAATCACCAGGATTTTCCTTGCCTGTGAGTCAAAAACAACCAGGATTTTCCTTGCCAACTTCCGTTAAACATTTACTTTTATAAGTTGGGATGTTTTTATAATGTATATGTAAGTCTCAAAAAAATATGCGATAATAGTAATAATATAAAAATATAATGTGGTTAGAACGGAAAACATAAATTGGACACAGCATTACTTTTATAAGAGACCTGCGTTTTATACCCCAAAGTAGGCATACTAACAAGTTCACACACAAATACAATCGAAAAGGTAAACATTCATATCAAACTCAGGTTCATAGGACACGTTCGTATCCATAGCCAACATTCACAATCAACGACTCAAAAGATTCGTATATACACAAGCTCAGCATATCTATGCATCCAAACGATTGACAGATCACACGACAATATTCATACATAATTTACAAAAAGATTCAGATATACACATGTTCAATATGTTTATGCATCCAAATGATTGAGATCACAACCAATATGATCCATGGACGAGCTTTAATTACCTAGGGTACATACTGGTAAATGGTGTTCAATCGGAGGTACTTCTTGCTAAAATTAGTTCTTGTACGAATAAAATTTCGAGTACATAAGAGGCAGCACAGACAATCTAAACTTTGCTTGTAGGTTTATCCTCAAATAGTGGCCTCGTGCCGAGGGAGGTTTGAGCAACTTGGCCACTACTTTCATCCAACCAGTTTACTGGGTCATCTTGGTTCTATATCTCACCAAAATTCTACATTGAAGATGAGAAAGGAGGCGGTTGAGAAAATGAACCACCCAAATTTTTTGTGCAGATCAACTGAAATGGAGCATCCTTGGTGTAGTTCCATTTAATGTATGATTGGCACAACATGATCCCTGTTTGCACAAGTAGGAACAAGGTGAAACCTTCATTAGGTTAGTGAGAAAGGATAGGAAGACATTAGCATATTACTCAACCAGTTGCATCAAATTCATGATGGACAATATGCAAAACATTGCCTCATTGAACCAATGGCAATAAAATGACATGCAAAACAATAGCACTATTATGTCATGTCATAAAGTGACGAAGAGCTCGTCGTAAAGGGTTACGTCGATGCTAGCTTCGACACAGATCTGAATGACTCTAAGTCACAAACCGGATATGTGTATATTTTGAATGGTGGGGCAGTAAGCTGGTGCAGTTGCAAGCAGAGCGTCGTGGTGGGATCTACATGTGAAGCGGAGTACATGGCAGCCTCGGAGGTAGCACATGAAGCAATTTGGGTGAAGGAGTTCATCACCAACCTAGGAGTCATACCCAATGCGTCGGGGCCAATCAAACTCTTCTGTGACAACACTGGAGCTATTGCACTTGCCAAGGAGCCCAGGTTTCACAAGAAGACCAGGCACATCAAGCGTCGCTTCAACTCCATTCGTGAAAATGTTCAAGATGGAGACATAGATATTTGTAAAGTACGTACGGACCTGAATGTAGCAGATCCGTTGACTAAACCTCTCCCTAGAGAAAAACATGATCAACACCAGAATTCCATGGGTGTTCGATTCATCACAATGTAACTAGATTATTGACTCTAGTGCGAGTGGGAGACTGTTGGAAATATGCCCTATAGGCAATAATAAAAGGATTATTATTATATTTCCTTGTTCATGATAATTGTCTTTTATTCATGCTATAATTGTGTTATCCGGAAATCGTAATACATGTGTGAATACATAGACACCAACATGTCCCTAGTAAGCCTCTAGTTGACTAGCTCGTTGATCAAGAGATAGTCATGGTTTCCTGACTATGGACATTTGGATGTCATTGATAACGAGATCACATCATTAGGAATGATGTGATGGACAAGACCCAATCCTAAACTTAGCACAAGATCGTATAGTTCGTTTGCTAGAGTTTTTCCAATGTCAAGTATCTTTTCCTTAGACCATGAGATCGTGTAACTCCCGGATGCCGTAGGAGTGCTTTGGGTGTACCAAACGTCACAACGTAACTGGGTGACTATAAAGGTATACTACGGGTATCTCCGAAAGTATCTGTTGGGTTGACACGGATCAAGACTGGGATTTGTCACTCCGTATAATGGAGAGGTATCTCTGGGCCCACTCGGTAATGCATCATCATAATGAGCTCAAAGTGACCAAGTGTCTGGTCACGGGATCATGCATTATGGTACGAGCAAAGTGACTTGCCGGTAACGAGATTGAACGAGGTATTGGGATACCGACGATCGAATCTCGGGCAAGTAACGTACCAATTGACAAAGGGAATTGTATACGGGGTTGCTTGAATCCTCGACATCGTGGTTCATCCGATGAGATCATCGAGGAGCATGTGGGAGCCAACATGGGTATCCAGATCCCGCTGTTGGTTATTGACCGGAGAGCCATCTCGGTCATGTCTACATGTCTCCCGAACCCGTAGGGTCTACACACTTAAGGTTCGGTGACGCTAGGGTTGTAGAGATATACTATGCAGTAACCCGAAAGTTGTTCGGAGTCCTGGATGAGATCCCGGACATCACGAGGAGTTCCGGAATGGTCCAGAGGTGAAGAATTATATATAGGAAGTGCATGTTCGGCCATCGGGAGAGTTTCGGGGGTCACCGGTATTGTACCAGGACCACCGGAAGGGTCCCGGGGGTCCACCGGGTGGGGCCACCCATCCCAAAGGGCCCCATGGGCTGAAGTGGGGATGGGAACCAGCCCATAGTGGGCTGGTGCACCCCCCTTGGCCCACCCCCTGCGCCTAGGGTTGGAAGCCCTAGGGTGGGGGGGCGCCCCACCCTGGCTTGGGGGGCACTCCACCCCTTGGCCGCCGCCCCCCCTAGGAGATCCCATCTCCTAGGGCTGGCGCACCCCCTAGGGGGCCTATATAAAGGGGGGAGGGAGGGGGCAGTCGCACCCTTGAGTCTTGGCGCCTCCCTCTCCCCTGCTACACCTCTCCCTCTCGTAGTAGAACGGCGAAGCCCTGCTGCGGTGACCCCTACATCCACCACCACGCCGTCATGCTGCTGGATCTTCATCAACCTCTCCTTCCCCCTTGCTGGATCAAGAAGGAGGAGATGTCACGCTGACCGTACGTGTGTTGAACACGGAGGTGCCGTCCGTTCGGCGCTAGGATCTACGGTGATTTGGATTACGTCGAGTACGACTTCCTCATCCCCGTTCTTTGAACGCTTCCGCACGTGATCTACAAAGGTATGTAGATGCAATCCGATCACTCATTGCTAGATGAAGTCATAGATGGATCTTGGTGAAACCGTAGGAAATTTTTTGTTTTCTGCAACGTTCCCCAACAATAAGGGCATGGGACAGTGGGTGCACCAGCAGTCCAGCACCATGTACATAAACAGGGGCATAAAGTGGTGATTCATAGTTTGTTGCCTCGAGAAACAAACATCCAAGAAACATATCTGGGTTGGTCCCATTTTTGTTCACTCTAGCCACCTACTCCTATGTGTGGATAGCAAATCTAGTCCTGGTCATGCCACTGTGTACAGCGTTACCCCTATATTTCCCTTTTCGACCAATAGACCGGTTGGATGACCAGTCTGTACTACTTTCACCCCCTTTCCTTCCTGTTTGTACCAAGTCCGATGTACATACTAAATTCCTCCACCCCCACTTTATTTCTTGTTTGAACCAAGTACTCCCTCCGTCCAGAATTACTTGTCATCAAAATGGATGTGTCTAGAACTAAAATACATCTAGATACATCCATTTCAATGACAAGTATTTTTGGACGGAGGGAGTACAAGATTCGACTCCATGAAGTAGCTTTACCTCTAACAATAGAAGAAAAAAAATATGTGTCGTTGGACCATCCGATCAAGAGGCGCTGAGAGGTAGAAAATGATGCACATGCAGCGATGTAGCGAGCTGGGGAAGTAGAGCTAAGGTGGTTTCGAACGAAGATATACCTGAACACTACTAGGGAAAACCTTATACACAGAATCTTAGCAGTAGCGCGGTTATGGAAAGCGCGTCACTGGTGCAAATTTAGCAGTAGTGTGTGATGTTTAAACCGCGCTGCTACAAAAATCCACCAACTGTACACAACGACCTAAGTTTACCAGTAGCGCGGCGTCAGGAAGCACGCTGCTACTAATGCCATAGTAGTAGCGCTCTTTTTAGTCACGTCGCTGCTGCTAATTTTGAAATTGTCCACACAGTTGGCCCGTTTAGCAATAGCGCGTGACAGGAAAGCGCGCTGCTGCTACGCTCTTAGCAGCAGCGCACTTTTGCTCCTGTGCTACTGCTAAGACGTAGCACCCACCACCTTTTCCACCTTCCCCTCCCCATCTCCTCTCCTCCCTTTCCCCTACCTCCCACATCCTCCCTCTCTCACTCTTCTTCTTCCTCAATACTTCTCCCCCCATTACTCTCCCTCTTCTACCTACCTTTCTCTCTCTTCATTACTCCTAGCTATAACTACACCACCTCCATTAATGCTTCTCCTTTCTCCTTTTCCTTCCCCCTCCACTAGTTGAAGTTGTCTCCTCCCAAATTAGGTAGCTAGGTAGATGTAGCATTTAGTTAAGTGACCTATTTGCCCCTAACTAGATATATCTTTGTCAAGAAGATATTTGTGCACTTTTGATCTCCCTACAACATCATCTCCACCGTGTGCTTGATCTCTAGATAGAGGTGATTAAAATTTCATGCTTTTGCAAAATGGAAATATGTTTATGTGTGTGTGATATGTTTATGGAAATTTTGTGTGTGGCATGAGTTGACGCCAAATTGTGCTTTTGATTTGCCTATGTTTTGCCGAAATGTTGATTTATTTCCATTTCGGCGAATTCCGAGCAAACTCGAGATCTATATATGTCCTATTTTTAAGGAAGGTCATGCCGAATTTTTGTATGACTTTGATGAATGCATGCATTTTTACAATCAATTTGTTTATTATTATCGTGCAGAGTTGACGATGGTCAGTGGAACGATGGTGGACAGGTGGTTGCGGTCGGCGGTGCAGGACATGAAGGAAAATAACCTGACAGAGGTTTTATGTTCATGTCAAAAATGCAAAGGAATAGTTTTGCTCGACCCCCATGACGATGGTCGTGTCGAAGCACACCTGCTCATGACTGGTTTCACGGATGGCTATACTCGGTGGATAATTGAAGATGAGGATGACGATGTTGAGGATGCCGACGGGGCAGGCAATGATGACACGGGGCAAGACGAAGAGATGATCGATAAAGGCGGCGGGGAAGAGGCCGGACATGGCGGCGGAGAAGGGGCCGGACATGGCAGCGGAGAGAATGACATGGACTCCACGCAGCAGAGTTTGTCGGTACTAAGTTCAATCGTGCGGGGCCCTCATGTTCAAGCATTGCTTCGCAAGGAGACGAGTACTGAGAGAGCTGCTTCTAGAGAGGAGTCTAAGCTGGAGCAATTGGTGGTAGACTCGAACACTCCATTGTATGATGGTTGCAATCCTGAGGTGACCCGCTTGAGTTTCACGCTCCAACTCTTGAAGATGAAGGCTAAAAACAAATGGATCGACACTAGCCTCGATGAGCATCTCAAGTACCTAAAGGATGTTCTTCCCGCGGGTAATCTATGTCCTAGTAGTGTTGATGAGGCCAAGAAGATCGTCTGCCCTCTTGATCTACCACACGTTAGATACCATGCATGCATCAATGATTGCATAATTTATCGGAAGGAGCACGAGGAAAAAACAAGCTGTCCAGTGTGCAATGCTTCTTGATACAAGAAGGCTGGGAAGAAATGTCCCCAGAAAGTGGTATGGTACTTACCGATCACTCCCCGTCTCCAGAGGTATTTTGTAGATCCCAAGGAAGCAAAGCTAATGCGCTGGCATGCGGAGAGGAAGAAGCCCGACGATGGAGATGATCCGAAGCTGAGACACGTCAAGGATGGAAGCCAGTGGAGAGCGTTGAACAGCTTCTATTGGTATTTTGGATATGATGCAAGGAACATCGTGCTCGGCGCGTGTACCGATGGCATGAATCCGTTTGGCAACCAGAACACCAACCATAGAACATGGCCCGTGTTTGTATGGATGTACAACCTCCCCCCTGGTTGTGCATGAAATCGAAGTACATTCACATGAGCATGCTTATTCAAGGGCCGAAAAAACCAGGAAATAATATTAATTTGTATCTGGGGCTACTTCAAGAGGAGTTAGACACGTTATGGATGTTGGAAATATGCCCTAGAGGCAATAATAAATTAGTTATTATTATTATATTTCATTGTTCATGATAATCATTTATTATCCATGCTAGAATTGTATTGATAGGAAACTCAGACACATGTGTGGATACATAGACAACACCATGTCCCTAGTAAGCCTCTAGTTGACTAGCTCGTTGATCAATAAGATGGTTACGGTTTCCTAACCATGGACATTGGATGTCGTTGATAACGGGATCACATCATTAGGAGAATGATGTGATGGACAAGACCCAATCCTAAGCCTAGCACAAAGATCGTGTAGTTCGTATGCTAAAGCTTTTCTAATGTCAAGTATCATTTCCTTAGACCATGAGATTGTGCAACTCCCGGATACCGTAAGAGTGCTTTGGGTGTGCCAAACGTCACAACATAACTGGGTGGCTATAAAGGTTCACTACAGGTATCTTTGAAAGTGTCTGTTGGGTTGGCACGAATCGAGACTCGGATTTGTCACTTCGTGTAACGGAGAGGTATCTCTGGGCCCACTCGGTAGGACATCATCATAATGTGCACAATGTGACCAAGGAGTTGATCACTCGATGCTGTGTTACGGAACGAGTAAAGAGACTTGTCGGTAACGAGATTGAACAAGGTATCGGGATACCGACGATCGAATCTCGGGCAAGAACAATACCGCCGGACAAAGGGAATTTTATACGGGATTGATTGAATCCTCGACATCGTGGTTCATCCCATGAGATCATCGTGGAACATGTGGGAGCCAACATGGGTATCCAGATCCCGCTGTTGGTTATTGGCCGGAGAGTTGTCTCAGCCATGTCTCCATGGTTCCCGAACCCGTAGGATCTACACACTTAAGGTTCGGTGACGCTAGAGTTGTTATGGGAAATAGTATGTGGTTACCGAAGGTTGTTCGGAGTCCTGGATGAGATCCCGGATATGACGAGGAGCTCCGGAATGGTCCGGAGGTGAAGATCGGTATATTGGACGAAGGGTATTGGAGTCCGAAATTGTTCCGGGGGTACCAGGTGGTGACCAGCGTGTCCGAAAGGGGTTTCGGAGGCCCAGACAAGTGTTGGGGGGCCTTATGGGCCAAAGGGAGAGGGCACATCAGCCCACTAAGGGGCTGAGCGCCCCTCCCACCCCATCTCACATAACCAGGAGAGGTGGGGGTGCCACCCCTAGGGCAGCCGCCCCTCCCGGCTTGGGGGGCAGGTTTCCTAGGGGGTAGGGGCGCACAAACCCATCTAGGGTTTCCCCTGTGGCCGCCGCCCCTCCCCTAGGGAACCCTAGGGCGCCTCCCCCTCCTCCCTTCCCCATATATATAGTGAGGGAGAGAGAGGGCAGCCGCACCCTTCCCCTGGCACAGCCCTCTTCCTCCTCCAACACCTCATCCTCCTTCGTAGTGCTTGGCGAAGCCCTGCCAGAAAACCACTAGCTCCATCACCACCACGCCGTCGTGCTGTCGGAGTTTTCCCTCAACTTCTCCTCTCCCCTTGCTGGATCAAGAAGGAGGAGACGTCCCTGGGCTGTACGTGTGTTGAATGCGGAGGTGCCGTCCGTTCGGCACTAGGATCATCAGTGATTTGGATCACGACGAGTACGACTCCATCAACCCCGTTCACTTGAACGCTTCCGCTTAGTGATCTACAAGGGTATGTAGATGCACTCCCCTCTCCCTCATTGCTAGATGACTCCATAGATTGATCTTGGTGATGCGTAGAAAATTTTAAATTTCTGCTATGATCCCCAACAGTGGCATCATGAGCTAGGTCTATGCGTAGTTTCTATGCACGAGTAGAACACAAAGCAGTTGTGGCATCGATATTGTCAATTTACTTGCCATTACTAGTCTTATCTTGATTCGGCGGCATCGTGGGATGAAGCGGCCCGGACCGACCTTACACGTACTCTTACGTGAGACTGGTTCCACCGACTGACATGAACTAGTTGCATAAGGTGGCTAGCGGGTGTCTGTCTCTCCCACTTTAGTCGGATCGGATTCGATGAAAATGGTCCTTATGAAGGGTAAATAGAAATTGGCATATCACGTTGTGGTTTTCGCATAGGTAAGAAACGTTCTTGCTAGAAACCTATAGCAGCCACGCAAAAACTTGCAACAACAATTAGAGGACGTCTAACTTGATTTTGTAGCATATGCCTTGTGATGTGATATGGCCAGAAGGATGTGATGAATGATATATGTGATGTATGATATTGATCATGTTCTTGTAATAGGAATCACGACTTGCATGTCGATGAGTATGACAACCGGCAGGAGCCATAGGAGTTGTATTAATTTATTTATGACCTGCGTGTCAACATAAATGTCATGTAATTACTTTACTTTATTGCTAAAGCGTTAGGCATAGTAGTTGAAGTAATAGATGACGAGACAACTTCAAGAAGACACGATGATGGAGATTATTGTGTCATGCCGGTGACAACGATGATCATGGATCCCCGAAGATGGAGATCAAAAGGAGCAAAATGATATTGGCCATATCATGTCACTATTTGATTGCATGTGATTTTTATCATGTTTTACATCTTTTTTGCTTAGAATGACGGTAACTTAAATAAGATGATCCCTCACTAAAATTTCAAGAAAAGTGTTCCCCCTAACTATGCACTGTTGCGATGGTTCGTCGTTTCGAAGCACCACGTGATGATCGCGTGTGATAGATTCTAACGTTCGAATACAACGGGTGTTGACGAGCCTGGCATGTATAGACATGGCCTCGGGACACATGCGAAACACTTAGGTTGACTTGACGAGCCTAGCATGTATAGACATGGCCTCGGAACACGGAAGACCGAAAGGTCGAACATGAGTCATATAGAAGATATGATCAACATGAGATGTTCACCGTTGATGACTAGTCCGTCTCACGTGATGATCGTACACGACCTAGTCGATTCGGATCATGTTTCACTTAGATGACTAGAGGTATGTCTATCTGAGTGGGAGTTCATTAAATAATTTGATTAGATGAACTCAATTATCATGAACATAGTCTAAATTGTCTTTGCAACTATATTGTAGAAAAATAGCTCACGTTGTAGCTCCCTGTTTCCATACGTTCCTAGAGAAAGATTAAGTTGAAAGATATTGTAAGCAATGATGCGGACTAGGTACGTAGTCCGAGGAGTGTCCTCACTGCTACACAAAAGGCTTACGTCTTTGATGCACCGCTCGATGTGCAAACCCCTACAACGTCGTCTGTGGATGTTGTGAACACCTGACAGACACATCCTGATGACTACTTGATAGTTTAGTGCACCATACTTTACGGCTTAGAATCGGGATTCCAATGATGTTTTGAACGCCATAAAACATATGAGATGTTCCAAGAGCTGAAATTGGGATTTCAGGCTCATGCCCATGTTGAGAGGTGTGAGACCTCTGACAAGTTCTTTTGCCAACAAGATGGAGGAGAATAGCTCAGCTCGTGAGCATGTGCTCAGAATGTCTGGGTGCTACAATCACTTAAAGCAGTGGGAGTTAAACTTCCAGATAAGATAGTGATTGATAGAGTTCTCTAGCCACTATCACTAAGCTACTAGATCTTCGTGATGAACTATGACATGCAAGGGATGGAGTTGATCCCGGAGCTGTTCGCGGTGCTTAAGACCGCAAAAGGTAGAAATCAAAGAAGGAGCATCAAGTGTTGATGGTTTAACAAGACCACTGATTTCAAGAAGGGCAAGGGCTAGAAGGGAAACTTCATGGATGGCAAACCAGTTGCCGCTCCAGTGAAGGAACCCAAGGTTGAACCCAAACCCGAGACTAAATGCTTCTATTGTAAGGGGAACGGTCACTGGTAGCGGAATTACCCCAAATGCATGGTAGATAAGAAGGCTGGCAACTTCAAAGTACATATGTGTTATTAATGTGTACCTCAGTAGTACTCCTGGTAGCACCTGGGTATTGGATACCAGTTCAGTTACTATTATTGGTGACTTGAAGCAAAAGCTACGGACTAAACGGAGACTGGCTAAGGGCGAGGTGACGATGTGTGTTGGAAGTGTTTCCAAAGTTGAGAAGATCACCATCACACGCTCCATCTGCCTTCGGGATTAGTATTGAACCTAGATAAATGTTATCAGGTGTCTACGTTGAGCATGAATATGATTAGTTCATGTTCATTGCAATACGGTCATTCATTTAAGTTAGAGAATAATGGTTGTTCTATTTACATGAATGATACCTTTCATGGTCATGCACCCTATGTGAATGGTTCATTGAATCCCGGTCATGGTAATACACATGTTCACACCAAAAGATGTAGAGTTAATAATGATAGTACCACTTTCTTGTGGCACTGCCGCATAGGTCATATTGGCGTAAGATGCATGAAGAAACTCCATGTCGATGGATGTTTGGAGTCACTTGATTTTGAATCACTTGACACATGCGAGCCATGCCTCATGTGCAGGATGACTAAGACCCCGTTTTCAGGTACAATGAAACGGGCAAGTGACTTGTTGGAAATCATGCATGTTGATGCGTGTGATCCAATGAGAATTGAAGCGTGTGGTGGATATCGCTATTTTCTCATCTTCACTGATGATTTGGGTAGATATAGGTATATCTACTTAATGAAGCACAAGTCTGAAACGTTTGAAAAGTTCAAGCAATTTCAGAGTGAAGTTAAGAATCATCATAACAATAAGATCATGTTCCTACGATCTGATCAAAAGGGGATTTTCTGAGTTATGAGTTTGGCAATCACTTAAGACATTGTGGAATTGTTTCATAGTTGAAGCCACATGGAACACCAAAGGTAATGGTGTGTCCGGACGTCGTAATCGAACACTATGAGATATGGTGCGATCTATGATGTCTCTTACTGATCTACCGTTTCATTTTGAGGTTATGCGTTAGAGACAGCTGCATTCACTTTAGATAGGACACCATCTAAGTCCGTTGAGACGACGTCGTGTGAACATTGCTTTGGCAAGAAACCAAAGTTGTCGTTTCTTAATGTTTGGGGCTGCGATGCTTAAGGCTTCAGCCAGAGAAGCTCGAACCCAAAGCAAACAAACACATATTCGTAGGATACCCAAAGGTGACAGTTGGGTACACCTTCTATCTCAGATCCGAGGGCAAATTGTTTGTCGCTAAGAACGGGTCCTTTCTTGAGAAGGAGTTTCTCTCGAAAGAATTGAGTGGGAGGAAGATAGAATTTGATGAGGTTGTCGAACCTTTATTTCAACCAGAGAGTGATGCAACACAGAAAGATGTTTTTTGTGGCGCCTATGTCTGTTGAAGAGTAAGTTAATGATAGTGATCATGAAGCTTTGGATGAAGTTGCTATCGAACCTCGTAGGTCGACAAGGATATGTACTACTCCTAAGTGGTATGGTAATCCTGTATTAGATATCAGGTTGTTAGACAACAATGAACCTACGAGCTATGGAGAAGCGATGGTGGGCCCGTATTCCGACAAATGGTTAGAAGCCATGAAATCCGAGATAGGATCCATATATCAGAACAAAGTATGGACTTTGGTGGACTTGCCCGTTGATCGGCAAGCCATTGAGATAAATGGGTCTTTAAGAAGAAGACGGACATGGGCAGTAATGTTACCATCTATGAAGCTCGACTTGTGGGAAAGTGTCTTTTCACAAGTTCAAAGAGTTGACTACTATGAGAATTTCTCACCCGTAGCGATGCTTAAGTCTGTCGGAATCATGTTAGCATTAGCTGTATTTTTCGATTATGAAATCTTACAGATGGATGTCAAAACAAGTTTTCTTACCAGTTTTCGTAAGAAAAGTTGTATGTTATACAATAAAAGGTTTTGACGATCCTAAGGATGCTAAAAGGTATGCTGGCTCCAACAATCCTTCTATGGACTAGAGCAAGCATCTCGGAATCGGAATATATGTTTTGATGGAGTGATCAAAGCTTTTAGGTTTATACAATGTTTGCTAGAAAATTGTATTTACAAGAAAGTGAGTGGGAGCACTACAACATTTCTGATAAGTATATGTGGATGACATATTGTTGATCCGAAATAATGTAGAATTTCTGGAAAGCATAAACGGTTGTTTGAAGAGTGATTTTCAAAGGAAGACCTGGATAAAGCTGCTTACAAATTGGGCATCGAGATCTATAGAGATAGATCAAGACGCCTAATGATACTTTCAAAGAACACACACCTTGACATGTTTTTGAAGGAGTTCAAATAGATCAGTCAAAGAAGGGGTTCTTACCTGAGTTGTAATGTGTGAAGTTGAGTAAGACTCAAAGCTTCAC
Organism: Triticum aestivum; assembly: GCF_018294505.1. Classification (NCBI taxonomy): domain Eukaryota; kingdom Viridiplantae; phylum Streptophyta; class Magnoliopsida; order Poales; family Poaceae; genus Triticum; species Triticum aestivum. The sequence continues at coordinate 636,687,659 of NC_057806.1, forward strand.
CACGGCAGAAGAAAGAGGAAGGACGAAGGTCGTCCCCTATGCTCTTGTCATAGGCTCTATACGGTATGCCATGCTGAGTACCGCACCTGATGTGTGCCTTGCCACATGTCTGGCAAGAGGGTACGAAGGTGATCTAGGAGTGGATCACCAGATAGCGGTCAAAATTATCCTTAGAGAAATAAGGAAATGTTTCTCGGTTATGGAGGTGATAAAAAGTTAGACGTAAAGAGTTACGTCGATGCAAGCTTAACACCTATCCAGATAGCTCTGAGTAGAGATACTGGATACGTATAATGGAGCAATAATTTGGAATAGCTCCAAGTGGAATGTGGTAGCAGCATCTACGATATAAATTTTGCGAAATACATAGGGATCTGAATATGGCAAGACCCGTTGACTACATACTCTCTCACAAGCATAACATGATCAAACCCAGAACTCATTGAGTGTTAATCACATAGTGATGTGAACTAGATTATTCAGTCTAGTAAACTCTTTGGATGTTGGTCACATGGTGATGTGACCTGTGAGTGTTAATCACATGGCGATGTGAACTAGATTGTTGACTCTAGTGCAAGTGGGAGATTGTTGGAAATATGCCCTAGAGGCAATAATAAATTAGTTATTATTATTATATTTCATTGTTCATGATAATCGTTTATTATCCATGCTAGAATTGTATTGATAGGAAACTCAGATACATGTGTGGATACATAGACAACACCATGTCCCTAGTAAGCCTCTAGTTGACTAGCTCGTTGATCAATAAGATGGTTACGGTTTCCTGACCATGGACATTGGATGTCGTTGATAACGGGATCACATCATTAGGAGAATGATGTGATGGACAAGACCCAATCCTAAGCCTAGCACAACGATCGTGTAGTTCGTATGCTAAAGCTTTTCTAATGTCAAGTATCATTTCCTTAGACCATGAGATTGTGCAACTCCCGGATACCGTAAGAGTGCTTTGGGTGTGCCAAACGTCACAACATAACTGGGTGGCTATAAAGGTTCACTACAGGTATCTTTGAAAGTGTTTGTTGGGTTGGCACGAATCGAGACTCGGATTTGTCACTTCGTGTAACGGAGAGGTATCTCTGGGCCCACTCGGTAGGACATCATCATAATGTGCACAATGTGACCAAGGAGTTGATCACTCGATGCTGTGTTACAGAACGAGTAAAGAGACTTGTCGGTAACGAGATTGAACAAGGTATCGGGATACCGACAATCGAATCTCGGGCAAGTACAATACCGCTGGACAAAGGGAATTGTATACGGGATTGATTGAATCCTCGACATCGTGGTTCATCCGATGAGATCATGTGGAACATGTGGGAGCCAACATGGGTATCCAGATCCTGCTGTTGGTTATTGGCCGGAGAGTTGTCTCGGCCATGTCTGCATAGTTCCCGAACCTGTAGGGTCTACACACTTAAGGTTCGGTGACGCTAGAGTTGTTATGGGAAATAGTATGTGGTTACCGAAGGTTGTTCGGAGTCCCGTATGAGATCCCGGACATGACGAGGAGCTCCGGAATGGTCCGGAGGTGAAGATCGGTATATTGGACGAAGGGTATTGGAGTCCGGAATTGTTCCAGGGGTACCAGGTGATGACCAGCGTGTCCGAAAGGGGTTTCGGAGGCCCCGGCAAGCGTTGGGGGGCCTTATGGGCCAAGGGGAGAGGGCACACCAGCCCACTAAGGGGCTGAGCGCCCCTCCCACCCCATCTCACGTAACCAGAAGAGGTGGGGGCGCCACCCCTAGGGCAGCCGCCCCTCCCGGCTTGGGGGGCAAGTTTCCTAGGGGGTGGGGGCGCACAAACCAGACTAGGGTTTCCCCTGTGGCCGCCGCCCCTCCCCTAGGGAACCCTAGGGCGCCTCCCCCTCCTCCCTTCCCCATATATATAGCGAGGGAGAGAGAGGGCAGCCGCACCCTTCCCCTGGCGCAGCCCTCTTCCTCCTCCAACACCTCATCCTCCTCCGTAGTGCTTGGTGAAGCCCTGCCGGAGAACCACTAGCTCCATCACCACCACGCCGTCGTGCTGTCGGAGTTTTCCCTCAACTTCTCCTCTCCCCTTGCTAGATCAAGAAGGAGGAGACGTCCCCGGGCTATACGTGTGTTGAACGCGGAGGTGCCGTCCGTTCGGCACTAGGATCATCGGTGATTTGGATCACGACGAGTACGACTCCATCAACCCCGTTCACTTGAATGCTTCCGCTTAGCGATCTACAAGGGTATGTAGATGCACTCCCCTCTCCCTCGTTGCTAGATGACTCCATAGATTGGTCTTGGTGATGCGTAGAAAATTTTAAATTTCTGCTACGATCCCCAACAATGGAAAACACCGGCTAAGACATGGGACGCCAGCAAAGGCGAGTATTTCAACATGAGAGCCGCGCTGATCACGACAGTGCAGGACTATCTCGGTTACGGATATGTGGCAGGCCAGGTGTGCCATGGATATTGCGGATGCACGCTGTGCATGGATGATATGACGTCTCAGCAGCTAACGTCAAGGGAAGATGGCGGGTCTAGGAAAATCGTGTACATGGGGCATCGAAGATTGCTCGAACAGGACGACCCGTGGAGAAACCGTGGAGATCTATTCAATGGTCATGCTGAGCATCGAGGACCTCCACGTAAGCGGAGCAGTGCCGAAATCGATGAGCTGTTCAAAAACTGGAAGGAGTGCCCCACGTCAGGAAAGACCATGAGAAAGGTGCCGGAGCCGCTGCTGAAGGTATGGAAGACAAGGTTTGTGTTCTGGGACTTGGAGTACTGGCACAAACTCGATACACCTCATTGCCTTGATCACATGCATATCTGTAAGAATGTCCTTGAGAGCTTGCTCGCAACACTGATGAACATGCCGGATAAGACCAAGGATGGGCCGAAGGCAAGAAAAGACTTGCAAGATTTGAAAATCAGGGAAGATCTGCACATGCCGCCTCGTAAAATGTCAGACGAGACAGAGACAGAGACAGAGGTACGGGAGAAGAAGGGCAAGAAAATAAAGAAAGAGGATTATTGCCCCCCTTTTTGCTTCATCTTAAGTCAGGCTGAGATCCATCAATTCTTTAAGTGCCTTACCGGAGTCAAAGTTAGTTCCGGTTACTGTGGCAAGATAAGCAGATATCTAGACACGGACAAGAAAAGGTTCAGCGGGATGAAGTCCCATGACTGTCATGTGATGATGACACAGATACTACCTGTTTCCCTTAGAGGGATAATGGACAAGCATGTCCGTGACATGCTTATTGGTGTCTGCAACTTTTTCGACGTCATCTCTCGAAAGTCGATCAGTGTGAAGCAGCTCCGAAGGCTACAGGAAGAGATCGTTGTGATACTGAATGAGCTTGAGATAATAGACCTGGGGCCGTCATTCCTGCACAACATGATGCCGTTTGAGAGGATGAATGGGATCATCAAAGGATTCGTTCGTAACATGTCCCGTCCAGATGGAAGCATCGTCCAGGGCTATTTGACACAAGAGTGCATCTCTTTCTGTGAGAATTTTCTATATGGCGCAGACCAGCCGCCTGGTGTTAGTGTTGGTTTGCCCATTAACAAGCATGATGGGAGGCTCGAAGGAGAAGGTCACCACAACGATCACAGGGAATTGGACGTGGCATACTCAGATCGATGCAGCGACTTTGACAGAGCAAACTTGGTAGTGCTACAACATCTAGACGAGGTAGATCCTTTCATGGCACTGCACAAAGAAATTATCGCAAAGAAGTATCGTGACCCGGGAGTATGCAAGACAGACGCCAAAGTTACTAGAGAGCACAAGTCCACTTTCCTGCATTGGTTCAAAGAGCATATTATTGCTAATCCCCCGGAGGAGGGCTCTAAGGATGGATTGCTCATATACGCCTTAGCACATGCCCCCTCGCCCAACCTCGTAACCTATCAGGCATATGATATCAACGGATAGACGTTCTACACGGAGGCCAAAGATATGGACAGTGATGATCAGAACTCAGGGGTCACGATGGAATGCATGACCGGCAGCGACAACAATGCAACTGAACGATTTTATGGAAGGTTCGAGGAGATCTGGGAGCTTGACTACTCTGGATTACACTGTTGGGGAACGTTGCAGAAAACAAAAAATTTCCTACTCGTTTCACCAAGATCATCTAGGAGTTCATCTAGCAACGAGTGATTAGATGCATCTACATACCTTTGTAGATCGCGCACGGAAGCGTTCAAAAGAACGGTGATGATGTAGTCGTACTCGACGTGATCCAAATCACCGATGACCAGCGCCGAACGGACGGCACCTCCGCGTTCAACACACGTACGGGACGGGAGACGTCTCCTCCTTCTTGATCCAGCAAGGGGGAAGGAGAGGTTGATGAAGATCCAGCAGCACGACGGCGTGGTGGTGGATGCAGGGCGTCACAGCAGCAGGGCTTCGCCGAGACTACGAGGGAGAGACGTAACGGGGGGAGGTGGAGGCGCCAGGGGCTGGTGTAAAATCCCTCCTCTCCCCCCCACTATATATAGGGGTGCCAGGGGGGGCGCCGGCCCTAGTAGATGGCATCTACTAGGGGGGCGGCGGCCAAGGGGAGGTTTCCCTCCCCCCCAAGGCACCTAGGGGTGCCTTCCACCACATGGACTCTTCCATGGTGGAAACCCTAGGCGCATGGGCCTATAGGGGCTGGTTCCCTTGGCCCATCTAGGCCAAGGCGCACCCCCTACAGCCCATGTGGCCCCCCGAGACAGGTGGCCCCACCCGGTGGACTACCGGGACCCTTCCGGTGGTCCCGGTACAATACCGATAACCCCAAAACTTGTCCCGATGCCCGAAATAGCACTTCCTATATATAATTCTTTACCTCCGGACCATTCCGGAACTCCTCGTGACGTCCGGGATCTCATTCGGGACTCCGAACAACATTCGGGTTTCTGCATATACATATCTTCATAACCCTAGCGTCACCGAACCTTAAGTGTGTAGACCCTACGGGTTCGGGAGACAAGCAGACATGACCGAGATGACTCTCCGGTCAATAACCAACAGCGGGATCTAGATACCCATGTTGGCTCCCACATGCTCCACGATGATCTCATCGGATGAACCACGATGTCGAGGATTTAATCAATCCCGTACGCTATTCCCTTTGTCTATCGATATGTTACTTGCCCGAGATTCGATCGTCGGTATCCCAATACCTCGTTCAATCTCGTTACCGGCAAGTCACTTTACTCGTACCGTAATGCATGATCCCGTGATCAGGCACTTGGTCACTCTGAGCTCATTATGATGATGCATTACCGAGTGGGCCCAGTGATACCTCTCCGTCATACGGAGTGACAAATCCCAGTCTTGATCCATGTCACCCAACAGACACTTTCGGAGATACCCGTAGTCTACCTTTATAGTCACCCAGTTACGTTGTGACGTTTGGCATACCCAAAGCACTCCTACGGTATCCGGGAGTTACACGATCTCATGGTCTAAGGAAAAGATACTTGGCATTGGAAAACTCTAGCAAACGAACTATACGATCTTGTGCTATGTTTAGGATTGGGTCTTGTCCATCACATCATTCTCCCAATGATGTGATCTCGTTATCAATGACATCCAGTGTCCATAGTCAGGAAACCATGACTATCTGTTGATCAACGAGCTAGTCAACTAGAGGCTCACTACGGACATGTCGGTGTCTGTTATTCACACATGTATTACGATTTCCGGATAACACAATTATAGCATGAATAAAGACAATTATCATGAACAAGGAAATATAATAATAATGCTTTTATTATTGCCTCTAGGGCATATTTCCAACAGTCTCCCACTTGCACTAGAGTCAATAATCTAGTTACATTGTGATGAATCGAACACCCATAGAATTCTGGTGTTGATCATGTTTTGCTCTAGGGAGAGGTTTAGTCAACGGATCTGCTATATTCAGGTCCGTATGTACTTTACAAATCTCTATGTATCCATCTTGAACATTTTCACGAATGGAGTTGAAGCGATGCTTGATGTGCCTTGTCTTCTTGTGAAACCTGGGCTCCTTGGCAAGTGCAATAGCTCCAGTGTTGTCATAGAAGAGCTTGATCGGCCCCGACGCATTGGGTATGACTCCTAGGTCGGTGATGAACTCCTTCACCCATATTGCTTCATGTGCTGCCTCCGAGGCTGCCATGTACTCCGCTTCACATGTAGATCCCGCCACAACGCTTTGCTTGCAACTGCACCAGCTTACTGCCCCACCATTCAAAATATACACGTATCCGGTTTGTGACTTAGAGTCATCCAGATCTGTGTCGAAGCTAGCGTCGATGTAACCCTTTACGACGAGCTCTTCGTCACCTCCATAAACGAGAAACATTTCCTTAGTCCTTTTCAGGTACTTCAGGATATTCTTGACCGCTGTCCAGTGTTCCTTGCCGGGATTACTTTGGTACCTTCCTACCAAACTGACGGCAAGGTTAACATCAGGTCTGGTACACAGCATGGCATACATAATAGAACCTATGGCTGAGGCATAGGGGATGACGCTCATCTCTTCTATATCTTCTGCCGTGGTTGGACATTGAGCTGAGCTCAATTTCACACCTTGTAACACAGGCAAGAACCCCTTCTTGGATTGATCCATATTGAACTTTTTCAATATCTTATCAAGGTATGTGCTTTGTGAAAGACCTATGAGGCGTCTTGATCTATCTCTATAGATTTTGATGCCTAATATATAAGCAGCTTCTCCAAGGTCCTTCATTGAAAAACTTTTATTCAAGTAGGCCTTGATGCTGTCCAAGAGTTCTATATCATTTCCCATCAAACGTATGTCATCTACATATAATATGAGAAATGCTACAGAGCTCCCACTCACTTTCTTGTAAACGCAGGCTTCTCCATAAGTCTGTGTAAACCCAAACGCTTTGATCATCTCATCAAAGCGAATGTTCCAACTCCGAGATGCTTGCACCAGCCCATAAATCGAGCGTTGGAGCTTGCACACTTTGTCAACATTCTTAGGATCGACAAAACCTTCCGGCTGTATCATATACAATTCTTCCTTAAGGAAACCATTAAGGAATGCCGTTTTGACGTCCATTTGCCATATTTCATAGAATGGGGCAATTGCTAACATGATTCGGACGGACTTCAGCTTCGCTACCGGTGAGAAAGTCTCATCGTAGTCAACCCCTTGAACTTGTCGATAACCCTTAGCGACAAGCCGAGCTTTATATATGGTCACATTACCATCCGCGTCTATCTTCCTCTTAAAGATCCATTTATTTTCTATGGCTCGCCGCTCAATGGGCAAGTCAGTCAAAGTCCATACTTTGTTTTCATACATGGATCCTATCTCGGATTTCATGGCTTCTAGCCATTTGTCGGAATCCGGGCCTACCATCGCTTCTTCATAGTTCGAAGGTTCACCGTTGTCTAACAGCATGATTTCCAAGACAAGGTTGCCTGTACCACTCTGGTGTGGAACGTGTCCTTGTGGACCTTCGAATTTCAGTAGGGGCTTGATCAGAAGTATCTTGATCATTGTCATTAACTTCCTCTCTAGTCGGTGCAGGCACCTCAGGAACATTTTCTTGAGTTGCGCCTTTTTCCGGTTCAAGAGGTAATACTTCATCAAGCTCTACTTTCCTCCCACTTACTTCTTTCGAGAGAAATTCTTTCTCCAGAAAGGACCCATTCTTGGCAACAAAGATCTTGCCTTCGGATCTGAGGTAGAAGGTGTACCCAATAGTTTCTTTTGGGTATCCTATGAAGACGCATTTTTCCGATTTGGGTTCGAGCTTTTCAGGTTGAAGTTTCTTGACATAAGCATTGCATCCCCAAACTTTTAGAAACGACAGCTTAGGTTTCTTCCCAAACCACAATTCATACGGTGTCGTCTCAACGGATTTCGACGGAGCCCTATTTAAAGTGAATGCGGCAGTCTCTAAAGCATAGCCCCAAAAAGAAAGCGGTAAATCGGTAAGAGACATCATAGATCACACCATATCTAACAGAGTGCGATTACGACGTTCGGACACACCATTATGCTGAGGTGTTCCAGGCGGCGTGAGTTGTGAAACTATTCCACATTTTCTTAAGTGTGCCCCAAACTCGTGACTCAAGTATTCTCCTCCACGATCTGATCGTAGAAACTTGATTTTCCTGTCACGTTGATTTTCAACCTCACTCTGAAATTCCTTGAACTTTTCAAAGGTTTCAGACTTGTGTTTCATTAAGTAGATATACCCATACCTACTTAAATCATCAGTGAGGGTGAGAACATAACGATAGCCACCGCGAGCCTCAACACTCATTGGACCGCACACATCAGTATGTATGATTTCCAATAAGTCGGTTGCTCGCTCCATTGTTCCTGAGAACGGAGTCTTGGTCATTTTACCCATAAGGCATGGTTCGCACATGTCAAATGATTCATAATCAAGAGACTCTAAAAGTCCATCAGCATGGAGCTTCTTCATGCGTTTGACACCTATGTGACCAAGGCGGCAGTGCCACAAGTATGTGGGACTATCATTATCAACCTTACTTCTTTTGGTACTCACATTATGAACATGTGTAGCATCACGTTCGAGATTCATAAAGAATAAACCATTCACCATAGGAGCATGACCATAAAACATATCTCTCATAAAAATGGAACAACCATTATTCTCAGATTTAAAAGAGTAGCCATCTCGAATTAAACGAGATCCTGATACAATGTTCATGCTCAAAGCTGGCACTAAATAACAATTATTAAGGTTTAAAACTAATCCCGAAGGGAGATGCAGAGGTAGCGTGCCGACGGTGATCACATTGACCTTGGAACCATTCCCGACGCGCATCGTCACCTCGTCCTTTGCCAGTTTCCGCTTATTCCGCAGCCCCTGCTTTGAGTTACAAATGTGAGCAACTGCACCGGTATCAAATACCCAGGAGCTACTACGGGCACTAGTAAGGTACACATCAATTACATGTATATCACATATACCTTTTGTTTTGCCGGCCTTCTTATCCGCTAAGTACTTAGGGCAGTTCCGCTTCCAGTGACCGCTTCCCTTGCAATAAAAGCACTCAGTCTCGGGCTTGGGTCCATTCTTTGGCTTCTTCCCGGCAGCTTGCTTGCCGGGCGCGGCAACCTCCTTGCCGTCCTTCTTGAAGTTCTTTTTACCCTTGCCTTTCTTGAACTTAGTGGTTTTATTGACCATCAACACTTGATGTTCCTTTCTGACTTCTACCTCTGCTGATTTCAGCATAGCAAATACTTCAGGAATGGTCTTTTCCATCCCCTGCATATTGAAGTTCATCACAAAGCTCTTGTAGCTTGGTGGAAGCGATTGGAGGATTCTGTCAATGACCGCATCATCCGGGAGATTAACTCCCAGCCGAGTCAAGCGGTTATGCAACCCAGACATAGTGAGTATGTGCTCACTGACAGAACTATTTTCCTCCATCTTACAGCTGAAGAATTTGTCGGAGACTTCATATCTCTCGACCCGGGCATGAGCTTGGAAAACCATTTTCAGCTCTTCGAACATCTCATATGCTCCATGTCTCTCAAAACGCTTTTGGAGCCCCGGCTCTAGGCTGTAAAGCATGCCGCACTGAACGAGGGAGTAGTCATCGAAACGTGCCTGCCAAGCGTTCATAACATCTTGTTCTGCAGGGAGAACGGGTGCGTCACCAAGCGGTGCTTGTAGGACATAATCTTTCTTGGCAGCTATGAGGATGATCCTCAGGTTCCGGACCCAGTCCGTATAGTTGCTGCCATCGTCTTTCAGCTTGGTTTTCTCTAGGAACGCGTTGAAGTTGAGGACTACGTTGGCCATTTAATCTACAAGACATATTGTAAAATATTTAGACTAAGTTCATGATAATTAAGTTCAACTAATTAAATTATTAATGAACTCCCACTTAGATTAGACATCCCTCTAGTCATCTAAGTATTACATGATCCGAGTTAAACTAGATCGTGTCCGATCATCACGTGAGACGGACTAGTCAACATCAGTGAACATCTTCATGTTGATCGTATCTTCTATACGACTCATGCTCGACCTTTCGGTCTTCCGTATTCCGAGGCCATGTCTGTACATGCTAGGCTCGTCAAGTCAACCTAAGTGTTTGCATGTGTAAATCTGTCTTACACCCGTTGTATGTGAACGTCTGAATAAAACACCCGATCATCACGTGGTGTTTTGAAACAGCAAACTGTCGCAACGGTGCACAGTTAGGGGGAACACTTCTTGAAATTAGTATGAGGGATCACCTTATTTACTACCGTCGTTCTAAGTAAACAAGATGCAAAACATGATAAACATCACATGCAATCAAATAATAAACGTGACATGATATGGCCAATATCACATAGCTCCTTTGATCTCCATCTTGGGGCTCCATGATCATCTTGTCACCGGCTTGACACCATGATCTCCATCATCATCATCGTGTCTCCATGAAGTTGCTCGCCAACTATTACTTCTACTACTATGGCTAACGCGTTTAGCAATAAAGTAAAGTAATTTACATGGCGTTTCTCGATGACACGCAGGTCATATAAAAGAATAAAGACAACTCCTATGGCTCCTGCCGGTTGTCATACTCATCGACATGCAAGTCATGAATCCTATTACAATAGCATGAACATCTCATACATCACATATAGATCATTCATCATTCATCACAACTTTGGCCATATCATATCACAAACCACTTGCTGCAAAAACAAGTTAGACGTCCTCTAATTGTTGTTGCAAGTTTTACGTGGCTGAATTAGGGTTCTAGCAAGAACGTTTTCTTACCTACGTTAAAGCCACAACGTGATTTGTCAACTTCTATTTACCCTTCATAAGGACCCTGTTCATCGATTCCGCTCCAACTAAAGTAGGAGAGACAGACACCCGCCAGCCACCTTATGCAACTAGTGCATGTTAGTCGGTGGAACCGGTCTCACGTAAGTGTACGTGTAAGGTTGGTCCGGGCCGCTTCATCCCACAATACCGCTGAAGCAAGAAAGGACTAGTAACGGCAAGAAAGTTGACAAATCTACGCCCACAACAAATTGTGTTCTACTCGCGCAAGAAGAACTACGCATAGACCTAGCTCATGATGCCACTGTTGGGGAACGTTGCAGAAAACAAAAAATTTCCTACTCGTTTCACCAAGATCATCTAGGAGTTCATCTAGCAACGAGTGATTAGATGCATCTACATACCTTTGTAGATCGCGCACGGAAGCGTTCAAAAGAACGGTGATGATGTAGTCGTACTCGACGTGATCCAAATCACCGATGACCAGCGCCGAACGGACGACACCTCCGCGTTCAACACACGTACGGGACGGGAGACGTCTCCTCCTTCTTGATCCAGCAAGGGGGAAGGAGAGGTTGATGAAGATCCAGCAGCACGACGGCGTGGTGGTGGATGCAGGGCGTCACAGCAGCAGGGCTTCGCCGAGACTACGAGGGAGAGACGTAACGGGGGGAGGTGGAGGCGCCAGGGGCTGGTGTAAAATCCCTCCTCTCCCCCCCACTATATATAGGGGTGCCAGGGGAGCGCCGGCCCTAGTAGATGGCATCTACTAGGGGGGGCGGCGGCCAAGGGGAGGTTTCCCTCCCCCCCAAGGCACCTAGGGGTGCCTTCCACCACATGGACTCTTCCATGGTGGAAACCCTAGGCGCATGGGCCTATAGGGGCTGGTGCTCTTGGCCCATCTAGGCCAAGGCGCACCCCCTACAGCCCATGTGGCCCCCCGGGACAGGTGGCCCCACCCGGTGGACCACCGGGACCCTTCCGGTGGTCCCGGTACAATACCGATAACCCCGAAACTTGTCCCGATGCCCGAAATAGCACTTCCTATATATAATTCTTTACCTCCGGACCATTCCGGAACTCCTCGTGACGTCCGGGATCTCATCCGGGACTCCGAACAACATTCGGGTTTCTGCATATACATATCTTCATAACCCTAGCGTCACCGAACCTTAAGTGTGTAAAACCCTACGGGTTCGGGAGACAAGCAGACATGACCGAGACGACTCTCCGGTCAATAACCAACAGCGGGATCTGGATACCCATGTTGGCTCCCACATGCTCCACGATGATCTCATCGGATGAACCACGATGTTGAGGATTTAATCATCCCGTACGCTATTCCCTTTGTCTATCGATATGTTACTTGCCCGAGATTCGATCGTCGGTATCCCAATACCTCGTTCAATCTCGTTACCGCAAGTCACTTTACTCGTACCATAATGCATGATCCCGTGATCAGACACTTGGTCACTCTGAGCTCATTATGATGATGCATTACCGAGTGGGGCCCAGTGATACCTCTCCGTCATACGGAGTGACAAATCCCAGTCTTGATCCATGTCACCCAACAGACACTTTCGGAGATACCCGTAGTCTACCTTTATAGTCACCCAGTTACGTTGTGACGTTTGGCATACCCAAAGCACTCCTACGGTATCTGGGAGTTACACGATCTCATGGTCTAAGGAAAAGATACTTGACATTGGAAAACTCTAGCAAACGAACTATACGATCTTGTGCTATGTTTATGATTGGGTCTTGTCCATCACATCATTCTCCCAATGATGTGATCTCGTTATCAATGACATCCAGTGTCCATAGTCAGGAAACCATGACTATCTGTTGATCAACGAGCTAGTCAACTAGAGGCTCACTAGGGACATGTCGGGTGTCTGTTATTCACACATGTATTACGATTTCCGGATAACACAATTATAGCATGAATAAAGACAATTATCATGAACAAGGAAATATAATAATAATGCTTTTATTATTGCCTCTAGGGCATATTTCCAACATGCACAACACGATGATGTTCCGTGTCAGATGGGCTAAGAATGTCGAAAGAGAAAACCGGATTTTCACTACCATGACTATACCCGACGCCAAGAGCGCTACCGTGAACGCTATCACAAAAAACGAGCCATGGGTACACGCTAAGCACGTGACACAATGCTTCTTCATAACCGACCCATGCAATCCCAGTCGTGTTGTCATGAGGAGAGGCAAAAGGAACATCATTGGAATGGATGGAGTCGCCAACGAGGAAGACTATGATCAGTACGGCAACCCAATGAGGGAAGATGACGATGATGATGAAGTATATGTCAAAAGAAGAATCAATACTACATTACCTAAGAAAAATCGTACTCCATGGAAAAGGCAAAGTCACAATGAGGGGCTCAATTATTCTTCGACGAACAAGAAGGGAAAGAAGCTGACTCAAAAATGAAAACGTCAGCGCTGAGGAATCGGTCAAATGATGTAATACATATATATATGTTCCTATTTTGTATACACATTTAGCCATTATTATGCATGGGTCCAATGATCTAATATATATGTTCCTATTTTGCATACATATTTAACCGTCAAATGATGCAATATATATCGCCTTCCCTTCGTTCACTGCTCTCGGAAAAAAAAGTGAGAAAAATAAAGGAAAAGAAAAAGGGAAACTGGTTATAGCAGTAGCGCTTTACTGAAAAAGAGCTACAGCTAGTCAAGGTAGCAGTAGCGGTTTCTGTATAATACCGCTATAGATGCCTTTAATAGTAGTAGTGCATTTTGTCTAAACGCGCTACTGCTATGTCCACTTAACCCAAAATTATCACTCTCCCTGCTTCATCCCGCCTCTTTTCCCCCAAATCCCCACTCTCTTCCCCCGTCGCACCGCCGCGCCCGACCCGGCCCCGACGCCGGCGCTTGCCCCCGACCCAGGCGCTCGCCCCCGGCGCCGGCACTCGCCCCCGACCACGGCGCGCTCGCCCCCGACCCCGGCACGCTCACCCACGACCCATCGGCCCTCGCCTCCCTGCTCTGCTTCCTCCCCTCCCAACCTCGGCCGTCGTCGGGCCTGCCTCCTCGCCCCTGCACCCTCTGTAAACCACCCCCCCTCTCTCTGCTAGCTAGGGTTCTTCGGTTAATTTACTTAGGTTTTAGTTATGTTAATTAGGTTATCTATTTAGTTATGAATTTAGATAGGTTTCAAAATTAGCTGAATTTATATGCAAATTTGAACTGGACATGTGATATGTGGATATGTCATGTTTTGGACATGTCATGTTTTGGTAAATGATCCAAGTGGCCTATGTTACGCCGGAATGTTGATTCATTTCTATTCCGGTGAATTTCAGGCGCTCGATATGTCCATTTTTTAGCAAAGGTCATGCCGAAATTTCCCGTGAATAAAGGCATGATTTGTGCTACATAGTTGGCATATCGAGTGCTGGCACATAGATTTCTTTTTTATGTCATTTCTCATTTATTCATACTTTTAGAAATAAATGAGGACACTTAATCATAGGAAACATGTTGAACAACGAAGAAACTAGGCCTTCATAGTCAATGCAGCTGTAACTGCCTGCAGAAATGATTTCGCTACTAACTTGGTTCCAGTTATCATCAACTGGACGAAGGAAAATCCAGACAAGACGGCACATGATTTCCCGTTGCCAAGTTTCGTCGGGAGCAACTCCATGAACAACAACACCATCGCACCATCACTTGCCCATGCAACCGGGCCTCCTCCCGCAGCCGCTCCCACTCATAGCAGCCCGTCCTCAGTCTCTGGCACACTTGGTGGGCCTTCGTCTTTGGCTGAGCTCGATGCCATCACGGTAATTACATGTCGCACCAACATATATATATATATAATATTCCATTTTTGTTGCCTTTCGGATGTTTTACACCACAAACATATGTGTTTGCAGGCGAAAGAAACCCCGTGCACCATACTCTACTTGATCAAAGGCCAGAAGGTGGACGTGGGAAAGGGGATGATAATGGACCCCTTGCAACCCACGTTCCACAACCAGCCGATCCCCGCTGGGCACTTCAGGGTTAGCTTGTCCAATGTGAAACCAGGGCACGAGGATTTGCCTCCCCCAGTATATCATGTGGGAGCGGACGACGAGACCCCGCCGCGGATTGGAAGCTGCAAGGGTTGGGTGCTGCTATGGCCGAAGAATCTTATTCGTCTGGAGCCGGCCGAGAGCACACCAATAACCACACATCAACAAGCATGTGCGGAGACCACCACCACGCCTACGCAATTACCAGCTCCTGTAGTGCCGGGTGAGAGCGGCGGACAACATGATGAAGGGGGTGCAATAGTACTGGCTGATGTAATTTTTCCTGTAGAACAGAGAATGGATGATGAGAAGGAGGTCGACCCTATGGATTTCCTCAATACAAACGCGTATGACTGTGACATAGAATTGATGAATCAACCATATGACGATTCAGGCTATCAGCTTGCTAATGAGGATATGGATGATATGCCCGGGCAGGAAGGTCATAGCAGGGATTGCAAAAAGTCTCTCTTCATGAAATCCTCATAGGACATGCCTGAAGATGCCGCCTCAACACATGCTCATCTAGCTGGGCGCGAGGGTCGTACAGTACATAGCCCGGGAACACTGGGGCAGGGGTTAAGGAAGGGTCTAGAAGGTGTGCCCAAGAAAAAGGAGAGAAAGAGATCGGGGAAGATAGCTGCCTCCAAACAAGCAAGAGCACATAGCAGCCAGACGATGCATTCTGAAGAGTGTGTACCCGTGAAAGGTGCGGCCATGTTCCATCTCACGGGCGAGCCGATGCTACCGCCGAAACCGCTGGAGGCACTATCAGGGGATCTCAGGAGACTGCACGACCATGTGCTGTCGACTGAGAAAAGCCTACTAGCCTCAAAGGATCCAGGATATCCAACATACGCGGCTCATGTGCCTGAGGGGAAGTGCTACGTCGAGACACGACCCGCCAAGGTGTTCTTCCTACGGTTTGACCATATCTTTGAGATGTTTCTGACAAGGCGGCTCGATTTTACAATCGTCCGCCTTTTTGCGCTACATATGAGCTCCATCATGAAGAGTGAAGAAGTCTCGCAAATCTCTGTGGCGGATCCGTACTACATGCACGAGTCTTTCTTGAGTCTCGGCGACTTTGAGCGTGAAACTGCTAGGGAGTACCTCCAAAACTTCATGGTACAGAATAAGGACCGGGAAATTGTCCTCGTGCCTTATCATCCAAAGTAAGTCAGTTCCGGACAACCCTTTCATACATTTCAATCATTCCTTCTCTCTCACATGGGGAAAATTTGAGGTGTCTTTTCCCCGAAGCAACGGGCGCGCCGTCCTTATCGTTCTTTACCCGCAAGTCTCCCACGCCGTGTATTTTGACCCTTCCAGAGACTACGAGAAAAAAGACTACACCCACATAATGAATATTCTAGATGATGCTCTCCAAGGCTTTAGCATTAGAGGTGGCCACATGCAGATTAGGAAACAAAGGAACAAGAAGATGGGTTTCGCGCATAAAACTAACTTCTCCTGCATCCATGTCCCAAAACCAAGCAAGAAGGATGGATTCTACATCGTCCATCTCATGATTCAGTTCAACACGGATCACCAAAAGCTTCGCATGAAAAGCAGAAATGATGATCATATCCACAAGTGGCTAGAATCTCATGGAGAAGAGGATTATAAACTTAGAGATGACTTCTTTCGCATCCAAAGCGACATTGCGACGATCATCATGAAAGAAGTCATCGATGAGAAGGGGATGTTCCACCACGGCCCTATATCACGAGCTGACGTCCGAACTTGCATAGGCATGCAACGTCTAGACCTCACGTCTTTCAAGAAGCTAGGGTCCATCCTCGATGATATGGAAGGATGGAACTTCTAGTGATTGATGATGCCGATGATGATGATATGTGTCGGTTGAACTTGTATACTTTTTGTAGCGATGAAACTTTGTGATGTCCACGGTCCCTGTCGAACTTGCATAATGCTATTTTGTTAGTTTGCATACGATGACCTACGTACCTCTAGTTAATTAATTTGCGTACTGTATGTTTCATCTAGTTGCTAACCCTTTCTTTTTCGGTGTTGCTCTAGTACATTTTGTTGCATATATATGATTGTACATCCTCTTCATGAACATGCATCTCTAACAGGTACCTAGTTTCTTGATGGTGAGATGGAAGTGCTATATCGTGTACAAAGGGAAGGTTCCGGGGGTGTACAACGAGTGGCATGAGTGTTAGGCGCAAGTGAATGGGTTCTCGGGCGCCAGCCATAAAGGCTTCAAAAGCAGACAAGAAGGAGAAGCTAGTTACTTGAGGTTCACACTAGCGCCAGAGAGGACTCGTAACCGCCACCTCATGTAGTGCATAGTTCCGCTCTCACTCATAGTGATAGCTCTTCTCGCGTATACCTTCGTTTAGATGGATGACGTTGTAGTTGCAAGTATTCGAGACTTGCATGTATTGCTATTTTCGAGATGATGACAAGATACCACTTTGTGTTGGATGATGATTATGATGAGACTATTTGTATGTATATGCTATGATTACATTTGTGGTCTCGCAGGCATTTGTATGTGTATCATGATGACATTTTTATGTGCTAAAGATTCTTCTATAAAGCCTGTTCAAATACAAAACAAATATGCCCAAAAAAATAAAAAAACTACTAAAATTAGAAGTAGCGAGTGGAGAAAAGTTAGCAGCAGCGCGGTAGTAGCAGTAGCGCGCACAGGAGAAGCACACTATAGCTATTAGCAGTAGCGAGCTTCCATTAAGCGCGCTGCTGCTACACTTGTATAGCAGTAGCGCTGGTGAGCACGCGCTACTGCTACGTGTTAGCTGTAGCGCCTTATTAGTAGCGTCGGTTCCTGCGCTACTGATACACCTAAAAACCGTGCTGCTGCTAGCCTTTTCCCTAGTAGTGGAAGGTCGTCGGGATGTGGATAGGTGGGCGGCGGGAGGCCGAATCCGCCCATAGGAAACGACGAAGGGATCGGAGGACCTCCCGCGTCGGTGCTCGGCTAGAGATAACGGTGCGGCCGGCAGTGGGTCTCCTCCCTCGCTGTCGACGACGGCCTAAACGCTGCCCCTCCTCCCCTTCACCGGCGGAGGGGGATACGTCCGGATCTGTAACCAGCGGTGAGGATAGAAAGCCAGTGTTTTTTGAAGGGAGAAAGACAGTGTTACTACCCCTATCTTGTTTAAATCTGGAGAGGATGAGAGTGTGTGAATAGAGCAACCCTAGCAAGCAAGCGCGGAGGCTCCGGCCTATATATACGTGGTGAGCAACCCTAGAAAGCAAGCAACCCCTATCTTTGTCAACTCGTACAAGACCGAGAAATTTGATTACTACAACGCCCTCTCCCTCGCGGACTGAGCTCCGGTGCCTTAACTACACCTGCCTTTGGCAGCATGACAGGAGGGCTAACCACTTGTTAGGCCCACCTGTAATAGACGCAAAGGCAGGAGTAGTAAGTTGAAGCTTCTGCTATCCCTCCCGCATGAGGTGGACAGACATGCAGCAGTGGATTCGATACTGTAGAAGTAGGAGTAACATCATTATTGTTCGTCTTCTCCAAGAGGCGAAGAGCCAAGCGCAACCCAAACGTGGCCGTTGAGAATGCTCGCGTGGTGCAGTTCCTTGGAGTACTAGCCAGGCTCGTGCATGAGACAAAATTGCTATCGTTTAACAATTAAACTCCATTATCCATTGGTTAATACTCATTCTGCATAGGTCCACGTGCTTAGCACCGTTTCCTCCTGGGGTCACCAATGTTTATTTGCTAATTAATAGCATTGCATGCAATGAACTAGCCATTGCAAGTCATTAAAAGCATGCACACCTCTCATCTCTTATTGGTTGATATGTCAAGAAACAAGAAACAAGGTAGAAGTTAATGCACCGCGCCTAAGTGTTTTGGGACTATTTGGTTTTCGTAAGATGACTTCCACACCTAGACGGAGGGCGTAGTATAGCCCTGTAAACCGGAAAGGAGTATTTGCCTTTCTAGAGATTTTGAACAAGTGACTAGACTACACCGTGTGCTGTACTCCCTCCCTTCCGGTTTATAGGGCTCAAATCTCAAATCTCATGAACCAAGGCATTTTGCGATTGGAGGAATGTATCTCGTACTTTACAAAACTACCCTAATTAAACTCATGCATTAATTACGTAGTTCTCTCATTTTCCTCTCCGCCTTGGTCGCGGTGCACGATATTGAGCACTCCTATATGACTAGCTGCTCTATCTACATGCGGGACATTTCAAAGCATCCGGGCCTGCGTGCCATCCACCAAATCACAGCGAGGTGCTACAATCGAGACTCACCTGTAACCCCGGTGTGGCCGTCATGACCCGTCATATCACAAAACCCACACCTTTACCAGTAGTGGTAAGGTGGCCTCCAAGTTGGACTGGACGAAGCAACCATCATTTCACTGGAACGCTCGTTCAAGCCCTTTCTTCCCTTTCTTGAAGAAAACCTCACTCCAGGCTACTCACTTCTGCCATTTTTCTTCTGTACCGACGAAGGAAAGGTGGGCGAATCAGTTATGCTGCTATATTTTCATTCCAAGAATCTTCTTTTTGTGAAGCACCGACCGATTCTCACATCCTATTCTTTTCTCGTTTTCATTGCGATTGTGGTTTCCTTTCGATTGCTTTTTGTTTGTCAGTTCATTGATGGATCCTGGAGCACTAGGAAAAGAGTTGCCGGCGGACAACCCACTGGAGACAGCGATCTCCAAGAAGCGAGCACCGACCAATGGGTTGACCATGTTGGCGGGCCAACCCATGAAGACGAAGAACTCCAAGAAACAAGCATTGGCCAAAGAGTTGAGGACGTTTGTGGACGAACTCCTCAAAGGAAGTTGGAAGAACAGCAAGGGCCCCACTGTGCCTACCCCAGGAACTCTAATTGCCACCAATGTGAGGCTCAAGACCAAGTTTGAGGAGATAGTCGCCATTGAGAAGCAGTATTCCCCTGGCAAGGTGATGGCCCCCATCGAGGACGAGGAGATGGCCCTCGGAGGGTTGAGATCCCTCGGTGAGTTGCACAAGGTAAAAAATAATGGCTTATTACCATAGTTGTGGTTTTTGATTATTTGCAATGTGCTTGCTAATATGTTAGGGTTGTGCAGGTGCCGGTGGACGTCCTTGATGATTCCGATGTCGTGGTCCGTCCTGTTGGCATCGCCCCGGACATCGATTCCGATGCCGCTGTCCATCCTGTGGACATCGCCCCAGAGATCGATTCCGATGTCGTGGTCAGTCCTGCGGACATTGCCCCAGAAATCAATTCCCATGCCGCTGTCCATGCTGTGGTCATTGCCCGAGAGATCGATGACAAGAAATAGTTGGTCGCGCTAATCCTTCAGGGTAGTTTGCATTGCCCTGTGTTTAATTACCAGAACAATGCGTGTTATCAAACCATCTTAGGGCTAGTGCATTGTCTTGTGTGGGCGGATCTTGCTACTTTTGTTTGATAGTGAATCATGCGAACCATCTCCGAGTTATGGAAACAGATGTATCCTCACCAGCTTTTGATGTAATATATGGCATGATTAGATGTAAGTTTGAACTGTTTATCATATCGGCAGGGCTTGTTTGATGATTCTTGGTGTTAGTAGGCTAGCTACTGTGCGAGCTATAGTACTTGCAAAACACTCACCGAAGAGAAACGTTGGGGCTGATGAGCTCGTGGTACGCTTATACTTATCCCTCGTCGATCGACCAATAGCCCTAGCTTCTAAAATTGTAGGCTTAGCGATCGATGACCTAGGCGGGCTAGTTTGGCCTAGTGGGTTTCAGTGATATGACATGCAACACAAAATCATAGCAGTGTAGAGACGTACTCCCTCCGTTCCAAAATAGATGACCTAGGCGGGCTAGTTTGGCCTAGTGAGTTTCAGTGAAATGACGTGGTACAGTGCCGTCCAGTCTTCGCGTGTGGTAGTAGTTGCGGGTACAGTAAGTTTTCTTGAAGAAGCGGAATTCAATGAAGTCATGATGGTTCCTTCGTCCGAACAACTTACAGTGGGAAAGGTTGGGCGTGCGATACGACCGGGGTAGACCAGGATAATTTTGTGCATGGCAGGTGGACCAGGATGGTCGACATCCCACATGTCGGCGAATGAAAGTATTCTATCCGATATAGAGGATGAGCAACGAGTATTCATTGTTTATGTTTGATGAAAGCTATTGTCTCCACTGTTACGACGGAGGAGTGTGAAACACGGCAGCCCAGTGAACTTGGCATGTGCACCACTCCCTCCTTCCTCATGTAATGCCCAGGTTACAGCTTTTTCTCACTTTCTATCTATCTATTTCCTCTCAAATGTTTTTTACCTTTCTTTTTTAAGACACAATTGTTTTTATGTCTTTTTTAGAAAAAAAAATTATACCTAGGAGCACGTGTAGAGACGGGCTCTTGCAAAGCCCACTCCTTGACTTTGTCAATGCCTCTCTCTCCTCCACATCAGGAGTACTACTTGCTATGCATGCATGCAGCGGGCAGCTGGCGTCTTGAGGGGCCATGGTGGTGAGAGCGGGCTCCGGAAGCGGTCCGGACTGTAGCATAATTTTGGTTTTTACAGTATTTCTTTCTCCATTGACAGGTAGGCCCGCGTAGATAGATAAAGAACACGAGCTGATGAGGCGCATGCGGACTGTTTGACAGGTCAACCAGACAAGTATGGAGCTGTACACTGAGCCAGTGACCGTATAATCACCATATCTCGTATACAATGATCAAAGTGAGCTATCAAGACAAGTTCGATGACCGCCAATGCATTTTACTCGGTAATAAATGACCAGGATTGAAGGGGAATCCAAATTTTCTTCGTCTTCTGTCCTTGAGCTCTTGACAAACCAATGCACTATACGGTTGTCCGGCCACTCCACCCCAGAGCTCTCACGAAGCGTTGTTCATGCCACCGCGCCGCATACTAACCGGTAAGGCCGAGATGGCATCCCGCTGTGTCGAGTTCCTCGCCTCCCACGACCGCACACAAAATGGTAGGGAAGCAATGGCATCCCGCCGTGCCGAGTTCATCGCCGCTCACGACCTCACAACTATGTGGGAGGAATTTGAAGATGCCAAGGCCGAATGGGCGGTAGAGCAAGAGGCGGCCAAAGCCGCATAGAGGGAGCGGAAAAGTCAGAAAGCACTCATGAAAAGAGAGGCCCACCACTGCAAGAAAGAAAAGGACGCACGCACTGCTGCGGAGAGGTCGGCGGAGATCCAAGCACGGTGGGGTGTCGCTGACGAAGCCGGGAAGGAGAACTATGGTGTCTGACCAGCATGTGAGAAGTAGTAGTACTAGTAGTTAGTGTGTGTGTGTGTGTGTGAGTACGAGCATGTACCAGTACAACTAGTTACTACTATAGTTTTTAGAGCAAATTACCAGTACATTAGCCTAGACTAAATGGAAAAATTCCTATCCTAAGCATCAAATGACATCTCTTTCTGTATAGGAATTCAGATGCATGTCATCTCACTTCCTATGATTTTCATATTGCTATCCTATGAACGAAAGGAGGCCTCTGTTGGAGTAACTACTGTAGCTAGCAATACTGCTGGTACAGTAGTTTTCTTCAAGAAGTGGAATTCAACGAAGTCATGATGGTTCCTTCGTCCAAGAAACTTCAAAGTGGGAAGTGGGCCTGTGATTTGACGGCTCATTAGTCATTGTTACTGCGGCGCGACGACCTGGGTGACTCCCTTGGAGTTCTACATGCATGGCAAGTGGGCCAGGATGGTCGACGTCCCACATGTTGGCGAACGGAAGTATTCTTTCCGATATCGAGGAGCAAGGAAACCGTGTGGTATAGTATCACTGCTGATTGGTTCGCAAAAAAATAGTATCACTGCCGATTTATAATAATTTTTTATTTCTGATGAATGCTAGTGTTTCAACTCTTATGGCGAAGGGGGCCAAACACGGCACGTGCTGGATGTCCCACACGTCAGCGAAAGGAGTGGGACATGAATAGCGTGGTAGAGCCCAGCGTAAAAAAACAGCGTGGTAGAGCGTCTCCACTTCTTCCACTTCTGGGTCGGAGACCACACGTAGCAGTACTTAGTGGTATGAACAATACAAAGTGCGACGTGGAGACAAAGACACGTCTAGTTGGAAGGTCTCGGGGCATACACGTAAACAAATATAAAAGTTAATATGTGCCTCCAACTAATATAGTAGTAGTAGAGTACTTAGGCACGTACTCCATAACATCACCGTGCATTGCACGTACAACATTTAGTGGTAGTACATAGTAAGAGACAAATGCCGCCCAAGAGTTCCCTTCACGACCTTCTTTTGGGTGTTTGGTAGAGTGTATGGAGGGTGCATGAGTCCACACTAGTTTAGCACAAATACACTAGAAGCATGCATGAAGAGAGCATGCATGAAGAGGGGTATTGAGTTGAGCATGCATGAAGAGGGAACAACTATGCTGAGATGAGAACGCAACCAAACACACCCTATATGCCACGCATGTTCATACCATTTGTGCCTTTCTACTTCACTTACTGCGCTACATTACTCAGGTTCGTACGTCCACTCCTAGGTACATGTTCGTCTCGTAGTTCCAGTCCCATGTGTTCTTCATATAGATGGAAAGATCCTTCCATAACACATGCACCTTGATGCTAGATGTCTCGTGTGTTGGCAAAAGGATGAACAAAGCTCACGTAAAAAAATAGAGTGGAAGAACATAGATTCCGGACGACCGAGAAGGAGCAAGGAACCTCGTGGTGGAGCGTCTGCACTCATAATATTTAATATTATTCAGCGATATAAAATTAACCAATCATCTCCACAGTGGACTGGAAGAGTACGAAACACGGCAGCCCAGTGTAGTATCATACTAGTGCATGGCTAACCCACGCGATCACCATATTTCTTGGCTTCCGTGCGACACCTATCTCTAGTAATCCAGCAGCCTGTATCGCTTCCCCCTCCTCGTCTCTATCAAAGTGCGGCGGGCTGGCGTTTCTGCCGTCTATTGAGGTCGGTTAACTATCACATGTTAGCGACATGCCAAGAGCATTCTAAAAAAATTCCTTGCACGTTCCATTTTCAAAAAGAAAAAATCCTTTCACGTACGAATTTTCCTGTATGCTTTGAGCAACTTCCATGTCCTATACTGCTCCTGTTTGATACTCTAACTTAGCTAGAGGTTAGACTAACTCATGACTAACCCTGAACTAACTGTAGCCAAAGAGGTGTTTTGGTGACAGGGTTAGATTGACAATAAATGCACTTCTTGGAGAGAGAAAAGTGATATTTCAGTGGTCCCAATGAGAACTATCTCCAGTTAGCACCTCTTGGTAGGATAGTTTTTTTTGGTGGGTTCGGTGCAACTTGCTCCAATTTAAACCCTCATGCTTGGATAGTTTAGGGCTATTTGAGCCCCAACTAGCTCTAGGGCGACGCTGACCGTTTCACGTGGGAAGCGCGCGCTGGCAAGGGAGTATAGGTTTTGAACCGTTTCAGGTGTAGTACTGGTAGTTTGCAAAACTACTCAATTATTGCACTCAGTTTCCTAAGAAATTGTGGTAAAAACGTTACTCCACAGCCCGCTTCCCTTCTCCTTCCTCTTCCACCGCCCACGCACGTCCACGAGAAGCGACCGATCAACCCATATATAGGAGTGCTAGCACAAAAAGATGCATGCATGACCACTAAAATTTCCATATTAAAGTGCCGCTCCGGCAGGAGTATGGCGTATGTTGTTACCTTCGGCCGGCCAATGGCTACCGGGCGACGGCGACCAGAGAAGAGGCAGCGGGAGGGGAATGAATGCAGCTACTGTTTGGGTTCGTCTTCCGGCTTAAATAAATGCGCAGCATCACGTGTACCCGCGGGTGCACAAATTGTAACATACGTGTCTGCTTAAGTGGGCGTCATGTAACTGGTGTGTGTGTGAGAGAGAGAGATTCTGAGAGACAGAGTGCGTATGTGCGACTCTACTCTTCGGACATGTACTCAACCTTTTGCATCGGGATATAAGTATAATGGAATTTACTTTAGCTAGTAATTTACGTGGCCATGTTAACGTGGTTGTGTCAAAAAATGTCACTTCCTGCTCGTGATTTGCATTATATAATTACAAGCAAGATTCTCGTGCATTGCACGGAACATCAATATGCATTTTTTTACAGAACACCTGTGGTGATTGACCCATGCAGGAGTAATCCCATGTGTAAAAGCTAATGATATCTCAAGAATTTTATCGGAAAACTGGTATCTCGAGAATGTCATCGAAAAAATGAAAGATGAGAGATAAGGCGAAGAGGAGTGGAGCGTGGTGGTGACTGGTGGTCGGAATGGGCGGAGGCATGGGGATGGACGGCGCCGGCAGGCGGCAGCGGCCACCATGCATGCTAGATTGTTCCAGAGACTTATTCCTTTTTTAATTGCTGAACAATGAGGTTGCGGGAGATAATTATGTGGAGAGAGGTGCGGGTACCTTTTGTAAAATTATCATAGTTTGCTTTCTATCCTCAGATATAGATCATACGGTCTGAATTACAAGATGGTAGGCACACCATCACCACCAACTTGTTTTTTATAAGGGTATAGATGATAAGTTTGCTGACTACTAAAGTAAAGTGGAATTTGTCCATGTTATGCAAGTAAATGATGGTGATTGTTTATCATACGGGTAAGGTTGGATGAAGGGTGGTAGGAACAAATGCTCCGCCTAGAGCATGTGTGTGTGAGATGGAGTCTTAGTGTGTGTGTGGGGGGGTGTGTGTGTGAAAGAGAGAGAGAGAGAGAGAGAGAGAGGGAGAGAGGAGGGAGAGAGATGGAGTCTTAGTTTGTGTGTGTGAGAGAGAGAGAGGGGGAGATAGATGGAGTCTTAGTGTGTGTGGGGGGCGGGCGGGCATGTGTGCTTGCGTGTGTGTGTGTGTTTGTGTGTGTGTGTGAGAGATAGATGGATTCTTAGTGTGTGTGTGTGTTGGGGGTGCGCGCGCGCGCGCGTGTGTGTGTGTGTGTGTCGCGGGGTCCTCTGTGGCAGATATAATTTAAGTGTGCATGGCTTTCGTCATAGAGAGGTGATGTGTATGGCAGAGGCCACCAATGATGGGGTGCGAGAGAGAAAATGCCCGTAGAGAAGGAAGAGAAGGTGTGTGCGCGTGAGAGGAGTTGACTTCGAGAGAACGTGTTTGTTCGAGAGACACCGAGGAAGACTACTATATATCGATGGTGCATGTAGGCGGGAATTAAACTAAGGGATGGTCTTATTGGTTTCGGGGATATAGGGGAAGAGTGAGAGGCGGGGGGGGGGGGTAGAAGGAGATTGTTAAGTGTGAGTGTGTGTTTTACCCATCCAGGCGGAAGTTATGTGCACAAAATAGGAGAACAATTCAATGTGGCGTGAGGATTGAGGGTAATTAACTACGTATGGAGACATAGAGACCTTGAACGTGCATGTGTGAGAGGTATACATGTATACGTGGGATGTGTGTGTGTGTGCGCGCGCGCATGATCGAGATAAAAGAAAGAAGGCATAAGTCATAAGATCAACGACATGGGAGAGACGGATCGGTATGACAATATGCATGCATGTGAGAATGCATGGAAGAAGTCCCGACAATTGAGCATGTGTTTTTGTCTTTAAGAGATAGTGGCGTGGGCTGGAGCATGCATCTATGGCGAGCAGAGGGAGTGAGGCGCAACGATTGTGCAAAAGAGACCAACCTATAAATGCATATGTATGGAGAGACATATATAGTGTGGGTGATAGGAAGCAAGACTCCGTGCGAGAAAGAAATGTTGACGGAGAAACTATAGATAGATACAGAGATGGAGATGCTAGCTAGAGGGACATCCGCTAGTTTGGGTGTTGGAGATGACCGTCGGGTGGTTCAAAGGGTGAAGTTATATATGTGTGTGAGAGGGCACTTGACTGCATGTAGAGAGAAACATATGCGGTGTGCGTGATAGGAATCAAGAGTGAGGGCGACAAAGAAGGTTGATGGAGAAACAGATAAATAGAAAGATAAAGATGCTAGCTAGTGTGCGTTAGAGATAGGAGTCGAGTGGATCAGAAGGCTGGGTTATGTGTGTGGGTGTGAGAGATATAGAGAGAGGGTGCGTGTGAGTCACATACAAACAGATATCAGAGAGAAATGAGATCCAGAGAGACGGAGTTTTGTGTCTGTGAGAGAGAAAGATATTTCACAACGAGAGTGATAGCTATAGAGACATACGAGGGAACGCAAGATATCTCTAGGGAGAGAGGGTGTGTGTGAGCGACATACAAGAGAACAATGGAGAAATATGAGACCCTGGGAGACAGAGTTTGTGTTTGTGTGTGAGAAAGAGATATTGAAGAGGAAGAGTCGTAGGTTCTCATATCTAAGGAGCGAAAGACATCTCTGTATGAGGGGTGTGCGAGTGGCACACATGGGAATAGTAGAGAGAAATGAGACCCAGGGAGACAAAGTTTTGTGTCTGTGTGAGAGAAAGAGATTCCACATGGAGAATCATTGTTAGAGACACATAGCAGGGAGCGAGATATACTTAGAGAGAGATAGTGATGAAGGTCGAGGGAGAGAGTACCATCAATGTGTTACGAAGATAAAAGATCATTGTCGACATACAGGTAGCACGAGAGATACCTGAGAGACGATGAACGCGTATAGGTCCAGAGAGATAGTCCTATATAAGCATGAGTGATAGCTATATGAGACAAATATCTGGATTAAAGGGGATTCAAATATTTAAACTGGAGATCACGACATCGATAATATCAGAACGCAAATTGGTGTATCAAACATGCATATTCATTTGAATTTGGGCACACGTGTAATGTTATATAGTTTATCAATATTGGTGATCCATAGATTCTTCAATTACAAACAATGCATGGTTTATATGCAATTAATGTCTAAACGGGATTACACTATATGTTGCGTGTGTGAAACACATTATACATGTTTGAGAAGTAAAAAAACCTGCATGAAACACACATTAATTGGAGACAATTAGCAAGGAATGCATACATTGGATTTCAACATAAAGTGGTTTCAAATATTTGAAAATCCAAATTGATGGATACAACCTTATGAATCTGAGATCATGCCATTTGTAAACCATATTTATGTATAAATGGTGTTGTTCTTTTGAAAGTATATATAAAAAATGATGTATATAGAATGTAATTCCAATTGAAAATGGATCCCGCCCGAAAAAAATAGAATACAAACAGGATTCGAATTGAGTTGGCACGGTAAACGTGCACTCTGCAAAATTTGAACGAAGCGGGGAAAGTCGCAGTAACCGCCCGAAACCAAAATCAGCGAGATGGAAATCACTACTGCCTATCCCTGCCACGCAAAGCCTATATGCTGAATTTCTATAGGTTTCGATAGGGGTAGGTTTGTAATTTCACCCAAACATGATGTAACCGCCTCTCACCCGGATTCATATACGGTGGGCGCCAAAACACAGTGTGTCCTCGGTCGAAATCGACTCCCTCCCCGATTCATATTCATACACGGTGGGCACCAAAAACAAACTCTCGTCAGCAAATATTCGGTGTATGCGAGATTACCGTCCTATCCCCAACCGACTAGTGTTGCTGTGATGTAGTAGAAATTTGAAATGTGGGCTAAGTTTGTAAATTTCCTCGCATTTGAGACAAGCGCGCCCTGAATACATGGTTCCCCCTTCCTCTCTACCTCCCTTTTCCCCATTCGTACTCCGTGGGCGCCAAAACACCCTCTCCACCCCACCTTCCTCCGTCCGTCGCTGTCCGCCACCCCATCCACAGCCGTCCTCCTCCACCATGCCGGGGCTGATACCCCGACGCCGCCGTCCATTACAAGAGATCGACCTCTCTCATCCACAGCTTCGGACCGAGATCCTTGAATCCCGTCCTCTCGCTTCATCACCGTCGTCGTCCACCTTGCCGGCGCCGCTCCTACGACTGTCTCGTCCACCGCGCCTCGCCGCCACCGTCTAACCTCCTAGATCTGTTTCCACGCCGCCAACAGCCATCGCTACTACAGCACCGTCAAATTCTCAGCAGATGCATACACAACGCCGCACTAGTGGCGGTACTCTTTCGTATCTACTCAACTTATTTATCGCAGCAAGAAAATAGATCACCACTGCTTTACTCTGAGTTCTTGTCTTGGTTGCGAAGTTGCCTTTGTCTGGTTTGCACCTTCAGATCCGCCATGGCACACTCAACACCATACTCGCAATGCTTATGGTTTTCCCCTTTTATATTCCACACTAGTTAAATCATAGTAGACTAAATTTCAAAATTGGGTCAGTCGATTTTTCAGAGCTCGCCGGAGTTCGCTGGTGCGAACGAAGAGGCTCGGGTGGGGACGGTGGTTGTGGGAGGCGGTGGTGGGGCCTCGTCGAATGAAGAAAACTCGACGCGGTTGGGGCGGGGGTGGGGGTGGCGGAGGAACACAGGCGGTGGGGCCGGTGGTTCGGCCGGCAGCCCGTGCGGTGTTCTGTATGGGAAGCACAGTATGTTCCTTGTCAGGAAGGGGAGTAGGGACATCTGCAGTCAACAGCTGATAGAGCTAGCCTATACGTGATCGATAGGCTTTCAATTACTAGCAGCAATACAACACCATAATTTCCAGCCAGTTCCACTTTCCTGATTTATATATCCTAGTTATGGTGTACCCCTGTTATGTACACTATGATCTGCCTAGTTGTTGTGTGCTCTTGTTATTCATGGTTTGGCAATAAACTCTCTATACAGTATATTATGAACCTATCATCTTCCAGCTATCCTTAATTTTGGAGCCTATGTTTTGTGTACTTGTGCCAGATTATATAAATGCACGCACCATATTACAGCACACATGAGCTCTCTCATCAGAATCCAGTGATAGCACACAAGTGTTAACAGGGGCGCCTGTATATTAGAAAATATCATCTGCATTACAAAGATAATCTCACAACTATTTATGTTTTCATGGTTCTCAGATATTATACGCAATTACAGTGAATATCAGAATCCGTGCATCAGAAGAATATTGTGGAACACTGCAATGACTTACAAAATTGGCAGCAAGGCATTGAGTGCCATTCTGGAAACAATGAAACTCGTATGCTCCCCACCTATTAATTCTTGTTCAGAATATCATCCTAATGACTATTCTAACCTCGAGGAGTCAAAGGCAGATGGTCTGTCCTGTTCACCCATCAAGGTCCCTGTTCTAATTTGGCAAGGTTTTATTGATTGCGCGTATCTTGCAAATGTTGTCTTGCATTTCTTCTACTTTGTTACACCTCCATATGCTTAGTTTACTCATCATATATGTCGAGATGCCATGCCCATCCATCATCAATACATATTCCATCCGTCATCATACCATGTTTTTCCACTCAAATGCTGTTCTTGTGCATCAGACATCAAAAAGGAAGAGGGTGATTGCCGAACCTGAAGGAGCACCAGCAAAGTCCTTGAAAAACGTGGTGGTGGCGGAGAAATCAGACAGCACCCCACTTATATTGGCTATACAACCAGTGACACAAAACATAGGACCGACTCCAGTAGACTGTACCCATACTTCACTAGCCACACCACTAGCCGCACCACACAGGACCTGCACTCCAGTAAAAGGTATACCGACCAGCTGTACCACAGAAAAATCCCACTCCAGCAAAAAGTACAGCAAGTCCACCGGCCGAAGACCTATCCCAACTGCAGACACGGCCAATTCATGTAGATTGGAACCCCATTCCATTTATTCCCAGTTTAAAAGACAATGATTTCAATGTTGTTAGGGACTACGTGCATATATTCCCATCATGGGAAGATTATTGTGAAGACAAACACCATTTTCACATCTTCCTGTCCAACTTACGTGTAAGTGCTATTATTCATGGTTATTATTTTCCTGTTTTCTGTTGATTGAACACATCAATGATTTACATTACATTGTTGGAACTAGGCGAGGGTCAATCTGGATAGTCATGACGAGCAAAGCTTGCTTGTGCTTTTCAAGGAAGCATTGCAGCAGTATCGGTGTTACCTAAGGAAATCACACTTTGATGGCAAGTCTATAAACGAATTTCCGGTGAAGTCTCCTATGCTAAATTTAGAAGACATTGAATGGAAAAACCTTGTTATGCACTGGTCTCGTTTCTAGGATGAGGTACTGTCTCTGAAATCACATGACAATTTGAACTTCTACTTTTCCGCATGTGCCTTATGGATCTTTTTTGCAAGAAATCTGCTTGAAGAAGAATTCCGGTTTGACAAGAACGACAAGATATCGCAAATATGCTGCCCGCTGCTTTGCTCTTGTTAGTACCTGTTGTCCTGTATCACTGTACTTGCATACATACCTGGTTCATTATGTGACAGCAGTATGCATGATAGCTTGCTTATCAATTGTTCGCTCCAAATTATTTGATCTGTATGAATGGTTACATTAGTGTAGAATATATCCAATGCCAATGTTTTTTTAGCTCTACATTGTTCTTGTAAGTACATGCCGTCCTTTATTAGTGTACTTATAATGACAGGTAGTTGTTCATGTACCATCACTCTGCAGCTTATTTTCCTTTGCCCTCCATTTTCTACACATCAGATCTATATTTACTCTTACCATAAGGCTGGTACTGAAGAAGTTTAGCTGTGCATTGCTCTTGGCTGTACCTTTTGCCTGTATCGCTGCACTTACATTTATAGCTACTTGGTTATGTAGCATCACTCTTCATCTTATCTTAAATATTCTCCATTTTTTCGTATATTATCACATCTATATTTACTCTTAACAAAATGTAGAATAAAGGCAAGGCTTTTGAAGATGATTCTGTGGTAAACTTCTTGAATTGCCCCCCCCCCCCATCAGCATGGACAAGGCCTTTATAGAGCCTGTCTTCACCAATAATGTAAGTTTGTCCATCTCAAGCCTTCAAACTTTGTTGTATATATTTGGTTAGGCATGACTGCAACAGCTGTTTATTTTTGGTGTTTGCATCAAATTTCTTGTTTAAAGTTTATTATATGTAGTTCATAAACAAAAGTTTGTCCTTTCTCAATTTAAGTTTTCAGTTGTACAACCAAGTTCCTTCTTCATACCATGTAAATTAAACTATACAGAGCAAGTGATCTTCTTTTGCACTGCATGTGTGCTTCTGTTCTTCATCCGTAATCCAGTGGTGTGGTGAACCTACCCACTACAGCACAATGTCATATTCTACAATGTTTTAACTATGAACAATGTCATATCATTCTACTATTATTTAAACCGTCTCTTTATTTGCCAATCTGAAATGGTATAAATTGACAGCACACTAACCATTGATACTTATGAGTTCTTGATCTATAATCCAGTGGTGTCGTGAAGCTGCAACTCCTTCACAATGTCATTTCCTGCCATGTCTTGACCTGAACAATACCATATTGTGTTAATGCAAATTTAAAGTGTGTCACTTTATTCACCAGTAAGAAATGTGATGAATTGTCAGCACTGATACTTTTATGTGCAAAACCTGTCATCTGTCTGCTTGTTTATCTTTTAGAGTGAGGAAGATATAAGTGTTGAACAAGCGCAGTCGCATCATCTTGCTCAGCTGCTTGCGCTGCAGCTCCCCAGCAGGGCTAACCTTTCTTGAACTCTATTGAAGTGCTGTCGGTTTTGTATATTATATTGTTGGTGTGTTTATTTGCACTGGGGGCGATCTTTGATGCCCAGTGTATGTAATCTACTGTCTGCTTGTGCTTTATTATCATAGTGGCAAACTTTGATGCCAAGTGGATGTAATATGCCGTAATTTCTTTATTGTATAGTCTAGGTTTTTTCTTATTCATGATGCTGCAGTTATTTTACTGTATATATATCCTGTCTTCGCAGTAAACTGGCCAAACCGTAAAATTACGGTACATAATTGGGCCGTCATGCAATCACGATGTAGGTTGGGCCTGAAACGTGCCGAACAGCTCACGGGCCGGCAGCAGCCCGAAATGAACCCCGGCCCATGATTGTGCGAATCAAATCACAGGCTTTTAACTGGCCAAAAAAATGTCTCGGTCCTTGTTTGGCCCAATCAGATATCGGCTGCGAGCAGGCCGGATGCAAACCGGGCCTTAGTTAGGCCCAACTATATGACAGGCTTTTAACAGGCTAAAATTAATATAGGGCCGAAATGTGAAACGGGCCCTTAACAGGGAAAAACTAATATCATGCTGAATTACTAAGTGGGCCTTTAGCAAGTGGGCCCAAAAGCATAGTGTCCAGTTGACGGGCCGAATCTGATATGGGCCATAATTGAGCCCAAAGCCTCTTAAAGGGCCGGACCTGATCTGGGCCGTAATTTGGCCCAGAATGTTGTAGGCCTTTAACGGGCCAGATCTCATATGGGCCACTATTAGGCCTGGAGCGTGGCAGGCCATTAATGGACCGGATCAAATATGGGCCGGCATTTGGCCCAAAACATGGCAGGCAGTTAATGGGCCGGCCTACTAGGGTCTTCAAAATCTTGTGGGCCTACAGCTGGGCCGGCCCATTCATGTCGGCGAAATCTCGTGG
This sequence comes from Triticum aestivum, assembly GCF_018294505.1. Taxonomy (NCBI): domain Eukaryota; kingdom Viridiplantae; phylum Streptophyta; class Magnoliopsida; order Poales; family Poaceae; genus Triticum; species Triticum aestivum. The sequence goes on from NC_057806.1 coordinate 636,721,003, forward strand.
GCCTTTAGTTGGGCCGGCCCATTATGATCTGCAAGAATCTTGTGGGCCTTTACCTGGGCCGACCCATTACGGCACACAAAAATCTTGTGGGCCTTTACTTGGGCCGGCCCATTATGGCCCGGAAAATTTTGTGGGCCTTTAGCTGGGCTAGCCCATTATGGTCCGCAAAATCCCGTGGGCCTTTAGCTAGGCCGGCCCATTATGGTCTGCAAAATCTTGTGGGCCTTGGGCCGGCCCATTTAAACTTGTTGGGCTATGCCACGTGTCGACGTATCATAGGCGCCTTCTGTCCAGTGAGTGGATGACATCTGTCCCGACGATGAGCCGACACGTGTTTCCTCTAGCCAATGATGATTTTACACGTGGAAAATCCCCATTGGTCGGGGCTGTTAACGGGTCATCGGATCCAAAACGCGACCCGATAGCTTAACGGTGTTCCGTTATGGTGGATGCCACATGTCGGTCACCCTTGACGAAAGCACTTCTGTGACGCACGATTTATCGTCATGGAAGTGGACACTTCCGTGACCATAATTTTGGTAATGTCATGGAACACTTCTACGACAGCACATGTATGACTATCTTGATTCTGTCATAAATTTGTCATGGATGTACATGCATGACAAAAAAAGCGACCTACTGTGACAAACACGTATCATCACGAAAGTGTATTTTTTTGTAGTGAAAAGGCATACGTCTATAAGCAAAAGTACCAAAAGGGCATGTAAAAGTAGTCTTTGATTGATCTTTGGCTGACACAGGTATTTGAGTGAAACCAGAATAACTATCTACAAAGCAAAAATCTGTATGTTTGGACAATCTTTCTAGCATTTGATCGATAAAAGGTAAGGGGTAATGATCCTTTTTAGTAGCCTTATTAAATTGCGGAAATCAATTACCATCCTATGACCTGTAATAATTCTTTGAGGAATCAATTCATCTTTATCATTAGGAACAACAGTAATACCTCCCTTCTTAGGGACACAATGGACATGGCTTACCCACTAACTATAATCAACGGGATAAATTATACCTGCCTCAAGGAGCTTTAGTATTTCCTTTCTTACCACTTCTTTCATTTTAGGATTCAGCCGGTGTTGATGATCACGAACTGGTTTAGCATCTTCTTCCAAATTAATTTTATGTTGGCATAGAGTGGGACTAATGCCCTTAAGATCATAAAGAGTATACCCAATAGCAGCATGGTGCTTCTTCAGAGTTTTCAATAATCTCTCTTCCTGATGCTCTGAAAGGTTAGCACTAATAATAACAGGATATATCTTTTTCTCATCAAGATAAGCATATTTAAGAGTATCAGGTAACGGTTTAAGCTCAAACACGGGATCACCCTTGGGTGGAGGAGGATCCCCTAGGATTTCAACAGGTAAATTGTTTTTCAGAATAGGTTCCTATTTAAAGAGTACTTCATCTAATTCCCTTCTTTCATTCATAAACATATCATTATCATGGTCTAGCAAGTATTGTTCTAAAGGATCACTAGGAGGTACGGCAATAGAAGCAAGACCAATAATTTCATCCTTACTAGGTAATTCTTCTTCATGATGTTGTCTACTAAATTTAGAAAAAATAAATTCATGAGTCATATCATCTAAACCGATAATAACAACGTCACTTTTGCCATCTATGGTAGCATTAACAGTGTTCAAGAAGGGTCTACCAAATAGAATGGGACAAAAGCTATCTTGTGGGGAACCAAGAACAAGAAAATGAGCAGGATATTTAGTTTTCCCACACAAGACTTCAACATCTCTAACAATTCCCATCGGTGAAATAGTATCTCTATTGTCAAGTTTAATTGTAACATCAATTTCTTCTAACTCAACATGTGCAATATCATGCATAATTTCTCTATAAAGGCGAATAGGTATTGCACTAGCACTAGCACCCATATCACATAAGCCATGATAACAATGATCTCCTATTTTAACAGAAATAACAGGCATGCCTACCACAGGTCTAGGTTTATCTTTATCACATGGTTTAGCAATTCTAGTAGTTTCATCACAGAAATAAAAAAATGCCCATCTATATTATCAGACTAGAGATCTTTAACAATAGCAATATTAGGTTCAACTTTAACTTGCTCAGGAGGTGTATATGTTTTAATATTGTTTTTACGAACTACAGTTGAAGCTTTAGCATGATCCTTTATCCTAACAGGGAAAGGTGGTTTCTCAACATAAGAAGTAGGAACAATAGGATCATTATAAGTGATAGTATTTTCTTCAACTTTAATAGGTGCAACTACTTTTACTTCTATGGGAGGATGATATTTAAACCACTTCTCCTTGGGGAGATCAACATAAGCAGGAAAAGATTCACAGAAAGAAGCTACTATCTCAGAGTCAAGTCCATATTTAGTGCTAAATTTATGAAAAATATGGGTATCCATAAAAGATTTACCACAATCAAAACTAGGTGTCATACCTGACTCCTTACCATTGTCGAGGTCCCAATCTTCAGAGTTGCGTTTAATTCTTTCCAATAAATCCCATTTGAATTCAATAGTCTTCATCGTAAAAGAGCCAGCACAAGAAGTATCAAGCATGATGCGATTGTTACCAGAAAGCTGAGCATAAATTTTTTGAATAATCATTTCTCTTGAGAGCTCATGATTGGGGCATGAATATAACATTGACTTAAGCCTCCCCCAAGCTTGAGCGATGCTTTCTCCTTCGCGAGGCCAAAAATTATATATATAATTGCGATCACGATGAACAAGATGCATAGGATAAAACTTCTGATGAAATTCCAATTTCAGTCGTTTGTAATTCCAAGACCTCATATCATCACATAGCCTATACCATGTCGATGCATCTCCCCTCAAAGATAAAGGGAAGACCTTCTTCTTAACAACATCTCTGGTACACGTGCAAGCTTAAATAATCCACAAACTTCATCCACATATATCAGATGTTCATTAGGATATTTTGTTCCATCTCCTAAAAAAGGATTAGCTAGCAGTTTTTCTATCATACTCGAAGGAACTTCAAAGCAAGCATTTTCATTTTCAGTAGGTTCAGTAGGTTGAGGAGCAACTCTTTGCTCTACTGGTCGGGGTGAAGATACCCCGAACAAGCCCCTCAGAGGATTACTTTCCATGGTAATAAGTGACAGTAAATTTCAGCACACTATATAAATTTTTCTTTACCAAATTCCACCTACCAAAGGCGCTTCACTCCCCAGTAACGGCGCCAGAAAAGAGTCTTGATGACCCACAAGTATAGGGGATCTATCGTAGTCCTTTCGATAAGTAAGAGTGTCGAACCCAACAAGGAGCAGGAGGAAATGATAAGCGGTTTCCAGCAAGGTATTCTCTGCAAGTACTGAAATAAGTGGTAACAGATAGTTTTGTGATAAGATAATTTGTAATGAGCAACAAGTAACAAAAGTAAATAATGTGCAGCAAGGTGGCCCAATCCTTTTTTTAGCAAAGGACAAGCCTGGACAAACTCTTATAAGATGTGAAGCGCTCCCGAGGACACATGGGAATATCGTCAAGCTAGTTTTCATCACGTTCATATGATTCGCGTTCGGCACTTTGATAATTTGGTATGTGGGTGGACCAGTGCTTGGGTACTTCCATTACTTGGACAAGCATCCCACTTATGATTAACCTCCATTGCAAGCATCCGCAACTACAACGAAAGTATTAAGGTAAACCTAACCATAGCATGAAACATATGGATCCAAATCAGCCCCTTATGAAGCAACGCATAAACTAGGGTTTAAGCTTCTGTCTCTCTAGCAACCCATCATCTACTTATTACTTCCCAATGCCTTCCTCTAGGCCCAAATAATGGTGAAGTGTCATGTAGTCGACGTTCACATAACACCACTAGAGGAGAGACAACATACATCTCATCAAAATATCGAACGAATACCAAATTCACATGACTACTAATAGCAAGACTTCTCCCATGTCCTCAGGAACAAAAGTAACTACTCACAAAGCATAAACATGTTCATAATCAGAGGGGTATTAATATGCATATAGGATCTGAACATATGATCTTCCACCAAATAAACCAACTAGCATCAACTACAAAGAGTAATTAACACTACTAGCAACCTACTAGCACCAATCCCGGACTTGGAGACAAGAATTGGATACAAGATATGAACTAGGGTTTTGAGAGGAGATGGTGTTGATGAAGATGTTGATGGAGATTGCCCTCTCCCGATGAGAGGAGTATTGGTGATGACGATGGCAATGATTTCCCTCTCCGGAGGGATGTTTCCCTGGCAGAACAGCTCTGCCAGAGCCCTAGATTGGTTCCGCCTCGTGGCGGTGGAGTTTCGTCCGAGAAGATGGCTTATGATTTTTCCCATTGAAAGACTCCATATAGGAGAAGATGGCCACCGGAAGGCCACCAGGGGGCCCACGAGGTAGGGGGCGCGCCCAGGGGGGTAGGGTGCGCCCCCATCCTCGTGGGCAGGGTGTGCCCCCCTGGTGAAGTTCTTGCTCTCAGTATTTTTTATATATTTGGAAAACATGTTTCGTGAAGTTTCAGGACTTCTGGAGTTGTGCAGAATAGGTCTCTAATATTTGCTTCTTTTCTAGCCTAGAATCCTAGCTGCCAGCATTCTCCCTCTTTATGTAAACCTTGTAAAATAAGAGAGAATAGGCATAAGTATTGTGACATAATGTGTAATAACAACCCATAATGCAATAAATATCGATATAAAAGCATGAAGCAAAATGGACGTATCAGTCCTTGGATCCGACCTCGTAGGTTCCTTCCCTTAAGCGCTCGACCCCTTAGGTTCAAGCCGGCTTGGTCGCAGTTCGGATCACATACGGACTACATGGCTGGTAGCGGCCTCTAGCAAGGCGTGATGACCACCAAGCTGACGATGAAGCTGGTTAGGCAAACCTGTACATCACACTTCTATTCCTTTTGCCACACGATATATGTTGTCGGGCTCAAGGCGAGTCTGTCATCCTTGTGCTAGCCCAACCTATTTCTCGTTCCAGTGATACCATCCACAAACCATATTATCTCATAATCCTTGTCGCATGGCCATGCTTATCCTGGTCGGATCACACGAGGGGCCTAGAGTATACCTCTCCTTATCGGAGGGGCAAATCCCATCTTGCTCGACCATGCCTCGCAGCATGGGTCTGGACAAGCCCAAAACCTTCCTTTGTAACTACCCAGTCACGGAGTAGCGTTTGGTTGGCCCATAGTAAGTCTGTTACCATCCTGAGTACATGCACCAGCTCAGGTCTTAGGACATAGAACATATGTTGTACTAGAGACTCACAAATGACATATCGCTGCGTCTCATAGTTGGGTCTGTCCGACTTGGACCTTATCTCAACTCGGATCCGACTACGTCGAATCTGACCAGATCCTTCCGAGTCCATATTATCCGGATAGCATGCAATGCCCCATGGCTAGTGAGACCAAGCCATCGACCGTGTCATATGCTAATCTAGTTGGCTGCGCATCCACACGGCCCTTTCGACTAGGGACCTTTTAGGACATTCATCATACAATGCATAGTCCCACAAACAAGTCACGTACTTGCTGATACACATCATTGATAATGTCCAAGGACTATCTTTATTCATAAACACATAGGAAATATAATCATACTTGATTGCCTCTAGGGCATATCTCCAACAGTCTCCCACTTGCACTAGAGTCAATCAAATAGATATCAAATGCCCATAGCTCTAACATGCCCCTCATGCTTGGATTGTGGAAGCGGCTTAGTCAATGGATCTGCAACATTTGCATCTGTGTGAATTTTGCATAACTCAACATCACCATTCTTTACGATCTTTCGTATCAGGTGATATTTCCGATCTATGTGTCTGGTCTTGTGGTGATCCCTCGGCTCCTTGGCTTCTACGATGGCACCAGAATTATTACAATAAAGGTCCAATGGTTTTACCACGACTGGGAAAATACCAAGATCATCCAGAAAGTTTCGGATCCAAACACATTCCTTTGCAGCTTCACAAGCCGCAATGTATCCGACTTCTGTGGTAGAATCGGCCGCCGTATCTTTCTTAGAGCTCATCCAGCTCACTGCTCCTCCGTTCATGACATACACGAATCCGGACTATGATCGACAATCATCTCTGTCGGTTTGGAAACTAGCATCGGCGTAACCCCTTACAACAAACTTTTCCTCACCTCCATAAACTAGGAACATCTCTTTAGTCCTTTTCAGGTACTTAAAATAGTCTTTACCGCTGCCCAATGACTCTCACCTGGGTTGCCCTGGTATCTACTTGTTAGTCTTATTGCAAAAGCAACATCAGGCCATGTACATATCATGGCATACATGATGGATCCAATTGCCAAGGCATACGGAATCCGACTCATCCTGCTTCGCTCATCAGATGTCGATAGACTCTGAGTCTCGCTTAGCCTTATACCATGTGAGACAGGCAAGAACCCTTTCTTGGCCTCACTCATGTTGAACCGCTTCAACACTTTATCTACGTACGTGCTTTGGCTCAAGCTGAGCAGCCTCCTCGGTCTATCTCTATAGATCTTAGTGCCTAAAATATTCACTACCTCACCAAGGTCTTTCATTGAAAACTTGCCATTCAATGATTCCTTGACCGAGTTTAGCATCGAAACATCATTTCCGATCAGTAGTATGCCATCCACATACAAGATCAAAAACACAATCGAGCTCCCACTTAACTGCTTGTATAAACAAGCGTCCTCATCGCTTTTGATGAAGCCGAGACTAGTGACGACCTCATCAAAATGAATGTTCCAACTCTGAGATGCTTGCCTCAAACCATAAATGAATCTCTTGAGCTTGCATACTTTACTAGTGCTAGTCGGATCAACAAAACCCTTCGGCTGTATCATATACACGTCCTCGGTTAAATTTCCGTGAAGGAAAGCCGTTTTGACATCCATCTGCCATATTTCGTAATCGAAATATGCAGCTATAGCTAATACGATCCTTACCGACTTCAGCTTCGCTACCGGCGAGTAAGTCTACTCGTAGTTAATTCCTTGAACTTGTCCATATCCTTTAGCGACAAGTCAAGCTTTGTGGATCTGAACATTTCCATCCACGTCGGTTTTCTTCTTAAAGACCCATTTGCAGCCATTCGCCTTTACACCAGGCGGCGGATCAACCAAGTCCCAGACTTGATTTTCATCCATGGACTTTAACTCGGATCTCATGGCCTCTAACCATGCCTCGGAATTCAGTCTCACCATCGCTTCCGCATACGTGGTCGGCTCGTCACTTTCTAGCAACATTACATCACGCACTCTGCACAATCTTTCCGACCTTCGTGGTTCTGGTGCTGCTTCCACTATGGGTTCCCTCACTAACTCCGGTAAGATCTCATCACCCGCCGAGCCGTCCCCAAGTGGTACTCGAATTTCTTCGAGTCGGATCGTCCTCCTACTGGCCTTCTGACTGAGAAACTCTTTCTCAAGGAAAACCCCGTTCCGAGCAACAAACACGTTGTTCTCCTCCCGGTTGTAGAAGCTATATCCCAAGGTTTCCCTTGGATATCCCATGAATATGCATCTGTCCGACTTGGGTGTAAGCTTTTCTGACATAAGTCGCTTGACAAATGCTTCACAACCCCAAATCTTTAGAAAAGACAAACTGGGAGTCTTCCCGGTCCACATCTCATGCGGTGTCTTATCTACGGATTTTGATGGTACCCTGTTAAGCGTGAAAGCTGTAGTTTCTAGAGCGTATCCCCAGAATGACAAGGGTAAATCTGATTTGCTCATCATAGATCGAACCATGTCCAACAAGGTATGATTCCTCCGTTCCGATACACCATTTCTCTGTGGCGTACCCGGAGGTGTGAGCTGAGGTACTATACCTCTGCTTTTCATATGATCATCAAACTCCTGGCTCATGTACTCACCTCCACGATCAGATCCTAGAAGTTTTATAGTCTTGCCGAGCTAATTCTCAACCTCGTTTTGAAACTCTTTGAACTTTTCAAAAGTTTCTGACTTGTGCCTCATCAAATAGATATATCCATATCTACTCAAGTCATCAGTAAAAGTCAAGAAGTACTGATAGCCACCTCTGGCACTTGTGCTCATTGGACCACACACATCACTATGTATAAGTTCCAACAGCTCGGACGCCCTCTCGCAACTCTTTGCGAAAGAAGACTTAGTCATCTTGCCGAGCAAGCATGATTCGCATGTCTCGAATGACCCAAAGTCGGTCGAAGTTAGGAGTCCGTCATCATGGAGCTTCTTCATGCGTTTCAGACTAATATTTCCAAGCCGACAATGCCAGAAGTATGTTGAATTTATCTCATTAGGCTTATGCCTCTTGACATTCACGTTATAGACCAGTTCCTATTCTAGATTCAATATAAATAGCCCATAAACAATGGGTGCATAGCCGTGGAACATCCCATTCAAATAAATCAAACAACTATTATCCTTTAAATTGAATTCATAACCCTGACTCATCAAGCATGAGGCAGAAATAATGTTCCGACTAAGTGCAGGAATGTAATAACAATTATTCAATTCCAAAATAAATCCAGAAGGAAGCTGGAGCTGCATCGTGCCGACCTCCAGCGCAGCAACTCTTGCTTTGTTGCTGACCCTGATGTCAATCTCCCCTTGTGCCACACGCCTAGTTCTTACCAGCCCCTGCATCGAGTTCCAAATGTGAACAACCGATCCGGTATCAAATACCCAAGAGCTACTAGGTATATCAGCAAGGTAAATGTCTATAACATATGCAACAAGTGTACCTTTTCCCGAAGAAGCATTTCCGGCCTTCTTGCCATGCTCTGCGAGCCACTTGCTACAGTTCGTCTTCCAGTGACCAGTTTCCTTGCAATGATAGCAAATGGTCTTTGAGTCCGGTCCAGACTTCGGCACAGCGGCGGAGGTTACCGTCCTCGTGCCCTTTACCTTAGCCTTTTTCTTGGACCAACTCTTCTTGAACTTAGCTGATTTCTGCACCATCAACACTTGATGTGTGCCTTTCTTAATACCCTGCCATGCCACCTTAAGAATCCCGTGCAATTCAGTGAGCTTCTTATCCATGCCATGCATATGATAGTTCGAGATGAACGTCACATAGCTGGGCAGAAGAGAACCCAGAACTGCATCAGTAGCCAGCTCATCCAAGAGCGAGAAGCCCAACCGATCCAAAGCTTGGACATACCCGATCATCTTGATCACATGCGGGCTTAGTGGATCACCTTCCTTCCGCTTACAATCCATCAAGGATCGCCAGACGTTGAACCTTTCGGTCCTAGCCTGCACCCAAAACATGCTCTTGAGACTCTCGATCATATCAAAAGCCCCAACGTCTTTGAAATGCTGCTGCAAATCGGGCTCCATACAAGCCAGCATGAGGCAGCTGATCTTGTTTGATTCATCACCGAGTTTCTGGTAGGCATTCTTGGTTGTGGTACTAGCATTATCGACAGGTTCCTTTGGAAGCGGATCCTCTAGAACATGTTCCTTTTTTATCATGCTTGAGAACAATTCTCAAATTTCTATACCAGGTAGTAAAGTTTGTTCCATTCAGTTTATCCTTTTCTAGAATTGATTTCAATGCAAAGTTGGGTTGAGCAGGTAGTGCCATTGATCTAAAACAGAAAAATATGCAATCACTAAGCAATGTGTTTATGTAGAGTAATTCTAGCCTTAAACAGAAATACTCCCACTAAATTCAGCATTCTTTCGCAAACTCTCAGTGATTCAGGATCCGACTAGCACATGCGACTAGTGAGCTTTAGCATCACTGCTGGACAACATGCCTATCTGGTAAGCAACTCCTTGCTAATCGTATCTCTATAAGACTCCTGTCGGTCGGGTAGGTATCTCATACCCCGGCTCCCGACCTCTTTTGCCACAAGGCCCAAAACCGTTTTGATAGCCTTGTCAAGTTAACCTAATGCAGTGCATGTCCGTGTCCGACACGAACCCTTCAGTTCAAGGACACCTAGCAGCACCCCAATTTTATGAGCCCACTACTAGACGTACTTGACGTGCGAAGGTGCAACATCGGGAATGGCAATTTACTTGATATTCATATGGATCTTTCTACCATTCTAACATGCAAAAAACAAAGAAGCATAACAATCACAAGTAAAACATATATTGTGAAATAGTATGGCTCCTTCATGGATGTTCTTCCAGGTCAGCTCCAACTCCGATGACCATCTCGGAACTCCATCTTGTTTGTCACACCAGGCCGCCAAGCCGCCAACCTGATATCTATTATCCAACTACTACAACTACTAATGAATTTTACATAGAGTCATAAGTCGACACGTAGGTCGTTATACAATATAATGACAGCACTTTGGCTCCTGCCGGCTGACAAACATGACACGCAGGCAATGTATAATTTACACACATGCATCACATACACATGAGCCATACTATTCACATAAAACCCTGCAAAATAAAGTTATGCATAGAATCGCATTCTACCGTTTGAGTGATTGTGAACTCCGATCACGCCGAATTCTCTGATCTGACTAATCTTATCGATCATCGCGAGCCCGATTCGGATTTACGTTCCACTGTTAACCCCGATGGTGGATACCGACCGGTAGGGGTAGGTTGTGTCACGACCTCATCGACTCCGATCATCAGAAAACATAGCCTCAACGACCCCCATGTGAAGTTGATCGCATCAACCGTGTAGATAGCCGATCTCATCAACGAAAACATATCTCATCTATCGCCTCCACATATCTAATATGCATACGACCTAAATCCAAATCCTATAGCAGAGGCTCTAATACCACTATTGGGTTCTACAGTAGGGTGCGTCGGAGCGGCGCAAGTGCACCACCCCTAACGATATCCACGCGTGCAGGAGGAACGTCATGCGGCGGACTGCTAGGTCCGATCACACAACCGGCGGCGAGTGGAGGTGTCTATTCACAACACATCCAAACCCTAGTGACAGCGCTGAAGCGATCATCCACATGAGTTTGCCGCAGCCCACTTTATATAGGTGTGTGTCGCAGGCTCAATAGTTGGGCCTCGCACGGACCCTAAAGCCCATAAGTCTAATTGTCCACAATCCAAATACAGCTCGGATCACATCCGACCATTGTCCTCGGATCTGACCTCGTAGGTTCCTTCCCTTAAGCGCGCGGACCCTTAGGTTCAAGCCGGCTTGGTCGCAGTTCGGATCACATCCGGACTACATGGCTAGTAGCGGCCTCTAGCAAGGCATGCCGACCACCAAGCTGACGATGAAGCTGGTTAGGCAAACCTGTACATCACACTTCCATTCCTTTTGCCACATGATATTTGTTCTCGGGCTCAAGGCGACTCTGCCATCCTTGTGCTAGCCCGACCTCTTTCTCGTTCCAGTGATGCCGACCACAAACCAGATTATCTCATAATCCTTGTCGCATGGCCATGCTAATCCTGGTCGGATCACACGAGGGGCCAAGAGTATATCTCTCCTTATCGGAGAGGCAAATCCCATCTTGCTCGACCATGTCTCGCAGCATGGATCTGGACAAGCCCGAAACCTACCTTTGTAACTACCTAGTCAAGGAGTAGCGTTTGGTTGGCCCAAAGCAAGTCTGTTACCATCCCGAGTACATGCGCCAGCTCAGGTCTTAGGACATAGAATGTATGTTGTACTAGAGACTCACAGATGACATATCGTTGCGTCTCATAGTTGGGGCTGTCCGACTCGGACCTTATATCAACTCGGATCCGACTACGTCAAATCGGACCAGATCCTTCTGAGTCCATAGTATCAGGTTAGCATCCAATGCCCCATGGCTAGTGAGACCAAGCCATCGACAGTGTCATATGCTAATCTAGTTGGCTGCATGTCAACACAACCCTTTCGACTAGGGACCTTTTAGGACGTTCATCATACAATGCATAGTCGCACAAACAAGTCACGTACTTGCTGATACACATCATTGATAATGTCCAAGGATATTTATTCATAAACACATAGGAAATATCATCATACATGATTGCCTCTAGGGCATATCTCCAACAAGGCCGTCGTCAACAGCGAGGGGGGAGACCCACTGCTGGCCACACCGTTATCTCTGACCAAGCACCGTCGTGGGAGGTCCTCTGATCCCTTCGTCGTAGCCCTAGTGTGGGCGGATCAGGCCTCCCGCCACCCACCTATCCACATCCCGACCACCTTCAGGTATATCTTCCTTCGAAACCACCCTAGCTCTACTTCCCCAGCTTGCTACGTCGCTGCATGTGCATCATTTTCTACCTCTCAGCCCCTCTCGATCGTATGGTCCAACGACACATATTTTTCTTCTTCTATTTTTAGAGGTAAAGCTACTTCATGGAGTCGAATCTTGTACTTGGTTCAAACAAGAAATAAAGTGGGGGTGGGGGAATTTAGTATGTACATCAGACTTGGTACAAACATGAAAGAAAGGGGGTGAAAGTAGTATAGACTGGTCATCCAACTGGTCTCTTGGTCGAAAAGGGAAATATAGGGAAAACGTTGTAGAGAGTGGTATGACCAGGACTAGATTTGGTATGCACACATAGGAGTACGTGGCTAGAGTGAATAAAAATGGGACCAAACCAGATATGTTTCTTGGATGTTTGTTTCTCAGGGCAACAAACTCTAAATCGCCACTTTATGTCGTGGTCTAGGTACATGGTGCTGGACTGCTGGTGCACCCACTGTCCCATGCCCTTATACCAAATATTTAACTATTATTAATCTAATGCCCTTGGTAATATGAAGCCATGCCACTATTATAAGCCATGACAAGTTTAGCCAAATGTTTTTGCATGTAATTGTTTGAGACTCTGAATGTTTCCTCTGTAGCTTTTTGTGCAAACAGGGATATCCATTTCACCTGGTTGCTGTTGTGACCCTTTGGTGCACTGCACAAAACACTTCTTAAAAGAAGTGACATTTTTGCTTTTTACTAGAATGTCAGAATGGAACAGTTGGTTCATTTCGGTGGTACTACACAAAGGGAGATCTGTGTTCCAATCATCATCATCCATATTGGCACCATAACCTTCCTTTAGGTAAGAATGCTATTTAAGGCATGTGTTCATCTCTATTTTGCGACTGCCATGAGAAAATAATGCTATTGTTTACTAGTACACTTTTACTCCCTCACTGACCAAACCAATTCTGAAATAGAAGGCCAATCATGTACTTGGTTTCACCAACTGGTGAGGAGAAAGAGAAACAGAGCATGAAGAGGAAGAAGAAGAAGAAGAAACAGTGCCAAGGTGATCTTGCTGAAGCAGAGGCCTCAGTCGAGGCCATTCAAGGGCTCCGGCAACGTCTACCTTACATGTGAGACGATCCTCCAGGGAGCCCTTCCACTTCTGTGTATTGTCCATCATGAATTTGATGCTACTTTTAGAGTAATATGCTAATGTCTTTCTATCATTTCTCACTAAGCTAATGATGGTTTCGCCTTGTTCCTACTTGTGAAAACAGGGATCATGCTATGCCAATCATACGTTAGAGGAACTACACAAGCCAATACAATGAACTGTATCCCGGACAGTGCTTTAACTCTGCTGGAAGTTCTTAATCTTTCGATATAATCTCAGCACTGGTAAACAAGAGTGATTTCAACCATACATTTGAAGTGCACAAAAATATATACTATTGAGTGATTCCGGTGAGTGCTTAATCATCTCTTCTGGGACTACATGAATAAGCTTTTTTGCTCAGGTTGGTACCGGCCTAAGGCCTTCATCCATATTAGTTTGTTGTCATCTCTATTTTTATCATGCTACTGTCATGAGAAACTCCTTTATCTTTGCACATTAAAGTTTTGCAACCTATGACACATGGCAATGCTTTGAGTGTTGAGCTAATTGGCACAGATTAAATAAACTAATACCTCTCTTTAAGAAAGACTACTATGTTGCCAACTTTACCCATTTAGATAATGAAGGTGCTTCTATTTGTTAGTGTATGTTTCATCAACTAGTCCCACTATTACAGTAATCTCACTATCTCAATATATGTGCCAATAGGGATGCTCGATTTTGGTGCAATTGCACAAACACTTTGGGTGCTTCATTGCCTCGACAGCTTCCTTCCTTTCCTGTCAGTCGCTAATCATGCCTTGCTTCCTTCCTTTGTTGTCAGTCGCTTTGCTTATCTCGGCTTCCAGTCAAAGGAAATAGTAATTGATATGCTACCTCACATAGGTTGGTACTTGTCTTTATCCTGATTATTGTGCTTGTCATATGTATTGGTAATTTGGTATTGTGCTACTATTTGCCGACTTCATAAAGGAGTAACTTGGAGCCTGAACTCGCAGACAAATCATTACATTGGGTGATATCAGTAGAACTGCACAAAAAGATCAGATGGACATACTTATGCTGCTGCTATGTACTCCAAAGTTCACTCAGAAAAGCATCAATGTTGACAAGAAGAAGTGCCTATATTCATTCGAGTATCAACCAGCATCAACCAGTTGTCAAACTCCAAGTATTAGGAGAGTGAACGCCAAAAATATTGCTTAACGCATAGCCCAGAAAAATGTAGTCCAGTCTTTGGTCCCAACTTGTGCCTTTTGGTTATCGGCACATATGGTAGAGAACTGTATGGCATGGAGTCTAAAGATTCCAGAAAAGTTGGTTGATGCGTATATTCATCTTGCACTTAATCAGTCTGCACGCCAGGGATGCTCCATTTCAGTTGAACTGCACAAAAAATTTGGGTGGTTCATTTTCTTAATCGCCTCCTTTCTTGTCTGCAATGTAGATTTTGGCGAGCTATAGGACCAAGATAAGCCAGTAAACTAGTTGGAAGAAAGTAGTGGCCAAGTTGCTCAAACCTCCCTCGGCACGAGGCCACTATTTGAGGATAAACCTACAAGCAAAGTTCAGATTGTCTGTGCTGCCTCTTATGTACTCGAAAGTTTACTCGTACAAGCATTAATTTTAGCAAGAAGTACCTCCGACTGAACACCACCATTTACCAGTCTGTACCCTAGGTAATTAAAGTTCGTCCATGGATGATATTGGATGTGATCTCAATCATTTGGTTGCAATACTGAACATGTGTATATCTAAATCTCTTTGTGAATTATCTATGAATATTGTCGTGTGATCTATCAATCATTAGGATGCATAGACATGCTGAACTTGTGTATATATGAATCTTTTGAGTTGTTGATTGTGAATGTTGGCAATGAATATGAATGTGTCCTGTGAACCCGAGTTTGATATGAATGTTTACCTGTTCTATTGTACTTGTGTGTGAACTTGTTAGTATGTCTACTGTGGGATTTGTGACGTGTGGGCGTCAACGGCACACCTTCTTCCCGAGAAGAATTGCACCTGCTTTGTTAGGGTAGCAACAGCGCATCAGCTCTTTTTAATATTTTTGCTCTGTCTTCCCCCCTCCCCCGCTCAACCCCTGTCGTAATGTTTTCAGCCTCAAAACAAGCATAGTACTGCGTTGTTTTTGGGGCATGATGAAAAATTGAGTGCTAGTTTCTGTAGGTTGGCCCACCTAGGAAATGGGTTGCTGGTCCACCACGGACTGGGAGGCTAAAAATACAAGTTGTATGGTTCAGAGGCAAGTAAAAAAAATGTCATTGAGAGCCATCCACTGAAGAAAAAAAATCATGCCTGATGTGCTTCTTTAGTCGCGCCGCCGGCCCCCTCTTTAATCCAGTTCACTCGGGGATCTAGCTAGTATCATTTTTTTCCATAGGGCGAACAAGTATCAGCTAGGCCTAGGTATGGGTAGCCCACGAAACACAGAGACAGTGGTTTCAACTTATTTTTTTGAGGTCCATACTGGCCTATGGGCCTCCCAGCGTAGGTTTTACTTTTTCTTATATATGGGAAACCCAATGTATTTTTTTAATAAAATGCAAATCTCTGTTCTATTTATCTATATATATAAGAATAATAATGTTGTGTCCAATTTATGTTTTCCCTTCTAACCACATTATATATATATTTATATTATTACTATTATCGTATATTATATAGAGACTTATATATACATTATACAAACATCCCACATGTTATTAACTTATAAAAGTAGTAAATGTTTAACAGAAGTTGGCAAGGAAAATCCTGGTTATTTTTGACTCACAGGTAGGAACCTGGTGATTGCATACAAAAGCTTGCGAAGATTTTAAGGACCAATGTAATTATAACGAGCTCATTTTTATTTTGAGCAATAACTCACTAATTTGTTAATTTTATATTTATAATGTGTCACTCCGGTTTATTTTTTGATATTAATTGCTCCTTCTAACCTAACATTACATATAGAACGAGCCCAGCTAATTCGTGTATTTCAAGAAAGTGCAACTGGGCTGGGATTTCTTAGAAAATATTAAATGGGCCACATTGACGCGAAATTATTTGTTCACCCAGCCCAGCAAATGGACTGTACATTCTACAAAACATAGGTTAAATATATGCCACATTTTTGCAGGCTGACATGTAGGCCAATAGGTCGAAGCCTACGCAGGGCGTTGTCAACATGGTCAACAAATGATTATGACATCCACAGCCATTGGATTTATATCCCACGGCCGACATGCACCTTCAATCTCTCGTCTTCTTCCTCCAGCATCGCCGGGACCGCCTGGTCCGGCCTCCGGCGGCTAGCGACTCTGCTTAGCATGAATCATTGCGAAGTGCTACCCCACCGCTGGCCAGGCTATCCCTCCACCCCTCCACACCTCCTGTTATTCTCCATCGACTGCAGCCTCACGCCACACCAGAACCAGTTATAACCCATGTACTCCTCTCAATTTGCGACTCCACTGCCGCGTCTTCCCATCTCCGGGTCGTTCCCATCCGGGGCCTTGCCGTCGTCCACTGCCTCGCTGCGCTCGGAGCGGCATGGTCAACAAACAAGATTCATCAGAAAAGGACTGTACATGGAGAGCCTGACGGCTGGGACCCACGAGGTCCATGGTCGCACGCAAGGAAAGTTCCTCCTTATTAAGTAGTTTTCTCCTCCTGATAGCTGGGACCCACCGGTTGTATCTTTGCACAGAAGGAAGTGCCTCCTTGTTATGCGAAAAAAAAACCATTCCTCCCGATGATAGCTGGGACCCAGCAGATTTGGTGGCTGACTTGTGGGCCTACTAAGCAGACGTGTACGCAGGGCTTTGTCAACTTAATCAACAAATGATTCTAGAAGCTGGACCGTTGGATGTTAATCCAATAGTCATGCTCCTTCTTCAACCTCTGTTCTTACTCCTGTCTCATGTGGGCGGCAGTGCTGGCGCACACCCGAAGCAGTCAAGTTTCCCACTACTCTCCATCTGCGACTCCACTGCCGCGTCTTCCCCATCTCCGGGTCGTTCTAGTCTGGGGCCTCGCCGTCGTCCACCGGCCTTGGTGTGCTCGGCACGGTGTCGTCAACGTGGTCAACAAACAAGAGTCATCGGAAGATGACTGTACGTGAGAGGATGATAGTGGGGATGCACGACGCCCATGGATGCATGCATGCAACTGCATACTTTTTATCCTGAAAAATAAATGATTCCATGGGCATGAACACAATTCAAGGCTAGCTCCCGCTTCCACGGTGCTCGTCTATCTCATTTTCACTTTTCTTTTTGTGAAGTTTTAAGCCCTCTATATTTTTTTTGTCTTTGTACTATATAAAAGCACTCAACAGAAATAAACGACTCTCTAGAACTTTTGGGTTGTCTCCCTGGCAGCGCTTTCTTTAAAGCCATTAAGCTAGGCATAAAGTGCTCAAATAATGAATCCACCCGGATCCCAAGGTATATCAAAGTCAATCTATTATATATAAAAAGTAAAATACGATGAACCACGAGGCTAGGTAAGTAGTAAAAAAATCCATGTTAATCAGAATATACTGGCACTTGATTTGACGGATCTCTTAAAATTAAGAATTTACAATCGTTCAATCTACGTAACATATGTAACACGGTGGGCCTCAGAAAACTTACGTGACATATGTACATGTACATATGTGGACTCCTCGGTGAGCCAACGTCCAGCCCCCAACGGACAGCCTAGAATTTTCTAAAAAGAACGTACAGCCTAGAAAAAACTTAATTATAAGGTTGGCAAAAAGAAGTTGGACTCTATGAGTAAAAACAAAAATTTAGATGTTCCACCACCCCCCCCCCCCCTCCCTCCCCCTCCAAGTACAGCCTATGCATATTCAGCAATTATGTAAAAGTTGGACTCTACAGTAAAATAATTAATATCCTACCAAAGAAAACAAAGGCTGTCACGTTATTTGGATAGTACATGTACGCACACGGTCCTTCTACAAAAAATAAAAATAAAATGTGTATATGTATGTACTCACGAACTCATACATTATCATGTGTAACAACATTATATATGGTTATAATGAAATGTTTTAGGTAGTTAGGCATATAATAATGAAAAAAAATCGGGTATCTTCACTGGGCTAACTTGGTTTTAGTGGCTGAAGGTTTTAATTGAAATTTTGTTTTTTAAACACAGATTACAACATATTGCAAACATGCACACGCTTGATAAATTCTAGCAACACAAATTTAATTTTTTACTCGTGATTATTCCTGACGATAATATGTCAATAGCTTTTTACAATGGGTAAAATGTCCGGGTCATGTTTTGAGCTCTTGATAAATTCTAGCAACACGAATTTAAATTTTTACTCATGATTATTCCTGACGATAATATGTCAATAGCTTTTTACAATGGATAAAATGTCCGGGTCATGTTCTGAGCTTTACTGCTATGTACTGATAAATATTACGTAGACTATTAAATACCATATGAACTGTTAGCTCAACATCCAAACCTGACTCTTTTTTTTTGCGATGACCAAACTTGACTTCTTTGTCCTAATCTAATATCCAAAAGTAATTATTTTGTCCGAAGACACGACATAAATTATACAGAATAAACAGTGCTACACGTACTAAATACGTACAGTTAGTCATATATAATAATAGAACTTGTTTTGGTATCTTCAAATTACTAACTTGATATTAGTGGCTTGCAGTATAAATTGAAATTTCAAAAATAAATAAATACGAGCACGGATTACGAGATAGTGTGCACATGAACACACTTCATCACTTTTATCGCCTCGAAAATTTAAATTTCTAGTCATGATTATCTTTGACAACAATAATTCAATGGCTTTGTACAAAGGATAAAATGGCTAGGTCACTTTCAGAGCTTTACCTCTACGTATGAATATCATGTAGACAACTAAATGTCTTTTTTTTGCGGGGAAGACAACTAAATGTCACATGAACCAATAACCTGTTGTTGTAGCCTTCACTTGACTTCTTTGTTATGATCTAATATCCAACAAGAATTGACTAAATTCACATGAACAAACCAGTTGTTAGCTCAGCATCCAAATTTGACTTCTTTCTCCTAATCTAATATCCAAAAAACTAATTTGTCCGGGACACCACATATACTATATAGCTTATACACGTACAGGCAGTTAGGCATACATTAATGGAAATTTTTCAGGTATCTTCAAATGACTAACTTTATATTAGTGGCTTAATATTAGTGGCTTGCAGTGTAAATTAAAAAATATATTTTATTTAGGAAGACTGATGACAATATAGTGCGTGCATGCACACACTTCGTCACTTTTAGCGCCACACAAATTTAAATTTCTATTCATGATTATATCTGACAATAATAAGTCAATAACTTTGTACAATGGGTAAAATGTCTAGGACATGTTCTGAGCTTTGCTTCTATGTATTGATAAATATCAAATTCACCAATCAACTGTTACCTTATTATCCAAACTTCACTTCTTGCTACCAATCTAATATCCAAATATAATAGTTTTCTCTGGAGAAATAGCATATACTATATAGGTTATACGGTATAAATTTTGTGACAAATATATGTAAATGTCTATACAAAACTAATTGGAAGACAAAAATACCATCAATTATTGTACAATGAAATCTATAGTATAAATGTTTGAAAAAAAATAGTTTATGAAATTCTCCACCCAAGACTACAAATGTTATATTCTTACGAGGGAAAAGGCCTGAAAAATAAAATATTTTTACAAATGTCATCTATTATATAATAAAAGTACTTAACGGGATAACAAGAAAAAAGATAATTCTTTAAGAAAATCTCAAGGTAATTAGAAACATCTGGCGATTATTTTAAAGCTTTCTAAAATAACAACAATTAGATTCTATAATATCTCTTTCTCATCGAAGTTGGACAAAACCCACCTACGCCATTATAAAAAAACGTTTCGTCTCTTTTAGTTTTCCCCTAAATTTGTACACATAGATGGGCCACCAGCTATAGTTTCGATCTTTCCCTCAAGAAAAACAAAGTTATAGGATCAATCACATATGGAAAAACATAAAGAAACGTGAGAAGAAACCATTCTCAAAACCCTCTCACATCCGTCGTCCAAAAAATAGTCTCACGTCGGCTGCTGCTCTCTGCTCCTGTCCATTGGATGCATCACATCATGGTTTTCTCCCGTGATTCCACACCCCTTGCAGCTCTATCTTTCCTCCTCAATGTTGTCACGACAGCCTGATGACGGAGTAACAAGTATCTTCCTCGATGCCTCCTTCATTTGTACAGATCCCATGTTGGACATCCTCTTCAACAACTCGGTCCCTAGCTTGTGGTGATTTACCTCTTCATCCGGTTCTTCTCTGCCCCAGCCTATGGAGATTATAGGTCTGCTACCAAGCCTACGATGCTTTCATGTTTGTATGGAAATATTATGTCCGCCATCTTAGTCGGTCCATGCGGTGTTATTTCGGGTGTTCTCCATTAGTGCAATAAAACAATATGCAATAGGCTAAACAACGTACAAATTAATTAGACCACTTTTTGTTAAAATTCTTGCGGTTGTAGTAAAAATGTGATGTTAATAAATAGCTTCATTTACCATAACTTCGTTTACAAAAAAACTAAAGTATTGAAACAATATATTATCATTACTCAACCTTATAAAATCCTAGCCCGCGCATCGAGCGGGCCACTTTTCTAGTTTTAATTAACAATGATTTAGCTTTTAATAGTCAGCACAAAGCAACATATATCAAGCAATGACGAAGTCTGACTCTCTTCCTATGCATCGGCATGTCATACAAGAACAATTCATGCACATCAAGTTGTTGGAAATATGCCCTAGAGGCAATAATAAAATGGTTATTATTGTATTTCCTTGTTCATGATAATTGTCTATTGTTCATGCTATAATTGTATTAACCGGAAACCGGAATACATGTGTGAATACATAGACCACAACATGTCCCTAGTAAGCCTCTAGTTGACTAGCTCGTTGATCAATAGATGGTCATGGTTTCCTGACCATGGACATTGGATGTCATTGATAACGGTATCACATCATTAGGAGAATGATGTGATGGACAAGACCCAATCCTAAGCCTAGCACAAGATCGTATAGTTCGTCTGCTAAAGCTTTTCTAATGTTAAGTATCATTTCCTTAGACCATGAGATTGTGCAACTCCCAGATACCGTAGGAATGCTTTGGGTGTACAAAACGTCACAACGTAACTGGGTGGCTATAAAGGTGCACTACGGGTATCTCCAAAAGTGTCTGTTGGGTTGGCACGAATCGAGACTGGGATTTGTCACTCCGTGTAAAATGGAGAGGTATCTCTGGGCCCACTCGGTAGGACATCATCATAATGTGCACAATGTGACCAAGGAGTTGATCACGGGATGATGTGTTACGGAACAAGTAAAGAGACTTGCCGGTAACGAGATTGAACAAGGTATCGGGATACCGACGATCGAATCTCGGGCAAGTACTATACCGGTAGACAAAGGGAATTGTATACGGGATTGATTGAATCCTCGACATCGCGGTTCTCCCGATGAGATCATCGTGGAGCATGTGGGAGCCAACATGGGTATCCAGATCCCGCTGTTGGTTATTGGCCGGAGAGTTGTCTCTGTCATGTCTACGTGTCTCCCGAACCCGTAGGGTCTACACACTTAAGGTTCGGTGATGCTAGAGTTGTAGAGATATTAGTATGCGGTTAACCGAAAGTTGTTCGGAGTCCCGTATCAGATCCCGGACGTCACGAGGAGTATATATATATATATATATATATATATATATATATATATATATATATATATATATATATATATATATATATATATATATATATATATATAGGAAGTCCAGTTTCGGTCACCGGGAGAGATTCGGGATCACCGGTATTGTACCGGGACCACCGGAAGGGTCCCGGGGGTCCACCGGGTGGGGCCACCTGTCCCGGAGGGCCCCATGGGCTGAAGTGATGTGGGAACCAGCCCCTGGTGGGCTGGTGCACCCCACTTGGGCCTCCCTTGCGCCTAGGGTTGGAAACCCTAAAGGGGTGGGGGCGCCTGCACCTGGCTTGGGGGCCAAGCCACCCCCTAGGCCGCCGCCCCTCCCATTAGATGGTATCTCTAGGGGCCGGCGCCCCCCCAGGGCCCCTATATATAGTGGAGGGGAGGGAGGGCAGCAACACCCAAGCCCTGGGCCTCCCTCCCTCCCGTGACACCTCTTCCTTCCCGCTTGCGCTTGGCGAAGCCCTGCCAGGATCCTGCTACTTCCACCACCACGCCGTCGTGCTGCTGGATCTCCATCAACTTCTCCTTCCCCCTTGCTGGATCAAGAAGGAGGAGACGTCTCCGCTCCGTACGTGTGTTGAACGCGGAGGTGCCGTCCGGTTGGCGCTAGGATCATCGGTGATTTGGATCAGGACGATTACGACTCCATCAACCCCGTTCTCTTGGACGCTTCCGCTTAGCGATCTTAAAGGGTATGAAGATGCACTCCCTCTCTCTCGTTGCTAGTATCTCCTAGATTGATCTTGGTGACTCGTAGGAAAATTTTGAATTTCTGCTACAATCCCCAACAGAAGTAAAGGCCAATAAATAGCATAAGCAGTTTCTTGCAATTTTATCGTGTTGGGAACATAGAGAGGTGGAGATATAGTTCCTCTCTCATAATAATTGAAAGTAGGAGCAGCAAGCACATGCATATTATATTCATCAAAATCATCATGTGTAGTGGTAAAAGGAAACCCATCAATGTAATCCTTAATAAGTGCAAACTTCTCCAATATAGTGTAGTTGAGAGAATTCAAAAAGGTAATAGGACTATCATATGTGGGTGCAATAGCAACAATTTCATTCTTAACATAAGGAACAATAGCAAGTTCATCTCCATAAGCATAATTCATATTGGCATCTTGGCCACAAGCATAACAGGCATCAAGTTCATCAAAAAGGGATATTTCAAATGAATCAATGGGATCATGGCAATTATCATGGCATTCATCCTTCAGTAAGAATGAAGGGACATTAAATAATGTATGAGTTGAATAGTTACTCTCATTAGAAGGTGGGCACGGGTAGCTAATCCGATCTTCCTCCTTTTGTTCTTCACTCTCCTCGTCATCTTTTTCATCCAATGAGCTCACAGTTTCATCAATTTCTTTTTCCATAGACTCCCGCAAAATATTAGTCTCTTCTTGGACAGCAGAAACTTTCTCAATAAATTCATCAATATCGGAATTATATTTATAATTATCATAGCAATATTTAAGGATGGCAAAATTTTCAGGTCTATAACATCATCATCAAAAGCTTCATATTTTTCGAACAAAGAATCAATTTCATAAGCACCCTTAAAAGCAACAAATTATTCTATTCGTTCCACATCATAGTAATCATAAATACCTCTAGCATAAGAAGCCAAGGTTTCATTATCAATAAATTCACATGAAAAGGGAAGATGTGGAGCATTCATCCTAGAGCAACAAGTAAAATCATATCTCTGACATAAATCCCAGGCATACCATTGCAACATTTCAATTTGATCCCATAAAAGTTTTCCCTTTTGAATCAACCGATAATCCCTAAAGTATTCGCATTGATCCAACATTACTCCCATTATCAAGTTGAATGGGGTTTTCTCAGGATTATCAAAGTAGTGCATAATATTTTTAACATAACAAGCATCGAGGGTATTAGGAGGTTCCTCTTCTCCATGAGTAGCAAGTACCACTATTTTTTTGGGTGTTTCGTGTTCCATATCCATAACCAGAGATAGAGAACAACTTAGAACAGGAAATGAAAACTACTTAGTGATAAAGAAAACAAGCACACACGAGAATATTCACCCCACGCTATTGCTCCCAGGCAACGGAGCCAGAAAAAGGTCTTGATAACCCAAAATTATAGTGGATCTTTTGTAGCCTTCTTCGATAAATAAGAGTGTCAAACCCAACGAGGATCTAAAGGCAGAACAAATATTCCCTCAAGTTCTATCGACCACTGATACAACTCTACGCACACTTGATGTTTGGTTTACCGGAAACAAGTATGAAACTATTTTGTAGGTGTGGTGCTAGAACTACTTTGCAAGAATAAAACTAGAAGTACTTTGCAAGATAATAAAAGTGGATAGCTTTTGTCAACAAGAAAGTCATTTGTCCCTAGGAAATCGATAACAAGTACAGGTAATCATTCTTGCAAATTTATATGAGGGAGAGGCATGATCTAACATACTTTCTCTACTTGGATCATATGCACTTACATTGGACCCCTAGCAAGCATCCGCAACTAATAAAAATCATTAAGGTCGTGACACCCAACCATAGCATTAAGTATCAAGTCCTCTTTACTCCCATACGTCATACCCCAGTTACTCAGGTTTAAGTTTCTGTCACTCTCGCAACCCACCGTAAGCGAACCATGAACATATTGCAACACCCTACAGCGAGGGCCCCTCGCGTTTGCGCGTGGAGGGCACTGTAGGACAGCACCATAAATAAAATATACAATCATACCAACCAAGATCACGATTAACCCATAGGACAAAACATATCTACTCAAACATCATAGGATAACCATAGATCATTGGAAAATAATATATGGAGTTGAGCACCATGTTTAATTAGAGATTACAACGGGGGGAAGATGTGTTACACCGCTGCATAGAGGGGGAGAGAGTTGGTGTTGAAGGTAGCAAGATTGTTGATGTAGATCCCATCCCGATCGTTGCCCCGGTGGCACTCTGGTGCAACCGAAAGCGAGGGGGAGAGAGCCCCTCCTTATTCTTCTTACTTAGCCTCCCCCCTATGGGAGGAGAGTTCTCCCTCTGGTCCATGGCCTCCATGGCCACAGAGCGGCGGGAGCCCCTCCGAGATTGGATCTCCCTCTCTGTTCTCTTCTGTTTCGCGTTCTCAGATCTGGCCGGAAACTGTTTCTTATATTCCCGGAGATCCGTAACTCCGATTCCGCTGAGATTTTAACACGATTCTTTTCCGGATATAAGCATCCTTGTGCCCGAAGTACAGCTCCAACCGATGTATGAGGTGGGTACAACCCACCACCACGTACTAGGCTCCTGGCCCGTGCGCTGGTGTCTTGTGCCCTGTGTGGGCCTCCGTTTGCGGTGTTCCAACTCCCAAAAATCACATATATTCCAAAATAATTCTCTGTAAAATTTTATTTCATTTGGACTTTGTTTGATATGGATACTCTATGATACAAAAACATGCAAAAACAGAAAGTGGCACTGGGCACTGGATCAATAGGTTAGTCCATCAAATCATATAAAAAGTTGCCAAAAGTATGTGAAAGTGGTATAATATTGGCATGAAACAATAAAAAATTATAGATACGACAGAGACGTATCACATACCTAGTTCAATCTCGTTACCGGCAAGTCTCTTTACTCGTTCTGTAATGCAACATCCCGCAACTAACTCATTAGTCACATTGCTTGCAAGTCTTATTATGATGTGCATTACCGAGAGGGCCCAGAGATACCTCTCCGATACTCGGAGTGACAAATCCTAATCTCGATCTATGCCAACCCAACAAACACCTTCGGAGATACCTGTAGAGAATCTTTATAATCACCCAGTTACATTGTGATGTTTGATAGCACACAAGGTATTCCTCCGGTATTCGGGAGTTGCATAATCTCATAGTCAAAGGAATATGTATATGACATGAAGAAAGCAATAGCAATAAAACTTAACGATCATTATGCTAAGCTAACGGATGGGTCTTGTCCATCACATCATTCTCCTAATGATGTGATCCTGTTTACCAAATGACAACTCATGTCTTTGGTTAGGAAACTTAACCATCTTTGATTAAAGAACTAGTCTAGTAGAAGCTTACTAGCGACACTGTGTTTTGTCTATGTATCCGCGCATGTATCAAGTTTCCAGTTAATACAATTATAGCATGAATAATGAACATTTATCATGATATAAGGAAATATAAATAACAACTTTATTATTGCCTCTAGGGCATATTTCCTTCACAGCGGGCACAGTCCAGGACAGTTTCCTCTTTCGTGCTAAGGAGGCAAGGATGTACGTGGGTTCCCAAGGGAGCCTGCAAAGGTTTCCATTCCCGTGCAACATGACCAATACCATGAGCTCGGCAGGATGGATGTCATCACCGATCCCACCTCTGCATCATGGCCAGAAGCTTTGCAGGAGAAGACCACCTTTCGTCAGGATAAGATGTACTACTATCCGGCTTCAAAATTGGCCGTTGTGGAATCCTTTCCCGCATAAGTTATGAGGGAAGAGGACCAAGGACACTATAATTATAGGCTAGTCTCCACCGTAGAGAGGGATCGAACCCTTCGGCAACTGAGCTTTCTGAGGCAGCTCATCCACTTATACTAGTTCATCCCCATCATCCTCGCGAGGAAATCAACCACAAAGCAGGAGTAGGGTCTTACACCTTAAGGTGGCCCGAATCTGGGTAAATATGTGTTCTTCATTTCCCCCACTCGCACGAACCCGGTGAGGCCAAGCCATGAGGCGATGAGCTTGAGGCTGTAGCTAGGAAGGGTCTTCGTACATGCCCCAGAGTTCGAACCTTCTTTCAGTCCGCGGAGCCCCGATTATGACATGTCTCAAGTATATAACCAGGTATGTCCGTTTGATGCACATTCTAAAGCCAAAACGTGAAGGATAGGCTGACTAAGGCATGCAATATCATAAGTCCAAAATAAAAACAGAGACCTACTTGTAAACCTTTATTTTCTAGGAACTCCTTGAAATCGGCCAATTTGAGATCACCCACAAGAATTGACATGTGGGCCACTGGAGTTGATAGGGGGGTAGCAAAGTGAGCTTCTCATCCACCTTTCCAACCCCTGAATCAACCGATGCAGTTTCATGCTCGCCCAACTATAGAAAATGTTGGTGCCAGAGTTAGTGCTTTCTTTCAACAAACTCAAAGGAAGTAAATGTTGCTGAAGAGTGAGACCAGGTGCTTACCGGTGGTTACTGGCCAAAATTTTGCATGGATGGCTCAGGGTTGATGAGAAAATTCAACTGGTTTAACATTATTCTTATGGCTAGTGACTAGTTGGGAAATGGAATGCATGGGCGCTGGTTGGAAGCAACAACACTTTTCTTTAACCATTTTTTTGGTTTTTTCATTTTGGACAACAAAAGAAATCCTATCATTTCCATTTTGTTTGTTAATTATGGAGATCTGAATGGGCTATGAGTACTTTAGGAGGCATAAACATGGATGCCTCCATGTTCCCCTGACTTTATACACTCCTTAAACCTGTATATATAGAGAGGCATAAACATGGACGCCAACAAATAATGTACTATATAGATCAAAATGAACTACTTCCACACTATACACAAATACCATCACCTCTTATAAACTCATGTTTGTAAAACATGGATACAAAAACTACTACAAGCTGGATGATAAAACAAGGTATAAAAACAAAATATGAAATAGGGATATGTAGGCTGAAGCAAGAGCTTATAATGGAGCTAAAGGGGTAGAATGGATCTCTTTCCTCCTTTGCCGCTTCACTATTTTGGTGGTAGTGTTCCTTGTACCCTGAGTATGCCATGGTACTTGTACAGGGGAAACAGGGCGGCATATCCCATGGCCAACGAATCTGCACCTCCTTCACCATGCAAAAATCCTCCACTCTCTGCCCACATAAATATGGCAAATGAATATGGGGAGATTTTATACACACACATTAATGATGCACATCTTTGGAAATGCAATATTTATGGCTGATGCGACGACAAAGGGATGTGTTGGGTAGCACGAGATAATGGATGTGGGACTAGGAAAGGCTAATGGGACGAAGAGCAACGACGGTGTAGAGGATCATGCGAGAGAGGCACTCAAGGAAGGAGGGAGGGATAAGTAGGTTTATAAATATTTAGAAATGAAAATATATTACAAAATTATTTGTGGAGGTTTATGAAAATATATTACAAAATATATTATAAAAATCAATGTCTCACGAAATGTTAAAACAATGTCAAGTACCTCCGAGCCTCTCTCCTACAAATTACGCAAAACATACCCTCGATTAAAGTTGGCAAATAAATTATGTATCTATTTCTTTCGAGTATTTGTTTATCAATGTGACAATGGACAAAACATTGCGCCCTATTTATATTGGTGCCGATCAAGAAATATATCAATGCCTTGGAATCAAGGGTAGCGTCTCATGTTCTTCTTGCTTAGAACAAGCGGACTTTAACATTAATCTTTAAAAATGATACAACACAATGAAACTAAACAACAGGACAATGCATACATAAGAAAACATAGTTCCAGGAGCAGAAAAACATTTCCTCCATTGCTCAAGGAAGTTGGATTGTGCTAGACCATGGTGTTCTTATTCTTGTTCATGACTTCCTTAATTATAGACTCGAGATCCTGAACCTTGATTGGTTTGGGCACAAAAACATCAGCACCAGCACTTATGAACACCTCCATGGCATCATCATCAGCTGACATCCCAACAATCTTCACATCAGTTTCCCCCATAGCACGAATCTTTACAACTGCCTGTTAAGCAACAGAACAAAAGAATTTTTAGTTTATTTGCAAACTTAAAACAAGGACTTATGTTCAGATCAATACATTTCTAAAAATTGTAAAATATTGAAAATCCAAGGGAGAAGCTAAGCACCTCAGGACCAGTCATGATGGGCATGTCCTTATTGCAAAAAATAATGTCAAACTTCTTCCCCACAAGGAATAGGTTAACTGCTTCTTTTCCATTCATGGCGAGAGTAATCTCACATTGAAAATTACGTAACTTTGCCGAGAGGACCATCCTTTGAACTGTGGTGTCCTCAACAACTAGTGCCTTCATAAAGGAGGATCCTTGGGCCTTGGATGCCATGATCAGATAAACGAATTTCAAAATAGAATAAAAAATTAGTTATTCCCAATAGGATAAGGAAATTAGTTATTCCCTTACACACTCATGCTAAATACACAAAGGAGATTGTTATTCTTAAAAAGAGTCAAAACAAAAATGATATTAATTAGTGACATCATAGTTTCACTAATATAGAAGTCCCAAAACATGATGAAAAGTAACAGAAGAAATCTGGTACCTTCCGTCATATAGATTGATCGATTGTTATATGCATGATTAATTTTGCATGTTCTTTCTATTTATGAAATCATGTAGCTCCAAAAAATAGACGCATCCAAATAAGATCAACATAGAAAATAAACCATAAAATGGCAACACGTATATATATAGAGGCATAAACATGGATGTCAACACAAGTGTACTATATAGATCAAATGAACTACTTAGACCCTACACATATATAACCTCACCTCTTGTAAACTCGTGTATATAATACATGGATAAAAAAACTATAAAGGGTGGATAATGAAAAAGATCGAGAAACAAAGGATGGAATAGGGATATGAAGGCTAAGGCTAGAACTTACAGTGGAGGAGATGGAGGACGAGGCGTTCGAGGAGGAAGAGAATGGAGATCTTTCCACTCTTGCTGCTTGACTGCTTGCTGCCAGTGTGCCTTGTACCCCGATTATGTTGCATTATATATAGCGGGCCGAAGGGGAGAATTAGCTCATGGCCAGTCAATCTCCATTGCCTTCATGATGCAAAAATCTGCACCGTTCCCCACTCAAATAAATATGGCAAACCAATATTGGAAGATTTTATTAAATAATGATCCATCTTTCTAGATATGCAATATTGCCAGCTTCTATATTGATAGAGGGGTGTGTTGAGTAGCATGAGAGAGGTGATGGAGGGTGGACAGGAAGAAGCATCGTTGAAGTAGAGTATCGGGGGAGAGTGCCGATCAGCGGTGGGTGGGATAAGAAGGATTATAAATGTTCATATATTGAAATATATTGCATAAATGCAAGGAAATGCTTTATAGTAACATGTTAAAAACAATATATCACAAAATATTAGGAAATCTAAAGAGATCCTCACCTTTCTCCTACGAATTATGCAAAAACAATATTAAACTCATTAAAGAAATATATTTAACTATTTAATTTTTTGATATTTCCTTATATATGTGTCAATGGGAAATATGCATGCTACATATTACATTGCATAGTGTCATTTTATATGTCTCCAATGTATCTATAGCACCTTGTTTGGGTGAAGTGAAGTACCACTGTATCTAGATAGACAGCCGCACACGCCACCACAAGAAATCAACTTGGTGTATCCAAGAGTAAAATGATAGAAAACATTGAACAAAAGAGTGCTTTATTGATCCACAAAACTATACAACGTCGACTTACAAGGCTCCAAGTCTCAACAATGTACTGAGGTCAGAGCAGTCACTACAAAAAAGACACATATGTGACATTATCGCCCAAATGAAAACTTGTTCTGTCATGGAAGTGACACTTGCATAACGATAATTGTGACAAAAACACATATCATCGTAAATATGGTGGGATCGTTCTTCTATGGCAAAAAGTTATGAAAAATGGGTTTTTCGTCCTGGGCGCGTTGGAGTCGCACGTACACGGCATTCTTTGGGCCGTCCATGATGTAAAAGATCGTGGTAGAAGTGAGGCCGAGAATTTTTTGGGTATTTCCTGGTACATAGTGGGAAATCAGTTGGTGGTCACGCCCGGGGGATGCGGTATGAAAGACTACCACCAACACTTCGAGACCCACATATCTGACTTGCTATCGCTCGACCCATTGTTTAGCCCCGTGTTTTTTGTGTCCCAGTTTCTCCTTGGATTGAAGGATGAGCTGTGACTAGTGTCCGCCTCCAGGCCCCAATTTACATCACATGAGTGATAACCCACAAGTGTAGGGGATTGTTTTTAGTATATTTTGATAAATAAGAGTGTCAAACCCAACGAGGATCTAAAGGTACAACAAATATTCCCTCAAGTTCTATCGACCACTAATACAATTCTACGCACACTTTAACGTTTGCTTTACCTAGAACAATTATGAAACTATTTTGTATGTGTGATGCTAGAACTACTTTGCAAGAATAAAATTACGAGTACTTTGCGAGATAGTAAAAGTTAGTTGTTTAGTAGAAATTTTTTGTCACACAAGAAAGTTATTTGTCCCTAGGCAATTGATAACTAGACTGGTAATCATTATTGCAATTTTATATGAAGGAGAGGCATGCACTAATATAATTTCCGTACTTGGATCATATGCACTTATGATTGGAACTCTAGCGAACATCTGCAACTACTAAAGATCATTAAGGTAAAACCCAACCATAGCATTATGTATCAATTTATCTTTACTCCCATACGCAACAACCCACTTACTCGGGTATAAATTTCTGACACTCTCTCACCCACTATAAGAGAATCATGAACGTATTGCAACACCCTATAGTAGGTATCCCTCATGTTTGTGCGACAAGGAGGGCACCATAGGACAACAACAAAATAAAATATACAACTCAAACCAATCATGAACATCAATCAACCCATAGGACAAAACATACCTACTCAAACATCATTGGATAACCACATATCATTGGATAATAATATATACTGTTGAGAACCATGTTTAAGTAGAAAATTGTTGCGGGAATACATAGGTGATACCACTGCATAGAGGGGGATAAAGTTGGTGTTGATGGTAGCAAGGTTGTTGGTGTAGATCACCGTCACGATCCTTGTCTCGACGGTGCTCCGACGCCACTTGGAGAGAGTGGGAGAGATCCGCCCTAATTCTTATTCCTTGTCCTCCCCCCTAGATGGAAGGAGGGTTACCCCTCTGGTCCATGGCCTCCATGGCGACGGAGGGGCGAGAGCCCCTCCGAGATTGGATCTCTCTCTCTCTATTCTCTTCTGTTTCGCCTTCCTGTTTTCTGGCTCTTCACCGTTTTTTAAATTCCTGGAGATCTGTAACTCCGATTGGGCTAAAATTTTGAGTGGATTTTATCCATAAATTATCTTTCTTGTGGCAAAAGAAGGGCAACAACCGCCTTACGAGCTGCCCACTACCCATCAAGGAGCGCCACCCCTGGCGCGTTTTTTTACTAGACTCGACTTCGGCCAAGGAGTTGGAAAGGGGGCTACCTACAGGTAGTTGGCTCTGATACCAACTTGTGACACCCTCGATTCAATCGTACACTAATCATACACGCAAATGTGTACGATCAAGATCAAGGACTCACGGGAAGATATCACATCACAACTCTAGACACAAAGTAAAATAAAACAAGCTTTATATTACAAGCCAGGGGCCTCCAGGGCTCGAATACATAAGCTCGAATACATAAGAGTCAGCAGAAGCAAGAATATCTGAGTACAGACATGAGTTAGACAAGATTGCCTTAAGAAGGCTAGCACAAAAGCAACAATGATAGAAGGCAAGGCCTCCTGTCTGGGAGCCTCCTAACTACTCCTAGTTGTCTGCGGTCTTCACGTAGTAGTAGGCATCTTCCGGGTAGTAGTAGTCATCAGTGGCGTCATATGGCTCCTAGGATCCGTCATCTGGTCGCAACAATCGGGTATGGGGAAAAGGAAGTAGCAAAGCAACCGTGAGTACTCATCCAAAGTACCCGCAAGACTTACATCAGATCTAAACTAAGTATGCATCTGTATCAAAGGAATGGGTTGTATCTGTGGACTACACTGCAGAATGCCAGAAGGGAAGGGAAAAGCCTAGCCTATCGAAGACTAGCATCTTCTAGAATCCACCATCTTACAGCAACAGGAGGGAGTAGAGTAGCATAAAGTAAAGTAGTAGAAGTGTTATCAACCTCGGCCAGAGATCCTTTCTTGACTCCTTGCGAGAAAGCAATCCCAGAGCCATACTATCCAGTTCTCATCTCCATTTCTCATATCCATTTCTCATCACAGTCCATTCTCATCTCAGGTATCCAGTTCTAGTTGTATCGATCGGGATACAACTCCAAGTGTTCGTTATCTTAGGACAGGCTATCGATAGATGATTTCTTCCCTGCAGGGGTGCATCAACTTACCTACCACGCTCGATTAACTCCGGCCGGACACACTTTCCTGGGCCATGCCCGGCCTCGGCCAAACTATACGCCGCAACCCGACCTAGACTTAATAGAGAGGTCAGCACGTCGGACTAAACCTATGCCCCCAGGGGTCATGGGCCATCTCCCCGGGAACTCCTGCACGTTGCGTACGCGGCCGGTGAGCATACCTAGCTACCTCCTTCAACAAGGCAGGTGCTTACGCAGTCCAACCCGGCGCGCGCTGCTCAGTCACTGACGTCTATTAAGCTTCGGCTGATGTATACGATGCAGAACGCCCATACTATGCCCATGTGATGGTTAGTGCTATCAGGCCAGAGGCCTCTCGGATCAAATATCCAAATCATAGTGGATTAGGAACGCGCGGTAACGAGCAGAGACTCACTATCGATGTGACCCCGTCGCCCCGTCTCGAGTACTTGCGGCAAGGGCTAAGAATGCCCGGCCACGCCTTGTAAGTATCTCGCGGGCACCTTCCAGGTCAACCCGACTCCACATCACTCGCTATTAAGCTCGCGCGGGTACCCCTCAGGGTTGACCCGTCTTGAGTAACATGGTTCAGTGTAAAGTCATAGTAACCATAGTAACTGTGTGTCTAACACCAAAGGGAAAACCCGAGGAATCACCCCCGGTTAATTCCACTCGATGTTGTCATCAAGGTGAACGTAAGAGGATCCACCCTCAAGGTTCACGTTTGATGGGTTGCACGACAGAGCCGTAACAAAAGTGGTTAAGGAGGAAATCACCCTCGATGACCTCGACTGTATAGCTACACTACGGAGATCTCATCAGGAGTGATGTAAGAGTTTCCACCCTTGGCATTCGATGGTAACTCTACGGAGTCATACAACTAAGGGGGGGTGATATGCGGTGTCGAGGCCTGGACGTCGATCACGTTGGTCGAGTCATCGAACATAAAGCAGGGCAACTGGGACAAGGTGGGGTCACTAATGGATCTCTAACCAACCTATACTAAGCAGTTTAGAATAAGCAGGTAAGGTATGAAAGCAAGTAACAACAACAGGCTATGCATAAGAGTAGGATCATACAGAAAGCAGTAGCAGTTCTAATGCAAGAATGAGAGGGAAGAAATGGGCGATATCGGAATGCTCAAGGAGGGTTTGCTTGCCTGGTTGCTCTGGCAAGGAGGGGGTCGTCAACTCCGTAGTCGAACTGGACAGCAGCAGCGTCGGTCTCATAGTCTACCGGAGAGAAGGGGGGGAAGCAACAGTAAATATAATGCAACCATAAGCATGACGATGGAAGACATGACAATGCGCGGTGCTAGGTGTGCCCTAACGCGGTAGGAGGTGGTACCGGCGAAGGGGGTGAAACAACCGGGAGTATTCCCAGTGTTTCACGTTTTTGGACAGATGAACCGGAGGGGGAAAGTTGTGTGTTTGCTATGTTATGGAGGCGTGGTGGACGAACGGGCTGCATATCCGGGTTTGTCTCGTCGTTCTGAGCAACTTTCATGTACAAAGTTTTTCGATCCGAGCTACGGTTTATTTAATATGATTTTAAAAGATTTAGAACATTTTTAGAATTTATTTAATTTATTTATTTCAACATTATCCAGAATAGTGTTTGCTGACATCATCATGACGTCAGCATGACATCAGCAGTCAACAAAGGTTGACTAGTCAACCTGACGTGTGGGTCCCACCTGTCAATGACACTTTTTAATTATCCAATTTTAGTTAATCTAAACAGGGTTAATTAGGGGTGAGCCCCACTATCATTGACTGATTAATTAGTTAATTAACTAACAGTTTAATTAGTTTAATTAGTAGATTAGTCAGGTTAATTAAACAATTAGTTAATCTAAACAGAATTAATAAAGTTAATTTATTCTTTAATTAATTAATTAATTAATTAATTTAATTATTTATTTAATTATTTATTTAATTATTTATTTAATTATTTAATTAGCTTTTAAAAAACAAATGTTCTGGGCTGGGGCCCACTTGTCATTGGCCCTAGGGGGCCTGGCGGATCGGGAGTGCGGGCGAATCGGGCGGGCGGAACCGCCCGAACAAGGGGGGGGCGCTCCAGAGCGTCGGCGCAGCACCAGCGGAGGTGGTTGCGGGGACGGGCGCCGCCGTAGGCGACAGCGGCGCAGGCGGGCGGCGTTGCTAGGCGCGGGAGCAAGGAGAAGGGCCGTGGGCGCGCGGTTAGGTGAGTGAGGGAGATGGGCGAGGCCAAGATGCGAGCAGGGCGCGGTGAGCGCGAGCGAGCAGTGGCTCGTGGCAAGTGCGGGCGTGCGTGCACGTCGGACATGGCCGGGACGCGGGGCAGCAACAGACGGGGAGGGGGAATGGCGAACGCGACGGAAGCCGAGCGCGCGCACACGCGCGCGGAATGCGGCGGACGGAGGCGGGCGCGTGCGGGGGAGGTGGGAGCGAGCGCAGGGGTGCTGGCGGTGAGCGCGCATGCGTGTGCATGAGGGAGAGGAGAGGAACGGGGGGGCTGACAAGGTGGAGGTAGGGCGCGTGGCAGCGGGGCACGGGGAGGGGATGGAGACGACGGCGTCGAGGGGCAGTCCGGCGAGGCGGCGCCTAGCGCCGGTGATGACGACGGGGTTGGGGGCGACGCGTCCAGATCGGGGAGAGGGGGAGGTGAGAGTTGGTGGAGCCGGCGAGGAGTACGACGACGTGGTGGCGGGGCGATGCTAGGGATGGGCGCCGGCGTCGGGGATCGGGGGGTGGTTCGTCGGGGATCGGGGGGGTTGAGCGCCCCCGATCTAGATTGATCATGGGGGGAAAGAGGAGCGAGGGGAGAGTGTGGGGGAGTGGGGAACGAGGAGTGGGGGGTCATGCGGGGTTAGGGTTACGGGGAGGGAGTGGCCTAATAGGCCAGGGAAGCGGGAGAGTGGGCCGGCCTGTGGTGTGGCCGACTGGGCCGGCGGGGTTGAGGCCCAGTGGGGAAATGGGGGGGTCAGGGGCCTTTTCTCTCTCTCTCTCTTTTCCTTTTCTTTTAGTTTTTCTTTTCTGGAAATCAAAAAGCTACTGCTTGCAATTATTCCAAGCACCAAATGACTCTTGTAAAATGTGCCACATGCCACAATAATTTCTTTCCAATATTATGAAGTTGCACAAAAATAGTTTTGAGCATTTCAAAATGTTTAAGAACTTTTAGAAATTGAAAAGGCCAATTTAATTGTTGTTGGACCACTCAAATAATTTCCAGGAGCATTTTTGGAATCCAACAGAGGTAGGTTTCATCATGACAAATACTTAGAGAATATTTGCCATAGTGTGAACTATTTTATTTGCATGAAAGAAGAAGCAAATATTTGACATGCAATTAGAATTTAAATTTGAAGCAGATTTTGGACAAGTGGCATTTTGGCATGATGATCATGATGACATGACATTCATTAAGGGGAGATTACTATAGTTTGATGCTGGGGATGTTACACGCGCCCTGGTGCCTAGTGGGCCCCTCGAGCTGTTGGAAATATGCCCTAGAGGCAATAATATTGTATTATTATATTCCCGTTATTCATAATTAAGAGTTTATATTTCATGATATAACTGCTATGATCCTGGAATATGTGATTTAGTGGAAAACTCATATGCACGTGTGAAATGATAAACAATAAACAATAGATTACCGGCTCAAGTGTATTTTGGTGATCATGTTTTCTGGATATTAGGATATTGTTAAGAGTAATGATAGTCCTAAAACAACATTGAGGGTATGACATTAGAAGAATGATCATATTGAATCGATCCAAATACATGTCTATTATATTATGTGACCATATCGTCTGAAATCATCTTATATAACACTGAGTGTTAGCATGTGTTTTAGTTCCTCGGACTATGAGAGTGTTTCGGGCACCTTCCTACCGGACGGTGGGCTTTGGGATTTCTCAAACGTCATCTGTAACAAGGTGATCATAATGACAACTTTCAGGCTCATCGGGAAGTTTGACAAGTGACCAGATAGCTCGAGAGTGGGATTTGCTCCTCCGGCGATGGAGAGATATTCTTAGGAGCCTCTCAGTGTGATGGCATACATCATCGTCTGGTTGGATGTAGGTGACTACGTCATGGGGATACCGGAACAAGTCAATGAGAAAGAAGAACAAAACCAATAACGGGAGCAACAGTACAGTGAGCATGGTGATGACTCATGAGGATACCGATGCACACCGGGTTTTTTAA
The DNA here is from genome assembly GCF_018294505.1 of Triticum aestivum. Taxonomy (NCBI): domain Eukaryota; kingdom Viridiplantae; phylum Streptophyta; class Magnoliopsida; order Poales; family Poaceae; genus Triticum; species Triticum aestivum. The sequence continues at coordinate 636,758,446 of NC_057806.1, forward strand.
AGTATTACAAAGAAAAGGGAACATCACATGATAATCAAAGGTTCCCTCGAATATCATTCGTATAATCATAGGGACCAATATGGATGTCAACGGTTCCGCTATCGGTCATTGAACGAAAGGGGTTTCATTCATGTCTATGGTTACCAAACCTACGGGGTCGCAAGCTTAAGGAAATCATGATCTGTTGAGTGTTAGTAGGACGGGAGTGATGAGAATATATTTGCGAAATTGTTTCATTAATATCCAAAATAATTCCGAGAGGTTCTGGAAGCGTTTCGGGGTCACCGGAAGGGTTTTGGGGTCACCGGAAGGGTTTCGGTAAATATCGGGTAATACCGGGTATTACCGATTAATATATATAGGTGGAAAATGTTTCCAAGGATGTTAAATTATATATATTATACTCTGAAAATGGTTAGAACAAAAAAATTAATTTAATATGAATGGGCCTAATAAGGCCAAGAGGTGGAGAAGAAGTTGGGCCACAAGCGCCCAACAAGACAGACGCCCCCTTTCCTAAGGGGGGGGGGCGAATCCTACTTCAAGGGGGAGTCCTACTCCCCCTCCCTTGGTCGGCACCCCAAGGGGCCTATTTACCCCTTGGTGGCAGCCCCCTCTTCCCCCCAATCTTATATATACTAGAGGATTTCCACCCTATGTCAACACAAGTTTTGGAGCCTCCTTTAGTTTATCTAGTGCATGTTCTAGTTGGTCCTATTTGACTAATTAAAGAGAACCCTATCCACCTATAATCCTCATAATTAGAAGCCCCGTGTGGTTCTAATCTCCTCCCTCTAATTCTCCGGTGACAATTAGCTCTGGACGGCGAAGCGTTGCCGGATCGTGAAGACCATACACTTGCAACCAAGTAGAGAGGCCGTGCTTTCGGTCTTCTGTTTGAGGGATCTTTCGTGGGCGGTTCACGGGGTCGTCATCAATGTTTGAGGGACTTCAAGTACGATCTACACCGACTCGTCTACTTCCGCTACACTCCCGGAGTTGGTAACGATCATTGATCACAACCCGTTATGCATCTTCATATTGTTCTTGGGTGTTTGTAGGCCGATTTTTTGGTTTTCTACTACGTTTCCCAACACGAGCATCATCTTGCGTTGATTCTTCTTCCAAAAATTCACATATATTCCAAAAAAATCTCCTTAAAGTTTTATCGTGTTTGGACTTCGCTTGATATGGATGTTCTGCGGAACAAAAAATGCAACAAACAGGAACTGTCACTGGGCACTAGATCAATATGCTAGTCCAGTAAATCATATAAATTGTTGCCAAAAGTATGTGAAAGTTGTATAATATTGGCATGGAATTTTCAAAAAATATAGATACGACGGAGACGCGTCAGCATCCCCAACCTTAATTCCTGCTCGTCCTCGAGTAGGTAAATGATAAAAAAGATAATTTTTGATGTAGAATGTTACCTAGCATAATCTTAAACATATATGTAATCATGGCTTGAATATTAAGACACGGGTGATTCAAAGCAATAGTCTATAATTTGACATAAAGACATCAATACTCAGGCATCCCAACAAACAATCATGTATTTCAAAATATCAATGCTAAAGAATGCTATCCCTACAAAATCATATAGTCTTGTCATGCTCCATCTTCTTAATACAAAGTATTTATCATGCAAAACCCCAATGACAAGCCGAGCAATTGGTTCCCCTTTGTAACGCGCTTTAGCTTTTTCAACCCCCACACAATTCATGAGCGCAAGCCATGGACATAGCACTATGGGTGGAATAGAGTATGGTGATAGGGGTAAACATAGAGATGACAGAAAAGTAAGAAAGTCTCACATCGATGTGACAAATCAACGGGCTATGGAGATGCCCATCAATTGATATCAATGCGAGGATTAGGGATTGCCATGCAAAGGATGCACTAAGAGCTATATGTACGAAGGCTCAAACTGAAAACTAAGTGTGTGTGCATCTAACTCTATAATGAAAAATTCCCACTAGTATTTGAAACTGACAACGTAGGAGACTCTCTATATGAAAAACATGGTGCTACTTTGAAGCACAACTGTGGAATTAGCATGCCCCTTCTCTCTTTTTCTCTCATTTTTTCCTTTTTCCTTTTTTCGTGGGCTCTTTTTGGCCTCATTTTTTTCCTCCGTTTTATTTTTGTCCGGAGTCTCATCCTGACTTGTGGGGGAATCATAGCCTCCATCATCCTTTCCTCACTCGGACATGCTCTAATAATGATGTTCATCACACTTCTATTTACTTACAACTCAATATTACAATTCGATACTTTGAACTATATGACACCATATGAATGCCTCAGATAGTGTACCAGGATGTGCAATGATCTAGCATGGAAAGGATATCAAAAAATGGACAAGCCATGAAAATTTCATGCTAGCTATCTTACGATCATGCAAAGCAATATGACAATGAATGCTCAAGTCATGTATATAATGATGATGGAAGTTGCACGGCAATATATCTCGGAATGGCTATGGAAATGCCATAATAGGTAGGTATGGTGTCTATTTTGAGGAAGATATAATGAGGCTTATGTGTGATAGAGCATATCATATCACGGGGTTTGGATTCACCCGCGAAGTTCATAACACATCTTGAGGTGATAAAGGGCAATGCACTGTACCGAAGAGGCTAGGAAATTGCGGAAAGGTAAGAGTGCATATAATGCATGGACTAACATTAGTGATATGGAACTCACATACTTATTGCAAAAGTTTCTTAGCCCTCGAAGCAAAGTACTACTAAGCATGTGTAGCGCCTAAGATGCGATTATATCCCAATCACGTGATGGATTCATGATTAGGGCACAACCGCATTTCGAGCGCATAGCAAGGTGGATATCATTACAACATACCATGTATTGAATAAATGAGAATACATGATAAAGGCTTACACTCGCCATAAGCTACAACATGAATACAACAATACAACAATACATAGCAATCATCATACAGAAGAGCAGGATCCGACTACGGATGAAAACAAACGGAAAAGAAGAACTTCATCCACCCTGCTAATCCCAGGCTCCCGACTAGGAACCTACCCCCCTAATCGACGAAGAAGAAGAAGCAGAAGAACTCCAAAACAAGCAAGCATCGCTCTCATGTCGGATCATCGCATTACCTATACGTGCAACTATTGTTGTAGTAATCTGTGAGGCACGAGGACTCAGCAATCCCATTACCATGGGTATCAAGGCTAGAAAAGCTTAATGGGTATGGAATGGATAGGTGGTGAGGTTACAGCAGCACTAAGCATTGTATGCTGGCTAACTTATGAGTACATGAGTAAGAAGAGTAATTGCGCATAACGGTCGCAAACTAGTAATGATCAATGAATGATCCTGAACTACTTACGAGTCAAACATAACCCCACCGTGTTCTCTTCTCAAACTCACTCGAAAAGAGACGGTCACGGTTAAGCACACGGTTGGTGTATTTTATTTCGGATCTGGTGTCAAGTTCCCTACAACCGGAGGTTATAAATTTGCAATCTACCACATAACTGCAGGCACGGCTTCGCGTAAGATTTAACCATGCAGGGGTGTTCCAACCTGGCCCATCACAAGCCTACACAAGCTACTGTGGAAATACCTTAACCTCAAGAAAAACCCGATTATCCTCGAGTCAGCCTGAAGTATCCTCGGAATCCCGGTGCACAAGACATTCTGACAATGGTAAAACAAAACCAGCAAGACCTCCCAACGTGCCAACACCCTAATAGGAGCCGCGCGTATCTCGTCTCATGCCACGCTAAGATGGGAAAGCCTACAAGTAAAACCAATCCTCGAGTTGCCCCGTGGTGGGCCCGTAGTTTGCCCGTTTTAGACCAACACTCATGGGGAGCACTGGCTCGGGTTGTTGATTAATTATCCTCGGGTGCTAGCCGGTCCCTATGCAAGTTTTAATTGTTATTAGGCAAATGGTAAAACCAAAGTTGGGCCTTTCTGGAAGAGTTTTATTCAAAGCAAACTGTCAAGGGGGCCCCATAAACTCCGACCATTGTTGGAACGCAAAATCAAGGAACATAACACCGGTATGACGGAAACTAAGGCAGCAAGAGTGGAACAAAACACCAAGCAAAAGGCCAAGCCTTCCACCCTTTACCAAGTATATAGATGCATTAATTAAATAAGAGATATTGTGATATCCCATGATATCCATGTTCCAACATGGAACAACCTGCACTTCACCTGCAACTAGCAACGCTATAAGAGGGGCTAAGCAAACTAATAGCCAAACAACGGTTTGCTGGGATGATGGAAAAGGTTAGAGGCTTATCATGACAATTTGGGAGGCTTGATAAACAAGTGGTAGGTAGCGCGACATTGCGATAACATCGTGACAACTAGCAAATCAAAGATAGTAGTGATATCCAAGGTAATTGCCATCTTTCCTAGAATCCTGCTAGGAAGAAGACCGAATCCATGAAGAAGACGAACGTGCGTAGTTGAACGAATCCTCACAATCGCAATGTAACCGGAACTATTGAGAAGAAGCACAACCGGAAAGAAGAAAACAACATGGTAAACCAACAAGCATAAACATGACATAATGCGCAACCAAGTATAATGCATGTCCGGTTTAATGAGGCATGGCATGACAAAGTGCAACAAACAATACTTCAATATTAAGTGGAGCTCAATATGCAACGAGTTGCATATCGACGAAACCCCACATTCAAATATTTAGTTCACTCTTGTGTATGCTACCATCAATATTAAATGTTGATTAACATAGCAAGAGATGAACCATAAGTAAACTAACTATTTAGGTAAGTTTAAATGAGGTCGGAAATACCAAACAACAATTCCGGAAAATCCCCATATGCATATTTGAATTTGGTACTGTTCTACCTAAAAAACAATTTTCATGTTGTTAAACAGAAAAATAAAGTGCACCATGTTAACCTACACATTTTCCTAGAACATGTACAAATAAAGTTTATTCGATTCGAAGCTACGGTTAATTAGTTATGAAATAAATCATTTTAACATGTCATTTATGCAAATAAATTCAAACATCAATTTTAAACATTTTACCATGGATGAAAGTTGCAAATTATAAACCTACATGAAATTCTAAGCATTTTACATATATAAATTATTTTAATCTAACACATGGTTATGAAGTTATTAGATGCATGATGTTTGAGGGTTTTTCTGGAAAACTGGTAATCTCCAGGAAATTCCTAAATTCGCTGATAGCGGAAAAATTAGTAACGGGCCAAATCTATTGGAACTGGGCCGGACTAGTGAGCGCTAGATCCGGGTTTCGCTCACCTAGCAGCCTTGGGCCGTTAGGTGCTGGGCGGCGGGTGAGAGGCCGACAGCAGGTCGCATGCTGGGAGGCCGGTCACAGTGGCAATCCCTATTTGGCACTGCAGGCGCCGGTTATTACTGTTTCTCCAAACCGGCGCCTGTAGCAGCATTAAGTGGGCTCGGCCCATGTTCTTTCTTTTCCTGTTTTTTCTTTAAATCATAAAAAAGTTATATTCGTGGACACTATTTGAACCGAGACCTCCAAGCTATTATTCAGCTACGCTAACCAACTCAGCCACCTCACTTTTGTGTTTATTACTTTTCTTTTTTCGTTTTTCTTTTCCTGGAAAGGTTTCATGGGATTGTTTTTCTTTCTCTTTTTCTTGGAACGCTTTTGTTCGTTATATACTGTTTATTTCCTCTAAATGAGTTAAATTCTTTATGAAATTCGTGAGTTTTTTTTAAATGATGATCTTATTTTCCAAATTGATGAACTTTTTTTCAAAACCGATGAACTTTTTTCAAAACCGATGATTTTTTTACAAATCGATGAACTTTTTTTCAAAATGAATGAGCTTTTTTCAGGATTGATGAACTTTCTTCAGAATCGATGATTTTCTTTAAAATTTGATGAACTATTTTCAAAGTAGATGAACTATTTTTAAATTTGGTGAACTTTTTCATAATTTTGATGAACTTTTTCGTCATTTTGATGAACCTTTTCCAAATTAGATGAACTTTTTTTAAGATTCATGAACTTTTTCATTTTTGCGGTTTTTTTTTTCAATTGGTATGAACCTTTCGAAATTCTTTGATTTCTTTCAATTCGTGATTTTTGCGAATGCTTTTTCAAATTTATGTATTCTTTTAAATTATTTTATTCTTTTAAATTTTGTATTGAATGAATGGTCAAATGAGGTACGTTTCCATTACTAATTGGCATAGAGAGCGTGTCCTAGTGGTTATCGCGTGTCGGGATGTACATAGGCGTTCGCACTTCGAATCCCCTTTCTCCCGATTAAACTAAATGTAAATGTTTTTCCTTGGGGTTTTGTTTTTTCTGCAGGTTTGCTGGGCCGACCCATGTGGTGGGGAGCATGGGTGCCATCTACCTGTTCGGGTGCTTAAGGCACCGAACAGGAGCTCCCGGTCATGGTGCGAGGAGGCTCGGGAGGCGACGGTTAACACGGGAAGAGTTGAGGAGGCCTCAGGCGTGGTTGATCGATCTCGTGGACAAGTGGATCGAGCGGGAACTCGGTTGCGGGAGGTGCCTGGAGGCAACAACGACAGTAGAACTCGGGAGGTCGAGGAGGCAGGGGTTTGTTCGGGCGCCTCGGGGAAGAAGCATAGGAGGAGCCCGGCTTGCTCCGGCGAGACAAAGCGGAGGTTGGAGGAGACCGGAACGAGCAGGGTGACGCTAGGGGTGGAGCGGCTTGGGGCGGCTCCCTGGATCGAGGAAGGCAGGGGTGCGCTGGTTGTTTCGCTGGTGATCCCGAGAGCAACCAGAGAGTGGCGGCCCGGAGGAGGATCCCTAGAAATTAGGGATTCGTCTCATGATTGCACTGCTTAAGTAGGTAGGTGAGTTAGGGAATGTACAATGGTGTTATCATAGAAGTGTCCAATAGGATAAATGTTGAGGTGGAGGGGAGAGAACTCAGAAATAGCTAGCCTACTAACACCAAGAATCATCAAACAAGCCATGCTGATATGATAAACAGTTCAAACTTACATCTAAGCATGTCATATATTACATCAAAAGCTGGTGAGGATACATCTGTTTCCACAACTCAGAGAGGGTTCGCATGATTCACTATCAAACAAAAGTAGCAAGTACCACCCACACAAGAGAGTGCACTAGCCCTAAGATGGTTTGATAACACACATCGTTCTGGTAATTAAACACAATGCAAACTACCCTGAAGGATTAGCGCGACCAACTATTTCTTGTCATCGATCTCTCGGGCAATGACCACAGCATGGACAGCGGCATTGGAATCTATCTCCGGGGTGATGTCCATGCCGATATCGGAATCGATCTCTGGGGCGATGTCCAGAGGATGGACAGTGGCATCGGAATCAATCTCCGAGGCGATGTCAATAGGACGGACCACAACATCGAAAACGATCTCTGGGGCATTGTCCACAGGACGGGCCGTGACATCGGAATCATCAAAGACGTCCACCGGTACCTGCACAACCCTAACATATAAGCAAGCACATTGCAAATAATCAAAAACCACAACTATGGTAAGCCATTATTTTTTACCTTGTGTAGCTCACCGGGGGATCCCATCCCTCCGAGGGCCATCTCCTCATCCTCGATGGGGGCCATCACCTTGCCAGGGGAATACTGCTTCTCAACAACGATTATCTCCTCAAACTCGACCTTGAGCCTCGCATAGGTGGCCATTAGAGTTTCTGGGGTAGGCACGGTGGGGCCCTTGCTGTTCTTCTAACTTTCTTCGAGGAGCTCGTCCGCCAACGTCGTCAACTTTTTGGCCACTACTTGTTTCTTGGAGTTCTTCGTCTCCATGGGTTGGCCCGCCAACATGGTCAACTCGTTGGTCGGTGCTCGCTTCTTGGAGAGCGCTGTCTCAGGTGGTTTGTCTGCCGACAACTCTTTTCCTAGTGCTCTAGGATTCATCAATGAACTGACAAACAAAAAGCAATCGAAAGGAAACCACAATCGCAATGAAAACAGGAAAAGAATAAGCTGTGAGAATCGGTCGTTGCTTCGCGAAAAGAAGATTCTTGGAATGAAAATATAGTAGCATCACTGATTCGCCCACCTTTCCTTCGTCGGTACAGAAGAAAAATGGTAGAAGTGAGTAGCCTGGAGTGAGTTTTTTTCAAGAAAGAGGAGAAAGGGCTTCAACGAGCATTCCAGTGAAATGATGGTTGCTTCATCCTGTCAAACTTCAAGGCCAATTTACCACTGCTCGTAAAGGTGTGGGTTTTGTGATATGATGGGTCATGACGCCCACACCGGGGTGATCGGTGAGTCTTGACTATAGCACCTCGATTTGATTTGGTTGATGGCACGCGGGCCCAAATGCTTTGATGTCCCGCATGTAGATAGAGCGGCTAGTTCATATAGGAGTACTCAATATTGTGCACCGCGACCAAGGCGGAGAGGAAAATGAGGGGTACACATTTATTTACGGTGTAGATTCACTCATTTTGCTCTAGTACTACTCATTTAGGGTTTAGTCTAGTCACTTGTTGAAATCTCTAGAAAGGCAGATACTCCTTTCCGGTTTACAGGGCTATACTAGAAACTAGTACTACAATAGTGGGCTCAAATAGCAATTTTGTCTCATGCAAGAGCCTGGGTATATGAGTGCTCCAAGCCCTTCTCAAACCACTTTTGGGTGTTTGGTAGGATGTATGAAGGGTGCATGAGTCCACACTAGCTTAACACAAATACACTAGGAGCATGCATGAGAAGAGCATGCATGAAGAGGGGTGCTGGGATGACCATGTACGAAGAGGGAACAACTATGCTGAGATGAGAATGCAACCAAACACACTGTGGCGAGCGTTCGCAACTGCCACATTTGGGTTCCGCTTGGCTCTTCGCCTCTTCGAGAAGACGAACAATGATGTTACTACTACTTCTACAGTATCGAATCCACTGTTGCATGTCCGTCGACCGTGTGCGGGAGGGATAGCTTGTTGTAGTACTCTATAAGGCTACTTGTAATGGGAGTATCATAGGTAGTACTACCTCCGTTCCTAAATATTTGTCTTTCTAGAGGCTTCAACAAGTGTACAATATATTTGTTGCAAGACCTGCAGTGTACAATATTCCATTTGCTGCAAACTCTAACATTTACCCCACCAAAAATTAAAATATATATTCCTGTCTTGACCAGATGAGCGTGCAAACTACAATCACCAGGATGACAGGTAGGGCCAGAAGATTATTTTAATAAAAAAAGCATGGAGCCGACCCCAATGATTTAAAGCTTACATGCATGATACACGCTATCCTAGACTACTCTACACATGAAACTGCCACACGAGCATCATAGGGTTGCACTTGGCTCTTCGCCTCTTCGGGAAGTCGAACAATGATGGAGTACTACTGCAGTGGAGGAGTACTACAGTATGCTTCTGGCCATCTGACATCGATTGAACTGCTGCATGTCCACCGCATGCGGGAGGGAGGGTGTGTAGCGAACGAAAGCTTCTCCTAGTCCTGCCAGCCACCACGGTCATGGGAGAGGGAGGGACGCAGCTTCATTGACTTACTGCTCCTTCCTATGCGTGTACGACAGGTGGGCCCAACAGGTGGGTGGCCCACCTGTCATGCAGCCAAAGGCAGGTGCAGTTAAGGCACCGGAGCTCAATCCGCGAGGGAGAGGGCATTGTAGTAATCAAACTTCTCGGTCTTGTACGAGTTGACGTGACACATCAAAGCACTGCACTCGATATATTTCAATAATTTGCATTTGCCAATGCATGCATGCATGACGTGACTCTCCTTTAGATACTTGCATGTGTTGATTTAATGCACCTTGCCAAATTTTGACAATAAATTTAACTAACCAAATGTTCATGCATGTCACAAAAAATTATATCATTGAAAACTATGTTCAAATACGAATCAAATGATATAATTTTTGTTAACATGCAGCAAAATTTTGTCAGTTAAGTCTTTGGTCAAAATTTAGCACCAATTATAAAGAGGCCCAATAAGTATTGTACTCTCACATTTTGTTTTGAGGATACTCCCACATAGAAAATATAAATAATAATGCATGTTGGGGCAGCCCACGTTTCCGATAATTTTAGCCATCGGCTTGTTCACAAATTTTACGAGGGGGTGGTTGCTCATTTAATGGAGGGTCTTTTACCAAACTTTAATGATACAAAGTGTGACCTGGCACACCGTAACACCACTTGGAATAAGTGGGTAGCTATCTCAAAAAACAATCAATAACTTTGAAAAAAAACATGACCTGGCACGTACACAATTTTAAACGATTGTTTTGATGGAGTGAAAAAGGAAAACTACCCAACTACGTATATATAAGCCGGAGCCTCCAAGCTTGCTTGCTAGGGTTGCTCTATTCACACACTCTCATCCTCTCCAGATCTAAACAAGATAGAGGTGGTAACACTGTCTTTCTCCCTTCAAAAAACACTGTCTTTCTATCCACACTGTTGGTTACAAATCCGGACGTATCCCCCTCTGCCGGTGAAGGGGAGGAGGGGCAGCGTTTAGGCCTGTTGGGTTCTATGGTAGGGTGTGTCGGAGCGGCGCAAGTGCACCGCCTCTAACGGTATCCGCGCGTGCAGGAGGAATGTTGTGCGGCGGTAGGTCCGATCACACAACCGGCGGCGAGTGGAGGTGTCTATTCGCAACACATGCAAACCCTAGTGATAGCGCCAAAGCGATCATCCGCATGAGTTTGCCGCACCCCACTTTATATTGGTGTCCATCACGGGCTCAATAATTGGGCCTCACAGGGACCCTAAAGCCCATAAGTCTACTCGGCCACAATCTGAATACGGCTCAGATCACATCCGACCAGTGTCCTTGGATCCGACCTTGTAGGTTCCTTCCCTTAAGCGCGCGACCCCGTAGGTTCAAGTAGGCTTGGTCGTTGTTCAGATCACATACGGACTACATGGCTGGTAGCGGCCTCTAGCAAGGCGTGCCGACCACCAAGCTAACGATGAAGCTAGTTAGGCAAACCTATACATCACACTTCCATTCCTTTTGCCACACGATATATGTTGTCGGGCTCAAGGCGAGTCTGTCATCCTTGTGCTAGCCCGACCTCTTTCTCGTTCTAGTGATGCCGACCACAAACCAGATTATCTCATAATCCTTGTCGCATGGCCATGCTTATCCTGGTCGGATCACACGAGGGCCCCAGAGTATATCTCTCCTTATCGGAGGGGAAAATCCCATGTTGCTCGACCATGTCTCGCAGCATGGGTCTAGACAAGCCCGAAACCTACCTTCGTAACTACCCAGTCACGGAGTAGCGTTTGGTTGGCCCAAAGCAAGTCTATTACCATCCCGAGTACATGCGCCACCTCAGGTCTTAGGACATAGAATGTATGTTGTACTAGAGACTCACAGATGACATATCGCTGCGTCTCATAGTTGGGTCTGTCTGACTCGGACCTTATCTCAACTCGGATCCGACTATGTCGAATCTGACAGATCCTTCCGAGTCCATATTATCCGGTTAGCATCCAATGCCCCATGTCTAGTGAGACGAAGCCATCGACCGTGTCATATGCTAATCTAGTTGGATGCGCGTCCACACAGCCCTTTCGACTAGGGACCTTTTAGGACGTACATCATACAATGCATAGTCCCAAAAACAAGTCACATACTTGCCGATACACATCATTGATAATGTCCAAGGACTATCTTTATTCATAAACACATAGGAAATATCATCATACATGATTGCCTCTAGGGCATATCTCCAACAGTCTCCCACTTGCACTAGAGTCAATCAAATAGACATCGAATGCACATAGCTCTAACGTGCCCCTCATGCTTGGATTGTGGAAGTGAGTTAGTCAATGGATGTGCAACATTTGCATCCATGTGAATTTTGCATAACTCAACATCACTATTTTTTTACCATCTTTCATATTAGGTGATATTTCCGATCTATGCGTCTGGTCTTGTGGTGATACCTCGGCTCCTTGGCTTGTGCGATGGCACCAGAATTATCACAATAAAGGTCGAATGGTTTTACTAAGGCTGGGAAAATACCAAGATCATCTAGAAAGTTCCGGATCCAAACACCTTCCTTTGCGGATTCACAAGCTGCAATGTATTCGGCTTCTGTGGTGGAATCGGCCACCATATCTTGCTTGGAGCTCATCCAGCTCACTGCTCCTCCGTTCATGACATACACGAATCCGTACTGTGATCGACAATTATCTCTTTCAGTTTGGAAACTAGCATCAGCGTAACCCCTTACGACAAGCTTTTCCTCACCTCCATAAACTAGGAACATCTCTTTAGTCCTTTTCAGGTACTTTAAAATAGTCTTTACCGCTGCCCAGTGACTCTCACCTGGGTTGGCCTGGTAACTACTTGTTAGGCTTATTGCAAAAGCAACATCAGGCCGTGTACATATCATGGCATACATGATGGATCAAAAGCAACATCAAGGTCCTCCATTGAAAACTTGCCATTCAATGATTCCTTGACCGAGTTCAGCATCGAAACATCATTTCCGATCAGTAGTATGTCATCCACATACCAGATCAAAAACACAATCGAGCTCCCAGTTAACTGCTTGTATAAAAAAGCGTCCTCATCGCTTTTGATGAAACCGAGACTAGTGACGACCTCATCAAAACGAATGCTCCAACTCCTAGATGCTTGCCTCAACCCATAAATGGATCTCTTGAGCTTGCATACTTTACTAGTGCTAGTCGGATCGACAAAACCGTCGGGTTGTATCATATACACGTCCTCGGTTAAATTTCCATGAAGGAAAGCCGTTTTGACATCCATCTGCCATATCTCGTAATCGAAATATGCAACTATAGCTAGTACGATCCTTACCGACTTCAGCTTCACTATTGGCGAGTAAGTCTTGTTGAGGGAGTCCTGGATTAGGGGGTCTCCGGACAGCCGAACTATATCCTTTGGCCGGACTGTTGGACTATGAAGACAGAAGATTGAAGACTTCGTCCCGTGTCCGGATGGGACTCTACTTGGCGTGGAAGGCAAGCTAGGCAATATGGATATGTATATCTCCTCCTTCGTAACCGACCTTGTGTAGGCCTAGCACCCTCTGGTGTCTATATAAACCGGAGGGTTTTAGTCCGTAGGACAACATACAATCATACCATGGGCTAGCTTCTAGGGTTTAGCCTCTCCGATCTCTTGGTAGATCAACTCTTGTACTACTCATATTATCAAGAATAATCAAGCAGGACGTAGGGTTTTACCTCCATCAAGAGGGCCTGAACCTGGGTAAAACATTGTGACCCTACCTCCTGTTACCATCCGCCTTAGACGCACAGTTCGGGACCCCCTACCCGAGATCCGTTGGTTTTGACACCGACATTGGTGCTTTCATTGAGAGTTCCTCTATGTCGTCGCCATAAGGAAGGATGCATCGTCTCGTTGTTAAGAACAACATCACCGCTGGGGGACCCCTGGCTGTCGGCCAAACTCTCCGTCTAGGCAGTTTCATCATGACTGCCCGTTCGGTTGCTGCCCCGACGATGACTTCTCGGGTCATCAAAAACAACCACCACGTCGGCTCGGAATTCGCCGAGCAGATGGATCCAATGGAGCTCTCTTCCCTAAACGAGCTCTTGGATCGAATCGCCGCCTTGCGAGTCACTACGGACTATGATCGAATTGGGCTTAAACCCGATCAAAGGGAGATTAACTCTCCACCGGTCACCCATCATGTTGCGGTGGTGGAGGAACAATGCGGCGATTCTTCTTCTATCTTGAGGACTAACTATGTCCAGATTCCTGAGCTCTCCGAGCCGGATACCCGTTTATGGGAGGACATCACCCAAGCCCTGAACCTAGAGTCAGGCAGCGGGCCAGACTTATCGAGCAACATACCGGAACCCGAAATTCCAATATTAGAAACACCTCTGTCGGTGTTCTGGGAACAAGGGTCCCCAGACTTGCCTGCCTGCGGCGTGGCTCGAGTGGGGGCCCAGTGCGGCCCAGCTTCATCAGCTCAAGCTCAAGACCCTCGCAAGGGTCCAAGCCTTGCGGGGTGGATGACAGGAGGCTACCTCAGGAGTAGCCTCATCAGGCAGGCTCGCGAGGAGGCGGAGAGATCAAGGCAGGGGTGCCTCGCGTGGAGCCCGTGACACAAGCCATGACGATCGAGATTAGGCAGGCGCTGGCCTGCGTAGTGTCCTTGTTTCCCCTTTGGCACAAAGGGAGCAAGCACAGGCCAAGGCATCGGGCAAAGGTTACCATTCCGGTGCAACGAGACCAAGACCAGCAGGACGGAGGTCACCGTGGGGCCCAAGACAGCGTCATCACCAGTGCTTTTGGCAGCCGAAGACCACCTTTGGTCAGGATAACTTGTACTAGATGTTCCCCTTCAAAATGGCCAATTATTGGCGTCGTTCCTGCTCATTTTTTGGGAAGAGGACCAGGGCCTCTATAAATAGGACTAGCCCCGAGAGAAAGGGAGGAGGGAGAAAAAAGGAGAAGAGAGAAGTCCAGAGAGAAAGAAAGAGAGAAGAGAAAGAAAGAGAGAAAGGTCCGGACCAAGTAGAACACACTGCACCAGCTCAAGAACACCTCTCGCGAGGTTGTTCTTCCCCTGTATTGTTCATCATCAGCCCCTGAGGCAATCCACTACACCACACACTGGAGTAGGGTATTACACCACATCGGTGTACCGAACCAGTGTAAACCTCGTGTCCCTTGTGTGTTCTTCTTTCTAGCCTAGATTTCTTACGAGCCATAGAAGCGCTAGTCAGTAGGGGAAAGATCTCCGTGTGCACCCTAGAGCTCGAACCTAAGGGGTCTGCCGGAACCCGAAATCCGACATTTGGCACGCCAGGTAGGGGTGCACCGGAATCCTTCTTCCTCCGCGTCGCGTTCCGTCGCCTCGCCGTTTAGATGTCGAGCGACCCGGCTGCCAAAGCCAACCACTGGGCGGCGTGGCCCTCCCACGTCGTGTCGCCGGCTCAGGGCGACCTCAACCTTGCGCCTCAGGCAGCCCGCGCTCCGCAGGGCGCTGCGGGGCGCGGGCGACGCGGCCAGACGCCGCCTGCCCTCACACCACGACAGATGTAGGCCGCAGCAAGGGCCTCAAACCACGCTGCGGCCACAGCGCCGCACACCCGACGGGAACAGGCGAACTCCAGGGCCGCGCTCACGGTGGCCCGAGAACTGCTATGGTGCCGGCTGCTGGAGGGCGGTCGCGACATGTTGTTGGAGCGAGTGGCCAAGCTCCTGGACGCCGCCGCCTCAGGAGCACCCCCCCCCCTTCTACGTACAGCTGCCGCCCCAGGTCCAGGGCGGGCCGTATGGCGACATTATACGTGCTCACGCAACTTCAAGCGGACTCCATGGCCTGTTCAGCGCCAACGCCTCCGTCGGCACCAGGCGACAAGTCGCGCCGGCCCCACCTCTGGCCAGCAAAGGGGTGCACGCCGTGGCCTCCGGCTTCGGCGGACCGCCGCGCCATCACCCCCAAGACGACGCTCCAAGCCAGACTGCATGGACCCACGAGGTGGTGGACCCAGAAGCTTATGTGCCCCGCATGGTGGATCAGGGGTGCGCGCGCGCTGGAAGAAGATCATGGCTCATTCCTCGGGCCAGGCTGGGGCGAAGAGGTGCCAGAAGCTGAGCTCTTTCAGGAACCCCAAGAGAGGCTCGACAACCGCACCGGCGGCAGCAACTATCGGGTACCACTCATTCATCAGGAGCAAGCTTATGCTAACCATGGTTCGCAGGATATACAGGTCGCCGCAGCAGATGGCTGCCCCAATGCTGCAACCTCCTATCCATCAGGAGGAGGGCGCAGGGGGCTGCAGGAGAGGGGCCGAGATCCGGGTTCTCCCCTGCGGCGATCGGAGCAAGGCGCTCTCAGGAGGTAGGCCCTCTGCCGGGGAGGTGCCCCAGGGCCTGCCCCAGGCAGAGGACTCGTGGTCGTCGGGGGAACCGCTGGCGACCGCTCTACCCCATTGGCATCGTCCTTAGTCTCCGGCCACCGTCAATGGCGGTAGAGTGTGGCGCAAGGCGAGGCCCTCGTCAGGCGATATGAAGCAAGGCTGGTACCTGTGAAGAAGGCCCAGTGCCTGTGAAGCTCGCCGCCCGTGACACTCTCACGTAATAATGAGTGGGGCTGTACACGCCCCGGAGTCTCCGGAGAGCCGCCCTCGGGCCTCGGGGGCTCCCGCCCATGCCCAGTGGCAGCACTTAGCTCCGCGCTGGTCAGAAGACATCGAAGACTAGACTAGGTGCCGGACACGACCTTTTGGTTTTCGCTTCTTCCTTGTTGACAAGTTTCTTTGGTTTGGATTTAAGTTGGATTTGAGCTCGAGACTTGCGTGTGTTTGGGGTAGGGGTGTTTAGTCTCGTTTGAGCAATCTCTCGTGTTCTGATTTCGGTTTTGCGTCCAAAGTTAGCATCGGCTGCCCCCCCCCCCTAACGAGCCCCTCGCAAGCCGGGCCGGGCCACGCACGACTACAGACCGGACCGCTGTCACCGCACCCTCTCCGGAGGTTTTCGTCGCAGGATCAACAGGATAATCAGAAGACACCCGAGGCACGGCGGCCCCCGCAGGCCCGCTCGGAACTCGTCGGGGTCGAAAGGAAAACAAGTCGGCTAACTGATCATCGGTCTTGTAGCTAAGCTCACACGCAACGTTATGTTTACCAAGATACTGATTGTGAACCTTTACATGAAGGGCCTCCCCTCCAAAAATGCTCTTACATTCTTCAGGGCTGAGCCCGAACCTTCTTTGTGCAGGGTAAACAGCAGCGACATAAGGTCAGTCGGACATATCAATCACTGCGTCTTCTGGGGCACCCCCGAAGGCATCACTGGCATCGCTGACATCGTCGCCGCCACTGCCAACACCTCCGACAACGCCAGGCTCATCCACAACGCCGCCTTCATCGGCGGCCACGATCATGGCGTCATCATCAGACGCAAAGGCCCTGACGAGGGCGTCCACATTGTCCTCCACCCATTGCGCCAGGTCGCCCCGGACGGCTATGGGCACCGGTGCAATGGCAGCGTCGAAGTCGAAGTGGGGGTCCCTGTCCTGCAGATAGCTGAGGACCCGGGAGAAGGCACGCCTGAGCAAGGCTCGGCTCCTCTCTTCGACAAGCCAGCGGGACCTCTCGAAGCAGTTCTCCAGAAGCGTCACCACGTCGGTGAAAAACTGGAGGTTGCCGGCATAGCTGGCCTCACGCGGCTCCTTAGCGGCAGCCTCGCAAATGTTGCCCAAAGCTGTGTTGGCCCTCTCCCTGAGCGTTCGAAGCATGGGGCATGCACGTGTTCCAAAACCCGCCACCGACAGATCTCGTCCTCATTCCACTGCGCGATGGCCTCGGCGTCATCAACCCTCTATTGGAGAAGAAGCATCTTAGCCCGGGAAGAGGCCAGCTCCGCCTGCGCTGTGCCAAGGGCGGCTGTGGATGAGTCCGCACGCCGCGTCACTTCAGCCAGTTTGGCCCTGAGGGCCACAGTCCTACACTCAGCCTCGGCCCTGATCAGCCCCAACCTGGCTTCGTATTCGTGCTTGAAGGCCGAGCGGGCTTCCGCCACGCGGCGGTCGACCTCTTCCTGGGCCCGGACTTCGCGCACAGCAACGTCATCCTCCGCCTGGGCCACCAGGTGCTCCCTCGTCTCCAACCGATCAAGGTCAAGGTTGCGCTCGGCGGCCTCCAGCGTCAGCGCCTCCTCGCGCTTCAGCAACTCTGCCTGGTCGACGGAGGCCCCCTTTAGCGACTCAAGGGCCGCCTGGCGCAGTTCCACTTTCTGCTCCAGGGAGTTGCTCCAGGCTTGGAGCTCCCATGTGCGCTCCTCCGCATCTCTGCCCGACGGTCTGCTTCCCGAGCCTCCTCGACGGCCTGGGAGCAGGCCTCCTGCGAAGCCACCAGCGACGTTTCAGCCTTCGCATTGTCAAGATCACGTTGGTAATGCGCGAGGGCGATGGCTACCTTCAGTTTGCGCCTCTCCTCAGCAAGGCGCAAACCTTCACCCTCGAGGCGCGCATCCTCGCCAGCAAGCTCTGCCCCGATCCGGCTCACCACATCCGCCGCCCCTGGAGGAACACTTGGCGAAGGGCGCGATGCTCCCGAGCGCGCCTGAGCACGTCTTCCACACCCCCCTCTCACACCGGAGTATGCAGAGGGCCCCGAGGCAGCATGCCCCTCCCGACACGGTGCTGGGGGCTGGCGCCCTAGCCATCGCCGAATGGACCCCTCTGGGAATCCAGCCGGGCGTCGGTCCACCCACGGAGGAGGAGCTGAAGGCAGACTTCAACCATTCACCCTCTATGATCAGAGGAGGAACGCGGGGAAAACCGGATGTGCCCCAAGGGGACTCATGAAGAAAGGACAGCGGGCGCATAGGCTCAAGGTGCCCGATGGAACAGACCACTCCACCGACCTGTCCGACGGCGGGGGTGCCGCTCGAGCTCGGCGTGCCCAGAGCCAACGGAGAAGGCGAAGCTTTGGGGGCTGGCTCCTGGGCTGACTCGGCGAATTTGGCAGGACTGGGCCTGAAAGGCCACAATCAGCCGTAGGGATAGTCAAGTAAATGAGCAGAGAAAGAAGAGGACTTACTTGTCCATGGCGAAGTACTTCCTGCGCTTCAACAAGCGGCAAGGGCAGTCATCGCCACCCAAGGCCTCCTTCCTCTTGTGGAGGGCCTCGAAATCTACACGGAACCGACCTAAGAGCCCGACGCAGGGGTCGGCCTGGGCCGCGGAAGAAGCATCAAGAAGATCAGCGCTGAAGGAGCCGGCCTGGGGGACGCCATCAGGCAACACCTCGCGACGAACAGCCGGGGCCTCGGGAGCCCCGGCCTAGAGAGCCGAGGGCCTCAACTCCGCGCCAGCCACCGCTCCAGGGCGGGCCTCGGGAGGCGCCGCCTTCAGGGCTTCTCGCGGCATCGGCACCTCAACATTAGTCGCCTCATCTCCTGTCGATTCTCATCTCCCCACTCTATCGCCTAAGGAAGGACCACTGTGGATGACAGGGGGAGCAACCACGACGGCTGGGTTCTCGCGGGGCCCCGTGAAGCCAGCCGGGCGTGGCCCCCACTCGTCGAAGCTGGGCAGCTGCCTCACAAAATCGGCCCTGCCAGAGAAAAGATACAAAAGGGCACCATCACGCCGAAGGCTGCTTGGGGAAGGATCGCCAGTCAAGACCCTGAGCATCATCCGCAGCACTTCAGGCGCCAAGTCCTCCTCCTGAAGTCACATGCGGTCTCTGTGCCCCGCAAAGTCCCACATCCGGCGAGTGGCGCTGGAGGTGAGCAATGCGGCATTAGAGGAACTCCTTCACCACCTTGGATGCAGTCACATTGAGCGCCCTCAAACTCTGGAAGCGGCGCCAGACGAAGGCGAGCCGGGGGCTCACGAGCATCTCATGGTCCCAGCCCGAGTGGGGAACAGCAGGCGAGGTCGGGTGCGAGAGCAGAGGGTTGGGCACTCCAACGTCCACATACAACCACCGCTCTCTGAACCTGGCCTCAGAAGGAGGAAGGTCGAAGTCGATCCCTGAAGCGGTCGTCTCTGGCACGGCGAAGAAGCCCACGCACCCTTAGCACTGAGTGGGGTCACTCAAGCGCAAGGAAAAGAAGTGGCGCAACAGGGCAACGGAAGGAGGAATGCCTACCATTGCCTCACAAACCAATGCAAAGACAGCCAGAAGGGTGATGGACTCAGGCCCGAGGTGCATCATGCGGATCTGATAATGGGAGAGCACCGCGTTGAAGAAAGCGGAAAAGGGGGAACCAGACCCGCCCATAGGGCATCAGCGAAGAATCAAACCCTCCGTGATGATCCTATCAAGGGAGGCATGGGATGCAGCCCAGATTGTGGTCCCGCCGCACTCATTGAAGATAGTGACAAGGGAAGAGCGGACCTTGTTCAGGGCTTCTGGATTGAGTATGATCGACCGATCAACAGCGGGGGCCGCCACCGGAGATGAGCGGGGCGAAGGCGCGGGCTTCTTCCCCTTTCCTTTCTTTGTTGGCGCCATGACGATGGAAAGAGGGAAGAGCTCGAGCCAGATTGGCGACGAAGGTTGGAACTCGAAGAAGAAGGAAAGGTCGGAGGCGAGCGAGCAGCGGAAAAGGGAACAACTGTGTGCAACTAGGGGTCCGCTTAGCCGGGCGCGTAACAAGGCGTCGTGGGGAAGCGCAGACGCCCACGTCCAATCAATCGCCATGCGGCGCCCTAGGCCGCAGGCTATTGGGGCCCGTGGCGCTTCGCGCTTGCCCCTTAGCTTCTCTACTAAGCTAAGCCCGGGCGCGCCTTGGGTCCGGGGGCTACTATCGACGTTCTTGGAATGGGGGTCCCCAAACTTGCCTGCCTGCGGCCTGCAGCGTGGCTCGAGTGGGGGCCCAGTGCGGCCCAGCTTCATTAGCTCAAGCTCAAGACCCTCGCAAGGAGCCAAGCCTTGCGGGGTGGATGACAGGAGGCTACCTCAGGAGCAGCCTCATCAGGCAGGCTCGCTAGGAGGCGGAGAGATCAAGGCAGGGGTTCCTCGCGAGGAGCCCGTGACGCAAGCCATGACGATCGAGATTAGGCGGGCGCCGGCCTGCGCAGTATCTTTGTTTCCCCTTCGGTGCAAAGGGAGGAAGCACAGGCCAAGGCATCGGGTAAAGGTTACCATTCCGGTGCAACGAGACCAAGACCAGTAGAGCGGCAGGACGGAGGTCACCGTGGGGCCCAAGACGGCGTCATCACCAGTGCTTTTGGCAACCGAAGACCACCTTTGGTCAGGATAATTTGTACTAGATGTTCCCCTTCAAAATGGCCAATTGTTGGCGCCCTTCCCGCTCATATTTTGGGAAGAGGACCAGGGCCTCTATAAATAGGACTAGCCCCCGAAAGGAAGGGAGGAGGGAGAAAAAAGGAGAAAAGAGAGGTCCAGAGAGAAAGAAAGAGAGAAAGGTCCGGACCAAGTAGAACACACTGCGCTAGCTCAAGAACACCTCTCGCGAGGCCGTTCTTCCCCTGTATTGTTCATCATCAGCCCCTGACGCAATCCACTACACCACACACTAGAGTAGGGTATTACACCACATCGGTGGCCCGAACCAGTATAAACCTCGTGTCCCTTGTGTGTTCTTCTTTCTAGCCTAGATTTCTTGCGAGCCATAGAAGCGCGAGTAGGTAGGGGAAAGATCTCCATGCGCACCCCAGAGTTCGAACCTTAAGGGTCTGCCGGAACCCGAAATCCGACAACCTCGGCCCCTGGGTCTCAGATCGGGTAGGGGTTCGGACCCAATTCCACCCACCCACCCAGACATAAACGATCTTTCCCACATCAGGCAAGAGCCCCATGAAACAGTAGATCATTATTGGGCCAGATTCCTCCTTGTAATGAACAAGGTTAAGGACTGTCGCAAGGAAGATGCAATCTCATTTTTCTGCAATAATTGCACGGACAAGGGAATCCTTAACGCTTTAAGTCGCCGTGACATATCACGCTTCGCTGACTTGGCGTCCATAGTACGAAAGTACTGTGCGATGGAAAGCGCCTGGAAAACCGAAATGAAATTTTGGGATAATCCGGCCAAGAATATACACCCAGTCCGAAGTAAAAGGGTGCACTATAATAAGACACCCAAGTCAGTTACAAAGAAACAAAAACCCTGTACGGGGCATGGAACCGTATTGGAGGGATGGCTTAACGGACCCTGCAAAATTCATAGCACAACGGATACGATACCAACGCACAACCTTAGAGCCTGTTGGATACTCCGGCAGGTGGCCAAAATTGGTGAGGATCTTCGTATCCCAAATGCCACAGAGCACCATCCCGTGGATAGCAATACGGTATTAACAGTTTTTGAAACCTTCGCATCAAATAATAGGCACAAGCGAACACTCCGCAGCCTCGCCGAAATCTTCCACGTAGCAGTAATGAATCCATGGAGTGACATGGCTATTACATTCAATGCCAGTGACGAACCTAAATTCCAAACTGCCCGAGCACCAGCTGCACGGGTCCTCAGTCCAATTGTGGACGGATTTCGACTCACCAAAGTACTCATGGACGGTGGCAGCGGATTAAACCTCATCTATGAGGAAACCCTTCAAAAAATGGAAATAGACTGGAACCGCATTGAGCAAAGTAGCACGACCTTCAGAGGAATCATCCCCAGTAGGGAAGCACGTTGTGCTGGGAAAATCACACTAGATGTGGTATTCGGCACGCCGGAGAACTATAGGTCCGAAGAAATTACATTCCAAGTGGCCCCGTTCAGTAGTGGATACCACGCCCTTTTAGGACGGGAGGCGTTCACGATATTCCAAGCCATACCCCATTATGGGTACATGAAGCTCAAAATTCCTGGGCCCAACGGAATCATCACTCTTGCTAGTGATCCGAACACAGCACTTCGCGCCGAAAACAAAACAGCCGCATTGGCCCTCGAGGCATTATCCGAAGCCCTCTCAGCCGAGGAATTAACTGCGCTACGCTCCATGGTGGACAGGGACGACGTAATACTTGACAAGAGATCCAAGTCCACCTCTTTTAAACCAGCGGACGAAATAGTCAAATTCCAAGTCCACCCAACGGACCCTACAAAAACAGCCTCCATCGGGGCACAGTTAAACCCCGCCGTGGGCGCCGCACTACGAGAGTTCCTGCGCGAGAATTGGGACATATTT
The DNA here is from genome assembly GCF_018294505.1 of Triticum aestivum. Lineage (NCBI taxonomy): Eukaryota > Viridiplantae > Streptophyta > Magnoliopsida > Poales > Poaceae > Triticum > Triticum aestivum. Next base: position 636,781,065 of record NC_057806.1, read on the forward strand.
TCCTGGCACCCCTCAGACATGCCAGGATTCCCACGCAGGCTGGCCGAGCACAGCCTCAATATCCTAAAGGGATTCAAGCCGGTCAAGTAGGCTCTTCGGCGTTTCTCTGAACCTAAGAGACAGGCTATGGGAGAGAAACTAGCCAAGTTATTGGAGGCCAGATTCATTAGAGAAATAAAACACCCGGACTGGCTAGCAAACCTGGTGATGGTACCAAAGAAGGACAAATCCTGGCGCCTATGTGTCGATTTCAAAGACCTCAACAAGGCTTGCCCAAAGGATCCCCTCCCCCTCCCCCGCATTGATCAAATTATCCACGCTACCGCGGGACAAGAGTCATTGTGTTTCCTCGACGCATACTCTGGCTACCACCAAATCAAGATGGAGGAGTCCGACCAAGCCGCAACGGCATTTATCACACCATACGGCCCATTTTGTTTCAACACAATGCCTTTTGGGCTCAAAAACTCCGGCGCAACGTATCAGCGCATGATTCAGACATGTCTGGAGAAACAGATCGGCAAAACAGTAGAGGCATACGTAGATGATGTGGTCGTCAAAACCAAACACGTTGACTCTCTAATAGATGACTTGAGGCTCACATTCGACAACCTTCGAACTTACGACATCAAGCTCAATCCAGAAAAATGCGTTTTCGGCGTGCCAGCCGGAAAGCTCCTGGGTTTCATTGTCTCAAGTAGAGGAATTGAAGCTAATCCGGCCAAAATTCGAGCTTTGTCACAGTTGGCTACCCCAACAGACCTCAAACAAATCCAGAAATTAACTGGATGTGTGGCGGCTCTAAGCCGCTTTATCTCCCGCTTAGGAGAAAAGGCATTATCCCTTTATCGCCTCCTTCGGCGCACCGAACACTTTGAGTGGACGGACGCCACCACAGCCAGATTGGAAGAAATAAAAGCCCTATTGGCAACCAACCCAATCCTGGCCGCACCAAACATCGGCGAACTAATGCTGTTGTACATTGCGGCAACTCATCAAGTTGTAAGAGCAGTGCTCATCGTCGAACGAGAAGCTGACAGACATAAATTCCCTTTTCAAAAGCCGATATACTATGTATCCACTGTCCTCACTCCATGCAAATCACGGTACCCGCATTATCAAAAAATAGCCTATGCGGTATTCATGGCATCCCGGAAGCTGCGACACTACTTTCAAGAGTGTTTGATTACAGTAGCCTCGGAAGTGCCACTTAATGATATTATAAACAACCGTGATGCTACGGGCTGGATTGCCAAATGGGCCATTGAGCTCCTCCTGTTCGACATAACATACAAACCTCGGCGAGCCATTAAATCGCAAGTATTGGCCGACTTTGTCGCCGAATGGACGGAAGCCGAACTCCCTAAAGAGTATGGCGCATACTCCAATTGGATCATGCACTTCGACGGCTCTAAAATGCTGGCTGGTCTAGGGGCTGGCGTCGTCCTGACGTCCCCAACCGGAGATACCGTTCAGTACATACTGCAGATACTGTATACAGACTCCAACAACGCAGTCGAATACGAAGCTCTGTTGCATGGTCTTCGGATGGCAGTCTCCATGGGCATTCAATGCCTGGAGGTGCGTGGGGATTCAAACCTCGCAATATCCCAAATAAAAGGAGACTTTGATGCCAAGGATCCGAAGATGGCGGCCTATCGAAACACCGTCCTAAAGATGTCAGCTCGGTTCGAGGGGCTCGAATTTCACCATGTGGCTCGGGAAAACAATCAAGCGGCAGATATCCTCGCCCGCATCGTTGCAAAATGGGACGCAGTCCCCCCCCAACATCTTTTTGGAGAGGTTGTTTAAGCCATCGGTGGTATGGGAAGGGGACACCGGTAACAATAGTCCGGACCTGGCCAAAACGCCCGATACCGAACACTCTGACATAATCGGCGGCTCTGCCACCGAAATAACACCTTCAGCCCACGTAATAATGGTCGTCATCGCCCCGTGGACAGAACCACTCCCGGCCTACCTAACTAGGCAGGAACTTCCCGAGGACCAAAATGAGGCACCCTGCATAGTGCGGCGATCTAAAGCCTATAGGGTCCAGAGGGAGAGTTGTATAAGAAAAGCACTACCGGAGTCCTTCAAAGGTGCATCTACGAAGAGGAAGGGCCGAAGCTTTTGGCAGAAATTCACGCCGGACTGGGCGACCACCACGCCGCAACCCGGGCCCTTGTAAGCGAGGCCTTCCGTACAGGTTTTTATTGGCCGACGTCCCGGGCAGACGCGCAGGACTTGGTCCAACGTTGCACCGGTTGCCAGCTTTTTGCAAACCAAAGCCATATGCCACCCACCGCCCTCCAAACAATCCCCATTACCTGGCCTTTCGTGGTCTGGGGGCTTGACATGGTTGGACCCCTTAAAGGGGGAACCCATAAGAAAAAATACTTATTGGTCATGGTAGATAAATTCACCAAATGGATAGAAGCCAAACCTGTTAAAACAGCTGAATCCGGACCGGTGATAGACTTCATATCCGGGGTTGTACACCGTTACGGCGTCCCCCACAGCATCATCACTGACAACGGCACGAACTTCATGGCTGACGAGGTAAAACTCTGGTGCAGCAACATGGGCATCAAGCTCGATTATGCTTCCGTCTATCACCCACAAACCAACGGCCAAGTTGAGCGAGCAAATGGTCTTATCATGAGCGGCATTAAACCCAGATTAGTGCGGTCCTTAAAGGAGTCTAACACACACTGGGTAGAGGAGCTCGAATCCATACTATGGGGGCTGCGGACCACGCCGAATCGCACTACCGGATATACACCATTCTTTATGGTGTACCGCACAGAGGCAGATTTCCCTTGTGACATAATTCATGACTCACCTCGAGTGCGCATGTACGAAGAAAGAGAAGCCGAGCTCGATCGGCAGGACAGTCTGGACACCCTGGAGGAGGAGCGCGACGTGGCAAAAGCCCATTCCACATTTTATCAGCAACAGGCTCGCAGATACCAAAGCAGAGAAGTACGGGCCAAAACTTATAACGTTGGCGAGTTAGCTCTATGCCTGCGGGAGAAGAAAAAGTCCAAGCTTGAGCCCAAATGGGAAGGTCCCTTCATTATTGATCAAGTTCTGACCGGTGGAGCGTACCATCTGTGGGATGCATTGAATAATCAACTTGAGCCGAACCCATGGAACGTAGCCAGGCTCCGCAGATTCTACGCCTAGCGCCGGACTCTATGTTCGTCTCCTTCCTCTGTCCATTTTTGCATATACATTATATGTCCCTTTTCTCTTTCTTTATTTAACTCTTTCTCTAGGCCTTCAAGGGCCACCTTGTGCCTCGCTTGCACATTATAGATGTGCTAACCGCGCTCATTATACCTCGGGGCATCTTACACAGAAGCTTAATTATCTATCTAGGCTTCACGGCCTGCACATGTGTTATTCTTCCGCATGTACCTTTTCTTCGCCACTATATGCATCGATATGACTTATGTTTTGGCCAAGCTGGGTTGCCTGGCTCTTGTATTTATGCCCTACGTTCCCGTTAATTCAGCTAGGGCATAAGGGGAGCACCTCTGCGATTGTTACTGCCGGGTCAGCCAGATGTGTACCTCAGACTGGGTGAAGCCGAAAGCTAGCGTTCTTAAGAGAATATTCGGTCGGCGAACAAAAGATGATTTTTATTTATTTATTTTCCTTATGTGCCCCAGATGTTTTTTCCTGCATTTCCTCTTGCAGTCCGAACATGCACTTTAGGGCATGCGTACCCAGGGAAAGGAACCCTTAACGGAACTATTATCCCTGGAAGATGTTTCTTACTACCCATGTAATGTAACATAACTAGTTGGGCACTTGTCTGTTCAAGCACTAATGACCCCTATGCCTGGTCTCCACGCATACCCCGGTTCTTATATAATGAGCGGGTATTCGGATACACTCTGGACTATCGGGTCCCGAGGTTGAAGCGAAAAGGTCCGCCATGACAAATGATCTACAATCCGGCTAGAATGCATTATACATGTCACTTTAATTACATAGTCATGTAGACTGACTAAATTCCTCTTCTATACCATCCAACAGGCGTTCTAGCCTACAATCCTGTTGAGAATACTTTGCGGCTAATTCTACTTGCCCATAGATTAAGCTAATGGGGATCTCTTTCCCGTCGGGCCCCACAGGTCCGACCTCGGCCATGTGATTTGGGTCAGCCTTGGTATACCGCGTCTTCACCATGGCCCAGGCTTCCCTGGCACCTTGTCGGCAGGCAGATATCTTCCATAATCGGAAGCGCCGCCATGCTCCCTTCTGGCAGACCCGGGCTCTCCGCAAGCTCTCCAACGCCTTCTGGCAGGAAGACAGATGGCCACAAGGCCTGGGCAATACCTTGCATCACCTGCCGAACTTGTTCGTGCACTTGTGAGAGCTCGGATAGAAGATCACCTGCAGACCCGTGCATCTCCTCCACGGGATGACCCGTCAGCATACCTACAGACATAACTCTGTTAGCCGGCTTCTTCGTCGTCCCCTTTATTAAGGGTGCGTTCAAGCACTTACTAAATATGCCGCGTCGAAGCTGCTTATTCTCCTTCTCGGAGTCCGCAAGCTGGGCTCAAACATCTTTCAGTTCCACGCTCAGCTTGGTATTGGCGTCTCGGAGATTATTTTTCTCCCGCCTGACCTTAGTTAGCACGCGTTCGCCAGCCTTTAGCCATCGTACGGCGTGCTGCTCCTTCGGATTATCTCTAGATTCATCTGCAACATCTATTATTAGATCTGAAGCCATGCCGCATGCTATACGGTACCTATCATTCTTTGAAAGAAAGGTTACTAGCTGGGGACTTTTTAGGTTCCTTCAATGTGGCAACAGCGGCCCGAAGTTGGGTCTTGCATTCCTCCAGCTCCTGAGACAGTCGACTATTCTTCTCTGTAAGAACCTGCACAATAAGATGATCCTTAAATCAGTTCTGCTAATTGTTTCAAGTCTTAGGGGCTACTGATACATATAATTGTCAGATTTTCTTACCCGTACATCCTATACATACTGGTCTGTGGCTCTGGCTAGACCATTTTGAGCAGCACGGAGGTACGCCTCTCCAGAATTGAAGGCATCAAATGCCTCTGGTGAGAAGCAAGCGTCGCGGAGTACGGCCTGGCGACGCATATGATTCATGGCGCTCTCCACTTCTGAATGTGTAGCGGATAGCCTATCTGCATCCTTTGTAGGGGGAGTATTCGACGTCCGCCCCATGTCGGCTTCCGCCTCTATGTCCTGTCCTAGAGCCCGACTGGTGGAAGCGTGATCGGCAGCCTCACCAGACATATTCCGGCGAGCGTTTTTTTCTGTTAAAGAAACATGGACGTCATTACATTTCAAGAAAGTCGACAACCACGGAGCGGGGTTTCTGTCATACCTCTACGTCGGCATCTCCGTCCTGACCGCCTTCCTTTTTGGCCTGCCCGGCCTCGGTGCCTCTTGTTGGCGAGTTGCTGCGGGTTTGGCACGGTGTCCCGAATACCTTCCGTGTAAAACACCATGTGTATATGGTAGGTGAAGTGTCTAAAATGGGATCCTAGTTTTTGGAGTTGGGATTTTTGTTTTTTCTTACGTCCGATGCAGGAAGCAGTCCGGGATAGTTAGCCGTAATGGCCACCATCGCGTCATCACAGCTTAATTGATAGAACTGTCGGTCTATCAGCTCCACGAGTATATCCGGATCTTCTTTGAGTCCGGCACCGAGAGCCCGATCAGGGTCCTCTGGTTGTGGAGATGGGCTGCTAACCTCCCTTATGGCTTTTCACAGTTCCTGCCGCAAAATGGCAAGGTGAGTACCTACGATAAAGAATGCCGGAAGAATGGGAGTAAGGAGATATAACTCACCTAGCTTGGAGGGTTGTACATGGAGAATCCATCATGTGGCTTGATGCAGATGAACTCCTCTTCCTCTCCCTTGAACAATTTGGACAGAATTTTTGCTAAGGCGGCATTGTTGTCCGGACCCTTACGCCCGCAAAGAGTGGCGTCATCTTCCCCGTTAGAACACCACAAGGGGTGCCCTCGATATTGAAGTGGTTGCACTCCCCGCATTATGCATATGGACATAACCTCGATTACTATCATTCCTGATTGAGCCAGCGCTTTAATCCGGTTCATCAGGTAAAGGACTTCTCCGTTGTCTTCCTCCTGGGGGCTCCGTGGCCGCCAACTTCGGTCTTTCTTCAGAGGAGCGTTGCTGAACTCAGGAAGACCCCGCCGAACAGGGTCCGAAAGGGGGACGTCTTCCATATAAAACCATTCCGAAGGCCAGTCTTCGGATGTCTTCTTCAGAGTACCAGACAGGTATCCGGTTTCGGCCATGCGCCATATTCGGGCTCCACCCACTTGATAAAGTGACCCCTCCTGTGTGCGAGGGACGAGGCAAAATAACCTTTTCCACAGCTCGAAATGAGCCTCGCACCCCAGGAATAACTCGCAAAGGGCAACATAGCCGGTGATGTGTAAAATGGAAGCAGGGGTGAAATTATGCAGTTGGAGGCCGTAAAACTCCAGGAGCCCGTGGAGGAACGGAAGAATCAGAAATCCGAGTCCCCTCAATAAATAAGGGACAAGGCATACCCGTTCCCCCATAGAGGGGCCGGGGAAGCTCTCCGCTTGCTCCCCGCCATTGTAGGTGGCGAGCCCGGCTCGGACGGGCACCATATACGCCGGAGGGAGAAATCCCTTAGTATGCAGTTCGACTAATCAACTGTGTGGGACTGAACACCTCTCCCAATCACCGGGCTTAGGGCTACGGGGGCGGGAGGAGGAGCTGCGTATGTCGGCCAGGCTGGAGTGGACCTTTCTGAAGGACGCTCTGATGGATTCTCGCTGGGAGGATGGTATGGATTGGATCTAAGAATCCACATCCCTTTAATAGACAATTTATTTATCTGGCTAGGGGGGCGAATGTAAAAACGCCCAGGCGCCTCGCATTCATTCGACACGTGGAAGATAACCCTTATTGGGCGCAGAAGCCAAGAGGTTCAACATTTATGGGACTAGACACTTCTTAACAAACGTTCGAAATTTGGAGAAGAACCCTCCTTGCAATGCCGAAGACAACACTGTGCACCAGACTCATCGTCATTGAAGCCTGGATCAGGGGCTACTGAGGGAGTCCTGGATTAGGGGGTCTCCGAACAGCCGGACTATATCCTTTGGCCGGACTGTTGGACTATGAAGACATAAGATTTAAGACTTCGTCCCGTGTCCGGATGGGACTCTACTTGGCATGGAAGGTAAGCTAAGCAATATGGATATGTATATCTCCTCCTTTGTAACCGACCTTGTGTAACCCTAGCCCCCTCCGGTGTCTATATAAACCGGAGGGTTTTAGTCCATAGGACAACATACAAGCATACCATAGGCTAGCTTCTAGGGTTTAGCCTCTCCGATCTTGTGGTAGATCAACTCTTGTACTACTCATATTATCAAGAATAATCAAGCAGGACGTAGGGTTTTACCTCCATCAAGAGGGCCCGAACCTGGGTAAAAACATCGTGTCCCCTGCCTCCTGTTACCATCCGCCTTAGACGCACAGTTCGGGACCCCCTACCCGAGATCCGCCGGTTTTGACACCGACACTCATCATAGTAAATTCCTTGAACTTGTCCATAACCTTTAGCGACAAGCCGAGCTTTGTGGATCTGAACATTTCCATCCACATCGGTTTCTTCTTAAAGAGCCATTTGCAGCCAATGGCTTTTACGCCAGGCGGCGGATCAACCAAGTCCCAGACTTGATTTTCATCCATGGACTTTAACTCGGACCTCATGGCCTCTAACCATGCCTCGGAATTCGGACTCACCATCTCTTCCGCATACGTGGTCGACTCGTCGCTTTCTAGCAACAATACATCACGCACTCTGCGCAATCTTTCCTACCTCCGTGGTTCTGGTACCGCTTCCACTACGGGTTCCCTGACTGACTCCGATATGATCTCATCACCCGTCGAGCCATCCCCGAGTGGTACTCGAATTTCTTCGAGGTGGACCGTCCTCCCAGTGGCCTCCCGACGGAGAAACTCTTTCTCAAGGAATACCCCGTTCCGAGCAACAAACACTTTGTTCTCCTCCCAGTTGTAGAAGCTATATCCCAAGGTTTCCCTCGGATATCCCACGAATATGCATTCATCCAACTTGGGTGTAAGCTTGTCAGACATAAGTCGCTTGACAAATGCTTCACAACCCCAAATCTTTAGAAAAGACAAACTGGGAGTCTTCCTGGTCCACATCTCATGTGGTGTCTTATCTATGGATTTTGATGGTACCCTGTTAAGTGTGAAAGCTGCAGTTTCTAGAGCGTATCCCCAGAATGACAAGGGTAAATCTGATTTGCTCATCATAGATCGAACCATGTCGAACAAGGTACGATTCCTCCATTCCGATACACCATTTCTCTGTGGCGTACCTGGAGGTGTGAGCTGGGGTACTATACCTCTGCTTTTCAGATGATCATCAAACTCCTGGCTCATGTACTCACCTCCACGATCAGATCGTAGAAGTTTTATAGTCTTGTCGAGCTGATTCTCAACCTCTTTTTGAAACTCTTTGAACTTTTCAAAAGTTTCCGACTTGTGCCTCTGCAAATAGATATATCCATATCTACTCAAGTCGTCGGTAAAAGTCACGAAGTACTGATACCCACCTCTGGCAGTTGTGCTCATTGGACCACACACATCACTATGTATAAGTTCCAACAGCTCAGACGCCCTCTAGCAACTCTTTGCGAAAGGAGACTTAGTCATCTTGCCGAGCAATCATGATTCACATGTCTCGAACGACCCAAAGTCGGTCAAAGTTAGGAGTCCATCATCATGTAGCTTCTTCATGCGTTTCAGACTAATGTGTCCAAGCCGGCAATGCCAGAAGTATGTCAGATTTATCTCATTGGGCTTATGCCTCTTGACATTCATGTTATAGACCGGTTCTTGTTCTAGATTCAATATAAATAGCCCATCAACAATGGGTGCATAGCCATGGAACATACCATTCAAATAAATCAAACAACCATTGTCCTTTGAATTCATAACCCTGACCCATCAAGCATGAGGCAGAAATAATGTTCCGACTAAGTGCAGGAATGTAATAACAATTATTCAATTCCAAAATAAATCCAGAAGGAAGCTGGAGTTTTGCATCGTGCCGACCTCCAACGCAGCAACTCTTGCTTTGTTGCCGACCCTAATGTCAATCTCCCCTTGTGGCACACGCCTAGTTCTTATTAGCCCCTACATCAAGTTATAAATGTGAACAATTAATCTGGTATCAAATACCCAAGAGCTACTAGGTATGTCAGCGAGGTAAATGTCTAGAACATATGCAACAAGTGTACCTTTGCCCGAAGAAGCATTTCCGGCCATCTTGCCATGCTCTGCAAGCCACTTGCTATAGTTCCTCTTCCAGTGACCAGTTTCCTTGCAATGATAGCAAATGGTCTTTCAGTCCGGTCTAGACTTCGGCGCAGCGGCGGACATTACCATCTCCGTGCCCTTTGCCTTAGCCTTTTTTTTGGACCAACTCTTCTTGAACTTAGCTGATTTCTGCACCATCAACACTTCATGTGTGCCTTTATTAATATCCTGCTCAGCCACCTTAAGCATCCCATGCAATTCAGTGAGCTTCTTATCCATGCCATGCATATGATAGTTCAAGATGAACGTCCCATAGCTGGGTGGAAGAGAACACAGAACTGCATCAATAGCCAGCTCATCCAAGAGCGGGAAGCCCAACCGATCCAAAGCTTGGACATATCCGATCATCTTGATCACATGCGGGCTCAGCGGATCACCTTCCTTTGGCTTACAATCCATCAAGGATCGCCAGACGTTGAACCTTTCGGTCCTAGCCTGCACCTGAAACATGCTCTTGAGACTCTCGATGATATCAAAAGCCCCAACGTCTTTGAAATGCTGCTACAAATTGGGCTCCATACAAGCCAGCATGAGGCAGCTGATCTCGTTTGATTCATCAACGAGTTTCTGGTAGGCATTCTTGGTTGTGGTACTAGCATTATCGGCAGGTTCCTCTGGAAGCGGATCCTCTAGAACATATTCATTTTTATCATGCTTGAGAACAATTCTCAAATTTCTATACCAGGTAGTAAAGTTTGTTCCATTCAGTTTATCCTTTTCCAGAATTGATTTCAATGCAAAGTTGGGTTGAGCAGGTGTTGCCATTGATCTACAATAGAAAAATATGGAATCACTAAGCAATGTGTTTATGTAGAGTAATTCTAGCCTTAAACAGAAATACTCCCACTGAAGTCAGCATCCCTCCGCAAACTCTTAGTGATTCAGGATCCGACTAGCACATGCCACTAGTGAGCTTTAGCATCACTGCTAGACAACACACCTATCTGGTAAGCAACTCCTTGCTAATCGTATCTCTATATGACTCTTGTCGGTCCGGTAGGTATCTCATACCCCAGCTCCTAACCTTTTTGCCACAAGGCCCAAAACCATTTTGATAGCCTCGTCAAGTTAACCTAATGCAGTGCATGTCCGTGTCCGACACGAACCCTTTAGTTCAAGGACACCTAGCAGCACCCCAATTTTATGAGCCCACTACTACATGTACTTGATGTGAGAAGGTGCAACATCGAGAATGGCAATTTACTTGATATTCATGAGGGATCTTTCTACCATTCTAACATGCATAGAAACAAAGAAGCATAACAATCACAAGTAAAACATTGATAACCCACAAGTATAGGGGATCGCAACAGTTTTCGAGGGTAGAGTATTCAACCCAAATTTATTGATTCGACACAAGGGGAGCCAAAGAATATTATCAAGTAGGTGCAGCTGAGTTTTCAATTCAACCACACCTGGAAACTTAATATCTGCAGCAAGGTATTTAGTAGCATAGTAATATGATAGTAGTGGTAACGGTGGCAAAGAGTAATGGTGGCAAAAAGTAATGGTAGCAAAAGTAATATTTTTGGGTTTTATAGTGATGGTAACAGTAGCAACAGAAAAGTAAATAAGCGAAGAACAATATATTGGAAGCTCGTAGGCAATTGATTGGTGATGGAGAATTATGACGGATGCGATCGATCATGTACCAGTCATAACCTAGGGTGACTATCGGTGTCAAAATTGGCGGATCTCAGGTAGGGGGTCTCGAACTGTGCGTCTAAGGCGGATGGTAACAGGAGGCGGGGGACACGATGTTTACCCAGGTTCGGGCCCTCTCGATGGAGGTAATACCCTACGTCCTGCTTGATTGATCTTGACCATATGAGTATTACAAGAGTTGATCTACTAGGAGATCGTAGAGGCTAAACCCTAGAAGCTAGCCTATGGTATGATTGTTGTTGTCCTACGGACTAAACCCTCTGGTTTATATAGACACCGAAGGGGGGCTAGGGTTACACAGAGTCGGTTACAAGGGAGGAAATCTACATATCCGTATTGCCAAGCTTGCCTTCCACGCCAAGGAGAGTCCTATCCGCACACGGGACGAAGTATTCAATCTTGTATCTTCATAGTCCAACAGTCCGGCCAAAGGATATAGTCCGACTGTCCGGAGACCCCCTAATCCAAGACTCCCTCAGTAGCCCCTGAACCAGGCTTCAATGACGATGAGTCCGGCGCGCAGATTTGTCTTCGACATTGCAAGACGGGTTCTTCTTCCGAATACTCCATAGAAGATTTTGAACACAAGAATAGTGTCCGGCTCCGCAAAACAAGTTCCACATACCACCGTAGAGAGAATAATATTTCCACAAATCTAATCTGCTGACACGTTTGACATCATGACATCATACCACGGCCAGGTCATTATTCGAACCATTTTTTCTCAACCAGCACTACACATATCGCGAGGCGGTTTTCTTGACACGTCTTGTCGGAGCGGAGATCGTGTCCCCTTATCACGGGATTCTCATCAATATGGGTATGGGTAACCCAACCGCGCCATCAATTACGGTGTTCAGGGAAATAAGCGATTTTACCAGGTAAGTGGGGAGGCGCATCGCCTCTTCCGCCCTTATAAAGGGACAAAGATTCACCCTTTTTACCCGTGCCTTCTTCCTCCTTGCTTATCCATTCTCGCACACTCGAGCTCCAGCGCCCAAGTTCATGTTTTTCTCCTCAAACCACTCCAAGCATGTCCGGAGCGGGAGGCAAGTAGATGGTCTCCTCCGTCATGGAGGAGAACATCATAAAGCTACGGGAAGCCGGATATCTGGCCGCCGACATCGCGCACTGGCTGCCAGATGCTGGGCAGATCATCCCTACGCCCAAACCCCATGAGAGGGTAGTTTTCCTCACCCACTTCATCCGCGGACTAGGATTTCCGCTTCACCCGTTTGTCCACGGGCTGATGTTCTACTACGGGCTGGATTTTCATGATCTGGCCCCCAATTTCATCCTCAACATCTCGGTGTTTATCGTCGTGTGCGAGGCCTTCCTCCGCATCAAGCCCCACTTCGGCATGTGGCTGAAGACCTTAAATGTTAAACCGAAGGTGGTGGTCGGCCAGCAAGAAGAGTGTGGAGATGCCATGGTGGGCAAAATGCCCAACGTCACCTGGCTTGAAGGCTCCTATGTGGAGACCATAAAGGGGAGGCAATCGGGGTGGTTATACATCACCTAGCCGTGCGACACCAACTTGGTGGCGGCCCCCGAATTTCGATCCGGAATCCCCACACGGCTCACCTCCTGGAAAGAGAAGGGCCTGTCCTAGGGTTCCCCGGTAGAGCTGACCGGACTCCAGACCTGCATCAAGAACATGATGAGCAAGAAAACCAAGCTCGTCAACGTGGTCCAGGTCATGCTCTTCCGTCGGATTCTCCCGTGTCAACGACGGGCATTCAATTTGTGGGAGTTCGACTCGGCCAAGCACCAGACGCTGATAGGTCCTCAACGTATCTATAATTTTTGATTGCTCCATGCTATATTATTTACTGTTTTGGACATTATTGGGCTTTATTATCCACTTCTATATTATTTTCGGGACTAACCTATTAACCAAAGGCCCAACCCAGAATTGTTGGTTTTTTGCCTATTTTAGGGTTTTAAAGATAAGAAATATCAAACGGAGTCCAAACAGAATGAAACCTTCGGGAACATGATTTTCTCACCGAACATGATCCAGGAGACTTGGACCCTACGTCAAGAAACAAAGGAGGAGGCCACGAGGTAGGGGGCGCGCCTACCCCCCCCCCCCCAGGCGCGCCCTCCACCCTCGTGGGCCCCCTGTTGCTCCACCGACGTACTCCTTCCTACTATATATACCTACGTACCCCCAAACAATAAGATACGGAGCCAAAACCCTAATTCCACCGCCGCAACTTTCTATATCCACGAGATCCCATCTTGGGGCCTGTTCTGGAGCTCGCCGGAGGGGGTATCCATCATAGAGGGCTTCTACATCATCACCATAGCCCCTCCGATGAAATGTGAGTAGTTTACCTCAGACCTACGGGTCCATAGTTATTAGCTAGATGGCTTCTTCTCTCTTTTTGGATCTCAATACAATGTTCTCCCCCTCTCTTGTGGAGATCTATTCGGTGTAATCTTGTTTTTGCGGTGTGTTTGTTGAGACCGATGGATTGTGGGTTTATGATCATGTCTATCTATGAACAATATTTGAATCTTCTTTGAATTCTTTTATGTATGATTGGTTATCTCTGCAAGTCTCTTCGAATTATGAGTTTGGTTTGGCCTACTAGATTGATCTTTCTTGCAATGCGAGAAGTGCTTAGCTTTGGGTTCAATCTTGCGGTGTCCTTACCTAGTGACAGTAGGGGCAGCAAGGCACGTATTGTATAGTTGCCATCGTGAATAACAAGATGGGGTTTTCATCATATTGCATGAGTTTATCCCTCTACATCATGTCATCTTGCTTAAGGCGTTACTTTGTTTTCATGAATTTAATACTCTAGATGCATGCTGGATAGCGGTCGATGAGTGGAGTAATAGTAGTAGATGTAGGCAGGAGTCGGTCTACTTGTCTCGGACGTGATGCCTATATACATGATCATACCTAGATATTCTCATTACTATGCTCAATTCTGTCTGATATTCTCATAACTATGCTCAATTCTGTCAATTTCTCAACAGTAATTCGTTCACCCACCGTAAAATACCTATGCTCTTGAGAGAAGCCACTAGTGAAACCTACGGCCCCCGGGCCTATCTTCATCATATTAATCTTACAATACTTAGTAATTTCCTTTGCTTTTTACTTGCCTTTTATTTTACTTTGCATCTTTATCATAAAACTACCAAAAATATTATCTTATCATATCTATCAAATATCACTCTCGTAAGTGGCCGTGTAGGGATTGACAACCCCTTATCGCGTTGGTTGCGAGGATTTATTTGTTTTGTGCAGGTGCGAGGGACTCGTGTGTAGCCTCCTACTGGATTGATACCTTGGTTCTCAAAAACTGAGGGAAATACTTACGCTACTTTGCTGCATCATCCCTTCCTCTTCGGGGAAAACCAATGCAGTGCTCAAGAGGTAGCAAGAAGGATTTTTGCACCGTTGTCGAGGAGTCTACGCAAAAGTCAAACATACCAAGTACCCATTGTTGGGGATATAACTATTTATGTAAGCCGCCCGGGAGGAGCCGGGTTACGCAAAGAGAAGCCCATCTGAAGCCCAAGACCAAGATGTGAAGATGGCGGTTCAGTAAAGGGTCTAAAGGCCCACAGGCGATTTATGGCCCATGGCGATAAACCGCCATGAGGGCGTGACTTGTATTATAAGGTAGAAGTAACTAGTCACCGAGCCGGACATTGTTATGAGCCGGCCGGGACTCTGTAAGCCATAGGGCGTCGACCTGTGTATATAAGGGGACGACCCACTGGCGGCTTAGGAAAAGAAAACAACAAATCGAGAACCGGGCATAGCGTATCTCGCTCAGTGGTCATCGAAACCTCAAGTAATACCAACCCAACTAGACGTAGGCCTTCCTTCACCGCAAGGGGCTGAACTAGTATAAACCTCGCGTGTCCTTTGTCCCGATTAACCCCTTTAAGCTTCCTAGTTGTGATGGCTCCATGATTAAGTCCTTGCAAGAGGACATCTGCCGTGACAATTCCACGACAGTTGACGCCCACCGTGGGGCCAGCGCACGGTGGATTTGAGTTCTTGAAGGGCAGCTTCAAAGGGCTCAAGGGATACACAGTTGGTCGGATGACCAAGAGTCGTCGCGGCAAGATCTACATCGATGACAAAGGCTGGGGCCCCGATGCCGGCTCAATTGAGTACGGGTACCGGGTCCCCTTTGGCGGAATTCACATCTTTATCGGCCGGATTGGTGAGCCGGGCCCTGAGCCGGATAGCTGCACCGACCTCATCGAGACGGCTCAGCGTGCGAAACCCGCCCGAGCTCAACCCGTCGTGAAGCGTGCCTTTGTGGGTTGCATCCACAGAGGTGAACTTTCTGAAGGATCTGAAGGTGATGGTGAGCCGGCCGTCCTCGCTGATGGTGATTCGTCTGCCGGCTCAATAGATTCGCTATATCAAGTTCAAGATGGTGTGCTTGGGGGCTGTTCCGATGGCAGCACTATTCCAGACCCCTCAGAGTCGCCAAACTGGGCTGGAGTCTTCATGGCTGGTACTCAACCCGGACAAAACTCTACAGCCTCAGCGGTGATAACGTCTGGGTTAGGAGCAGCCGGGGCAGGAGGCCCTGTGCGTTCACCGGCTCAGGTGCTGATGGATCTCATGGATAAACTTACGGCCTTCTTAACTACTAAAGTCGTCCCTGTGAACCAATCTGAGCATGAGGCAGAGGTGGCACAGGTCCGCGATGAGATCGCCCGGGCCAAGGAAACCTTAGCAGCTGGAGATACTAGATTAGCGACAGAGCGGGTGGCTTTGGACGAACGGGCGCAGCAACTTCAGGCAGAGGTCTTTCAGCTCACGTTAAGCTTGAACGCATCTAATGAGGTAATGAGGAGGAGACATCAGAAAGCTCAGTCCCGTTTACCTCAGAGTTATGATCCTCGGAATCTCTTTGCTACACCCAGGGCCGGCCCAAGTAACCCGCCAGGTGCAAATCAGTTTATGACATCCAGAGCGGGAGGCCCGGTCCAGCTTCCGGTGACGGCGCCTCTTCACGGCAATATGGCACCACCCCATTGTGTACCAATACCACAGGGTCACTTCTCCAACCCCATGGAGAACTTAATAGCAGCTTCAGCATGTTTGGCGGCTCTCCCAGTAGATGGTGATGATCCGACAACGGTGGAAACCCGGAGGATCAGGGAACTTGTCCAAACAGCCTTGGCTCAGCAAGAGACCTACTCCTACAGCCGGGACAGGATTCACTCAACTCCTCCGCCCTGGTTAGCTCCGCCTCATCAAAACCGGAGCCCGAGTTATAGTACACACGTGGAGTCAGAGGCCTTGTCAAGTAGCGCTCAGCGCCGGAACCGGCCCGGCGGGTATAACCCGGTTCAGGATCGGATACGTTAGGAGGACGAGCGGGCGGCTCAGCTAGCGGCTCAGCTAGCAGCCCAACAGGACTCACCGGCTTACCCGATGACTTCCGTTGAGGCGGGTGTTGCTACTAGAACCGGAGGAGTTCCTTGTCTGATACTGGCTCTATGTAATGTACGTCTGCCCAAGGATTTCAAGGGACCTCGAAAGGTGCCGAATTATACGACCGGTTTACAGCCTGGGGCGTGGATTGAAAGTTACGAGATGGCCATGGAGCTGCTGGAGGTTAGTGATGAAGCGATGGCTAAATACTTCACCATGATGTTGGACGGGACGACCCGGTCTTGGCTAAAGGGTTTGCCACCCAATTCCATTAGTTCATGGGCAGAGCTAAAAGCCCGTTTCATCCAGAACTTCAAGGACACTTGCAAGCAGTCTATGTCGATTGTGGACCTGACAAATTGTAAGCAGGAGGAAGGTGAATCTACGACTCATTGGGTGCGCCGGGTCAAAGATATAATACATTCATCTGACAAAATGGATGCGGGCTCAGCAGTTCTCATGCTGGAGAAGAATTGCCGCTTTGAGCCTCTGAGACAGAAACTGGGGCGCCTTAAGTGTGATTGCAACGACATGGGGATGCTGATGGTGGCTTTAGTCAAGTATGATGATTCTGATAGTACCAAGGATCCCGTGTCTGATGAGGAAAAGACAGGGAAGGGAAAGAAGAACGGTAATGGAAAGGGTCGGCAGCATAACCCGGCGAGTCCATGCTTAACACGGAGAAGTGTGTATTTGGTGTGCCTGCAGGCAAGCTTTTGGGATTCTTGGTCTCAAACAGGGGCATCGAGGCTAATCTGGAGAAGATTAAGGCAATCACTTCTTTGGCTAAACCGGCATGTATCATGATGTTCAGCGACTAGCAGGTCGTGTTGCCGCGTTAAGCTGGTTCATAAGCCGGTTATGTGAGAAGGCCCTACCACTGTACCAACTGATGAAGAAGGCAGACACCTTTGTCTGGAGTAATGCGGCTAATGCTGCTTTTGAGGATTTAAAGAGGCAGTTATCTGAGCCGCCAGTTCTTGCAGCTCTGTTGACAAATAGCCTTTGTTGTTATATGTGGCTACTAATTCACGAGCCATCAGTGTGGCAATTATGGTAGAGCGCAAGGAGGCTGGTAAGGAACATCCGGTTCAATGGCCGGTTTATTATGTCAGTGAGGTACTGATCGAGTCAAAACAAAGATATCCTCATTGGCAAAAACTTGTTTACGGGGTGGTCATGGCAAGCCGGAAGCTGAAGCAATACTTCCAAGGTCACCCTATTACTGTGGTAAGTTCTGCCCCCTTGGGAGACGTTATTCAGAACAGAGAGGCTACAGGATGAGGCGCCAAGTGGGCCATCAAGCTCGGGCCTCATGGTCTGAAGTACGTACCACGCACTGCCATTAAGTCTCAAGCTTTGGTGGATTTCATCAATGACTGGACAGAGCTACAGGCACCTGAGGAGAAGCCTAATAACACTTATTGGACTATTCACTTTGATGGGTCCAGACAGTTGGAAGGCTCGGGGGCTGGAGTCGTGTTAACTTCCCCTCGAGGTGACAAATTTTGTTATGTTCTCCGACTTATGTTTCCTTGTACTAACAATGCAGCTGAGTACGAGGCCCTACTCCATGGTCTCCGGATGGCCAAAGAGATCAACTTGAGCCAGGTAAGATGCTTGGGAGACTCAGACCTTGTGGCTCAACAGGTGTCAGGCAAGTGGGACTCTAAAGATCCCCTTATGGCGGCTTACCGTCGTGAAGTCGATGCTGTGGCTGGACATTTCAAGGGTTATGTGGTGGAACACATTGATCGAAGGAAGAATGAGGAAGCTGATGCCTTAAGCCGGCTGGGATCTCAGCGTAAGCCGGTGCCGCCTAACACCTTTCTTGATGTTTTACATAATCCTTCTGCTAAGTTACCTACAGAGGAAGATCTGGCAATACCAGACCCGGAGGCACAGCTGGTGGCGGCTCTCCACATTATCCCGGATTGGACAGTGCCTTATTTGGCCGACATGACCCAGGGAGAGTTGCCTGAAGATGAGACATTGGCAAGACAAATCGTCCGGTGGTCCAAGTCTATGACAATTGTCAATGGCCAGTTACATCACTGTAGTGTCACTGGAGCGCTTCAATGTTGCGTGTCACCTACAGAAGGTCAGGAGATCCTGCGTGAGATTCATGAAGGCGATTGTGGTCATCACGCCGGCTCAAAATCTCTTGTGGCCAAAGCTTTCCGTCATGGGTTTTATTGGCTGACGGCTCATGCTAATGCAGAAGACCTGGTCAGTAAATGTGACGGATGTCAGAAATTCTCACGACGAGCCCATGTGCCGGCTCAAGAATTGAGGATGATTCCAATTACTTGGCCGTTTGCAGTCTGGGGGCTTGATATGGTCGGGTCTTTCAAAAGGTCTAAGGATAAAAATACGCACCTCTTGGTGGCGGTTGACAAGTTCACAAAGTGGGTGGAGGCGGAGCCAGTCAGTAAGTGTGATGCAGCCACGGCGGCCCAATTTATGAAAAAGGTGATTTTTCGCTTTGGTTTTCCACACAGCATCATAACTGATAATGGCACTAACCTCTCCAAAGGAGCTATGGAGGAGTTCTGTCAACAAGAGCTTATCCAGCTTGACATTTCAGCTGTGGCTCACCCTCAATCCAATGGTCAAGCAGAACAAGATAATCAAGAAATCTTGAGGGGTATCAAGCCCCGGCTCTTGGTCCCCATGCAGCGGACGCCGAGTTGTTGGGTGGAGGAGTTATCTTCTATACTTTGGAGCATTAATACTACACCTAACAGATCTACGGGTTACACACCTTTCTTTATGGTGTATGGAGCAGAGTCGGTCCTGCCAAGTGACATCTGTCATGACTCACCCCGTGTGGCAGCTTATGTTGAGGAAGACAATGAAAAAGCTCGGCAAGACGCACTTGACCTATTGGATGAAGAGCGAGACTTGGCAATAGCCCGCTCGGTGATTTACCAGCAAGACCTGCGCCGCTACCACAGCCGCCGGGTTAAGTCCAGAACCTTTCAGGAAGGCGACTTAGTGCTCCAACTCATCCAGGATCAATCTGACATGCACAAACTATCCCCTCCTTGGGAAGGACCCTTTGTGGTCAGCAAGAATCTGAACAAGGATCATACTACCTTATTGACGTTCGGGAACACAAAGACTCACGTAAGTCGGAGGAGGAGACCCGTCGGCCATGGAATATCGCTCATCTTCGGCCTTATTATACTTGAGCCATCGGCTCTAATGTGTATATACTTATACTATGTATATTACATAAAGCAATAAAGCAGGACCTCTGTCCTTTTTTCCACTCCCAAAAAAGGTTTATGTGTTTTCTTTGTCAGGTGGTGGAGATAACCAAGGAGAAGCGGATCATATCTGAATCCGGCTTTCCTTTGGTCCGGCTTATGATCATATATGAATCTAGCCGTGATCACTTGGGGGCTTCCTGTTCAAACATAGGTCGTATTCGAACCAAAGAGAACATAGTTGTCGATACCCACTTGATCGGCATACTGCCAAACCCACTTGGGGGCTTCTTGATCATATTTGAATCATAGCTTAACCTCTTTAGTTCTGACGTGGATCGTATTCGAATCAGCATCATTAAACAACTCTTATGGTCACTTGGGGGCTTCCTGTTCAAACATAGGTCGTATTCGAACCAAAGAGAACATAGTTGTCGATACCGACTTGATCGGCATCGCCACAGCCACTGGGGGCTAACAGATCGTATCCAAATCTTAGCTCAACCCCTTTGGAACGGTTCACTGATCGTATTCGAATCATAAACCCTTGAATTTTGTTCATCATATTTTACAAGTATCAACATTGGATGTCTTGCAATCCTCCAGGATTAATATTGGTTACATCAGGTTGTTAAGTACCAGGTGAACTTTTATGTGCCAATTTTCAGGAGTTAAAATTACCCTCAGGGGTTGGCTTATATAAGCCGGAAAAGCAGCCATAAGCATCACAGGGCAATGCAAGACATTTCTGCAAAGGACATAACAGATTCATATAAACTACAAAGTGCATAGTGACGGCGGCTTATGCATGTATTAAGGGCCATAAGCATGCGCAAAGGCATAGCAAAACTTAAAGTATTTTCTACTCTGTTACAAGACTCCCCGAGTCTGAATGATGCGGCATTGTTTTTCTACAACGACATAAGCAGGTGGTGCCTGGCAATCTACTCTTGGGGTTGACTTGAAGCTTCCGGGTTATCCTTCTCCGCCTCTCCGCCGGCTGCTTTGTCCTGGAAGGATGATGAGGCCCAGTCAATGCCACTCAAGGCCTCAAACTCAGCTTCATCATCTATTAAACCGGTTGGGTCGACTTCAAGAGCAAAGGTGTGCTTACGGATTGGAGGGATCAAGTTGACATTGTCATAATGCGGCGTGGGGATTTTCCGATTCTCCTTGTCATAACCCGGCTGACACTTGGTGAGGTCAGTGTCATTTCCAATTTGAGTGGCCATAGGGCGTATGTCCCTCATGCAGGTGGTGAAATCCTTTTCATCAAAAGGAGTGCCATCCTCCTTTAAACTTGGATACCCAAGAGCGATGTCGGCCGGGTCTAGCTCTGGTAACCAGGCTTTCGCCCGACTCAAAGCGGCTACTGCTCCGGCTCTTGCTTGGGCCCGTCTCAACTCTTGAATCCACTGAGGAAGTACAGCAAGCCGTTGTAACACATCTTGCAAGAGGTGGGGCACATCATTTGATAAGGCTACAACGGCCAAGGCACGTTGTGACCCGATGTACAGTTGCTCTACTAGAGTATACACCGCCTTGAATTTGATCAGCGTATTCTGCTTGAGGTTTGTGCTCCTGGGGCCTGTATTGGTAAGTATAAGGTAAATCTCAGGTAACAATTGAAGGAATATTTACAATATTTAATGCTTGCTTAAGATAACTTACCAAAGATCGCTGAGGTCATCCAAGATATCTGGCGTTGTAAGCCGGTCAGTTCGGCTGTTGCGTTTGCCAGTGACGCCTCTGCTGTCTCGGCCCGGGTCACCAGTCCGGCCTTTTCGTCAGTCCAAATTTTCTTCTCCGACTCAAAATTTTTCTTCAGCTTCTCTTGTTCAGAGACGCTGAATTCAAATTTGGAGTTGGCCTTTTCAATTTCATTCTCCTGGGCTGCCAGGCGGTTCTTCAAGTTAGCAATCTCTGATTCAAATTGACTTATGGTGGCCTGCATTGCACCGGATAGTAGTCAAGATTACGGTAAATAATATTAAGTCCCAAGCACTTTGCAAGCAAAGATACTTGACACTTGGGGGCTAATGTATACCGAAGCTTTCTAAATTATTAAGCCGGTCCTGGATATTAAGTGCCAAATACTTTGCAAGAAAAGATACTTGGCACTTGGGGGCTAATGTGTATCGCAAGTTAAAGGTATTATGTTACATCCGGTTTAAATGTTTTTTCTTTAAGCCGGGCAAGCAGCTCTAACAATTTTTCTAAGTCTACAACATATTTATTCATAAGCAATAGACTTAGGGGCTGGTACAGTAAGTATGATTGAAAGTAAGGAAGCATAAGTCATACCTCAGATTTTTGCTGTATTTGCTTCACCATGTCAATTTCCAGGTCACGGCTGCTTTGCACCTAGTTGATATAGCCCGAGACGATCTCTCCAATACTCAAATGAGCATAGTCGGTGATATCCATCTTGGTCTTATGGCGTTCTAGCAACTCTGCTTTAGCCGAGCATTTGGCAAGGACGGTGGGCCTGGCTGGCTCAACGAATTGAGCCTTGAGAAATTCCACTTCTGGGTTAGTCGTTTTAACCGGGCTAGGTGCCTCCGGGTTAACAGAATCATCAGGAATATCTTCAGCAGGCGGGTCAGAAGTTGGTGTTGCAATGTCTTGAACCGGCTCAGGCGGCGGTTGATGTGTGGAAGAGTCGGGAGCAGCTATACCCTATTCCGATTCAGTCACAACAGGAGTTTGGGCCGGTTTATCCTTCTTGGTCTTCTTCCTGGGCTTAACCTCCACGTTGTGGGCAAAGCAGAGAAATAAGTAAAGAAACATGAAGAAAGAAAAACATAAGGTGAATAAATGGATATTACCTAGGGGCAGTCTTAAAAGTCAGCATGTTTGATTGCATGGACTCGCCGGGTGAAGGAGAGGTGTCCTGGTAATTGGAGTCAGAGGAATTGAGAAGTTGACGGATTAGACCCACCAAAGGTAAAAAGGGTTATAAGTTGGAGATAACCTCAGTCCGACGCTTCTGTGTTGTGTCAGGCAAGCCGGAGGATAGCTCTGCATCCTTGCTGGTCTGGGTCAGCCTCCGGTTTTCAAATTGCTATTGCTTCAAAAGAAAGTCAGGATCTTGGTAAGCCAAAGGGTGTGAAAATCTTACTTTCCAAGTTACTCTTCAAATTTTCTGACGCGCTGAAGCTCGGAGTCGGAGGAGATTATAATTACCTCTTCCTCGACGGGTTGGCTGTTGCCCGTGTCTTCCTGAAAGAAGGTTAATATCAGTAAGGTAATGATAAAGGAGAAAGGGAAATTAAAAAGTTACCCCTTCCTCATTATCATCAGTATCATCAAGCTGAAACAGCTCAGAAGCGCTTGGCTTCCTTTTCCATGAAGTGGTGGGCTTAGTGGTTTTCCTTTCGGCTCTCTTGGCCGCCCTGGCTTTCTTGGCCGCCTCATGATCATATTGGATTTTCCAGAAGTTATCATTTGCCTGTAAAAGGTTATAAAGGGTTATGCGGAAGAATACAGCATAACATGATAAAAAATAACCCGGCGGCTGCAAATTTACTGCAGGGGCCGGGTTCTTCTTGCAAAAAGGTAGTAAGCCGAAGGTGTTACTATTCACTATGCCCTCTTTCAACAAAGACTGAGTTGTAGCTTCCACTACGTCATCTGGTAAGTCGTCAGGACTATGACGCTGAGGGTCATCTTTCTCGCCTGAATAATTCCACATTAATCCGGGGCGACAGCTTAACGGAATTATTCTCCTAGCAACCCAGACTCGGACCAGGTCAATGCCATCTAAGCCATTCCCTAAAAGAGCTTTAATCTTCTTGACTTTGGGGGTGAGTGGCAGACGTTCAATAGCAGTCAACTTATCCGGCAGCGGGTGAGTAGGTTCAAGGCGCAATGCGCGGAAGCCGGGCAGCGGGTTTTCTCCAGCCGGAGAAGTATCTTGGCAATAGAACCATGTCTGGTTCTAGTCCTTTGGATGACTTGGCAATTCAGCATAAGGGAACAAGCAGTCTCTCCGCCTTTGAATTGATATACCACCAAGCTCCAGACTGGGCCCGTTGGCCCGCTCATTCTGCCGGTTCAAATAGAACAATTCCCTGAACAAAAGTAGGCTGGGTTCTTCTCCAAGGTAGACCTCACAGAAAACTTGGAAGTTGCAGATATTTGACACGGAATTGGGCCTGATGTCTTGAGGTCTTAAGTCAAAGAAGTGCAAAACGTCTCTAAAGAATTTTGAACCGGGAGGAGCAAATCCCCGGCTCATGTGATCGGTAAAAATAATCACCTCCCCTTCCTTGGGTTGAGGTTTCTCTTCAGACGGGTCAGGAGCGCGATAAGACATGATATCCTTCTTGGGTAGATGGCCAGACATTACAAACTCGGACAGTTTGCTCTTTGTAACAATGGATGGGACCCAGTTGCAGGTAATCGGAGGTTTAACAGCTTTGGGTGCCATTGGGTAAATTGAAGCCTACAACAATATAAAGGAAATTTTCCGGTTTATTATAACCCGGAAAATAAGCATTATTGGGTTATTTAAGATGGCGGCTTGAGAAGGGGCCTAATGACATACAGGTAACTATGTGATAATGTTTAACAGCTGCAGGTATTAAAGATGATTAAGGTTTTCTTAAGTCGCCAGAAGCAAGCGGTGCTGACAAGCGGTATTATCTTAAACCGGTCACATGAATTACTATGGCTGAAACAGAGTCAACAGATGCAGTTTTTTAGCTAAGTGTGGAACAAACAGGTTTCACAAGTTGCAATCATTATTTTGGATCAAACGATGTTCTGGAAAAGAAAATATTTCTAGACCTAAAAACAGTACAGAGAAGTTCATATACTCACAGAGGGTTTCCAAAACAAGGGAAATGAGATCTGTTCTTATACAGGATAAGCATGAATATTTTCCGTAGCAGTTCTATGTTGTTTTATAATCTGAACAAGGCATTGGAGGTGAAAACTAATGGAGGTCTTCGTCGGGCGGCGAAGAACGGCGACGAACTCAAGAAAGTTTCAATGCAGATCTGAGAAAGGGGAAAAAGAGGAACTCACAGATGCGGAAGAGTTGCAGAGAGTCGCTGTCGTTTTCTGGTCGGAATTAGGGTGATGCAGCGGTCTGAGTCGGTGAAGACGAGGAGTTCGACAGCGGCGGCGGCGGAGCTTGAGCAGCAAAGAAGGAGGTATGAGGAGGAACACGACTGAAGGAAATGAAAAAGGCCTAGGTCACATCTATTTAAAAGGAGGGGCCGACAAAGACGGCACGAGAAACGAGGAGACCAAGGCATCATTATCCAGCGGCCCCGACGCCTCGATTCTCGGGATGGTCAGTAAAGGCAAAGATCCATTGGAGGATATGATGGAATAAAATATGAGTTTTATTGAAGATGACATCACAGAGATTAAACCCGGATCCAGATGATGACGTCACGGCAGGTTAAAGTCTCCGCACAAAACGGAAGACTGAAGGCCAGTTCATAAGGTTTTTAAAAGATTGACATGAACTGGTTCAAATCAATCTGGGGCCTAATGTTGGGGATATAACTATTTATGTAAGCCGCCCAGGAGGGGCCGGGTTATGCAAAGAGAAGCCCATCTGAAGCCCAAGACCAAGACGTGAAGATGGCGGTTCAGTAAAGGGTCTAAAGGCCCACAGGCGATTTATGGCCCATGGCGATAAACCGCCATGAGGGCGTGACTTGTATTGTAAGGTAGAAGTAACTAGTCACCGAGCCGGACATTGTTTATGAGTCGGACGGGACTCTGTAAGCCATAGGGCGTCGACCCGTGTATATAAGGGGACGACCCGCTGGCGGCTTAGGAAAAGAAAACAATAAATTGAGAACCGGGCATAGCGTATCTCGCTCCCTGGTCATCGAAACCTCAAGTAAGACCAACCCAACTAGACGTAGGCCTTCCTTCACCGCAAGGGGCTGAACTAGTATAAACCTCACGTGTCCTTTGTCCCAATTAACCCCTTTAAGCTTCCTAGTTGCGATGGCTCCACGATTAAGTCCTTGCAAGAGGACATCTGCCGTGACAATTCCACGACACCCATCACAATCCTTATCTCCCACATTACATTATTTGCCATTTGCCTCTCGTTTTCCTCTCCCCCACTTCACCCTTACTGTTTTATTCGCCCTCTCTCTCTCTCTCTATCATCCCTCTCTTTCTCTATTTGCCTCTTTTTGCCCGCTTGCTTTTTGTTTGCTTGTGTGTTGGATTGCTTGCTTGTCACGATGGCTCAAGATAACACTAAATTGTGTGACATTACCAATACCAACAACAATGATTTTATTAGCACTCTGATTGCTCCTCTTACGATGCTGAATCTTGTGAAATTAATGCCGCTTTGCTGCATCTTGTCATGAAAGATCCGTTTTCCGGCCTTCCTAGTGAAGATGTCGCTACCCATCTAAATAGCTTCATTGATTTGTGTGATATGCAAAAGAAGAAAGATGTGGATAATGATATTGTTAAATTGAAGCTATTTCCTTTTTCGCTTAGAGATCGTGCTAAATCTTGTTTTTCGTCTTTGCCTAAAATAGTATTGATTCTTAGAATAAATGCAAAGATGCTCTTATCTCTAAGTATTTTCCTCCCGCTAAGATCATCTCCCTTAGAAACAATATTATGAATTTTAAGCAACTTGATCATGAACATGTTGCACAAGCTTGGGAGAGGATGAAATTAATGATACGTAATTGCCCTATTCATGGTTTGAATTTGTGGATGATTATACAAAAATTTTATGCCGGATTGAATTTTGCTTCTAGAAATCTTTTAGATTCGGCCGCGAGAGGCACTTTTATGGAAATTACTTTAGGATAAGCTACTAAACTCCTAGATAATATTATGGTTAATTATTCTCAATGGCATACTAAAAGATCTACTAATAAAAAGGTGCATGCGATAGAAGAAATTAATGTTTTGAGTGGAAAGATGGATGAACTTATGAAATTATTTGCTAGTAAAAGTGTTTCTTCTGATCCTAATGACATGCCCTTGTCTACTTTGATTGAGAATAATAATGAATCTATGGATGTGAATTTTGTTGGTAGGAACAATTTTGGTAACAATGCGTATAGAGGATATTTTAATCCTAGGCCTTATCCTAGTAATCCCTCTAATAATTATGGTAATTCCTACAAAAATTCTTATGGAAATTATAATAAGATGCCCTCTGATTTCGAATCGAATATTAAAGAATTTATTACTTCACAAAAGAATTTCAATGCTTTTATTCAAGAAAAATTGCTTAAGATTGATGAGTTGGCTAGGAACGTTGATAGAATTTCTCTTGATGTTGATTCTTTGAAACTTAGATCAATTCCACCTAAGCAGGATATCAATGAGTCTCTCAAAGCCATGAGAATTTCCAGTGATGAGTGCAAAGAAAGAACCGCTAGGATGCGTGCTAAGAAAGATGCCTTTATAAGAGTGTGTTCTTCTAGTTGAAAATAAAGATGAAGATATAAAAGTTATTGATGTGTCCCCTATTAAATCTTTGTTTTGCAATATGAATCTTAATAATGATGGGACTGAATATGATACACCTTTACCTAGAAGGCGTTCCAAGAATTCGGAGTTTTTAGATCTTGATGCTAAAATTGAAGAAAGTGGGATAGAAATTAAAACCCTAGATGTTGCTAAACCCACTATTTTGGATTTCAAGGAATTTAATTATGAAAATTGCTCTTTGATTGATTGTGTTTCCTTGTTGGAATCCATGCTAAATTCTCCTCACACTGATAGTCCAAATAAAGCGTTCACTAAACATATCGTTGATGCCTTGATGCAATCTTATGAAGAAAAACTTGAATTGGAAGTTTCTATCCCTAGAAAACTTTATGATGAGTGGGAACAAACTATTAAAATTAAGATTAAAGAACATGAGTTCTATGCTTTATGTGATTTGGGTGCTAGTGTTTCCACGATTCCAAAGACTTTGTGTGATTTGTTAGGTTTCCGTGATTTTGATGATTGCTCTCTAAACTTGCACCTTGCGGATTCCACTATTAAGAAACCTATGGGAAGAATTAATGAGGTTCATATTGTTGAAAATAGTAATTATGTACCCGTAGATTTTATTGTTCTTGACATAGATTGCAATCCTTCATGTCCTATTATTCTTGGTAGACCTTTCCTTAGAACGATTAGTGCAATTATTGATATGAAGGAAGGAAATATTAGATTCCAATTTCCATTAAGGAAAGGCATGGAACACTTTCCTAGAAATAAAATTAAATTACCTTATGAATCTATTATGAGAGCCACTTATGGATTGCCTACCAAAGATGGCAATACCTAGATCTATCCTTGCTTTTTATGCCTAGCAAGGGGCATTAAACGATAGTGCTTGTTGGAGGCAACCCAATTTTATTTTTATTACTTGCTTTTTGCTCCTGTTTAGTAATAAATAATTTATCTAGCCTCTGTTTAGGTTGTGTTTTTTGTGTTTAATTAGTGTTTGTGCCAAGTAGAACCGTTGGGAAGACTTGGGGAAAGTCTTGATATCTTGCTGTAAAAAACAGAAAATTTAGCGCTCACGAGAACTGCTGCCATTTTTATTTGAAAGGTGATATTTAGTTAATTATTGTTGCAGATGATTAATAGATAAATTTCTCACGTCCAGCAATTTAGTTTAGAATTTTTGGGGTTCCAGATCTTGCGCTAGCTACAGATTACTACAGACTGTTCTGTTTTTGACAGATTCTGTTTTTCGTGTGTTGTTTGCTTATTTTGATGAATCTATGTCTAGCAAAATAGTTTATAAACCATAGAGAAGTTGGAATACAGTAGTTTAAAAACCAATATAAATAAATAATGAGTTCATTACAGTACCTTGAAGTGGTCTTTTGTTTTCTTTCACTAACGGAGCTCACGAGATTTTCTACTTTAAGTTTTGTGTTGTGAAGTTTTCAAGTTTTGGGTAAAGGTTTGATGGATTATGGAACAAGGAGTGGCAAGAGCCTAAGCTTGGGGATTCCCATGGCACCCCCAAGATAATCTAAGGACACCTAAAATCCAAAGCTTCGGGATGCCCCGGAAGGCATCCCCTCTTTTCATCTACTTCTGTCGGTAACTTTACTTGGAGCTACATTTTTATTCACCACATGATATGTGTTTTGCTTGGAGCGTCTTGTATGATTTGAGTCTTTGCTTTTTAGTTTACCACAATCTCCTTGCTGTACACACCTTTTGAGAGAGCCATACATGATTTGGAATTTGTTAGAATACTCTATGTGCTTCGCTTATATCATTTGAGTTATATAGTTTTGCTCTAGTACTTCACTTATATGTTTTAGAGCACGATGGTGGATTTGTTTTATAGAAACTATTGATATCTCATGATTCACTTAGATTATTTTGAGAGTCTTAAATATCATGGTAATTTGCTTAAATAATCCTAATATGCTAGGTATTCAAGATTAGTAATTTTTTTCTTATGAGTGTTTTGAATACTAAGAGAAGTTTGATGCTTGATGATTGTTTTGAGATATGGAGGTAATAATATCAAAGTCGTGCTAGTTGAGTAGTTGTGAATTTGATAAATTCTTGTGTTGAAGTTTGCAAGTCCTGTAGCATGCACGTATGGTAAACGTTATGTAACAAATTTGAAACATGAGATGTTCTTTGATTGTCCTCCTTATGAGTGGCGGTCGGGGACGAGTGATGGTCTTTTCCTACCAATCTATCCCCCTAGGAGCATGCGCGTATTGCTTGGCTTTTGATGACTTGTAGATTTTTGCAATAAGTATGTGAGTTCTTTATGACTAATGTTGAGTCCATGGATTATACGCACTCACACCCTTCCATCATTGCTAGCCTCTTCGGTACCGCACATTGCCCTTTATCACATTGAGAGTTGGTGCAAACTTCACCGGTGCATCCAAACCCGATGATATGATATGCTCTTTCACACATAAACCTCCTTATATCTTCATCAAAACAGCCACCATACCTACCTATTATCGCATTTCCATAGCCATTCCGAGATATATTGCGATGCAACTTTCCACCATCCCGTTTATCATGACACATTCATCATTGTCATATTCCTTAGCATGATCATGTAGTTGACATAGTATTTGTGGCAAAGCCACCGTTCATAATTCTTTCATACATGTCACTCTTGGATCATTGCATATCCCGGTACACCGCCGGAAACATTCATATAGAGTCATATCTTGTTCTAAGTATCGAGTTGTAATTCTTGAGTTGTAAATAAATAGAAGTGTGATGACCATCATTCATAGAGAATTGTCCTAAAAAAGAAAGAGAAAGGCCAAATAAAAAAAGGAAGGCCAAATAAAAAAAATATAAGGGGCAATGCTACTATCCTTTGCCACACTTGTGCTTCAAAGTAGCACCATAATCTTCATGATAGAGAGTCTTTTGTTTTGTCACTTTCATATACTAGTGGGAAATTTTCATTATAGAACTTGGCTTGTATATTCCAACAATGGGCCTCCTCAAGTGACCTAGGTCTTCGTGAGCAGGCAAGTTGGATGCACACCCACTTAGTTTCTTTTGTTGAGCTTTCATACATTTATAGCTCTAGTGCATCCGTTGCATGGCGATCCCTACTCCTTGCATTAACATCAATCGATGGGCATCTCCATAGACCATTGATTAGCCTCATTGATGTGAGACTTTCTCCTTTTTTGTCTTCTCCACATAACCCCCATCATATTCTATTCCACCCATAGTGCTATATCCATGGCTCGCGCTCATATATTGCGTGAAAGTTTATAGGTTAGAGATTACTAAAGTATGAAACAATTGCTTGGCTTGTCATCGGGGTTGTGCATGATGAGAGCATTCTTGTGTGACGAAAATGGAGCATGACTAAACTATATGATTTTGTAGGGATGAACTTTCTTTGGCCATGTTATTTTGAGAGGACATAATTGCTTAGTTAGTATGCTTGAAGTATTATTATTTTTATGTCAATATGAACTTTTATCTTGAATCTTTCGGATCTGAATATTCATACTACAATTAAGAAGAATTACATTAAAATTATGCCAAGTAGCACTCCGCATCAAAAAATTTATTTTTATCATTTACCTACTCTGAGGACGAGCAGGAACTAAGCTTGGGGATGCTTGATACGTCTCCAACGTATCTATAATTTTTTATTGCTCCATGCTATATTATTTACTGTTTTGGACATTATTGGGCTTTACTATCCACTTTTATATTATTTTTGGGACTAACCTATTAACCGCAGGCCCAACTGAGAATTAGTGTTTTTTCCTATTTTAGGGTTTCGAAGATAAGGAATATCAAACGGAGTCCAAACGGAATGAAACCTTCGGGAACGTGATTTTCTCACCGAACATGATCCAGGAGACTTGGACCCTACGTCAAGAAACAAAGGAGGAGGCCACGAGGTAGGGGCGCGCCTACCCCCCCCCCCCCCCCAAGCGCGCCTTCCACCCTTGTGGGCCCCCTGTTGCTCCATCGATGTACTCCTTCCTCCTATATATACCTACGTACCCCCAAATGATCAGATACGAAGCCAAAACCCTAATTCCACCGCCGCAACTTTCTGTATCCACGATATCCCGTCTTGGGGCCTGTTCCGGAGCTCTGCCGGAGGGGGCATCCATCACGGAGGGCTTCTACATCATCACCATAGCCCCTCCGAGGAAGTGTGAGTAGTTTACCTCAGACCTACGGGTCCATAGTTATTAGCTAGATGGCTTCTTCTCTCTCTTTGGATCTCAATACAATGTTCTCCCCCTCTCTTGTGGAGATCTATTCGATGTAATCTTATTTTTGCGGTGTGTTTGTTGAGACCGATGAATTGTGGGTTGATGATCAAGTCTATCTATGAACAATATTTGAATCTTCTCTGAATTCTTTTACGTATGATTGGTTATCTTTGCAAGTCTCTTTGAATTATCAGTTTAGTTTGGCCTACTAGATTGATCTTTCTTGCAATGGGAGAAGTGCTTAGCTTTGGGTTCAATCTTGCGGTGTCCTCACCCAGTGACAGTAGGGGCAGCAAGGCACGTATTGTATTGTTGCCATCGATGATAACAAGATGGGGTTTTCATCCTATTGCACGAGTTTATCCTTATACATCATGTCATCTTGCTTAAGGCGTTACTCTGTTTTCATGAACTTAATACTCTAGATGCATGCTGGATAGCAGTCGATGAGTGGAGTAATAGTATTAGATGCAAGCAGGAGTCGGTCTACTTGTCTCGGACATGATGCCTATATACATGATCATACCTAGATATTCTCATAACTATGCTCAATTCTGTCAATTGCTCAACAGTAATTCGTTCACCCACTGTAAAATACCTATGCTCTTGAGAGAAGCCACTAGTGAAACCTATGGCCACCGGGTCTATCTTCATCATATTAATCTTCCAGTACTTAGTAATTTCCTTTGCTTTTTACTTGCCTTTTAGTTTACTTTGCATCTTTATCATAAAAATACCAAAAATATTATCTTATCATATCTATTAGATCTCACTCTCGTAAGTGGCCGTGTAGGGATTGACAACCCCTTATCGCGTTGGTTGGGAGGATTTATTTGTTTTGTGTAGGTGCGAGGGACTCGTGCATAGCTTCCTACTGGATTGATATCTTGGTTCTCAAAAACTGGGGGAAATACTTATGCTACTTTGTTGCATCATCCCTTCCTCTTCGGGGAAAACCAATGCAGTGCTCAAGAGGTAGCAGACAGCGCGAGAGCCCTTCGACACGACGCACATGGACGTCTGGAGGGTGCTATTCAAGGACGCTAAAATACCACCTCCCCTTACCAAGGACCGCGAACTCAGCGCGAAGCGCCATGCCAATCCGGTAAGTTTTTATATCACGCAGGATATTTATTTTCCCCAGTTTATGTTGGGGAACGTAGCAGAATTTTAAAATTTTCTATGCATCACCAAGATCAATCTATGGAGTCATCTAACAACGAGGGAGAGAGGAGTGCATCTACATACCCTTGTAGATCACGAGCGGAAGCGTTCAAGAGAACGGGGTTGATGGAGTCGTACTCGACATGATCCAAATCACCGAAGATCCTAGTGCCAAACGGACGGCACCTCCACGTTCAACACACGTACGGAGCAAGGACGTCTCCCGCGCCTTGATCTGGCAAGGAGGAGGGAGAGATTGAGGAAGAGGGCTCCAACAGCAGCACGACGGTGTGGTGGTGATGAAGCTGCAGTACTCCGGCAGGGCTTCGCCAAGCTCTTATGGAGGAGGAGAGGTGTTGGGGAGGGGAGGGGAGGGGCTGCGCCTTGGATGTTGTCTGCAGGCCTCCCCTCACCCCTCTATTTATAGGGGAAAGGAGAAGAGGTTCGGCCCCCTCTAGATAAAATCTAGAGGGGGGGCCGCGGCCAAGGGGAGGGGGGCTTGCCCCCCGAGCAAGGGGGCGCCCCCCTTAGTGTGTCCCCCAACCCTAGGTGCATGGGCCCTAGGGGGGAGTGGCGCCCCAGCCCACTTGGGCTGGTTCCCTTCTCCATATAGCCCATAAGGCCCTCCGGAAGAGGTGGACCCTCCCGGTGGACCCCCAGAACCCCTCCGGTGGCCCCGGTACAATACCTATATGCCCCCGAAACTTTCCGGCGACCATATGACAACTTCCCATATATAAATCTTTACCTCCGAACCATTCCGGAACTCCTCGTGACGTTCGAGATCTCATCCGGGACTCCGAACAACATTCGGTAATCACATACAAGTCTTCCTAACAACCCTAGCATCACCGAACCTTAAGTGTGTAGACCCTACGGGTTCGGGAGACATGTAGACATGACCAAGACGACTCTCCGTTCAATAACCAACTGCGGGATCTGGATACCCATGTTGGCTCACACATGCTCCACGATGATCTCATCGGATGAACCACGATGTCGAGGATTCAATCAATCCGTATACAATTCCCTTTGTCAATCGGTACGTTACTTGTTCGAGACTCGATCGTCGGTATCCCAATACCTTGTTCAGTAACGTTATCAGCAAGTCACTTTACTCGTACCGTAATGCACGATCCCGTGATCAACCACTTGATCACATTGAGCTCATTATGATGATGCATTACCGAGTGGGCCCAGAGATACCTCTCCGTCATACGGAGTGACAAATCCTAGTCTCGATTCGTGCCAACCCAACAGACACTTTCGGAGATACCCGTAGTGTACCTTTATAGTCGCCCAGTTACATTGTGACGTTTGGCACACCCAAGCACTCCTACGGTATCCGGGAGTTGCACAATCTCATGGTCTAAGGAAATGATACTTGACATTCAGAAAAGCTACTAGCAAACGAACTACACGATCTTTGAGCTATGCTTAGGATTGGGTCTTGTCCATCACATCATTCTCCTAATGATGTGATCCGTTATCAATGACATCCAATGTCCATAGTCAGGAAACCATGACTATCTGTTGATCAACGAGCTAGTCAACTAGAGGCTCACTAGGGACGTGTTGTGGTCTATGTATTCACACATGTATTACGATTTCCGGATAACACAATTATAGCATGAACAATAGACAATTATCATGAACAAGAAATATAATAATAACCATTTTATTATTGCCTCTAGGGCATATTTCTAACAGTCTCCCACTTGCACTAGAGTCAATATTCTAGTTACATTGTGATGAATCAAACACCCATGCAGTTCTGGTGTTGATCATGTTTTGCTCTAGGGAGAGGTTTAGTCAATGGATCTGCTACATTCAGGTCCGTATGTACTTTACAAATATCTATGTCTCCATTTTGAACATTTTCACGAATGGAGTTGAAGCGACGCTTGATATGGCCTGTCTTCTTGTGAAACCTGGGCTCCTTGGCAAAGGCAATAGCTCCAGTGTTGTCACAGAAGAGGGTCATGGGCCCCGACGCATTGGGTATGACTCCTAGGTCGGTAATGAACTCCTTCACCCAGACTGCTTCTTGTGCTGCCTCCGAGGCTGCCATATACTCCGCTTCACATGTAGATCCCGCCACAACACTTTGCTTGCAACTGCACCAGCTTACTGCCCCACCATTCAAAATATACACGTATCCGGTTTGTGACTTTGAGTCATCCAGATCTGTGTCGAAGCTAGCGTCGATGTAACCCTTTACGATGAGCTCTTGTCACCTCCATAAACGAAAAACATTTCCTTAGTCCTTTTCAGGTACTTCAGGATATTCTTGACCGCTGTCCAGTGTTCCTTGCCGGGATTACTTTGGTATCTTCCTACCAAACTTACGGCAAGGTTTACATCAGGTCTGGTACACAGCATGGCATACATAATAGAACCTATGGCTGAGGCATAGGGGATGACACTCATCTCTTCTATATCTTCTGCCGTGGTCGGACATTGAGCTGAGCTCAATTTCACACCTTGTAACACAGGTAAGAACCCCTTCTTAGACTGATCCATATTGAACTTCTTCAATATCTTATCAAGGTATGTGCTTTGTGAAAGACCTATGAGGCGTCTCGATCTATCTCTATAGATCTTGATGCCTAATATATAAGCAGCTTCTCCAAGGTCCTTCATTGAAAAACTCTTATTCAAGGTAGGCCTTAATGCTGTCCAAGAGTTCTATATCATTTCCCATCAAAAGTATGTCATCTACATATAATATGAGAAATGCTACAGAGCTCCCACTCACTTTCTTGTAAACGCAGGCTTCTCCATAAGTCTGTGTAAACCCAAATGCTTTGATCATCTCATCAAAGCGAATGTTCCAACTCCGAGATGCTTGCACCAGCCCATAAATCGAGCGTTGGAGCTTGCACACCTTGTTAGCATTCTTAGGATCGACAAAACCTTCCGGCTGCATCATATACAATTCTTCCTTAAGGAAACCATTAAGGAATGCCGTTTTGACATCCATTTGCCATATCTCATAATCGTAGAATGCGGCAATTGCTAACATGATTCGGACGGACTTTAGCTTCGCTACCGGTGAGAAAGTCTCATCGTAGTCAACCCCTTGAACTTGCCTGTCGGAGTAAATAGCCATGGGTAGCCTAGCCGGCATCCCCTGGCCCTTCTAAAAAAATTATGAGCCCGTCCGGCTCTCAAGAATCCAAGACATGGGGCCACCTTCCCCTTGCTGGCTGTCATCCAGACCGGCTTTCGGAAGGTGGCCCGACTTTATCCCTCATGAAGAAAGCCACGGGAAGGCCGACTTCAAGAAGCCGGCCGCGAGAAGGCCGACTCCAAGAAGCCGGCTCCCACAAAGCGGTCGAGACCGTACCCTCAAAGTTTGCATCCACCTAGCGGCGATGAGACGGGGCATGGCTACAGTAAAGCCTGCCACCCCCGAATCCCGGAGCACGCCTGGCACAGTGCGCCGTACGGAGTGGCCATGACCTGTCTGGCACGGCACTGTTGCCATGTTGACCCTGATGTCATCCACGACGGGCTACCAGTATGGCCCACAGGCGGTGGGCCCCTGCGAGCAGAGAGACGCCCGAAGGCGGCCAGGCCTCCCCCAGTCGGCCCGAGACGGGGCCGGCTCCCTGCAGCCGGCTCGCTTCCCCCCTCGAAGGAGACGCCCCATTAAGGAGACAAGACGCGGTAAGGCTACAGCGATCGCCCGCCGGACGGCGGCACTGTAGCCACGCTTACCTCGACGAAGCCCTCGTCATCAGGTTGAGGCAACAACAACCAACCACCGACAAGACCCTTGGTAGTGGGGCCTGCCTGTTGCCAAGGAGTTGGCAGCCGGCGGGACCCACGAGCCGGCGGGCCCCAGCAGTCGGCGCAGAAGCCTGCGAGCGCAGTCACAGACGGCTGAACCCCGCGCCCAGTAGGATTACCATTGTACCCCCGGGGGGTAGGCCTATATAAACCCCCCGGGGCA
Source organism: Triticum aestivum (assembly GCF_018294505.1). NCBI lineage: Eukaryota > Viridiplantae > Streptophyta > Magnoliopsida > Poales > Poaceae > Triticum > Triticum aestivum. Next base: position 636,817,607 of record NC_057806.1, read on the forward strand.
CCCATGCAAAGGGTTCGACCCCCTGCTAGTTTTAGACACCACACAAGGAGAAGAAGCAAGCTAGCCGTGCCCTTCTTCCTCCTCCCACCGAACAGCTCAAGGAGCATTGTGTAGCTACTTGTCCATCTAGTGATCATGCGGAGACCCCGCAGAGCAGCAGTAGGGGTGTTATCTCCACGGAGAGCCCCGAAGCTGGGTAAGATTCGCCGGCGTGCATGTCTTCGCCTCATCCCGTTTCCAGGCACCGGCGACGTCTTACTGGCTCCCACAATGATAAGCCACCCGTTGGCATATGTCGCACCTACCACCCGACATTTGGCGCCCACCGTGGGGCCAGGTGCACCGTCGTCCGGAGACCTGTTCTGGACGGGAACCCTCTTCCTCCCCAGCGAGCGTAGCCAGCCCGGCACGCCCGATGGCGCTTGCCACGACGCGCTGCAAGGCGTCACCACGCCTGCGCGGCGAGCAGCCTCGCCGATCTCCTCGACGAAACCCTCATCTCCGACGAGCTCGCCTCCGATGCGGGCACCGACCACCTCGCCAACCTCCTCGGCCAGCTCCATGTCTCCAGCGAGCCCGCTGTGGATCTGGAGTCGGTTGGCTCCACCGATCCGATGCCTGTCGACTCCGACACGGCCTCGTTCGACACCTTCCCCACCAACGTCGCGATCTACAACGACCCGCTTCCCCGAGCCGGTGGCTGCGATGCTGTCACCACCGAGGTGATGGTCATCGGCCACGACGGCGCTGCTGACGAGAGCGCCCACGACGCCCCGCACGCGGCGGCCCACGACTTGTCCACCCCCCTCCCGGCTGATGCCGACGACGAAGCACTGGAGGCGCGCCGCCTCGCCCTCCTCGCAGAGGGCCGGAGGCTGGCTTCCGTGAGACGCCTCACTGAGGCCTACCAGCGCGAAGCTGACCGCGCCGCCTTCGGCACGCCGGCCCCGGGCGGGCCAAGCCGGGCCGGCATTGTCAAGCAACGCGGCGCCGTCATCGCCGACACGCTGGGAGTCGACCGCCCAGTCTACGCCACTCCACTCGAGAACCTGCGCGCCGCCCAGGCGGCCGTAGACGAGCTGGACGGACTGGGGGCCGAAGAACTTCCCCACATGGCCCGACGCATCCAGCAGCTGATCGATGCAGCCGCGCAGCGGCACGAAGCCGACGCCCGCGCGGAAAGCCCTCCCCCGCGCCGAGATCACGGCGCGACGTCCCGGACGCCGACTGCGGGCAGAGACCGCGCGCGATGCGAGAAAGAGCCGGCTGCCAGCCGAAGCCAAACCCGAATCTCCATCGAGCGAGACGCGGACGGCCATCCCCGAGCCATGGAATGGCGGGGCAACCCGCCTCCGCCTCGACCCCGTGGAGAGAGATATCCCACCCCGCCGCCAGTGGCGCACCCAACTCTCAGCGGCCGACTAGGTCGCCGCGAAGGAGTCGGCGAGAACGACGCCCGCCATCGGATCGACCGCCTGGCGCGATCCCTGGCGCTGGAAGAAGAAGACGATGTCGGTCCGCCTTGCTTCGGCCCCCGCATCCGCGACGAGCCCTTCCCCAAAGGGTTCTCGCTCCCAAGAGACACGCCCAAGTACAACGGCTCCGTGAAGCCGGAAGATTGGTTGATCGACTACTCCACGGCGGTTAGCATAGCCAACGGCAACCGGCGCGTTGCCGTGAAGTACGTGCCCCTCATGCTGCAAGGCACGGCGCGGACCTGGCTCAACAGCCTCAAACCGCGCAGCATCAACAGCTGGCTAGATTTCACCGAAGCTTTCATCCGCAACTTCACCAGCACCTACAAGCGGGCTCCCAAGCCCAGACAGCTCTCCTTGTGCGTACAAGGCCCCGCCGAGTCCACTCGCGACTACCTCACGCGTTGGGCCGAGCTCCGCAACTCTTGCGAAGGGGTGCACGAGGTGCAAGCCATAGAATACTTCACAGCCGGATGCCGAGAAGGCACCCTCCTCAAGCACAAGCTCCTCTGCGACGAGCCGACTACCCTCGACGAGCTTCTGGACATAGCGGACAAGTACGCCACCGCCGACTCCTCGATGAAGACCGAGCTTCGGGTAGACGCGTCCGGAAAAGTACTCAACCCGGCGCCCAAGACGCCGGCTGGGGATTCCGGCCGACGCCCACACTCGAACGACCACAAGCGCAAGGGCCCCGCGCCGCCTCCCGCCAGTCGGCAGGTGGCCACAGTTGAAGACGTGCCGCCTGAAGGGCGACCCGCGCCCAAGAAGCCCAAGGGCGGCAGGCCGGCTTGGCAGCCGGCCTTCTCCTACGAGCAAACTCTCGACGCCCCGTGCAAGTTCCACAGCGGCGCGAAGCCGTCCAACCACACAACCCGGAAGTGCCATTGGCTCACCCGAATCTCCAAAGGCGAGGGGCTCACGCCGCCTCCGCCTTCCGGCCCGCCGTCTCCGGCTCCGCCGCCTCCGCCCGCAGTCGGAGCTGTGCATGATGAATTCCCCGACGAGCAAGCAACCTACATCGTCTTTACAAGCCAGCCCGAAGACCGGCGCAGCAAACGCCGAGAGCACCAGGAAGTCAGCGTGGTCGCTGCCAACCCCGCCGGACACATGCATTGGTCAGAAAAGCCCATCAGCTGGAGCCGGGCCGACCATCCAGAGGTGATGCCGTCTCCCGGCTCTTATGCGTTGGTCCTGGAAGCCACCCTAGCAACGGACAGACGCGCCGCCCGCTTCTCCCGCGTGCTGATAGACGGCGGGAGCAGCATCAACATCCTGTACCGTGACACCCTGGAGAAGCTAAATGTCAAGACGAAGCAGCTCATGCCTACTCGGACAGTGTTCCATGGCATCGTACCCGGCCTGTCCTGCGCCCCCATTGGCAAGATCAAGATTGATGTACTTTTTGGGGACAAGGAGCATTTCCGCCGGGAAGCGATCTGGTTTGAAGTGGTGGACCTGGAGAGCCCTTACCATGCATTGCTTGGCCGACCTGCCTTGGCCAAATTCATGGCAGTTCCCCACTATGCATACCTCAAGATGAAGATACCAAGCACCAAAGGCGTCATCACCGTAGCCGGCGATTACAAGAAGTCCTCTGAGTGCGCGGCAGCCAGCAGCCGGCTGGCCGAGTCCCTTGTGATTGCCGAAGAAAAGAAGATGTTGGACCGAGTCGTGGCCATAGCCGGCAAGCAGTCGGCCGTGTCCCCCGACCCCAAGGAGCATGATGCTCAAGGATCTTTCCAGCCGGCCAAGGAGACGAAGAAGATACCTCTTGACCCCGAGCACCCAGAGAGGTTTGCCGTCATCGGGGCAAACCTGAACAGCAAATAGGAAGGCGAGCTCGCCGATTTCCTCCGTGAGAATCGGGACATCTTTGCATGGTCCCCCAAGGACATGCCGGGTGTTCCGAGGAAATTCGCCGAGCACAAACTACACGTCCGAGAAGACGCAAAGCCAGTCAAACAACCCCTTCGCCGACTGTCGGAGGAGAAACGCAGGATTGTAGGGGAGGAGATAGCCCGGCTTCTGGCAGCCGGCTTCATTATGGAAGTTTTCTTTCCAGAGTGGCTCGCCAACCCGGTCCTCGTGCTAAAGAAGAACAACAAGTGGCGCATGTGTATAGACTACACAAGCCTCAACAAGGCCTGCCCCAAAGATCCCTTTGCCCTGCCAAGGATTGACCAAGTGATAGACTCCACAGCCGGATGCGAGCTGTTGAGTTCTTGGATGCTTACTCAGGATATCACCAGATAAAGCTGGATCCGGACGACCGCCTGAAGACCGCCTTCATCACGCCATTTGGAGCCTTCTGCTACCTGACTATGACATTCGGCTTGAGAAATGCCGGTGCCACTTTTCAGCGTTGCATGCAGAAGTGCCTCCTCAAGCAACTCGGCAGAAACGCTCACGTCTACGTGGACGACATTGTGGTGAAGACGGAGAAGCGCGGCACCTTGCTGGGAGACCTCAAGGAAACGTTTGAGAACCTACGCCGGTTCCAAATCAAGCTCAACCCCGAGAAATGCGTGTTCGGAGTGCCAGCCGGCCAGCTCCTAGGCTTCCTGGTCTCCGAACGCGGCATCGAATGCAACCCGGTGAAGATCAAGGCCATCGAGAGAATGGCGATCCCCACCAAGCTTCGAGACATCCAAAAGTTCACCGGATGCTTGGCCTCCTTGAACCGCTTCATCAGCCGGCTCGGAGAGAAAGCTCTCCCCCTCTACCGCCTCATGAAGAAGAGCACTCACTTCGAGTGGAACGACCAGGCCGACCAAGCTTTTCACGAGCTGAAGAAGATGCTGGCCACGCCGCCCGTCCTAGCGGCGCCGACTGAGAAAGAGCCCATGCTCCTTTACATTGCCGCAACCAGCCGGGTGGTCAGCACCGTCATCGTAGTCCAACGCCCAGAAGAAGGCCGAGCCCAGCCGGTCCAGAGGCCGGTGTATTATTTGAGCGAGGTGCTGTCCGCTTCAAAGCAGAACTACCCGCACTACCAGAAGATGTGTTACGGCGTGTACTTCACCGCCAAGAAGCTGAAGCCCTACTTTCAAGAGCATCCCGTCACGGTCGTATGCACCGCCCCGTTGGCCGAGATCATAGGCAGCCGGGATGCATCCGGCCGGGTGGCGAAATGGGCCATCGAGCTGGCCCCTTACACAATCTTCTACCAGCCCCGCACCGCCATCAAGTCCCAAGCACTGGCCGACTTCCTCGTCGACTGGGCCGAGACCCAGTACCTGCCGCCGGCTCCCGACTCCACCCATTGGCACATGCACTTTGACGGGTCCAAGATGCGCACCGGCTTGGGAGCCGGCGTCGTCCTTACCTCTCCCAAAGGCGACAAGCTCAGATACACGCTACAGATCCACTTTGCCGCCTACAACAAAGTGGCCGAGTACGAGGCACTCATACACGGGCTCCGGCTTGCCAAAGAACTCGGCATTCGCCGGATCCTATGTTATGGCGACTTGGACCTGGTGGTTCAGCAATCATCCGACGACTGGGACGCCAAGGACGCAAATATGGCAAGCTACTGCTTCCTGGTCCAACAACTCAGCGGATACTTTGAAGGATGCGAGTTCCTCCACATACCGCGAGCCGACAACGAGCTAGCCGATGCCCTGGCTCGAATAGGCTCTACTCGGCAAGCAATACCAACCGGTGTCGCTCTACAACGCCTCCTCAAGCCATCTATCAAGCCGTCTCCAGATTCCGATTCCATCTTCGTGCCGCCTGACCCCGACGCGGCCGGGTCCGGCTCGAAGAACCAAGCAGGCGACCCCGAGACTTCCGCAGCCGGCCCGGGACTTCGGCAACCGGCTCGGGGACTGCCACACCCGGCTCGGGGACTGCGGTAGCCGGCCCGGGGACTGCACCAGCACAACAGCCGGCGGCCGACTCCAGCATTTCACCACCCAGCCCGCCCACCCTGGTGGCAGTAGCCACATTGGCAGTAGGAGAAGTCGCGGCTCCGTCATGGGCTCAGTCCATCCTCAACTTCCTAGTAAACCAAGATCTGCCAGCTGACGAAACAGAGGCAAGACAAGTCCAACGTCGAGCCGGAGCATACACAATCGTCAACAGAGAACTAGTCAAGCGCAGTGTCACTGGAGTCCTCCAACGGTGCGTCGAGCAAGAGAAGGGCATTGCAATCCTCAGAGACATTCACCAAGGAGAATGCGGCCACCATGCGGCCTCAAGATCACTCGTTGCCAAAGCCTTCCGCCATGGTTTCTTTTGGCCGACTGCTTTGGATGACGCCAAGGAATTAGTTAAATATTGCAAAGGGTGCCAACTCTTCAGCTCCAAGCAACACATGCCGGCTTCGGCACTCAAGACCATTCCCCTCACCTGGCCCTTCGCCGTTTGGGGACTGGACATGGTGGGCCCATTCAAGACGGCGCGCGGCGGCATGACGCATTTGCTCGTCGCCGTGGACAAATTCACCAAGTGGATTGAGGCAAAGCCGATCAAGAAGCTGAATGGGCCGACTGCTGTGACATTCATCGCAGACATAACAACTCGGTACGGCGTGCCACATAGCATCATCACCGACAATGGCACGAATTTTGCCAAAGGAGCCTTGGCACGTTTCTGCGCAGCCCAAGGTATCCGGCTGGACCTAGCGTCCGTCGCCCACCCGCAGTCAAACGGCCAGGTCGAGCGAGCCAATGGCCTCATCCTCTCTGGCATCAAGCCCCGACTGGTCGTACCACTGGAGCGTTCAGCTGGTTGTTGGCTCAATGAGCTTCCGGCTGTCCTCTGGAGCCTGCGCACTACACCAAACAAGTCAACCGGCTTCACCCCTTTCTTCCTCGTGTATGGTGCTGAGGCGGTCATCCCAACTAACATCGAGTTCGACTCGCCTCGAGTAACCATGTACACGGAAGCGGAGGCCAAGGAAGCACGAGAAGACGGCGTCGACTTGCTGGAAGAAAGCCGGCTGTTAGCCCTCAGCCGGTCTGCCATCTACCAGCAGGGCCTGCGCCGCTACCACAGCCGGAAGGTCAAGCCAAGATCCTTCCAAGAGGGCGATCTTGTGCTCCGGCTGATCCAGCGAACAGCCGGCCAGCACAAGCTCTCGGCCCCTTGGGAGGGCCCATTTGTCATTAGCAGAGCCTTAGGCAACGACTCCTACTACCTGATCGACGCACAGAAGCCGAAGGCACGAAAGAGAGACGACTCCGGCAAGGAGTCGGAACGACCATGGAACGCCAACCTCCTTCGAAGATTTTACAGCTGAAATGCAGTATGTATCACGCTAACTTTTGTACTAAGTACGAGACAATAGGCCCCCCGAGGAGGGCTCGGGGATTGCCATCCTTTATCTATGAATGAAAAGTATCATGCTTATGACCTTGTCATTTCATTTACTTGTTCCATCCGGCACCGGGTTCGACTAGTCGGCCCGGGGACTGGCCGACTGGAGTTATATTAGAAGTCCTACCCGCGGTCAGACAAGTAGTGTGACGACACCCAGGCTTAGCTCTTGCCAAAGTCGCAGTTCGAAGAACCGGCTGTCCAGCTGGCAAGAGTTAAAAGCAGGAAAGGATGCCCGCACGAAAAATGGCCAGGGACCATCGGACTAATATAACGAAAGCCGGTTTGCCGCCTACCACCGACCGACTACTAGAGTAGCCGGCCGGCCGGTTTCCATTCACTTCACTTCAATCCAAGAAAGCTCGAGTACTTGCCTCCCCAAAGAGGGAAGGCGGCAAAGGAAAAAGCCTAAGGATAAAAAGCATACGCGAATGGAAACCAAACATGCACATAATAATATTTACATAAAAGACCTCCGAGAGGCCAGCATTCAACATAGTTTTGATACCCCCCAGTGGGTGGAACTGCGAAAGCTTAATAAAGATTGTTTAAAAGACAACAAGCAGGAAAAATAAGGACGAGCCGGGCTGGTCGGCGGAGACGGTTGCGCCGGCTGAAGGAGCGGCCGGCTGGCAAACCTAGGCTTGATCACCACCTCCCGCAGAGGGTGCGCTTCCACGCGCCTCGTTGCTGGAGGCACGGTCAGCTTGAGGCCGGCCGGTTGTTCCACTAGCCGGCTCGATGTCTTCACCGTCCTCTTCTTCGTCATCCTCGCCCTCGTCGCTGGAGGCGATCTCCTCTGCCGAGTCTTCGCCCACTGCCGGGTTCAGCCCGAACCACTCCTCCGGCTGGGCAACACCGTCATCATTGATTTCAGGTGCAAAAACGCTGATGTTGGTGCACTCGGCGATCGTCGAAGCAGGCTGGGCGATAGCCGGCCGCACCTCCTCCAGCTCCGCGTCGGCCTCCAGCCGCCAAGTGCGCAGCTGGTCCAGGTTCAGCCCTGGGTACCAAGCCCGAACGAACTCCAATGCCCGCCCGGCTCCGGGACGGGCCGCCGATGCCTTCCAAGCTTCAAAGCGACCGACTGCGACCTCCAGCCAATCGGTAGTCCGGCTTGGGCTGCGGGGGATCGTCTCGCCGGGCCAGAGGGTGGCCAACACCTACGCCCTGGCACGTTGGAGCCGGCGAAGCATCCGATGATCCGGCTGCAACCGTGCCTGGATAGCCAAGAGCTGCTCCTCAAGCGTCCGGTTTGCGTCCGGCGCGATGTTGGCCCCCGCCTGACGGTGCACCTCGCGATGGGCCTCGATGCTTTGGGCGGCGAAGGCGGAGTAGCCGAGAAAGTAGTCTGCACAAGAAAAAAGGCAGCAGCACAAGTTAGGCCAAAAACAAGGCGCCAAGGGGCAGGAGAGGAGCGAGGAAGGCGGCTTACCGTCGATCAAGTCCTTGATGCGGCCGAAGCCTTCATCCAGTGCTCGCCGGGTCTCAGCCCAGCTCGCCGCCTCGGTCTCAAACTCTGCCTTCAGGGCGGCCTCACTATCCTGCGCTTTCTGCAGGGCCGCCTTGTGGCTCGTCTCTTGGTCAGCCAGCTTCTTGTCCAGGCGGTCACGCTCCTGGACCAAGGCAGCGTGCTCAGCATCCTTGGTACGAAGGGCGGCCTGCACTTCGCCGAGCTCCCTCCTCAAGTCGGCGTTGGCCCCTGAAAGCGCGAAAGACAAAAGAAAACCAATAAGGTAGTCGTCAAGAAAGATCCGACCCGACTGCGCAGCAGTCGGCCCGAATCTCGGGGACTACACCCAGTGGGTGCGCTGACGCGCCCCCACAGGAGAAAGACAAGATCAAGCACTTACTTCGGCTGTTGGACAGGTCGTCAGTCTTCCGACCCAACTCCTGAGCCTGGGAGTTGAAGGAGGCAGCACGGGAGTTATGATATTCCTGGAAGTTCAGACAGGAAGCAAAAATAAGGTAGTCGTCAAGAAAGATCCGACCCGACTGCGCAGCAGTCGGCCCAAATCTCGGGGACTACACCCAGTGGGTGCGCTGACGCGCCCCCACGGAAGAAATCAAGAGACCAAAGCAGCCAAGAATGAAAAACTCACCCGGATGACGGCCCGCGTCGACAGGAACTCCTGGGTGTACTGCTGCAGCAGGGCGGCCTGAGCTTGAAGCCGGCTCCGGACCTCTTGAGCCACCGCATTTAGCTCGCTAGTCCCCCCGCTGGGAGTCCACTCGGACGTGGCGGTGCTGGCCGTCTCCAGAGCCTCCGCCGACTGACCGGTGCCCGCAACTCGGCGCAACTCCGGTGGAGCGGCGCCTCCCCCTGCGCGCCGACGCATCACCGGCTGCACCTCGAGGCCGGCTCTGTCCTCCGGCTCACCCCCGGCCGGCTCCTCTGGCGCCGCTGATGATTGGCCGCCTTGGCCCGCTCCGGTTGGTGCTGCCGGCGGCGCTCTCCCCGCGAGGACCACGAGGTCCTCCCTCCTCTCCATGAGCGGCTGGTCTTGGACAATTTCCTCCGCCAGGGGCAATGGGGTGTCAGGGGCCACGGCTCGGAGGGGGATGGTGAGCAGCGGAGGCTGGTTACGCAAACCCTCCGCCTCCGACTCTGCGGTCGCCGCCTCCGCCTGAGCCTTGGCTGCCGTGTCGGCCTGCTCCCTCGCCGCCTGGGCGGCCGCTTTTTCCGCCGCCTCGCGCTCCTCCCGCGCCTCACGGGCGTTCCGCTCTGTGGCCTCCCTGAGGTCGGCGCGGGGGTCCATGCGGCGGGAGCCCGAAGACCCTCCGGTCGGCCCAACTACGGAGCCGCCCGGACCCCGCTCAAGGGAAAGCGCCGCCCTATCCAGCAAGCGGGAAAAAGTTAAGAAGAATGTTCGAACAAGAAGAGAATGATGAAGAGCATGTGACCAGGCAATCGACGACTTACGCTGAGACGGCCTGAGGCTGCACCGCCTTGCGAAAGCGGGCCGCCTTCGCGGCCGCCTCATCTCGTTTTGTCGCCGCAGTGGAGGCTTTGGATTTCTTCGGCCGACTGCTGAAGAGGATTGACGCGGCCCGGCGCTTCTGTGCACTGCCGCTGGCAGCCGGCACGATGGACGAGCACGCGTCTTGATGGTCGGCCACCGGCTGGCAACGTGGGACGACTTCGGCTTCGGCTTCATCCGGCCAGTCCTCGAATCTGGCGGTGAGCCTTGTGCCTCCGGGCTCGGCGTCGTCCCCCACGACGGCGGCTTCCATGGCGGCCGCCCCCAAGTCCGGGTCGTCGACGTCGTCCACCGTGCGGTCGGGGACGTACTCGCGCTCTATCCCTGCTGCCCCAGTCGTGGACGGAAGAAGGGGGTTCTGCTAAGAAGAACCGACCAATCAGAAGCCGGCCATCATAAATCCGGCTACCAACGGAAAGAAGAAAGAGAGGAAGGCTTACCACGGGCGGAGGGTTGGCGCGAGAATACGGCGCCTTGCCATATCGCCAGTCCTCGGCGAGCTTGCAATTGGAGATATAATTTACCATGTATGACACCTCAGCATGAGGCATCTCCCTGGTGCTCAGCCGGCTTGGGTCGAAGCGGCCGCTCATCTGGCACATCATGAGGAGATATCCGGCGCTCCACGAAGGCGGCCACCAAGTCGGCCCCGCTCAGGCCTTCCGACTGGATCATCACCCGAAGCCGGGAGACGGCAGCGTTCCCAGCCTGAGACAGTGACCGGGACCGGAAACTCCATGAGGGCTGCCTCCCAGCCGGCGGGCCGGCTACATAAGCCGGCAGGTTGACGTGGTCTCCTTGCTGGGTGACGTTCTTCACATAGAAGTACGACTTCTGCCAGATCTTCACCGACTGGATCAGGGGGATGGGCGGGAACGGGTTGTTCTCGCCCGCCCTCCTCATGGCGATGAAGGCCCCGCAGGGGGCGGGCACGCCTGCGACGACGGTGCCGAGTTTGCTCTAGAAGAATTCCCCCTAGAGCTCTAGCGTGGGGAGCAGCCCCAAGAAACCTTCGCAGAGAGAGACGAAGGCCGACAGCAGCATCACCGCGTTGGGCGTGAGGTGATGCGGCTGAAGATTGTAGAACTCGAGGAAGGAGCGCAGGAATCCGCTCGCCGGAAGGCCGAAGCCGCGCAGGAAGTGCGAGCGGAAGACGACCCGCTCGCCCTCCTCCGGTGCCGGCGAGATCTCCGTCTCTGGCGCCAGGCGGACCAGCACGAGGTTGGCATCGGGCAGGCGCCGAGTCTGGCGGAGGAACTAAACATGGTCCTCATGGACATTGGAGCCGTCCCACGAGCTCGACAGCGCCATGGGAGCAAGACGATGTGGCGGCGCGGCGGCGCTGAGACAGGAGGCTGCGGCGGCAACGAGAGGAAGAATGTAGGACGAGAAGGGGCGGAGCGAGAGAGAGCGTGCGAACCTCTGTCGCTCCCCCTCCTCTCCCTACTTATAGGCTCGCGTGGCGGAGCCGAGGAGGCGCGGCGTGGGGAAACATGGGGATCGATCATGCCCACTCCCCCACGTCCCGTGTTTATTACGCCCTAACGGCGAAATAAAACCGCCGCGGGAAGGCGAGCGGTCCATGTGGGCCACGGAAGATCCGCGCTCGGACCGAGGCCTGCGAGTGGTGGGCCCGGGCCTGCGGCATGTCCCGTCACGGGCGTGCGTTGGCAGGATTTCCTCGCCAAGTGGCCCGCGTTCCCGCCTACGAGAACCGAAGCTCTCTGAAGTCGGCGCGCACAAGCAAAGCCGGCCCCGTAGGATAGGAAGCTGACCAATCTTCTCGTCCCCTTATCAGCCTCGAAGCTCGCTCAGCTTCGGGGACTACTGTCGGAGGAAATAGCCATGGGTAGCCTAGCCGGCTTCCCCTGGACCTTCTGAAATAATTATGAGCCTGTCCGGCTCTCAAGAATCCAAGACATGGAGCCGCCTTCCCCTTGCTGGCTGCCACCTAGGACGGCTTTCAGAAGGCGGTCCGACTTTAGCCCTCATGAAGAAAGCCATGGGAGGGCCGACTTCGAGAAGCCGGCCGCGAGAAGGCCGACTCCAAGAAGCCGGCTCCCACAAAGCGGTCGAGACCGTACCCTCAAAGTTTGCATCCACCTAGCGGCGATGAGACAGGGCATGGCCACAGTAAAGCCTGCCACCCCCGAATCCCAGAGCACGCCTGGCGCAGTGCGCCGTACGGAGTGTCCATGACCGGTCTGGCGCGGCACTGTTGCCATGTTGACCCTGATGTCATCCACGACGGGCTACTAGTACGGCCCGCGGGCGGTGGGCCCCTGCAGGCAGAGAGACGCCCGAAGGCGGCCAGGCCTCCCCCAGTCGGCCCGAGACGGGGCCGGCTCCCTGCAGCCGGCTCGCTTCCCCCCTCGAAGGAGACGCCCCATTAAGGAGACAAGACGCGGTAAGGCTACAGCGATCGCCCGCCGGACGGCGGCACTGTAGCCACGCTTACCTCGACGAAGCCCTCGTCATCAGGTTGAGGCAACAGTAACCAACCACCGACAAGACCCTTGGCAGTGGGGCCTGCCTGTTGCCAAGGAGTTGGCAGCCGGCGGGACCCACCAGCCGGCGGGCCCCAGCAGTCGGCGCAGAAGCCGGCGAGCGCAGTCACAGACGGCTGGACCCCGCGCCCAGTCGGATTACCATTGTACCCCGGGGGGTAGGCCTATATAAACCCCCCGGGGCACCCATGCAACGGGTTGGACCCTCAGCTAGTTTTAGACACCACACGGGGAGAAGAAGCAAGCTAGCCGTGCCCTTCTTCCTCCTCCCACCGAACAGCTCAAGGAGCATTGTGTAGCTACTTGTCCATCTAGTGATCATGCGGAGACCCCGCAGAGCAGCAGTAGGGGTGTTATCTCCACGGAGAGCCCCGAAGCTGGGTAAGATTCGCCGGCGTGCATGCCTTCGCCTCATCCCGTTTCCAGGCACCAGCGACGTCTTACTGGCTCCCACAATGATAAGCCACCCGTTGGCATATGTCGCACCTACCACCCGACAGCATTCTTAGGATCGACAAAACCTCCCGGCTACATCATATACAATTCTTCCTTAAGGAAACCATTAAGGAATGCCGTTTTGACGTCCATTTGCCATATCTCATAATCATAGAATGCGACAATTGCTAACATGATTCGGACGGACTTCAGCTTCGCTATGGGTGAGAAAGTCTCATCGTAGTCAACCCCTTGAACTTGTCGATAAGCTTTAGCGACAAGCCGAGCTTTATAGATGGTCACATTACCATCCGCGTCTGTCTTCTTCTTAAAGATCCATTTATTTTCTATGGCTCGCCGATCAATGGGCAAGTCAGTCAAAGTCCATACTTCATTTTCATCCATGGATCCTATCTCGGATTTCATGGCTTCTAGCCATTTGTCGGAATCCGGGCCCGCCATCGCTTATTCATAGTTCGAAGGTTCACCGTTGTCTAACAACATGATTTCCAAGACAGGGTTGTCGTACCACTCTGGTGCGGAACGTGTCCTTGTGGACCTATGAAGTTTAGTAGCAACTTGATCTGAAGTTTCATGATCATCATCATCAACTTCCTCTCTAGTCAGTGCAGGCACCTCAGGAACATTTTCTTGAGCTGCGCCACTTACCGGTTCAAGAGGTAATACTTCATCAAGTTCTACCTTCCTCCCACTTATTTATTTCGAGAGAAACTCTTTCTCTAGAAAGGACCCATTTTTGGCAACAAAGATCTTGCCTTCGGATCTGAGGTAGAAGGTATACCCAACAGTTTCTTTAGGGTATCCTATGAAGACGTATTTTTCCGACTTGGGTTCGAGCTTTTCAGGTTGAAGTTTCTTGACGACAGCTTAGGTTTCTTCCCAAACCATAATTCATACGGTGTCGTCTCAACGGATTTCGACGGAGCCCTATTTAAAGCGAATGCGGCAGTCTCTAAAGCATAGCCCCAAAATGATAGCGGTAAATCGGTAAGAGACATCATAGATCGCACCATATCTAATAGAGTGCGATCACGACGTTCGGACACACCATTACGCTGAGGTGTTCCAGGCGGTGTGAGTTGTGAAACTATTCCACATTTTCTTAAGTGTGTGCCAAATTCGTGACTCAAGTATTCTCCCCCACGATCTGATCGCAAGAACTTGATTTTCCTGTCACGTTGATTCTCAACCTCACTCTGAAATTCCTTGAACTTTTCAAAGGTCTCAGACTTGTGTTTCATTAAGTAGACATACCCATATCTACTCAAGTCATCAGTGAGCGTGAGAACATAACGATAGCCACCGCGAGCCTCAACACTAATTGGACCGCACCCATTAGTATGTACGATTTCCAATAAGTTGGTTGCTCACTCCATTGTTCCTGAGAACGGAGTCTTGGTAATCTTACCCATGAGGCATGGTTCGCCTGTGTCAAATGATTCGTAATCAAGAGACTCTAAAAGTCCATCTGCATGGAGCTTCTTCATGCATTGGACACCTATGTGACCAAGGCGGCAGTGCCACAAGTATGTGGGACTATCATTATCAACCTTACATCTTTTGGTATTCACACTGTGAATATGTGTAGAATTAAACTCGAGATTCATTAAGAATAAACCATTCACCATCGAAGCATGAGCATAAAACATATCTCTCATATAAATAGAACAACCATTATTCTCGGATTTAAATGAGTAGCCATCTCGTATTAAACGAGATCCTGATACAATGTTCATGCTCAAAGCTGGCACTAAATAACAATTATTAAGGTTTAAAACTAATCCCATAGGTAAATGTAGAGGTAGCATGCCAACGGCGATCACATCGACCTTGGAACCATTCCCGACGCGCATCGTCACCTCGTCCTTCGCCAGTCTCCGTTTATTCCGCAGCTCCTGCTTTGAGTTACAAATGTGAGCAACCGCACCGGTATCAAATACCCAGGAGCTACTACGAGTACTGGTAAGGTACACATCAATTACATGTATATCACATATACCTTTTGTGATGCTGACCTTCTTGTCCGCTAAGTATTTGGGGCAGTTCCGCTTCCAGTGACCACTTCCCTTGCAATAAAAACACTCAGTCTCGGGCTTGGGTCCATTCTTTGGATTCTTTCCGGCATCTTGCTTACCGGGCGCGGCAACTCCCTTGCCGTCCTTCTTGAAGTTCTTCTTACCCTTGCCTTTCTTGAACTTAGTGGTTTTATTCACCATCAACACTTGATGTTCCTTTTTGACTTCTACCTCTGCTGATTTTAGCATTGCAAATACTTCAGGAATGGTCTTTTCCATCCCCTGCATATTGAAGTTCATCAAAAAGCTCTTGTAGCTCGGTGGAAGCGACTGAAGGATTCTGTCAATGACCGCATCATCTGGGAGATTAACTCCCAGCTGAGTCAAGCGGTTATGCAACCCAGACATTTTGAGTATGTGCTCACTGACAGAACTATTTTCCTCCATCTTACAGCTGAAGAACTTGTCAGAGACTTCATATCTCTCGACCCGGGCATGAGCTTGAAAAACCATTTTCAGCTCTTCGAACATCTCATATGCTCTGTGTCTCTCAAAATGCTTTTGGAGCCCCGGTTCTAAGCTGTAAAGCATGCCGCACTGAGCGAGGGAGTAATCATCAGCACGTGTCTGCCAAGCATTCATAACGTCTTGGTTCTGTGGGACGGGTGCGTCACCTAGTGGTGCTTCTAGGACATAATCTTTCTTGGCAGCTATGAGGATGATCCTCAGGTTCCGGACCCAGTTCGTATAGTTGCTGCCATCGTCTTTCAGCTTGGTTTTCTCTAGGAACGCGTTGAAGTTGAGGACAACGTGGGCCATTTGATCTACAAGACATATTGTAAAGATTTTAGACTAAGTTCATGATAATTAAGTTCAATTAATCAAATTATTAAATGAACTCCCACTCAGATAGACATCCCTCCAGTCATCTAAGTATAACATGATCCGAGTTAACTAGGACGTGTCCGATCATCACGTGAGACGGACTAGTCAACATCGGTGAACATCTTCATGTTGATCGTATCTTCTATACGACTCATGCTCGACCTTTCGGTCTTCTATGTTCTGAGGCCATGTCTGTACATGCTAGGCTCGTCAAGTCAACCGAAGTGTATTGTGTGTGTAAATCTGTCTTACACTCATTGTATTCGAACGTTAGAATCTATCACACCCGATCATCACGTGGTGCTTCGAAACAACGAACCTTCGCAACGGTGCACAGTTAGGGGAACACTTTCTTGAATTATTACGAGGGATCATCTTATTTAAGCTACCGTCGTTCTAAGCAAATAAGATGTAAAACATCATAAACATCACATGCAATCAAATAGTGACATGATATGGCCAATATCATTTGCTCCTTTGATCTCCATCTTCGGGGCTCCATGATCATCATTGTCACCGGCATGACACCATGATCTCCATCATCATGATCTCCATCATCGTGTCTTCTTGAAGTTGTCTCATCATCTATTACTTCTACTACTATGGCTAATGCTTTAGCAATAAAGTAAAGTAATGATGTTTATGTTGACACGCAGGTCATAAATAAATAAAGACAACTCCTATGGCTCCTGCCGGTTGTCATACTCATCGACATGCAAGTCGTGATTCCTATTACAAGAACATGATCAATCTCATACATCACATATATCATTCATCATTCATCACAACCTTTGGCCATATCACATCACAAAACACTTGCTGCAAAAACAAGTTAGACGTCCTCTAATTGTTGTTGCAAGTTTTTACGTGGCTGTATAGGTTTCTAGCAAGAACGTTTCTTACCTACGCCAAAACCACAACGTGAATTGCCAATTTCTATTTACCCTTCATAAGGACCCTATTCATCGAATCTAATCCGACTAAAGTGGGAGAGACAGACACCCGCCAGCCACCTTATGCAACTAGTGCATGTCAGTCGGTGGAACCGGTCTCACGTAAGCGTACGCGTAAGGTTGGTCCGTGCTGCTTCATCCCACGATGCCGCCGAATCAAGATAAGACTAGTAACGGAAAGCAAATTGACAATATCGATGCACACAACTATTTTGTGTTCTACTCATGCATAGTAACTACGCATAAACCTAGATTATAATGCCACTGTTGGGGAACGTAGAAGAATTTTAAAATTTTCTACGCATCACCAAGATCAATCTATGGAGTCATCTAGCAATGAGGGAGAGATGAGTGCATCTACATACCCTTGTAGATCACGAGCGGAAGCGTTCAAGAACGGGGTTGATGGAGTCGTACTCGACGTGATCCAAATCACCGAAGATCCTAGTGCCGAACGGACGGCACCTCAGCGTTCAACACACGTACGGAGCGAGGACGTCTCCCGCGCCTTGATCCAGCAAGGAGTAGGGAGAGGTTGAGGAAGAGGGCTCCAACAGCAGCACGACGGTGTGGTGGTGATGAAGCTGCAGTACTCGGCAGGGCTTCGCCAAGCTCTTATGGAGGAGGAGAGGTGTTGGGGAGGGGAGGGGCTGCGTCTTGGATGTTGTCTGCAGCCCTCCCCTCACCCCTCTATTTATAGGGGAAAGGGGAAGGGGGCCGGCCCCCTCTAGATGAGATCTAGAGGGGGGCGGCAGCCAAGGGGAGGGGGGCTTGCCCCCCAAGCAAGGGGGAGCCCCCCTTAGGGTTTCCCCCAACCCTAGGCGCATGGGCCCTAGGGGGGTGTGGTGCCCCAGCCCACTTGGGCTGGTTCCCTTCTTCATACAGCCCATAAGGCCCTCCGGAAGAGGTGGACCCTCCCGGTGGACCCCCGGAACCCCTTTGGTGGCCCCGGTACAATACCGATATGCCCCCGAAACTTTTCGGCGACCATATGACAACTTCCCATATATAAATCTTTACCTCCGGACCATTCCGGAACACCTCGTGACGTCCGGGATCTCATCCAGGACTCCGAACAACATTCGGTAATCACATACAAGTCTTCCTAACAACCCTAGCGTCACCGAACCTTAAGTGTGTAGACCCTATGGGTTCGGGAGACATGCAGACATGACCGAGACGACTCTCCGGTCAATAACCAACAGCGGGATCTGGATACCCATGTTGGCTCCCACATGCTCCACGATGATCTCATCGGATGAACCACGATGTCGAGGATTCAATCAATCCGTATACAATTCCCTTTATCAATCGGTACGTTACTTGTCCGAGACTCGATCATCGGTATCCCAATACCTTGTTCAGTCTCATTACCGGCAAGTCACTTTACTCGTACCGTAATGCATGATCCCGTGATCAACCACTTGATCACATTGAGCTCATTATGATGATGCATTATTGAGTGGTCCCAGAGATACCTCTCCGTCATACGGAGTGACAAATCCCAGTCTCGATTCGTGCCAACCCAACAGACACTTTTGGAGATACCTGTAATGTACCTTTATAGTCACCCAGTTACGTTGTGACATTTGGCACACCCAAGGCACTCCTACGGTATCCGAGAGTTGCACAATCTCATGGTCTAAGGAAATGATACTTGACATTCAGAAAAGCTACATCAAACGAACTACACGATATTTGAGCTAAGCTTAGGATTGGGTCTTGTCCATCACATCATTCTCCTAATGATGTGATCCCGTTATCAATGACATCTAATGTCCATAGTCAGGAAACCATGACTATCCTTTGATCAACGAGCTAGTCAACTAAAGGCTCACTAGGGACGTTTTGTGGTCTATGTATTCACACATGTATTACGATTTCCGGATAACACAATTATAGAATGAACAATAGACAATTATCATGAACAAAGAAATATAATAATAACCATTTTATTATTGCCTCTAGGGCATATTTCCAACAGTTTAATCATGTGCGGGATCTAAGCTCCCATGCCATTAACAGGACTGGGTAGAGACAGCAGAGCAGATCAACTGCCCAGCCCCCTGCCTGAAGATCCTGCAGATGCTCTCCTAACGGAGATGGTGGTTCCGGCGCCTTACGAGGTGCCGGTGAAGAAGGCCAAGAAGAAGGCCACGGGGACCCGAAATGGTCTCCGATGCAAGGTTGTATCGGACTCATCGTCCGATAACTCCAAAGCGCACTCCTCCCACGAAAACAAGGAGGAGGAAGAGGAAAGTTCTCCCTCCCCAGCTGGGGGAGACAAGAAAAGGAAGGCCGCCCCAACCGGAGAGGCCGAAGGGTCCAAGAAGGGAAGGACCCTCCTTCCGGACTGCTCCACGATGGTCGCCTACAGCGGCGACGAGTGGTTACCCATGGAGAAGCCCTTTGCGAAGTCGTAAGTATACGGATACCATAGTAATTCATGGTATGTTTTATTGCACTGCTTCTTCTCACGCCGAATATGATTATGCAGTCCGTCCCGAGCCTGTCTCGACGTATCTTCGTCGGACGGTTCTTTGGACTCGTCGGATATGAATAGCGATTCTCTTCCGACCGCCACCACCCCCTGCCCTACGGACAACGTCGAGGTGTTGTCTCAAAAGGCATCGAGCCGAGGGGAGTTAGTCCTGGGGGCGCCTCAAGGCGACCTTCCGGACCCTGGGCGCAAAGGAATCAAGACTCCCATGGGCTCCAAGTTCGGCCCCCAGCCGAACATTGCGCCGGAACCTTCGGTGGTTCCAGACACCGGCAGGTGATCCCCCGCTAAGAGGGGCAAGCCGCCGATGACGGTGGCCTCTGTCCATCCAGAGGCACCGGACAACTTGCTGGAGGCACTTTGCGGCACTTCCATCAACGAAGAGCACCGCACTATCATGAGTGCGGTGATCGAGAAGGTTCAGTCCGCCAAAAACGGACTAACCAAAGCTTGTGCCAGCCTCCTAACAGGCTTTCAGGTAAGCAATCAAAATATAGGAAAATATTACCGCATAGACAGTAGCCCCTAATGCTCTGTTTGGCGTTCGTGAAGAAATTCCAAATAGAGGATCAAATAATGACTCGGGAGTTTAATCAGAATGTGTTTATGTGCATATGCAGGCTTCACTGCTGGCCGCTGCCGCACGTACTGCAGAGGTCGCTACACTCAAGCAAGACCTTGAGCGGTCCAAGGACGAGCTCGGCCTTACCAAGAGGTAGCTTGAGGAGAGCAAAGGTAAGCAATAACTTGTCTATATATTAAAAAGAAATTTGGTTGTAAAATAATAGGATCATCATGAATTTGCTAGGGGCCACGACCAAGGTGGCGATCCTGAAGAAGGCGTTGTTCGAGGCCGAAGACAAAGCGGCCAAGGAGCGCATTGAGCGGGAAAATCAAGAAGCCCGGGTAGGAGAGGTGCAGCAAGAGCTCGAGGCTCTTGCCAAAAAACACGAGTCCTTGGAGCTTGACTCTAAGACTCGAGATTCCAAGCTTGCGAAGGCGCTCGAAAGCGCACGGAGCGCCAAGGCTGAAGCCCACAAGGCCCTCCAGGAGATTGATGCGGTGAAGAAGATAGCAGCGGGTAAGGCATTCATTATGCAAAGCAAGCATGTGAAGGAAACTTTCCTTTTACTTACCCGAGTTCGGAGCTCTCCAGGAACGTTCGTAGATCTTCCCTGCCGTGTACTGGATGCCGCAGAGTTTTACCGAGCTGAGGAGGGGAGCTAGACAGAAAAGTTGTTCTGGTCTTAGTATACTGGGACCGAACACCCAATGCCCTTGAGCGACCAGCTAAAGCAACTGGTCGAGCTTCACAAGGCGTCCGAACAGGCCATGAAGGGTCTTATAGTCTGGATGTGGCCTGGCGATCCCCTGCCTAGCAGCTACTTCGGTCTGGTGAGGCGGCTTGTGGATGCTTGCCCACGGCTTGAAGTCATAAAGCGGTCCGTCTGCATCGAGGGTGCGCACAGGGCTTTTTCCCAGGCGAAGGTGCACTGGGCGAAGCTGGATGCCGTAAAGCTGGTGAAGGAGGGGCCGCCGGAGGGCAAGGAACATTGCTGCCCCGAAATGTATTATGACAGTGTTCTGAAGGGTTCCCGCCTTGTGGCGGAGGAATGTGCTCGAGATGTAATTTTTGAATGAACATGCTCATGTGATCCTCTAATGTGAAATGAGTTTATTTGTGCTATGCAACGCTTTTTGAATTTAAAATATTACCTTTTGTGCGGCCGTTTATAAAATCTGAGAGTTGGCCAGTCGTCGGCTTCTGTCCCCATGTAACTAGTACTGGGGTGTTCGGGATCAACCTAAGCACTCTTTATCCCAATTTTGGGTCCTTCGAGGGAGGTGTTCAGCACAACGAACCAGGCAATCAAACTATAAGGCTTTATCACTCTCACTTATCCATAGAAGTCTACAATTTTAAATTTTTGCAAAGCCCCTCGTATTCGGAAGGCCGAATTTGGGGCGCTATATACGCCTAAGTCGGGGAAGGCCGACTCCTCGCCCGAAGGGAAAAGTCTTGAAGGACTTGAGACCTCTCGAACAGCGACCAGCTCTCACCTTATCATGACAGTCAGTTTTCGGCTTTCTCTATTGAGGTGCTCGTCCGGAAGAACCGGGACAAAATCATAGTAGTTCTCCCAGCGCTACCTTAGCCGATATAGCGGAACGTAAGGTACCAAAACATGGGAGCTGGGCAAACCCAACTATTGACCCAAGATATGATTCGGAGCTGATGCATATAATGATATAAGTTCGGGGTGCCGCACTGTCGAAAGTGTTCAAACTTCTCACGCCGTATTATGGGGTAGACGAAAGCCCCTGGCGTACTGACCGTACCAGAATGTACGGGTGCAAGTTGTCGTAAATGAACATATTAGAAAGAAAAAAGGATGGGTAACGCCATAATAGACTAATGCTATGCATTGTTATTTAAATAATACATCGAAGCGTACTGGTACGAGTAGTGCAATAAGCAAAAAATAGGACTATTTGACATGTCCTATCCAAGCGCAAGCTGCATATGGGTTGTAAAAAGCGGGTATATCGTTTGTTATTAGAGACCACCTGGGGGTTCCCTTGTACGTCTTAGCTTCTTGCCTCCTTGGTTGTTCCTTCCCGTAATGTGTCCGGCAATCATACTGCCGGAAAGGGCTTCTAGAGAGTAAGGACCTGAAAGAGAAAAAATGATAAAGGTAGGCAGCCCCTAGGGCGGTTAATCCGCATTGCGGGACGTGCCCTGATCGTGCCCCCGCCTATGCCCATGGTATTTTTAGTGCGTAATTATGTACATGCAGCACAGATTTCTATGCTTTACTGGGACTAGGACGGGGGCCGAATTGCTAGGCGAGCTCTGAACATGCCAGGCGATCCTGTTGCAGGTTAACCCGGACTCGCTTGACAGTGTCCGGGGGCTATATCTCCGAATTGGCAGTTTGCCTTAAAAGGCTGCTTTGTGCTTCTGCTGCGAGGGTCGCAGTGTGCTCTTCCGTGCAGAGCGAGCGTTCTATGTTTCCATTGACTATTATGACCCCCCTAGGTCCTGGCATCTTGAGCTTGAGGTATGCGTAATGCGGTACCGCATTGAATTTTGCAAATGCGGTTCGCCTGAGCAGTGCGTGATAGCCACTGCAGAACGGGACGGTATCGAAGATTAACTCCTCGCTTCAGAAGTTGTCCAGAGATCCGAAGACCACTTCCAGTTTGATTGAGCCCATGCAACGGGCCTCTACACCTGGGATGACGCCCTTAAAGGTGGTTTTGGTGGGTTTGATCCTCGAGGGATCTATACCCATTTTGCGCATTGTATCCTGATAGAGCAGGTCCAGGCTGCGGCCGCCGTCCATAAGGACTCGAGTGAGGTGAAATCTGTCGATGATGGGGTCTAGGACCAATGCGGCGGATCCGCCATGAGGGATACTGGTGGGGTGGTCCCTGCGATCGAAGGTGATCGGACAAGAGGACCATGGGTTAAACTTTGGGGCAACGGGCTCCATCGCCTAGACATCCCTTAATGCATGCTTCTGTTCCCTCTTGGGAATGTGGGTTGCATATATCATGTTCACCGTCTTCACTTGTGGGGGGGACCTCTTCTATCCTCCTGTGTTTGGCAGCCGGGGCTCCTCCTCGTCATCACTATGCAGCCCCTTGTCCTTGTTTTCGGCATTCAACTTGCCGGCCTACTTGAACACCCAGCATTCTCTGTTGGTGTGATTGGCTGACTTATCGGGGGTGCCGTGGATTTGACACGAGCGATCGAGTATGCGACCCAAACTGGACGGGCCCAGATTACTTATTTTGAATGGCTTTTTCCGCTGACTGGATCTAGAGCCTCTGAATCTGGCATTGACTGACGTATCATCGGCGTTATCGCCGTTGTTGTGGCACTTGTGTCTGTTACGACGTGGTCTGCCGTTGGCATCTTTAGTATTCGACGTGCCCGGATTCCTTGATGTGTTGTTGCTGCGAGCCAGCCAGCTATCCTCGCCCGCGCAAAAGCAGGTCGTGAGTGTCGTGAGGGCTGCCATAGATTTTGGCTTCTCCTGGCCGAGGTGCCGGGCAAGCCACTCGTCACTGATGTTATGCTTGAATGTCGCTAAGGCCTCTACATCCGGACAGTCGACAATTTGGTTTTTCTTAGTTAGGAACCGTGTCCAGAATAGCCTGGCCAATTCCCCTGGCTGCTGAGTTATATGGCTCAAGTCATCAGCATCCGGTGGTCGCACATAAGTGCCCTGGAAGTGGTCAAGGAATGCGTCTTCCAAATCCTCCCAACTGCCGATGGAATCTGCTGGCAAGCTATTCATCCAATGCCGAGCTGGTCCTTTGAGTTTTAGTGGGAGGTACTTGATGGCATGCAAATCATCACCGCGAGCCATGTGGATGTGGAGGAGGAAATCCTCAATCCATACCGTGGGATCTATTGTACCATAATACGATTCGATATTTACGGGTTTAAAACCCTCCGGGAATTCGTGATCCATAACTTCATCAGTGAAGCATAGGGGGTGTGCGGTGCCTCTGTGCCGGGCTATATCACGACGCAGTTCATATGAGTCTTGTCTACTATATTCGGCCCGGCCAGATTTACTTTTAGTGTATCTAGCGTGACGGTCATCGTCCCGTGTTGGCGCGCACCCCCGTGACCCGTATATTGACCATGCATGTTGTGCCCTGCTTTCCAATACGTCTCGCAGGTCCCGTGTGTTGCCCCAGGCCTTGGTATTTTTGTTTGAGTGGCGGCGGGGTGCAGGCTGAACTTTAGGCTGAAACGGCTCTCTGGCTCGGCCACGAGGTGGCCGGTCAGCCGCATCGTACACTAGTGATGTAGGTTTCAATGCTTCCTCCTCGAGGTGAGGTAGCCACCTGCGCTTTGGGTAGCTCTTGGAGGGGCGCTTGAGTTCGTATTCCTCGACCGCAAGGACTTCGGTCCATCTGTCTGCTAGCAAGTCTTGATCAGCTTGAAGCTGTTGTTGCTTTTTCTTCAAGCTATTTGTTGTGGCCATAAGCCGGCGCTTGAAGCGCTCCTTCTCTACGGGATCCTCAGGAACGAGAAATTCTTCATCCTCGAGGCTCACCTCGTCTTTGGAGAGAGGCATGTAATTGTCCTCCTCTGATTCTCCATCTGCTGCCTACTCTGGAGGGCTAGCTTGTTCACCCTCCCGCTTTAAATCGTGCTGGAGGGGATTGTTGTTTTCTTCAGCACTATCCGGAGTGTTATTGTCTCTTGTGTCGGTATCACTACTTTTGCTATGGCGGGACTTAGAGCGGCGCCGCTGACGTCGGTGCTTGGGTTGCTTCTTGGAGGGGTCATCCTCCGCTATCTCGTCGCCATTGCCTTCTTTGGGGGTGTCCACCATGTATATATCATATGATGAGGTGGCGGTCCAGCACCCTGTGGGCGGTGGTTCCTGTTCGTCTCCTACATCGTCGTCCATACCATCGATGTCTTCGGAGTCGAAGTCGAGCATGTCAGTTAAATCGTGGACAATGGCTACTAAGTGGGTGGTGGGTGGGCAGCGAATTTCTTCGTCGTCTGCATCCCATTCTAGACGGACATAGTTCGGTCGAGGTTCTCCTGACAAGGAGAGAGACCTTAATGAATTTAGCACGACGCTGAAAGGTGAGTGCTGAAAGATGTCCGCGGAGGTGAACTCCATGATCGGCGCCCAATCGAATTCGATAGGCACGGACGCAGGAGGCTCGGAGTCCGTGGCCGGAGACAAATCCAGTGGTTCGGCAACACGGCTCTCGTAAGGGGTGAAGTCAGTATCCGGTGCTATCGCCACTGAGAGTACGGCCTCCATGGAGGGGTCAATCCATCCGTCCTCGGATGGCGCAATTTGCTCCGGATTGAAGGCCAGAGTAGTTGCAGGTGTGATCTCCCAAACACTGTCCCACGGCAGAGCTAAATCATGCTCGTCATGATCGTGCGGCGCACCTGACATGGGCTCGAATCCGTCGAAGATCAAGTCTCTATGGGTGTCGGCAGTGTAGTTTAGGTTTCCGAACCTGACCTGATGGCCAGGGGCGTAGCTCTCGATCTGCTCCAGATGGCCAAGCGAGTGGGCCTGCAGTGCGAAGCTGCCGAATACGAAGATCTGCCCGGGGAGGAAAACCTCACCCTGGACCGCATCGTCACCGATGATCGAAGGAGCCATCGAGCCTTATGGTGACGGCACAGTGGAACTCTCACCAATGTCAGTGTCAAAACCGACGGATCTCGGGTATGGGGTCCCGAACTGTGTGTCTAAGTCGGATGGTAATAGGAGGTGGGGGACACGATGTTTACCCAGGTTCGGGCCCTCTCGATGGAGGTAATACCCTACGTCCTGCTTGATTGATCTTGATGATATGAGTATTACAAGAGTTGATCTACCACAAGATCATAGAGGCTAAACCCTAGAAGCTAGCCTATGGTATGATTGTTGTTGTCCTACGGACTTAACCCTCCGGTTTATATAGACACCGAAGGGGGCTAGGGTTACATAGAGTCAGTTACAAGGGAGGAAATCTACATATCCGTATTGCCAAGCTTGCCTTCCATGCCAAGGAGTGTCCTATCCGGACACGGGACGAAGTCTTCAATCTTGCATCTTCATAGTCAAACAGTCCGGCCAAAGGATATAGTCCAGCTGTCCGGAGACCCCCTAATCCAGGACTCCCTCAGTGACATAGAACTAGCTCCAGTTCATCAATGTAATGTAGGCATGTATTCCGAATATAGTCATACGTGCTTATGGAAAAGAACTTGCATGACATCTTTTGTCCAACCCCCCCGTGGTAGTGGGGTCCTATTGGAAACTAAGGGATATTAAGACATCCTTTTAATAGAGTACCGGACCAAAGCATTAACACATAGTGAATACATCAACTCCTCAAACTACGGTCATCACCGGGAGTGGTCCCGATTATTGTCACTTCGTGGTTGCCGGATCATAACACATAGTAGGTGACTATAGACTTGCAAGATGGGATCAAGAACTCATATATATTCATGAAAACATAATAGGTTCAGATCTGAAATCATGGCACTTGGGCCCTAGTGACAAGCATTAAGCATAGCAAAATCATAGCAACATCAATCTCAGACCATACTGGATACTAGGGATCAAACCCTAACAAAACTAACTCGATTACATGATAAATCTCATCCAACCCATCACCGTCCAGCAAGCCTACGATGGAATTACTCACACACGGCGGTGAACATCATGAAATTGGTGATGGAGGAAGGTTGATGATGACGATGGCGATGGATTCCCCTCTCCGGAGCCCCGAACGGACTCCAGATCAGCCCTCCCGAGAGAGTTTAGGGCTTGGTGGTGGCTCCATATCGTAAAACGCGATGAATCCTTCTCTCTGATTTTTTTCTCCCCGAAAGTGAATATATGGAGTCAGGGTTGAGCTTGGTGCAGCGTCAGGGGGCCCACGAGGCAAGGGGCGCGCCCCCCACCCTCGTGGACAGGTGGAGGCCCCCCTGACGTGGATTCTTCTCCCAGTATTTTTTATATATTCCAAAATAATTCTCCATTGATTTTCAGGTCATTCTGAGAACTTTTATTTCTGCACAAAAATAACACCATGATAATTTTGCTGAAAACAGCATCAGTCCGGGTTAGTTCCATTCAAATCATGCAAGTTAGAGTCCAAAACAAGGGCAAAAGTGTTTATAAAAGTAGATACGCGGAGACGTATCAACTCCCCCAAGCTTAAACCTTTGCTTGTCCTCAAGCAATTCAGTTGATAAACTGAAACTGATACAGAAAAACTTTTACAAACTCTATTTGCTCTTGTTGTTGTAAATATGTAAAGCCAACATTCAAGTTTTCAACAAAGATTATGAACTAACCATATTCACAATAACACTTAGGTCTCATGTTTACTCATATCAATGACATAATCAACTAGCGAGCAATAATAATAGATCTCGGATGACAACACTTTCTCAAAACAATCATGATATGAAATGACAAGATGGTATCTCGCTAGCCCTTTCTGAGACTGCAAAACATAAATGCAGAGCACCTTTAAGGATCAAGGACTGACTAGACATTGTAATTCATGGTAAAAGAGATCCAGTCAAGTCATACTCGATGTAAACTAATCAGTAATGAATGCAAATGATAGCGGTGCTCTCCAGCGGGTGATTTTTAATAAGAGGAGGATGACTCAGCATAAAAGTAAATAGATAGGCCCTTCGCAGAGGGAAGCATGGATTTGTAGAGGTGCCGGAGCTCGGTTTTGAAATAGAGATGAATAATATTTTGAGCGTTATACTTTCATTGTCAACATAACAACCGAGAGATCTCCATATCTTGCATGCTATACACATTATAGGCGGTTCCCAAACAGAATGGTAAATTTTATACTCCCCCTCCACCAACAAGCATCAATCCATGGCCTGCTTGAAACAACGAGTGCCTCCACCTAACAAGAGTCCCGGGGGAGTTTTATTTGCAGTTATTTTGATTTGATTTGCATAAAGCATGGGACTGGACATCCCGGTGACCAGCCATTTTCTCGTGAGTGAGGAGCAGAGTCCACTCCTCTTGAGAATAACCCGCCTAGCATGGAAGATACAGACAGCCCTAGTTGATACATGAGCTGTTCAGCATACAAAACAGAATGTTTATTTGAAGGTTTAGAGTTTGGCACATAGAAATTTACTTGGAATGGCAGGTAGATACCATGTATAGGTAGGTATGGTGGACTCATATGGAATAACTTTGGGGTTTATGGAATTGGATGCACAAGTAGTATTCCCGCTTAGTACAAGTGAAGGCTAGAAAAAGACTGGGAAGCGACAACAATCATGAACATGCATTAAAATTAATCAACACCGAATGCAAGCATGAGTAGGATATAATGCACCATGAACATAAATATCGTAGAGGCTATGTTGATTTTGTTTCAACTACATGCGTGAACATGTGCCAAGTCAAGCCACTCGAATCGTTCAAAATAGGATACCACCCTATCATACCACATCACAACCATTTTAATAGCATGTTGGCACGCAGGGTAAACCATTATAAACTCCTAGCTAATTAAGCATGGCATAAGCAACTATAATCTCTAATTGTCATTGCAAACATGTTTATTCATAATACGCTGAATCAGGAACGATGAACTAATCATATTTACAAAAACAAGAGAGGTCGAGTTCGTACCAGCTTTTCTCATCTCAATAAGTTCATCATATATCGTCATTATTAACTATCACTTGCATGACCGAATAGTGTGGATAATAATAATAGTGCACGTGCATCGGACTAAGCTGGAATCTGCAAGCATTCAATTCAGGAGAGAAGACAAGGTAATATGAGCTCTTTGTTAGATCAACAATAATGCATATGAGAGCCACTTTAACATTTTCATTATGGTCTTCTCCTCTCAATCCCCAAAGAATAAGAAAGAAATAAAACTATTTACACGGGAAAGCTCCCAACAAGCAAAAGAAGAACAGGAAATCTTTTTGGGTTTTCTTTTTAATTACTACTACTAAAGGCATGGAAAGTAAACTAACTAAAAAGCTACTACTATTTTTTGGTTTTTCTTAAGGTTTATTAAACACACAAGAAGAAAGCATAAAAAGGAAAATAAACTAGAATGGATATTACAATGAAAAAGTATGAGCACCAACAACTAGCATGAGTGTGTGAACAGGAATGTAATGTCGATGAGAAATACATACTCCCCCAAGCTTAGGCTTTTGGCCTAAGTTGGTCTATGGCCACGGCTGGCCTGGCGGATATCCAAAGTAATAGTTGGGGTCGTACTGAGAAGAATCCCCCTGGTGCCACTGGTTGGCGATATCTTCCGGATTCCACTAATAAACAGACTGCCGGTGAGGATCAAATTGTTGTTCCGGCTCTGGATCTATAGCTGGTGTGGGGTTTCGGTAGGCATGAATGGCCTCCGGCGGAACAAGGTACTTGCCTGGAGATAAGTCAAACAAGGAAGGAGCAGGCAAAGTAATAGTCTCAGGGTGATTTTTATCAAATATCAGCTAGGACTTAAGCATCTTTTCCTTATTCTTAACGATAAAATCATGTGCTACCATACTCCTATAGTCTAGAAAAATAGGAGGCAACAACTTTTCTTATTTCTCATAATGCCTAATAGGTATGTTAAAATGTGCAGCGAGGCGTGATGCGAAGATACCTCCAAGGACGGGGCCCTTAGTACGGTTAAGATTTAACTGCTTTGCAACAATAGCGCCCATACTAAATGTGTCATCACGGAACAAGGCATGGCACAAAATAACAATATCAGGGGCACTAAGGTTGCCACAGTTTCCGCGATCAATTAAGCATCTACTAGCAAATATTGCAAAGTAACGTAAAACAGGAAAATGTATGCTAGTGATTCTTGCATCGGAAGCTTTCCTCGTTTCCCCTACAGCAATTGTATCAATAAACCCTTCCACATCGTCACGATGTGGTTCCTCTACACTGCCCTCAAAAGTGATCAAACAAATCCGGCAAAAGTCACGAAGTGACATCTCCTTATTCTCATCATATAAATAAAATTCCACCAAAGGTGGTGAGCTCCTAGCATGGAAATGAAAGTTTTACACAAAGATATTGGTGAGTAAGAGATATTGTTCGCCTTGGTCGTGGAGAAAGGCGGTGAGGCCTGCATTCTCAGCCAACTCATAAAAATCATCATAAATCTTGGCTGCTCTCAAGAAATTATCACAAGGCCATTCACATGGCTGAACTTCCGCGGTGCAAGGGAGATTATATTTGGGCCTCTTATCCTCCTCACTTTGCTTATCCTTCGAGCTTCGGCTTGATGAGCCCCTCAAAAATCTCTTCATATTTTTCTGAAAATATCTGAAATTTTTAGTAACTTTAAAATAAAAGTGAACCAAGCTCAACAAAATTGATAGCAACTACTCCCACAAGTGCCTAGAGGATATATCATGCATTAAAACTACTTTTGACCATATAAATTTGACATGCAAGCTCAAGAACAGGGTCACCTAAGCAGCAAAAATTTGCAATGAAGCACTAGAACATAAACTAATTGGACAATTGGAGGAGTCACATACCAAGAAACAATCCCCCAAAGCAGTTTTGTGAATGGAGCTTTGAGCAAGGAGATCGAAAATGGCAGCAAGATGAGCTAGAACTCGTGCTTGAGCTGGTTAGTGATTTTTGTGGTAGGAAGGAGTGTGTGGTGGCTGGAATAAGTGGAGGGGAGCCACCATGGGCCCACAAGGCAGGGGGCGCACCCAAGGGGGTGGGCGCACCCTGGACCCTCGTGGCCAGGTGCTTCCTCCCCCTGCTGTGTTCTAAGTGCCAGATATTCTCAAATATTCCAGAAAAAATCATATTTAAATTTCAGGGCATTTGGAGAACTTTTATTTTTGGGGTATTTTTTACTGCATGGATAATTCAGAAAACAGACAGAAAAATATTATTTTTTCTTTATTTAATATAAATAACAGAAAGTAAAAAAGAGGGTATAGAGAGTTGTGCCTTCTAACTTCATCCATCTCATGCTCATCAAAAGGAATCCACTAACAAGGTTGATCAGGTCTTGTTAACAAACTCATTTCGAAGAACATGGAACCGGAGAAATTTCGAATAACACTATGTTACCTCAATGGGGATATGCATGTCCCCAACAATAAGAATATCATATTTCTTCTTGACAGTAGGGAGAGGAAATTCAAAAGCTCCAATAGTAATTGTTGAAATTTTTCCAATAGAATTGATATTGTGGACTTGAGGTTGTTTCCTCGGAAAGTGTACCGTATGCTTATTACCATTGACATGAAAAGTGACATTGCCTTTGGTGCAATCAATAACAGCCCCTGCAGTATTCAAAAAGGGTCTTCCAAGAATAATAGACATACTATCGTCCTCAGGAATATCAAGAATAACAAAGTGTGTTAAAATAGTAACGTTTGCAACCACAAGAGGCACATCCTCGCAAATACCGACAGGTATAGCAGTTGATTTATTAGCCACTTGCAAAGATATTTCAGTAGGTGTCAACTTAGTCAAATCAAGTCTATGATATAAAGAGAGAGGCATAACACTAACACCGGCTCCAAGATCACATAAAGCAGTTTTAACATAGTTTCTTTTAATGGAGCATGGTATAGTTGGTACTCCTGGATCTCCAAGTTTCTTTGGTATTCCACCCTTAAAAGTATAATTAGCAAGCATGGTGGAAATTTCAGCTTTCGGTATCTTTCTTTTATTAGTAACAATTTCCTTCATGTAATTAGCATCAGGATTCATTTTAAACATATCAGTCAAACGCATACGCAAAAAGATAGGTCTAATCATTTCAGCAAAGCACTCAAAATCCTCATCATCCTTTTTCTTGGATGGCTTAGGAGGAAAAGGCATGGGTTTCTGGACCCATGGTTCTCTTTCTTTACATTGCTTCCTAGCAACAAAGTCTCTCTTATCATAACGTTGATTCTTTGATTGTGGGTTATCAAGATCAACAGCAGTTTCAATCTCTACATCATTATTATTGCTAGGTTGAGCATCAACATGAACATCATCATTAACATTATCACTAGGTTCATGTTCATTACCATATTGTGTTTCAGCATCAGAAATAGAAATATCATTGGGATTCACAGGTGTGTCAACAACAGGTTCACTAGAAGCATGCAAAGTCCTATCATTTTTCTTTCTCTTCCTCTTAGAAGGACTAGGTGCATCTATATTAGTTCTCTAAGAATCTTGCTCAATTCTCTTAGGGTTTCCTTCAGGATACAAAGGTTCCCGAGTAACTTTACCACCTCTAGTTGCAACTCTAATAGCAAAGTCATTATTTTTACTATTCAATTCATTGAGCAAATCATTCTGAGCTTTAAGTACTTGTTCTACTTGAGTGGTAACCATAGAAGCATGTTTACTAATAAGTTTAAGTTCACCTTTAACATTAGGCATATAATCACTCAAGTGTTCAATCATGTAAGCATTATGTTTCAATTGTCTACCAACATAAGCATTGAAATATTCTTGCTTAACCATAAAGTTATCAAATTCATCCAAACATTGGCTAGCAAACTTAGCAGGAGGGATTTCAGCTTTATCATATCTACAGAGAGACTTACCTTTACTACCTGTGTCGGGTTATCGAGACCGTGTTTTTCTTCAACAGGCGGCAAATTAAGACCATGTATTTCTTCAATAGGTGGTAAATTCTTAACATCTTCAGCTTTAATGCCTTTCTCTTTCATAGATTTCTGTGCCTCTTGCATATCTTCAGGACTGAGAAATAGAATACCCTTTTTCTTCGGAGTTGGCTTAGGAGTTGGTTCAGGAAGTGTCCAATTATTTTCATTAGTCAACATATTATTCAATAACATTTCAGCTTGATCAACTATTCTTTCCCTGAAAACAAAACCAGCACAACTGTCCAGGTAATCTCTAGAAGCATCGGTTAGTCCATTGTAATTATTTCATTTTTCTTGAGAGGATGATGAGGCAGAGCATTAAGTAATTGGAGAAGCCTCCTCCAAGCTTGTGGGAGACTCTCTTCTTCAATTTGCACAGAATTATATATTTCCCTTAAAGCAGCTTGTTTCTTATGAGCGGGGAAATATTTAGCAGAGAAATAGTAAATCATATCCTGGGGACTACGCACACAACCAGGATCAAGAGAATTAAACCATATCTTAGCATCCCTCTTTAATGAGAATGGAAATAATTTAAGGATATACTAGTAGCGAGTTTTCTCATCATTAGTGAACAGGGTAGCTATATCATTTAATTTAGTAAGATGTGCCACAACAGTTTCAGATTCATAGCCATAGAAAGGATCATATTCAACCAGAGTAATTAACTCAGGATCAACAGAGAAATCATAATCCTTATCAGTAATAAAGATAGGTGAAGTAGCATAAGCAGGGTCATATTTCATTATAGCATTCGGAGTTTTTTTGTTTAAGCTTAGCTAATAATTTCTTAAGATCACTTCTATCATTGCAAGCAAGAAAGTCTCTAGGAGTTTCTTCATCCATAACATAACCCTCAGGAACAATAGGCAATTCATATCTAGGGGGAGAATCTTCATCATCACTTTCATCAATATTATGAGTTTCAATAATTTCATTCTCTCTAGCCCTAGCAAGTTGTTCATCAAGAAATTCACCAAGTGGCACAGTAGTATCAAGCATAGAAGTAGTTTCATCATAAGTATCATGCATAGCAGAAGTGCCATCATCAATAACATGCGACATATCAGAATGAATAGCAGAAGCAGGTTTAGGTGCCGCAAGATTACTCAAAACAGAAGGTGAATCAAGTGCAGAGCTAGATGGCAGTTCCTTACCTCCCCTCGTAGTTGAGGAAAAATCTTGGTTCTTTCATCTTTCAAGTTTCTCGTAGTGACCAGCAGATATAAATCCCAAGTGACTCAAAGAATAGAGCTATGCTCCCCGGCAACGGCGCCAGAAAATAGTCTTGATAACCCACAAGTATAGGGGATCGCAATTGTTTTTGAGGGTAGAGTATTCAACCCGAATTTGTTGATTCGACACAAGGGGAGCATAAGAATATTCTCAAGTATTTGCAGGTGAGTTGTCAATTCAACCACACTGTCACATCCCTAGCTTCTGGCATTGCACTAGTACTAGCCTTTGGTGATGCATCATGTTTACTTTTACAGAAAGTTGAAATGGGGATTGTCCAAACCCTAGCATTTTAAGAATTCACCAGGTTCACCTAAAATATTTTCAGTCAATCCAAGTGGCTTTCAAAAATGTTCTTCATCTTTGGAAAAATGCTGGAAACAGTAACCAGAGATGATGCACATTTTTCCATGTCATTTTGGATCTTTGAACTAATATATATTGTATTTGAGTTGGAGCAAATATATGTTATATATATTTTTAATGCTTCAATAATTCTGATATTTTGTGAGGGGCTCTAGAATATTACTTTCAGTCCCTGCAAAAATTATTGGAAGAAATAAAAATGATTTAGTGTTTGAACTAAATCAAAACAGATTGAAACAAATAGAAAACAATGATTAAAAAAATAAAACAGAGCAAAAATAAAAAGGGAGACGGCCACCTGGGCCACTTACCTGCTTACCTGCCCGGCCCAGCTCCTCCCGCTGGCCCAGCCCACCACCACAGCCTCCCTGTCGTCTTCCTCCCTGGACAGGAGGACGAGGGCGTGTGCCCGACGCTCGCCGGCAC
The DNA here is from genome assembly GCF_018294505.1 of Triticum aestivum. NCBI lineage: Eukaryota > Viridiplantae > Streptophyta > Magnoliopsida > Poales > Poaceae > Triticum > Triticum aestivum. The sequence goes on from NC_057806.1 coordinate 636,851,885, forward strand.
GCGCGCGCGCCACCTCCCCCCCCTGCTGGCCACCTCCTGCTTCCCCCGGACTCCCTCGATGCCCCGGACGAAGCCACGCAGCTGCCCCGCACCGCTCTCACTCTCCCTCGCCCTCCCCTTCTTCCCCTGCTCTCTCTCCCTCTCACCCGAGAACCACCGCCGCCACCGACGCCGATTGCCGCAGCCACCGTGCTCCTCTCGCCTCCCCGACGCCTCCCAGAGCTCCGCAAGTCCTCCCTCGTCCTCCTCGTCGTCTCACGCGACCAGAAGAGCCCCGGAACGCCGCCCCCGACGTTTTCCCCCTCGCCGGCCGCCGAGGATCTTCTCCGTCGAATTCGGCCACTCCGGCGCGCCCCCGAGCTCGCTGACCCTCCCTGCGCGATCCCTGTGAGCTCCACTCCGTTTCCCCTCCTCCATTTTGTTCGTTTCCGTGCCGTAGCACCCCGGCCACATTCCCGAGCGCCGCCGTCCGCCATGGACGCCGGGCATGGCACTGACGTGCTGCTGCGGCCAGTCCGACGAGCCTAGCGTGCTCCTAGCTGCCCCAGGAGTCCGCATAGCCCCTCAGCCAGCCCCCTAGCGCCCCGTAACCTCGCTCCGCCCAAACCCGAGCTCCGGCAGCCGCTGCGGCCCCCACTCCGGCGAGCTCCGGCCACCCCCGCACCTCCCGATGGCCCCCCTAGATGCGCACGGGCACGGGCTACCCTCTGGTGCCCTTGGCTTGGCCCAAAACCCCTCGCAGCGCCACTCCGGCGAGCTCCCGCCGCAGTTTTGGTCGTCGCCGGCCGAACTCCGGCGAAGTCGACGTGGCTTAGTTAATTAGTCACTAACCCCCCCCCACCTACTGACGCTGACAAGTGGGCCCCAGGGCTTAGTCAAAGCTAACCAGCCCGGGTCAACGCGGGATTAGTCCCTGTGTCACTGACGTGTGGACCCCACACGTCAGGTTTGACCTGGGGCGCTCGGTTGACCCTGCTGACGTCACTATTACGTCATGCTGACGCAGTATTTGTTCTGGAATTTAAATAAATCCTAAATGATTTATAAATTTCAGAAAATGACTAAAACTTCCAAAATTCATAGAAAATTAACCGTAACTCCAAATTAAATAAATTATATATGAAAAATTATCAGAAAAATTCAAGGAATCCATCTGTACCATTTTCATGCATGTTAGAACAACTTATCAGCTACTGTTTAGGCAAATCAAGTGAATGGCATTTAAATAATCACATATGGAGTTTGAATTTGAATCTTGTATTCAAACCAACTTCATTTAATCTGTTGCTAGTTGCATTAGCCCAAAACACATTCATATTGCCATGTCATGAGCATGCATCATATTGTGCATTGCATTGATTGTGTTCTTTCTGTGTTGCCGGTATTTGTCCCCTCTCGATAGACGTGATACCGATGATGTGATCGTTGACACTGATGAAGACTCAATGTTATCTTCAGAAGTGCCAGGCAAGCAAAACCCCCTTGTTCATTCCGATACAATCCTACTCTCTCGCTCCTGCTCTCTTTTACTGCATTAGGACAACACGATTCATCTGTTACTTGCTGCGGTAGCTGAACCCCTTTATCCTTTGCATGACCTGTCATTCCACAGTAAATAGATGAAACCCACTAGCATGAGTAGGAGTTGTTTGAGCCCTGTTGTGCCTACTCATTCATGTTTGTTTGTCATGCCTGCTACTGCTTAGAGTTGAGTCAGGTCTGATTCATCGGGGATGAATCAGAGGCGTGTGAACATGTCCTACTGTGTGTGAGCTAAGTGTGTGAACACGATTTGGTAAAGGTAGCGGTGAGAGGCCATGTAGGAGTACATGGTGGGTTGTCTCATTGCAGCCGTCCTCAGGAACTGAGTTCTGTGTTTGTGATCCATGATTCAGCTACTACCACGCATTGGGCCCGAAACCAATGGACCCTCTCGGCTTCTTGATCACCCTTGTCCTCTGTCCAGGAGTTGCAAGTAGTTTCTGGTGTTTGTAGTATGCTGGAGGCCGTGCGCAGCGCTGACCGTAGGGGTGGGCTGTGATGCGGTAGGCACGTGGCACGGGTAAACCGGGCGCCCGTTTGGTGTCACGGAACCCTGTTCACATCGTTTGGGGCTGTGAGCGAAACTCCGGCCGGATCTCCTCATGGATGGAACCCGAATAGGCGATAAACCTGGACTAGAGACTTGAGTGTTTAGGTAGGCGTGGCCGACACCCACGTTGGGCTTCCGCTTGAAGGTTGCCGAGTACATGTCGTGTAAACGGCGGTAAGTGGTGAGAGCGTGTGTGAAGAAGTACACCCCTGCAGGGTTAACCTAATCTATTCGAATAGCCGTGTCCACGGAAAAGGACCTCTGGGTTGCTTATATCAGTTCATAGACAAGTGAAAGTGGATACTCTAAAATACGCAAGATAAGCGTGAGTGCTATGGATGGCGTTCTCGTAGGGAGACGGGAGCGGATCCATAGTGGTGTATTGATATGGTGAATATGTGGACTCGTGTGCGCCACCTCAAAAAAGTTACTCGCAGTCGTAGTTCAGGATAGCCACCGAGTCAAAGCTGGCTTGCTGCAGTTAAACCCCACCATCCCTTTGTTGATAATGATGCATATGTAGATAGTTCTGATGTAAGTCTTGCTGGGTACATTTGTACTCACGTTTGCCTATTTTATGTTTTTGCAGAGAGACTTCAGTCTCACTAGTATTTCCGCGTGGTCTTCGACGTTTAGCTTGTTACCTCAGCTACGATCTTGTGCCCTCGGCAGGATCTGATAGATAGTCAGGCTTCTCAGCCTTTTTCATTTATAGATGTCTGTACTCAGACATGATAGCTTCCGCTTGTGCTTTGACTTGTATGCTCTGATGTTGGGTCATGAGACCCATGTTTGTAATATCTCGCTCCTCGGAGCCTATTGAATAAATTACTTGAGTCGTAGAGTCATTTTGTGATGCCATGTTGTATTGCACATATCGAGCATATTGTGTGTATGTTATTGAAATGCTTGGTATGTGTGGGATCTGACCATCTAGTTGTTTATCTTTAGTAGCCTCTCTTACCGGGAAATGTCTCCTAGTGTTTCCACTGAGCCATGGTAGCTTGCTACTGCTCCGGAACACTTAGGCTGGCCGGCATGTGTCCTTCTTCGTTCCTGTGTCTGTCCCTTCGGGGAAATGTCACGCGATGAATACCGGAGTCCTGTTAGCCCGCTACAGCCCGGTTCACCGGAGTCCTGCTAGCCCAGTGCTACAGCCTGGATTCACTCGCTGATGACCGACACGTTCGATGCTGGGTCATGGATGCCTGTCCCTGTAAGTCTGTGCCACTTTGGGTTTACGACTAGCCATGTCAGCCCGGGCTCCTTATCATATGGATGCTAGCGACACTGTCATATACGTGTGCCAAAAGGCGCAAACGGTCCCGGGCAAAGGTAAGGCGACACCCGTGGGAATACCGTGCGTGAGGCCGCAAAGTGATATGAGGTGTTACATGCTAGATCGATGTGGCATTGAGTCGGGGTCCTGACAGCGTTGGTATCAGAGCTTGACTGCCTGTAGGATTACCAAGCCAAACTGGTCGAAGTTGAGTTTAGAAATTCTTTAGTTATATAAGGGAATTGATTGTGGGATGGAACGTAAGGCTCTTTTTACTCCTTATACCTCATGCCCTTCTGATCTGAGTCATCTTATCTTTCCTGCGGGGATTAAGAACTAGGCTATCTCTTCTTTCTATTAGGATCACGTGTTACTAATCAGTAGACTTATAAGATTGTTGGATTTAAGTCTCAGTTCAGTTCCTACTACTTCCGTATGTTAATTGTTGATCTCGGAACCTTGATATTGTGCTTCTGAGTGGTTATGCCACCATTTTTGTGATTGTCTCAAATCTTTTTGAGCAATTATAGCCGTTATGCTGTCCGAGTCATCCCAGGTTTCTAAATAGTCCGATGCATTTGCAAATCCCTTCCTTCTGTTTCCGATGTTCCCATGGGCCAGATTAACCACACTAATCGGTGTGTTGAGGTAATTATTGCCTCGACATATATGTTGGAATTATTATTATGACCCTAAGTGCTTAGGGGATCATCTAGTGGTCTAGCCATGATTTGTGTCCTAGTGTGAAGATTCTGGCCTTTATTCTCGGAAGCATCCCGTGATGCTACTTAGTAGTAGGTATTCTACTCCTGGGTTCTGAACCCGAGATTCACTCTACCTACTTCATGTTGATAGTAATTGCTAGTGCCTTTAGGATATTAGTAACCTTTGCGATAGTCCTTGAAGTCCGTGGTATCTTCTTCTTCCAAATACCATGAACTACTTATGGCAGATGTTTATTGGATCAAAAAAAATCACAATTAGAGTACTCTTGAGGAGTTCTCCATTCATAAATCGTGACTCTGCCAGTTCTACCTTTCTGCATGGGTTATCCGGAAGAAATATGTTGAACTTGGTTCGACATACTAATCTATGCATCCACAACTCAGAAAGTTATATGTTCCTTTGAGTTGTTCTCTTTAGTTGCATTCTGACCCTCGTCTATCAATTGATAGTCAAGAGTATGCGTGCGTTCGTTCATCGATGCCTATGACTCTTGTGGTCTGTCAAGCCATTCTATTCCGGAATGACTAGGAGAAACAAACTCCAGTACCTCTTCCATATCTAGGATTGGGTCAAAGTAGTTGTATTCCGCAGATCAAATGCCAATCCAGCTTTTGGTTCTGCTCTACCTTGGAGTATTACATATTTTATATCGAGATTGTTATAGGAATTGCACACCATCCCATGAACTCTTGGTACAGTGATACTTCTTGCCATCACTGTTCATTCCTCGGCCCTCGTGTTGATGCAACCGGAATACCGACAAATGAATTGTGATGTGTGAAATCAATACTGCTAGCAACTCTGTTGCTTGGTAGTTAAAGGATAATAATTTCATTCTTAGTATGTTGGTTTTCGAATCATCCTTCTAAGACTGATCGTGCTACCTAGTCCTTATTTCGGTGCACCCTTCGATTGATGAGTTAGGATCTTGTCAAGTCCTCACTCATTTGATCATATCGTCTTGCCCTCAAAAGCAAGATTGTTCTCGAGCTTAGTAACATACCGGTGGTTCGTGACTTTCCAAATATCTTCTTGGAGGTGTTACCGGGTTGTCACCTGACCGCTATGTTGAGTTCGTGATCAAGTTGGTTTCTTGTGAACCACCTTCTCTCCAAGAATCGGTGTTAGATATCCCTGAGCTAGTTGGTTAAGCTAGACAACAACTTGGAGAGTTGGAAGATAAAAGCTTGTCTGACTTAGTTCGTTCCAAAGGGATATTCTTGTGTAGTGTGTGTTGAAGAAAGATGATATCTTCATCGATTGGTCCTTGTGATCAGTTGCTGGACCTATTGTCTTATCAATCCTTTGATTTGAGTGTGGGCTATCGTCAAATCAAATCAGTACCAACGATGCTCGTAATGTTGTCTTATTCGTGGTTGATCCCTCGAGCATACACCATTATATCTTTTAGGTCTGACCAATGCTATCACTTGTTCACTTAACTATGGAATTCCTTTTAAAAGGAAACCCAGATGAATTGTTGTTGTGCCCATTGACAACATCCTTGTCTTCTCCATAATTTTGCTGAACATTAAGCTAGTGTTGGAAACTTTTGAAAGCATTTGTTCATGCTAGCTCATGAAGCATATGTTTGGATGAAGGTAGTGACTTCCTTTAATTCATGTGCATCTGATGCAAGTTGCCGCCGTGGATTCGAGAAAGTCAATGTTGCTTTCTTTGGAATCATTCCAAATCAGTCATGCACACGTGCGAAGAATGCTGTGGTTTGAAGACTTGCAACCTTCAATCTATATGTATCCCTAGCACACCAAGCCACTGATTGATTTGTTCAAGGAGAAGGAGTTCCTTCATAAGAGCTAATCCGGACTTATGAAAGAACTTCGATACCCTCGTTGATGGTTCCCCTCCTGAACTCGGTAGTGTTTTATTATAAGACTACCACGTGGTCATGCTTGTCTGGGACAACGTGTTCACATGTTTGTAGCAGAACCAGCTCATGTTTTGGAGCTTGCTATCGTAGTTCATCTCCCGAGAATCTCGCAACGTCATCTCGTCGATTTGTGTTGCAAACTTTCATTTTTCTTCCTAGACTCGATGAGTCTGGAATATCCTGACACCAACCAGATCTGAATCTTAGGCAGATATGATGGGTTGGAACATTTCCCAAGAACTATAATATTGGTCTCTCGATAACCGGTAAGGTGGATGTCGTGGCCAACACACCCATCCGGTAGACCTATTATTATAGTATCTTATTTGATGGAATTGGCCACCTCCCCATAGGGATTTCGTAGGATTTACTCCCTAGTTGCCCCTATGGATCTTTGTGTTCCCGAAGTCCGACCTTTACTTGATGTTCTAGATACCAAACCATTTCAATGAATGGGATACACTAGCACATCAAGGAGAACATTAGAAGCGGAGTGCTAAATGTCTCTCGGTCGATCATCCAGATTCTATCTCCTTGGCCCCGTCAAGGGTGAAATCTGAGATGATGTCATCTTCCTTTGCATCTGCATCATCCATCATCATTCATCATGGTAGCAAGTTGTGTTGCCAGGATCCTTGACACGGATGTTGGTAAAACCTTGATGATTGTGGAAATGCTCAAGTTCTTGAAAGCACGTACAAGCGCTACGTGTTACCATCGGCTCTAACTAGGATTCCTCTCAGTTTCCTCGGCAATGTTATGACCTTTTCAACCAGTGAATTCACTCTTTATTGTTGGGTTCTTCCCCAGTTACCAGAATCATTCCCAGCATTTGCATTTTGTTCCCAGCTTGCACCGCCAATGTGCCATTCTACCATGGGTCTCTTCCATTTCCGGTGATAAGCAAAATTCATCCATTACGTTGTCTTCAACAAGGTAATCCACATCATCCAAGTTTGAGTATGCCATTCTACCGAACCCCTCTAAATGATCGATTATGATTTGCCTTAAGCTGGTATAAAGAGTTTCAATGATCTCTGAATCAAAGGTAATTCTTTTGCCACTTAAGGGGAGATATCTACGAGTCACGGTTCCGAAGGTGTCTCGTTGTGGTATCATGGCAACTCAACTCCTCGCTACGTTGACAACCGATTACCACCTTCTTAAGTGTGGAATTGTTGTCCACCTAGTGAACCTTCGTCATCCGTTTCTTTCCACCCCTCTTGATGTGTATCTCGTGTCTCAACCCGAGAGATGGTCCTATGTCTCATTCCGTGAGTTGTTCGATCTTCAAGAAGATCGACCCTTCTAGAGTCTCCTTCTTCCCTCCATGTCATGTTGGCAGGATTCTCAGAGCAAGACATCAAGACAAGATGGTGATCGAATCAACGTTCATATGAAGTGCAACCTGGATCGTGAAGATTATACTAGTTGCGTTTCCCTTCACCTTACCCTACGCTTGAATCTCGAGACGAGATTCTTGTTTAGTGGGGGTGAGTTGTCACATCCCTAGCTTCTGGCATTGCACTAGTACTAGCCTTTGGTGATGCATCATGTTTACTTTTACAGAAAGTTGAAATGGGGATTGTCCAAACCCTAGCATTTTAAGAATTCACCAGGTTCACCTAAAATATTTTCAGTCAATCCAAGTGGCTTTCAAAAATGTTCTTCATCTTTGGAAAAATGCTGGAAACAGTAACCAGAGATGATGCACATTTTTCCATGTCATTTTGGATCTTTGAACTAATATATATTGTATTTGAGTTGGAGCAAATATATGTTATATATATTTTTAATGCTTCAATAATTCTGATATTTTGTGAGGGGCTCTAGAATATTACTTTCAGTCCCTGCAAAAATTATTGGAAGAAATAAAAATGATTTAGTGTTTGAACTAAATCAAAACAGATTGAAACAAATAGAAAACAATGATTAAAAAATAAAACAGAGCAAAAATAAAAAGGGAGACGGCCACCTGGGCCACTTACCTGCTTACCTGCCCGGCCCAGCTCCTCCCGCTGGCCCAGCCCACCACCACAGCCTCCCTGTCGTCTTCCTCCCTGGACAGGAGGACGAGGGCGTGTGCCCGACGCTCGCCGGCACGCGCGCGCGCCACCTCCCCCCCTGCTGGCCACCTCCTGCTTCCCCCGGACTCCCTCGATGCCCCGGACGAAGCCACGCAGCTGCCCCGCACCGCTCTCACTCTCCCTCGCCCTCCCCTTCTTCCCCTGCTCTCTCTCCCTCTCACCCGAGAACCACCGCCGCCACCGACGCCGATTGCCGCAGCCACCGTGCTCCTCTCGCCTCCCCGACGCCTCCCAGAGCTCCGCAAGTCCTCCCTCGTCCTCCTCGTCGTCTCACGCGACCAGAAGAGCCCCGGAACGCCGCCCCCGACGTTTTCCCCCTCGCCGGCCGCCGAGGATCTTCTCCGTCGAATTCGGCCACTCCGGCGCGCCCCCGAGCTCGCTGACCCTCCCTGCGCGATCCCTGTGAGCTCCACTCCGTTTCCCCTCCTCCATTTTGTTCGTTTCCGTGCCGTAGCACCCCGGCCACATTCCCGAGCGCCGCCGTCCGCCATGGACGCCGGGCATGGCACTGACGTGCTGCTGCGGCCAGTCCGACGAGCCTAGCGTGCTCCTAGCTGCCCCAGGAGTCCGCATAGCCCCTCAGCCAGCCCCCTAGCGCCCCGTAACCTCGCTCCGCCCAAACCCGAGCTCCGGCAGCCGCTGCGGCCCCCACTCCGGCGAGCTCCGGCCACCCCCGCACCTCCCGATGGCCCCCCTAGATGCGCACGGGCACGGGCTACCCTCTGGTGCCCTTGGCTTGGCCCAAAACCCCTCGCAGCGCCACTCCGGCGAGCTCCCGCCGCAGTTTTGGTCGTCGCCGGCCGAACTCCGGCGAAGTCGACGTGGCTTAGTTAATTAGTCACTAACCCCCCCCCACCTACTGACGCTGACAAGTGGGCCCCAGGGCTTAGTCAAAGCTAACCAGCCCGGGTCAACGCGGGATTAGTCCCTGTGTCACTGACGTGTGGACCCCACACGTCAGGTTTGACCTGGGGCGCTCGGTTGACCCTGCTGACGTCACTATTACGTCATGCTGACGCAGTATTTGTTCTGGAATTTAAATAAATCCTAAATGATTTATAAATTTCAGAAAATGACTAAAACTTCCAAAATTCATAGAAAATTAACCGTAACTCCAAATTTAATAAATTATATATGAAAAATTATCAGAAAAATTCAAGGAATCCATCTGTACCATTTTCATGCATGTTAGAACAACTTATCACTACTGTTTAGGCAAATGAAGTGAATGGCATTTAAATAATCCACATATGGAGTTTGAATTTGAATCTTGTATTCAAACCAACTTCATTTAATCTGGTTGCTAGTTGCATTAGCCCAAAACACATTCATATTGCCATGTCATGAGCATGCATCATATTGTGCATTGCATTGATTGTGTCTTTTCTGTTGTTGCCGGTATTTGTCCCCTCTCGATAGACGTGTACCGATGATGTGATCGTTGACACTGATGAAGACTCAATGTTATCTTCAGAAGTGCCAGGCAAGCAAAACCCCCTTGTTCATTCCGATACAATCCCACTCTCTCGCTCCTGCTCTCTTTTACTGCATTAGGACAACACGATTCATCTGTTACCTGCTGCGGTAGCTGAACCCCTTTATCCTTTGCATGACCTGTCATTCCACAGTAAATAGATGAAACCCACTAGCATGAGTAGGAGTTGTTTGAGCCCTGATGTGCCTACTCATTCATGTTTGTTTGTCATGCCTGCTACTGCTTAGAGTTGAGTCAGGTCTGATTCATCGGGGATGAATCAGAGGCGTGTGAACATGTCCTACTGTGTGTGAGCTAAGTGTGTGAACACGATTTGGTAAAGGTAGCGGTGAGAGGCCATGTAGGAGTACATGGTGGGTTGTCTCATTGCAGCCGTCCTCAGGAACTGAGTTCTGTGTTTGTGATCCATGATTCAGCTACTACCACGCATTGGGCCCGAAACCAATGGACCCTCTCGGCTTCTTGATCACCCTTGTCCTCTGTCCAGGAGTTGCAAGTAGTTTCTGGTGTTTGTAGTATGCTGGAGGCCGTGCGCAGCGCTGACCGTAGGGGTGGGCTGTGATGCGGTAGGCACGTGGCACGGTGTAACCGGGCGCCCGTTTGGTGTCTCGGGAACCCTGTTCACATCGTTTGGGGCTGTGAGCGAAACTCCGGCCGGATCTCCTCATGGATGGAACCCGAATAGGCGATAAACCTGGACTAGAGACTTGAGTGTTTAGGTAGGACGTGGCCGACACCCACGTTGGGCTTCCGCTTGAAGGTTGCCGAGTACATGTCGTGTAAACGGCGGTAAGTGGTGAGAGCGTGTGTGAAGAAGTACACCCCTGCAGGGTTAACCTAATCTATTCGAATAGCCGTGTCCACGGAAAAGGACCTCTGGGTTGCTTATATCAGTTCATAGACAAGTGAAAGTGGATACTCTAAAATACGCAAGATAAGCGTGAGTGCTATGGATGGCGTTCTCGTAGGGAGACGGGAGCGGATCCATAGTGGTGTATTGCACATATCGAGCATATTGTGTGTATGTTATTGAAATGCTTGGTATGTGTGGGATCTGACCATCTAGTTGTTTATCTTTAGTAGCCTCTCTTACCGGGAAATGTCTCCTAGTGTTTCCACTGAGCCATGGTAGCTTGCTACTGCTCCGGAACACTTAGGCTGGCCGGCATGTGTCCTTCTTCGTTCTGTGTCTGTCCCTTCGGGGAAATGTCACGCGATGAATACCGGAGTCCTGTTAGCCGCTACAGCCCGGTTCACCGGAGTCCTGCTAGCCCAGTGCTACAGCCTGGATTCACTCGCTGATGACCGACACGTTCGATGCTGGGTCATGGATGCCTGTCCCTGTAAGTTTGTGCCACTTTGGGTTTACGACTAGCCATGTCAGCCCGGGCTCCTTATCATATGGATGCTAGCGACACTGTCATATACGTGTGCCAAAAGGCGCAAATGGTCCCGGGCAAAGGTAAGGCGACACCCGTGGGAATACCGTGCGTGAGGCCGCAAAGTGATATGAGGTGTTACATGCTAGATCGATGTGGCATTGAGTCGGGGTCCTGACAGCGTTGGTATCAGAGATTGACTGCCTGTAGGATTACCAAGCCAAACTGGTCGAAGTTGAGTTTAGAAATTCTTTAGTTATATAAGGGAATTGATTGTGGGATGGAACGTAAGGCTCTTTTTACTCCTTATACCTCATGCCCTTCTGATCTGAGTCATCTTATCTTTCCTGCGGGGATTAAGAACTAGGCTATCTCTTCTTTCTATTAGGATCATGTGTTACTAATCAGTAGACTTATAAGATTGTTGGATTTAAGTCTCAGTTCAGTTCCTACTACTTCCGTATGTTAATTGTTGATCTCGGAACCTTGATATTGTGCTTCTGAGTGGTTATGCCACCATTTTTGTGATTGTCTCAAATCTTTTGAGCAATTATAGCCGTTATGCTGTCCGAGTCATCCCAGGTTTCTAAATAGTCCGATGCATTTGCAAATCCCTTCCTTCTGTTTCCGATGTTCCCATGGGCCAGATTAACCACACTAATCGGTGTGTTGAGGTAATTATTGCCTCGACATATATGTTGGAATTATTATTATGACCCTAAGTGCTTAGGGGATCATCTAGTGGTCTAGCCATGATTTGTGTCCTAGTGTGAAGATTCTGGCCTTTATTCTCGGAAGCATCCCGTGATGCTACTTAGTTGTAGGTATTCTACTCCTGGGTTCTGAACCCGAGATTCACTCTACCTACTTCATGTTGATAGTAATTGCTAGTGCCTTTAGGATATTAGTAACCTTTGCGATAGTCCTTGAAGTCCGTGGTATCTTCTTCTTCCAAATACCATGAACTACTTATGGCAGATGTTTATTGGATCAAAAAAAAATCACAATTAGAGTACTCTTGAGGAGTTCTCCATTCATAAATCGTGACTCTGCCAGTTCTACCTTTCTGCATGGGTTATCCGGAAGAAATATGTTGAACTTGGTTCGACATACTAATCTATGCATCCACAACTCAGAAAGTTATATGTTCCTTTGAGTTGTTCTCTTTAGTTGCATTCTGACCCTCGTCTATCAATTGATAGTCAAGAGTATGCGTGCGTTCGTTCATCGATGCCTATGACTCTTGTGGTCTGTCAAGCCATTTTATTCCGGAATGACTAGGAGAAACAAACTCCAGTACCTCTTCCATATCTAGGATTGGGTCAAAGTAGTTGTATTCCGCAGATCAAATGCCAATCCAGCTTTTGGTTCTGCTCTACCTTGGAGTATTACATATTTTATATCGAGATTGTTATAGGAATTGCACACCATCCCATGAACTCTTGGTACAGTGATACTTCTTGCCATCACTGTTCATTCCTCGGCCCTCGTGTTGATGCAACCGGAATACCGACAAATGAATTGTGATGTGTGAAATCAATACTGCTAGCAACTCTGTTGCTTGGTAGTTAAAGGATAATAATTTCATTCTTAGTATGTTGGTTTTCGAATCATCCTTCTAAGACTGATCGTGCTACCTAGTCCTTATTTCGGTGCACCCTTCGATTGATGAGTTAGGATCTTGTCAAGTCCTCACTCATTTGATCATATCGTCTTGCCCTCAAAAGCAAGATTGTTCTAGAGCTTAGTAACATACCGGTGGTTCGTGACTTTCCAAATATCTTCTTGGAGGTGTTACTGGGTTGTCACCTGACCGCTATGTTGAGTTCGTGATCAAGTTGGTTTCTTGTGAACCACCTTCTCTCCAAGAATCGGTGTTAGATATCCCTGAGCTAGTTGGTTAAGCTAGACAACAACTTGGAGAGTTGGAAGATAAAAGCTTGTCTGACTTAGTTCGTTCCAAAGGGATATTCTTGTGTAGTGTGTGTTGAAGAAAGATGATATCTTCATCGATTGGTCCTTGTGATCAGTTGCTGGACCTATTGTCTTATCAATCCTTTGATTTGAGTGTGGGCTATCGTCAAATCAAATCAGTACCAACGATGCTCGTAATGTTGTCTTATTCGTGGTTGATCCCTCGAGCATACACCATTATATCTTTTAGGTCTGACCAATGCTATCACTTGTTCACTTAACTATGGAATTCCTTTTAAAAGGAAACCCAGATGAATTGTTGTTGTGCCCATTGACAACATCCTTGTCTTCTCCATAATTTTGCTGAACATTAAGCTAGTGTTGGAAACTTTTGAAAGCATTTGTTCATGCTAGCTCATGAAGCATATGTTTGGATGAAGGTAGTGACTTCCTTTAATTCATGTGCATCTGATGCAAGTTGCCGCCGTGGATTCGAGAAAGTCAATGTTGCTTTCTTTGGAATCATTCCAAATCAGTCATGCACACGTGCGAAGAATGCTGTGGTTTGAAGACTTGCAACCTTCAATCTATATGTATCCCTAGCACACCAAGCCACTGATTGATTTGTTCAAGGAGAAGGAGTTCCTTCATAAGAGCTAATCCGGACTTATGAAAGAACTTCGATACCCTCGTTGATGGTTCCCCCTCCTGAACTCGGTAGTGTTTTATTATAAGACTACCACGTGGTCATGCTTGTCTGGGACAACGTGTTCACATGTTTGTAGCAGAACCAGCTCATGTTTTGGAGCTTGCTATCGTAGTTCATCTCCCGAGAATCCCGCAACGTCATCTCGTCGATTTGTGTTGCAAACTTTCATTTTTCTTCCTAGACTCGATGAGTCTGGAATATCCTGACACCAACCAGATCTGAATCTCAGGCAGATGTGATGGTTGGAACATTTCCCAAGAACTATAATATTGGTCTCTCGATAACCGGTAAGGTGGGTGTCGTGGCCAACACACCCATCCGGTAGACCTATTATTATAGTATCTTATTTGATGGAATTGGCCACCTCCCCATAGGGATTTCGTAGGATTTACTCCCTAGTTGCCCCTATGGATCTTTGTGTTCCCGAAGTCCGACCTTTACTTGATGTTCTAGATACCAAACCATTTCAATGAATGGGATACACTAGCACATCAAGGAGAACATTAGAAGCGGAGTGCTAAATGTCTCTCGGTCGATCATCCAGATTCTATCTCCTTGGCCCCGTCAAGGGTGAAATCTGAGATGATGTCATCTTCCTTTGCATCTGCATCATCCATCATCATTCATCATGGTAGCAAGTTGTGTTGCCAGGATCCTTGACACGGATGTTGGTAAAACCTTGATGATTGTGGAAATGCTCAAGTTCTTGAAAGCACGTACAAGCGCTACGTGTTACCATCGGCTCTAACTAGGATTCCTCTCAGTTTCCTCGGCAATGTTATGACCTTTTCAACCAGTGAATTCACTCTTTATTGTTGGGTTCTTCCCCAGTTACCAGAATCATTCCCAGCATTTGCATTTTGTTCCCAGCTTGCACCGCCAATGTGCCATTCTACCATGGGTCTCTTCCATTTCCGGTGATAAGCAAAATTCATCCATTACGTTGTCTTCAACAAGGTAATCCACATCATCCAAGTTTGAGTATGCCATTCTACCGAACCCCTCTAAATGATCGATTATGATTTGCCTTAAGCTGGTATAAAGAGTTTCAATGATCTCTGAATCAAAGGTAATTCTTTTGCCACTTAAGGGGAGATATCTACGAGTCACGGTTCCGAAGGTGTCTCGTTGTGGTATCATGGCAACTCAACTCCTCGCTACGTTGACAACCGATTACCACCTTCTTAAGTGTGGAATTGTTGTCCACCTAGTGAACCTTCGTCATCCGTTTCTTTCCACCCCTCTTGATGTGTATCTCGTGTCTCAACCCGAGAGATGGTCCTATGTCTCATTCCGTGAGTTGTTCGATCTTCAAGAAGATCGACCCTTCTAGAGTCTCCTTCTTCCCTCCATGTCATGTTGGCAGGATTTCTCAGAACAAGACATCAAGACAATGATGGTGAATGAATCAACGTTCAAATGAAGTGCAACCTGGATCATGAAGATTATACTAGTTGCGTTTCCCCTTCATCCTACCCTGCGCTTGAATCTCGAGACGAGATTCTTGTTTAGTGGGGGTGAGTTGTCACATCCCTAGCTTCTGGCATTGCACTAGTACTAGCCTTTGGTGATGCATCATGTTTACTTTTACAGAAAGTTGAAATGGGGATTGTCCAAACCCTAGCATTTTAAGAATTCACCAGGTTCACCTAAAATATTTTCAGTCAATCCAAGTGGCTTTCAAAAATGTTCTTCATCTTTGGAAAAATGCTGGAAACAGTAACCAGAGATGATGCACATTTTTCCATGTCATTTTGGATCTTTGAACTAATATATATTGTATTTGAGTTGGAGCAAATATATGTTATATATATTTTTAATGCTTCAATAATTCTGATATTTTGTGAGGGGCTCTAGAATATTACTTTCAGTCCCTGCAAAAATTATTGGAAGAAATAAAAATGATTTAGTGTTTGAACTAAATCAAAACAGATTGAAACAAATAGAAAACAATGATTAAAAAAATAAAACAGAGCAAAAATAAAAAGGGAGACGGCCACCTGGGCCACTTACCTGCTTACCTGCCCGGCCCAGCTCCTCCCCTTGGACCAGCCCACCACCACAGCCTCCCTGTCGTCTTCCTCCTTGGACAGGAGGACAAGGGCGTGTGCCCGACGCTCGCCGGCACGCGCGCGCGCCACCTCCCCCCCTGCTGGCCACCTCCTGCTTCCCCGGACTCCCTCGATGCCCCGGACGAAGCCACGCAGCTGCCCCGCACCGCTCTCACTCTCCCTCGCCCTCCCCTTCTTCCCCTGCTCTCTCTCCCTCTCACCCGAGAACCACCGCCGCCACCGACGCCGATTGTCGCAGCCACCGTGCTCCTCTCGCCTCCCCGACGCCTCCCAGAGCTCCGCAAGTCCTCCCTCGTCCTCCTCGTCGTCTCACGCGACCAGAAGAGCCCCGGAACGCCGCCCCCGACGTTTTCCCCCTCGCCGGCCGCCGAGGATCTTCTCCGTCGAATTCGGCCACTCCGGCGCGCCCCCGAGCTCGCTGACCCTCCCTGCGCGATCCCTGTGAGCTCCACTCCGTTTCCCCTCCTCCATTTTGTTCGTTTCCGTGCCGTAGCACCCCGGCCACATTCCCGAGCGCCGCCGTCCGCCATGGACGCCGGGCATGGCACTGACGTGCTGCTGCGGCCAGTCCGACGAACCTAGCGTGCTCCTAGCTGCCCTAGGAGTCCGCATAGCCCCTCAGCCAGCCCCCTAGCGCCCCGTAACCTCGCTCCGCCCAAACCCGAGCTCCGGCAGCCGCTGCGGCCCCCACTCCGGCGAGCTCCGGCCACCCCCGCACCTCCCGATGCCCCCCTAGATGCGCACGGGCACGGGCTACCCTCTGGTGCCCTTGGCTTGGCCCAAAACCCCTCGCAGCGCCACTCCGGCGAGCTCCCGCCGCAGTTTTGGTCGTCGCCGGCCGAACTCCGGCGAAGTCGACGTGGCTTAGTTAATTAGTCACTAACCCCCCCCCACCTACTGACGCTGACAAGTGGGCCCCAGGGCTTAGTCAAAGCTAACCAGCCCGGGTCAACGCGGGATTAGTCCCTGTGTCACTGACGTGTGGACCCCACACGTCAGGTTTGACCTGGGGCGCTCGGTTGACCCTGCTGACGTCACTATTACGTCATGCTGATGCAGTATTTGTTCTGGAATTTAAATAAATCCTAAATGATTTATAAATTTCAGAAAATGACTAAAACTTCCAAAATTCATAGAAAATTAACCGTAACTCCAAATTTAATAAATTATATATGAAAAATTATCAGAAAAATTCAAGGAATCCATCTGTACCATTTTCATGCATGTTAGAACAACTTATCACTACTGTTTAGGGCAAATGAAGTGAATGACATTTAAATAACCACATACGGAGTTTGAATTTGAATCTTGTATTCAAACCAACTTCATTTAATCTGGTTTTAGGTGCATTAGCCCAAAACACATTCATATTGCCATGTCATAGCATGCATCATATTGTGCATTGCATTGATCGTGTCTTTTCTGTATTTGCCGGTATTTGTCCCCTCTCGATAGACGTGTACCGATGATGTGATCGTTGACACTGATGAAGACTCAATGTTATCTTCAGAAGTGCCAGGCAAGCAAAACCCCCTTGTTCATTCCGATACAATCCCACTCTCTCGCTCCTGCTCTCTTTTACTGCATTAGGACAACAACGATTCATCTGTTACCTGCTGCGGTAGCTGAACCCCTTTATCCTTTGCATGACCTGTCATTCCACAGTAAATAGATGAAACCCACTAGTATGAGTAGGAGTTGTTTGAGCCCTGATGTGCCTACTCATTCATGTTTGTTTGTCATGCCTGCTACTGCTTAGAGTTGAGTCAGGTCTGATTCATCGGGGATGAATCAGAGGCGTGTGAACATGTCCTACTGTGTGTGAGCTAAGTGTGTGAACACGATTTGGTAAAGGTAGCGGTGAGAGGCCATGTAGGAGTACATGGTGGGTTGTCTCATTGCAGCCATCCTCAGGAACTGAGTTCTGTGTTTGTGATCCATGATTCAGCTACTACCACGCATTGGGCCCGAAACCAATGGACCCTCTCGGCTTCTTGATCACCCTTGTCCTCTGTCCAGGAGTTGCAAGTAGTTTCTGGTGTTTGTAGTATGCTGGAGGCCGTGCGCAGCGCTGACCGTAGGGGTGGGCTGTGATGCGGTAGGCACGTGGCACGGTGTACCGGGCGCCCGTTTGGTGTCTCGGGAACCCTGTTCACATCGTTTGGGGCTGTGAGCGAAACTCCGGCCGGATCTCCTCATGGATGGAACCCGAATAGGCGATAAACCTGGACTAGAGACTTGAGTGTTTAGGTAGGACGTGGCCGACACCCACGTTGGGCTTCCGCTTGAAGGTTGCCGAGTACATGTCGTGTAAACGGCGGTAAGTGGTGAGAGCGTGTGTGAAGAAGTACACCCCTGCAGGGTTAACCTAATCTATTCGAATAGCCGTGTCCACGGAAAAGGACCTCTGGGTTGCTTATATCAGTTCATAGACAAGTGAAAGTGGATACTCTAAAATACGCAAGATAAGCGTGAGTGCTATGGATGGCGTTCTCGTAGGGAGACGGGAGCGGATCCATAGTGGTGTATTGATATGGTGAATATGTGGACTCGTGTGCGCCACCTCAAAAAAGTTACTCGCAGTCGTAGTTCAGGATAGCCACCGAGTCAAAGCTGGCTTGCTGCAGTTAAACCCCACCATCCCTTTGTTGATAATGATGCATATGTAGATAGTTCTGATGTAAGTCTTGCTGGGTACATTTGTACTCACGTTTGCCTATTTTATGTTTTTGCAGAGAGACTTCAGTCTCATTAGTAGTTCCGCTTGGACTTCGACGTTTAGCTTGTTACCTCAGCTACGATCTTGTGCCCTCGACAGGATCTGATAGATAGTCAGGCTTCTCAGCCTTTTTCATTTATAGATGTCTGTACTCAGACATGATAGCTTCCGCTTGTGCTTTGACTTGTATGCTCTGAGTGTTGGGTCATGAGACCCATGTTTGTAATATCTCGCTCCTCGGAGCCTATTGAATAAACTACTTGAGTCGTAGAGTCATTTTGTGATGCCATGTTGTATTGCACATATCGAGCATATTGTGTGTATGTTATTGAAATGCTTGGTATGTGTGGGATCTGACCATCTAGTTGTTTATCTTTAGTAGCCTCTCTTACCGGGAAATGTCTCCTAGTGTTTCCACTGAGCCATGGTAGCTTGCTACTGCTCCGGAACACTTAGGCTGGCCGGCATGTGTCCTTCTTCATTCCTGTGTCTGTCCCTTCGGGGAAATGTCACGCGATGAATACCGGAGTCCTGTTAGCCGCTACAGCCCGGTTCACCGGAGTCCTGCTAGCCCAGTGCTACAGCCTGGATTCACTCGCTGATGACCGACACGTTCGATGCTGGGTCATGGATGCCTGTCCCTGTAAGTTTGTGCCACTTTGGGTTTACGACTAGCCATGTCAGCCCGGGCTCCTTATCATATGGATGCTAGCGACACTGTCATATACGTGTGCCAAAAGGCGCAAACGGTCCCGGGCAAAGGTAAGGCGACACCCGTGGGAATACCGTGCGTGAGGCCGCAAAGTGATATGAGGTGTTACATGCTAGATCGATGTGGCATTGAGTCGGGGTCCTGACACACACCTGGAAACTTAATATCTGCAGAAAGGTATTTAGTAGCAAAGGAATATGATAGTAGTGGTAACGGTGGCAAAAAAGTAATAGTGGCAAAAAGTAACGGTAGCAAAAGTAATACTTTTGGGTTTTATAGTGATGGTAAAAGTAGCAACGGAAAAGTAAATAAGCAAAGAACAATATATGCAAAGCTCGTAGGCAATGGATCGGTGATGGAGAATTATGTCGGATGCTATCGTACATGCAATAGTCATAACCTAGGGTGACACAGAACTAGCTCCAGTTCATCAATGTAATGTAGGCATGTATTCCGAATATAGTCATACATGCTTATGGAAAAGAACTTGCATGACATATTTTGTCCAACCCTCCCGTGGCAGCGGGGTCCTATTGGAAACTAAGGGATATTAAGGCCTCCTTTTAATAGAGTACCAAACCAAAGCATTAACATATAGTGAATACATCAACTCCTCAGACTACGGTCATCACCGGGAGTGGTCCTGATTATTGTCACTTCGGGGTTGCCGGATCATAACACATAGTAGGTGACTATAGACTTGCAGTATAGGATCAAGAACTCATATATATTCATGAAAACATAATAGGTTCAGATCTGAAATCATGGCACTCGGGCCCTAGTGACAAGCATTAAGCATAGCAAAATCATAGCAACATCAATCTCAAAACATAGTGGATACTAGGGATCAAACCCTAACAAAACTAACTCGATTACATGATAAATCTCATCCAACCCATCACCGTCCAGGAAGCCTACGATGGAATTACTCACGCACGACGGTGAACATCATGAAATTGGTGATGAAGGAAGGTTGATGATGATGATGGCGATGGTTTCCTCTCTCGGGAGCCCCGGACGGACTCCAGATCAGCCCTCCCGAGAGAGTGAATATATGGAGTCAGGGTTGAGGTCGGTGGAGCATCAAGGGGCCCACGAGGCAGGGGGCGCGCCCCCCACCCTCGTGGACAGGTGGAGGCCCCCCTGACATGGATTCTTCTTCCCGTATTTTTTATATATTCCAAAATAATTCTCCGTTGATTTTCAAGTCATTCTGAGAACTTTTATTTCTGCACAAAAATAACACCATGGCAATTCTGCTGAAAACAACGTCAGTACGGGTTATTTCCATTCAAATCATGCAAGTTAGAGTCCAAAACAAGGGCAAAAGTGTTTGGAAAAGTAGATACGACGGAGACGTATCAAACATATATTGTGAAATAGTATGGCTCCTTCATGGATGTTCTTCCAGGTCGGCTCCAACTCCGATGACCATTTAGAAACTCCATCTTGTTTGTCATGCCAGGCCGCCAAGCCGCCAACCTAATCTCTATTATCCAACTACTACAACTAGTAATGAATTTTACATAGAGTCATAAGTCGACACGCATGTCGTTATACAATATAATGATAGCACTTTGGCTCCTGCCGGCTAACAAACATGACACACAGGCTATGTATAATTTACACACATGCATACACATGAGCCATACTATTCACATCAAACCCTGCAAAATAAAGTTATGCATAGAATCGTATTCTACCAGTTTGAGTGATCATGAACTCCGATCACGCCGAATTCGCTAATCTGACCAATTTTATCGATCATCGCGAGCCTGATTCGGATTTACATTCCACTGTAAACCCCGATGGCGGATACCGACCGGTAGGGGTAGGTTGTGTCACGACCTCATCGACTTCAATCATCAGAAAACATAGCCTCAACTATCCCCATGTGCAGTTGATCACATCAACCGTGCACATAGCCGATCTCATCAACGACAACAGATCTCATCTATCGCCTGCACATATCTAATATGCATACGATCTGAATCCAAATCCTATAGCGGAGGCTCTGATACCACTATTGGGTTCTATGGTAGGGTGCGTCGGAGCGGCGCAAGTGCACCGCCTCTAATGGTATCAGCGCATGCAGCAGGAATGTCGTGCGGCGGACTGCTAGGTCCGATCACACAACCGGCGGCGAGTGGAGGTGTCTATTAGCAACACATGCAAACCCTAGTAACAGCGCCGAAGCAATCATCTGCATGAGTTTGCTGCACCCCACATTATATAGCTGTCCGTCACGGGCCCAATACTTGGGCCTTGCATGGACTCTAAAGCCCATAACTCTACTCGGCCACAATCCGAATACAACTCGAATCACATCCGACTAGTGTTCTCGGATCCGACCTTGTAGGTTCCTTCCGATAAGCGCGTGACCCCTTAGGTTCAAGCTGGCTTGGTCACAGTTTGGATCACATCCGGACTACATGGCTGGTAGCGGCCTCTAGCAAGACGTGCCGACCACCAAGCTGACAATGAAGCTGGTTAGGCGAACCTGTACATCACACTTCCATTCCTTTTGCCACACGATATATGTTGTCGGGCTGAAGGCGAGTCTGTCATCCTTGTGCTAGCCCTACCTCTTTCTCATTCCAGTGATGCCGACCACAAACCAGATTATCTCATAATCCTTGTCACATGGCCATGCTTATCCTGGTCGGACCACACGAGGGGCCCAGAGTATATCTCTCCTTATCGGAGGGGCAAATCCCATCTTGCTCGACCATGTCTCGCAGCATGGGTCTGGACAAGCCCGAAACCTACCTTTGTAACTACCCAGTCACGGAGTAGTGTTTGGTTGGCCCAAAGCAAGTCTGTTACCATCCCGAGTACATACGCCAGCTCAGGTATTAGGACATAAAACGTATGTTGCACTAGAAACTCACAGATGACATATCGCTGTGTCTCATAGTTGAGTCTGTCCGACTCGGACCTTATCTCAACTCGGATCCGACTATGTTGAATCTGACTAGATCCTTCCAACTACATATTATCCGGTTAGCATCTAATGCCCCATGGCTAGTGAGACCAAGCCATCGACAGTGTCATATGCCAATCTAGTTGGTTGCACGTCCACATAGCCCTTTCGACTAGGGACCTTTTAGGACGTTCATCATACAATGCATAGTCCCACAAACAAGTCACGTACTTGCTGATACACATCATTGATAATGTCCAAGGACTATCTTTATTCATAAACACATAGGAAATATCATCATACATGATTGCCTCTAGGGCATATCTCCAACAAGGCCATCGTCAACAGCAAGGGGGGAGACCCACTGCCGGCCACACCGTTATCTCTGGCCAAGCACCGTCGTGGGAGGTCCTCCGATCCATTCATCGTTGCCCTAGTGTGGGTGAATCAGGCCTCTTGCCGCCCACCTATCCACATCCCGACCACCTTCAGGTATATCTTCCTTCAAAACCACCCTAGCTCTACTTCCCCAGCTCGCTATGTAGCTGCATGTGCATCATTTTCTACCTCTCAGCCCCTCTCGATCGTATGGTCCAACGGCACATATTTTTCTTCTTCTATTTTTAGAGGTAAAGCTACTTCATGGAGTCGAATCTTGTACTTGGTTCAAACAAGAAATAAAGTGGGGGTGGGGGGATTTAGTATGTACATCAGACTTGGTACAAACAAGAAGGAAAGAGGGTGAAAGTAGTACAGACTAGTCATCCAACCGGTCTCTTGGTCGAAAATGGAAATGTAGGGGAAACGATGTACAGAGTGGTATGACCAGGACTAGATTTGATATCCACACATAGGAGTAGGTGGCTAGAGTGAACAAAAATGGGACCAACCCAGATATGTTTCTTGAATGTTTGTTTCTCGGGGCAACGAACTCCAAATCGCCACTTTATGCCCTAGTTTAGGTACATGGTGCTGGACTGCTGGTGCACCCACTGTTCCATGCCCTTATACCAAATATTTAACTATTATTAATCTAATGCCCCTGGTAAAATGAAGCCATGCCACTGTTATAAGCCATGACAAGTTTAGCCAATTTTTTTTGCATGTAATTGTTTGAGACTCTGACTGTTTCCTCTGTAGCTTTCTG
This sequence comes from Triticum aestivum, assembly GCF_018294505.1. Taxonomy (NCBI): domain Eukaryota; kingdom Viridiplantae; phylum Streptophyta; class Magnoliopsida; order Poales; family Poaceae; genus Triticum; species Triticum aestivum. The sequence continues at coordinate 636,875,030 of NC_057806.1, forward strand.
TGCAAACAGGGATATCCATTTCACCTGGTTGCTGTTGTGACCTTTTGGTGCACTGCACAAAACACTTCTTAAAAGAAGTGACTTTTGTGCTATTTAACTGGAATGTCAGAATGGAATGGTTGGTTCATTTCGGTGGAACTACACAAAGGGAGATCTGTGTTCCAATCATCATCATCCATATTGGCACCATAACCTTCCTTTAGGTAAGAATGTTATTTAATGCATGTGTTCATCTCTATTTTGCGACTGCCATGAGAAAATAATGCTCTTGTTTACTAGTACATTTGTACTCCCTCACTAACAAAACCAATTCTGAAATAGAAGGCCAATCATGTACTTGGTTTCACCAACTAGTGAGGAGGAAGAGAAATAGAGCATGAAGAGGAAGAAGAAGAAGAAGAAGAAGAAGAAGAAGAAGAAGAAGAAGAAGAATAAACAGTGCCAAGGTGATCTTGCTGAAGCCGAGGCCTCTGTCGAGGCCATTCAAGGGATCCAACAGCATCTACCTTACATGTGAGACGATCCTCTAGGGAGCCCTTCCACTTCTGTGTATTGTCCATCATGAATTTGATGCTACTATTAGAGTAATATGCTAATGTCTTTCTATCATTTCTCACTAAGTTAATGAAGGTTTTGCCTTGTTCCTACTTGTGCAAACAGGGATCATGTTGTGCCAATCATACATTAGTGGAACTACACAAGACAATACGATGAACTGTATCGCGGCCAGTGCTTTAACTCTGCTGGAAGTTCTTAATCTTTCGATATAATCTCAGCACTAGTAAACAAGAGTGATTTCAACCATACATTTGAAGAGCACAAAAATATATACTATTGAGTGATTCCAGTGAGTGCTTAATCATCTCTTCTGGGACTACATGAATCAGATTTTTTTTCTCAGGTTGGTACTGGCCTAAGGCCTTCATCCATATTATTGTTATCGTGCTACTGTCATGAGAAACTCCTTTATCTTTGCACGTTAAAGTTTTGCAACCTATGACACATGACAATGCTTTGAGCGTTGAGCTAATTGGCACAGATTAAATAAACTAATACCTCTCTTTAAGCAAGACTATTATGTTGCTAACTTTACCCATTTAGATAATGAGGGTGCTTCTATTTGTTAGTGTATGTTTCATCAACTAGTCCCACTATTACAGTAATCTCACTCTCTCAATATTTGTGCCAATAGGGATGCTCGATTTTGGTGCAATTGCAAAAAAACTTTAGGTGCTTCATTGCCTCGACAGCTTCCTGCCTTTCCTGTCAGTCGCTAATCTCGGCTTGCTTCCTTCCTTTGTTGTCAGTCGCTTTGCTTATCTCGGCTTCCAGTCAAAGGAAATAGTAATTGATATGCTACCTCACACAGGTTGGTACTTGTCTTTATCCTGATTATTGTGCTGGTCATATGTATTGGTAATTTGGTATTGTACTACTGTTTACCGATTTCATAAAGGAGAAACTTGGAGCCTGAACTCGCAGACAAATCATTACATTGGGTGATTTCAGTAGAACTTCACAAAAAGATCAGATGGGCAGATACTTATGATGCCTCTATGTACTCCAAAGTTCACTCAGAAAAGAATCAATGTTGACAAGAAGAAGAGCCTATATTCTTTCGAGTATCAACCAGCGTCAACCAGTTCTCAAACTCCAAGTATTAGGAGAGTGAATGCCAAAAATATTGCTTGGCACATAGCCCAGAAGAATGCAGTCAGTCTTTGGTCCCAACTTGTGCCTTTTGGGTATCGGCACATATGGTAGCGAAATGTATGGCATGGAGTCTAAATATTCCAGACAAGTTGGTTGACGCATATATTCATCTTGCACTTAATCAGTATGCACGCCAGGGATGCTCCATTTCAGTTGAACTACACAAAAAATTTGGGTGGTTCATTTTCTCAGCCGCCTCCTTTCTTGTCTGCAATGTAGAATTTTGGCGAGCTACAAGACCAAGATAAGCTAGTAAACTAGTTGGATGAAAGTAGTGGCCAAGTTGCTCGAACCTCCCTCGGCACGAGGCCACTATTTGAGGATAAACCTCCAAGCAAAGTTCAGATTGTCTGTGCTGCCTCTTATGTACTCGAAAGTTTACTCGTACAAGAATTACTTTTAGCAAGAAGTACCTCCGACTGAACACCACCATTTACCAGTCTGTACCCTAGGTAATTAAAGTTCGTCCATGGATGATATTGGATGGGATATCAATCATTGGGTTGCATAAACATGCTGGACATGTGTATATCTAAATCTTTTTGTGAATTATCTATGAAAATTGTCGTGTGATCTATCAATATTTTGGATGCATAGACATGCTGAACTTGTGTATATATGAATCTTTTGAGTTGTTGATTGTGAATGTTGGCAATGAATATGAACGTCTCATGTGAACCTGAGTTTGATACGAATGTTTACTTGTTCTGTTGTACTTGTGTGTGAACTTGTTAGTATGTCTACTGTGGGATTTGTGACGTGTGGGTGTCACCGACACACCTTCCCGAGAAGAATTGCACCTGCTTTGTTAGGGTAGCAACAGCGCATCAACTCTTTTTAATATTTTTGCTCTGTCTCCCCCCTTCCCCGCTCAACCCCTACTGTAATGTTTTTGGCCTCAAGACAAGCATAGTACTGCATTGTTTTTGGGGCTTGATGAATAATCGAGTGCTAGTTTCTGTAGGTTGGCCCACCCAGCAAATGGGTTGCTGGTCCACCACGGACTGGGAGGCTAAAAATACAAGTTGTATGGTGCAGAGGCAAGTCAAAAAACACCATCGAGAGCCATCCACTGAAGAAAATATCACACATATTATTGCCTCTAGGGCATATTTCCTTCAAAGCGGGCGCGGTCCAGGACAATTTCCTCTTTCATGCTAAGGAGGCAAGGACGTACGCGGGTTCCCAAGGGATCCTGTAAAGGTTTCCATTCTCGTGCAACATGACAAATACCATGAGCTCGGCAGGATGGATGTCATCGCCGATCCCACCTCTGCGTCATGGCCAGAAGCTTTGCAGGAGAAGACCACCTTTCGTCAGGATAAGATGTACTACTATCCCCCTTCAAAATTGGCCGTTGTGGAATCCTTTCCCGCATAAGTTATGAGGGAAGAGTCCCAAGGCCACTATAATTATAAGCTAGTCTCCACCGTAGAGAGGGATCGAACCCTTCGGCAATTGAGCTTTCCTGAGGCAGCTCATCCGCTTGTACTAGTTCATCCCCATCATCCTCGCGAGGCAATCAACCACAAAGCAGTAGTAGGGTCTTACACCTTAAGGTGGCCCAAATCTAGGTAAATATGTGTTCTTCCTTTCCCCCGCTTGCACGAACCCGGTGAGGCCAAGCCATGAGGCGATGAGCCTGAGGTTGTAGCTAGGCAGGGTCTTCGTACACGCCCGAGAGTTCGAACCTTGTTTCAGTCCGCGGAGCCTCGACTATGACAGGTCTCAAGTATATAACCAGAGATGTCCGTTTGATGCACATTCTAAAGCCAAAACATGAAGGATAGGCTGACTAAGGCATGCAATATCATAAGTCCAAAATAAAAAATAGAGACCTACTTGTAAACCTTTATTTTCTAGGAACTCCTTGAAATCGGCCAATTTGAGATCACCCACAATAATTGACATGTGGGCCACTGGAGTTGATGAGGGGGTAGTAAAGTGAGCTTCTCATCCACCTTTCCAACCCCTGAATCTACCCATGCAATTTCATGCTCGCCCAACTATAGAAAATGTTGGTGCCAGAGTTAGTGCTTTCTTTGAACAAACTCAAAGGAAGTAAATGTGGCTGAAGACTGAGACCAGGTGCTTTCCGGTGGTTACTGGCCAAAATTTTGCATGGATAACTCAGGGTTGATGAGAAAATTCAACTTGTTTAACATTATTCTTTTGGCTAGTGACTAGTTAGGAAATGGAATGCATGGGCGCTGGTTGGAAGGAACAACATTTTTCTTTATCCATTTTTTGTTTTTCATTTTGGACAGCAAAAGAAATCCTACCATTTTCATTTTGTTTGTTAATTATTGAGATCTGAATGGGCTATGAGTACTTTAGGAGGTAAAAACATGGATGCCTCCATGTTCCCCTGACTTTATACACTCCTTAAACTTGTACATATAGAGAGGCATAAACATGGACGCCCACAAAAAACGTACTATATAGATCAAAATGAACTACTTCCACTCTATACACAAATACCACCACCTCTTATAAACTCATGTTTGTAAAACATGGATACAAAAACTACTACAACATGGATGATAAAACAAGGTATAAAAACAAAAGATGAAATAAGGATGTGTAGGCTGGAGCAAGATCTTATAATGGAGCTAAAGGAGTAGAATGGATCTCTTTCCTCCTTTGCCGCTTCACTATTTTGGTGGTAGTGTGCCTTGTACCCTGAGTATGCCATGGTACTTATACAGGGGCAACGGGGAGGCATATCCCATGGCCAACGAATCTGCACCTCCTTGACCATGCAAAAATCCTCCACTCTCTGCCCACGTAAATATGGCAAATGAATATGGGGAGATTTTATACACACACATTAATGATGCACATCTTTGGAAATGCAATATTTATGGCGTATGCGACGACAAAGGGATGTGTTGGGTAGCACGAGATAATGGATGTGAGATTAGGAAAGGCTGATGGGACGAAGAGCAACGACGGTGTAGAGGATCATGCGAGAGAGGCACTCAAGGAAGGAGGGAGGGATAAGTAGGTTTATAAATATTTAGAAATGAAAATATATTACAAAATTATTTGTGGAGGTTTATGAACGCAAGGACGTACTTTAGAGTATCATGTTAAAAATCAATGTCTCACGAAATGTTAAAACAATGTCAATTAGCTTTGAGCCTCTCTCCTACAAATTACGCAAAACATACCCTCGATTAAAGTTGGCAAATAAATTATGTAACTATTTCTTTCGAGTATTTGTTTATCAAAGTGATAATGGACAAAACATTGCGCCCTATTTATATTGGTGCCGAACAATAAATATGTCAATGCCTCGGAATCAGGGGTAGCGTCTCATGTTCTTCTTGCTTAGAACGAACGAACTTTAACATTAATCTTTCAAAATGATACAACACAATGAAACTAAACAACACGACAATGCATACATAAGAAAACATAGTTCCAGGAGCAGAAAAACATTTCCTCCATCGCTCAAGGAAGTTGGATTGTGCTAGACCATGGTGTTCTTCTTCTTGTTCATGACTTCCTTAATTATAGACTCGAGATCCTGAACCTTGATTGGTTTGGGCACAAAAACATCAGCACCAGCACTTATGAACACCTCCATGGCATCGTCATCAGCTGACATCCCAACAATCTTCACATCAGTTTCCCCCATAGCACGAATCATTACAACTGCCTGTTAAGCAACACAACAAAAGAATTTTTAGTTTATTTTCAAACTTAAAACAAGGACTCATGTTCAGATCAATACATTTCTAAAAATTGTAAAACATTGAAAATCCAAAGGGGAAGCTAAGCACCTCAGGACTAGTCATGATGGGCATGTCCTTATCATAAAAAATAATGTCAAACTTCTTCCCCTCAAGGAATAGGTCAACTGCTTCTTTTCCATTCACGGCAAGAGTAATCTCACATTGAAAATTACGTAACTTTGCCGAGAGGACCATCCTTTGAACTGTGGTGTCCTCAACAACTAGGGCCTTCATAAAGGAGGATCCTTGGGCCTTGGATGCCATGATCAGCTAAACAAATTTGAAAATATAACAAAGAATTAGTTATTCCCAATAGGATAAGGAAATTAGTTATTCCCTTACACACTCATGCCAAATACACAAAGGAGATTGTTATTCTTGAAAAGAGTCAACACAAAAATATAATATTACTCAGTGACATCATAGTTTCACTAATATAGAAGTCCCAAAACATGATGAAAAGTAACAGAAGAAATCTGGTACCTTCCGTCATATAGATTGATCGATTGTTATATGCATGATTAATTTTGCATGTTCTTTCTATTTATGAAATCATGTTGCTCCAAAAATAGATGCAGCCAAATAAGATCAACATAGAAAATAAACCATCAAATGGCAGCACGTATATATAGAGAGGCATAAACATGGATGTCAACACAAGTGTACTATATAGATCAAATGAACTACTTACACCATACACATATATAACCTCACCTCTTGTAAACTCGTGTATATAATACATGGATACAAAAACTATAAAGGGTGGATAATGGAAAAAGATCGAGAAACAAAGTATGGAATAGGGATATGAAGGCTAAGGCTAGAACATACAGTGGAGGAGATGGAGGACGAGGCATTCGAGGAGGAAGAGAATGGAGATCTTTCCGCTCTTGCTGCTTGACTGCTTGCTGCCAGTGTGCCTTGTACCCCGATTATGTTGTGTTATATATAGCGGGCCGAAGGGGAGAATTAGCTCATGGCTAGCCAATCTCTATTACCTTCATGATGCAAAAATCCGCACCGCTCTCCACTCAAATAAATATGGCAAACCAATATTGGAAGATTTTATTAAATAATGATCCATATTTCTAGATACGCAATATTGCCAGCTTCTATATTTATAGAGGGGTGTGTTGAGTAGCATGAGAGAGGTGATGGAGGGTGAATGGGAAGAAGCAACGGCGAAGTAGAATATCGGGGGAGAGTGATGATCATCGGTGGGTGGGATAAGAAGGATTATAAATGTTCATATATTGAAATATATTGCATAAATGCAAGGAAATGCTTTATAGTAACATGTTAAAAACAATATATCACAAAATATTAGGAAATCTAAAGAGATCCTCACCTTTCTCCTATGAATTATGCAAAAACAATATTAAACTCATTAAATAAATATATCTAACTATTTACTTTTTTGATATTTGTTTATATATGTGTCAATGGGAAATATGCATGCTACTTATTACATTGCATAGTGTCATTTTATATGTCTCCAATGTATCTATAGCACCTTGTTTGGGTGCAGTGAAGTACCACTCTATCCAGATAGACAGCCGCACACGCCACCACAAGAAATCAACTTGGTGTATCCAAGAGTAAAAGGATAGAAAACATTGAACGAAAGAGTGCTTTATTGATCCACAAAACTTTACAACGTCGACTTACAAGGCTCCAAGTATCAACAATGTACTGAGGTCAGAGCAGTCACTACAAAAAAGACACATATGCGACATTATCACCCAAATGAAAACTTGTTCTGTCATGGAAGTGACACTTGCATAATGATAATTGTGACAAAAACACATATCATCGTAAATGTGCTGGGCTCATACTTCTATGGCAAAAAGTTATGACAAAAATGGGTTTTTCGTCCTGGGCGCATTGGAGTCGCACATGCATGACATTCTTTGGGTCGTCCATGATGTAAAAGATCATGGTAGAAGTGAGGCCGAGAATTTTTTGGGTATTTCCTAGTACATAGTGGGAAATCGGTTGGTGGTCAGGCCCGGGGGATGCGGTACCAACACTTCGAGGCCCACATATATGACTTTCTATCGCTCGACCCATTGTTTAGCCCCATGTTTTTTGTGTCCCAGTTTCTCCTTGGGTTAAAGGATGAGTTGCGACTAGTGTCCGCCTCCTGGCCCTAAGTTACATCACACGAGTGATAACCCACAAGTATAGGGGATTGTTTTTAGTATTTTTTTATAAATAAGAGTGTCAAACCCAATGAGGATCTAAAGGTAGAACAAATATTCCCTCAAGTTCTATCGACCACTGATACAATTCTACGCACACTTTAACGTTTGCTTTACCTAGAACAAGTATGAAACTATTTTGTAGGTGTGATTCTAGAACTACTTTGCAAGAATAAAACTACGAGTACTTTGCGAGATAGTAAAAGTTGGTTGTTTAGTAGAAAGTTTTTGTCACACAAGAAAGTTATTTGTCCCTAGGCAATTGATAACTAGACTGGTAATCATTATTGCAATTTTCTATGAGGGAGAGGCATGAGCTAATATACTTTCCATACTTGGATCATTTGCACTTCTGATTGGAACTCTAGTGAACATCTGCAACTACTAAAGATCATTAAGGTAAAACCCAACCATAGCATTATGTATCAATTTCTCTTTACTCCCATACGTAACAACCCACTTACTCGGGTATAAATTTCTGACACTCTCGTTACCCACTATAAGAGAATCATGAATGTATTGCAACACCCTATAGTAGCGATCCCTCATGTTTGCGCGACATGGAGGGCACCATAGGACAACAAAAATAATAATAATATACAACTCAAACCAATCATGATCATCAATCAACCCATAGGACAAAACAGACCTACTCAAACATCATTGGATAACCACATATCATTGGATAATAATATATACTGTTGAGAACCATGTTTAAGTAGAAAATTGCTGCGGGAATACAGAGGTGACACCACTGCATAGAGGGGGAGAAAGTTGGTGTTGACGGTAGCAAGGTTGTTGGTGTAGATCACCGTTACGATCCTTGTCTCGGCGATGCTCCGACGCCACCGGGAGATAGTGGGAGAGATCCTCCCTCCTTCTTCTTCTTCCTTGTCCTCCCCCTAGATGGAAGGAGGGTGTCCCCTCTGGAACATGGCCTCCATGGCGGCGGAGGGGCGAGAGCCCCTCCAAGATTGGATCTCTCTCTCTGTTCTCTTCTGTTTCGCCTTCCTTTTTTATCTCTTCACCGTTTCTTCAATTCACGGAGATACATAACTCCGATTGGGCTAAAGAAGGGCAACAACCGCCTTACGAGGTGCCCACTACCCATCAAGGAGCGCCACCCCCTAGCGCGCCCTGGTGCCCAGTGGGCCCCTCGAGCTATTGAAAATATGCCCTAGAGGCAATAATATTGTATTATTATATTTCCGCTATTCATAATTAAGAGTTTATATTTCATTATATAACTGCTATGATCCTGGAATATGTGATTAAGTGGAAAACTCATATGCATGTCTGAAATGATAAATGGTAAACAATAGATTCCCGGTCTCGCCTCTAAGACCGGCTCAAGTGTTTTCTAGTGATCATGTTTTTCGAATATTAGGATATTGTTAAGTGTAATGATAGTCCTAAAACAACATTGAGGGTATGACATTAGAAGAATGATCATATTGAATCGATCCAAATACTTGTCTATTATACTATGTGACCATATCATTTGAAATCATCTTATATAACACAGAGTGTTAGCATGTGTTTTAGTTCCTCATACCATGAGAGTGTTTCGGTCACCTTCCTACCGGATGGTGGGCTTTGGGGTTTCTCAAACGTCATCTGTAACAAGGTGATCATAACGACAACTTTCAGGCTCATCGAAATGTTTGACAAGTGACCAGATAGCTCGAGAGTGGGATTTGCTCCTCCGGCGATGGAGAGATATTCTTAGGAGCCTCTTGCTGTGATGGCATACATCATCGTCTGGCCGGACGCAGGTGACTACGTCATGGGGATACCAGAATAAGTCAACGAGAAAGAAGAACAAAACCGATAACGGACGCAACAATATAGTGAGCATGGTGATGACTCAAGAGGATACCGATGCACACCGGGTTTTTTAAAGTATTACAAAGCAAAGGGAACATCACATGATAATCAAAGGTTCACTCGAATATCATTCGTATAATCATAGGGACCAATATGGATGTCCACGGTTCCGCTATCGGTCATTGAACGAAAGGGTTTTCGTTCGTGTGTATGGTTACCAAACCTACGGGGTCACAAGCTTAAGGAAATCATGATCTATTGAGTGTTAGCAGGACGGGATTAATAAGAATATATTTGCGAAAATTTTTCATTAATATCCAAAATAGTTCCGAGAGGTTCCGGAAGCGTTCCGGGGTCACCGGAAGGGTTTCGGTAAATACCGGGTATTACCGATTAATATATATATATATGTGGAAAATGTTTCCAGGGATGTTAAATTATATATATTATGCTCTAAAATGGTTAGAACAAAAAAATTAATTTAATATGAATGGGCCAAATAAGGCCAAGAGGTGGAGAAGAAGTTGGGCCACAAGGGCCCAACAAGACAGGCGCCCCCCTTTCCAAAGGGGGGGAGTCCTACTCCCCCTCCCTTGGACGGCACCCCAAGGGGCCTCTTTACCCCTTGGTGGCAGCCCCCTCTTCCCCCCAATCCTATATATACTAGAGGATTTCCACCCTATGTAAACACAAGTTTTGGAGCCTCCTTTAGTTGACCTAGTGCACGTTCTAGTTGGTCCTATTTGACTAATTAAAGAGATCCCTACCACCTATAATCCTCATAATTAGAAGGCCCATGTGGTTCTCATATCCTCCCTCTAATTCTCCAGCAACGATTAGCTCTAGACAACGAAGCATTGCTGGATCATGGAGACCGTACGCTTGCAACCAAGTAGAGAGGCCGTGCTTTCGGTCTTCTGTTTGAGCGATCTTTCGTGGGCGGTTCGTGGGGTCCTCATCATTGTTTGAGGGACTTCAAGTACGATCTACACCGACTCGTCTACTTCCACTTCACTCCTGGAGTCGGTAACGATCATTGATCACAACCCGTTATGCATCTTCATATTGTTCTTGGGTGTTCGTAGGGCGATTTTTTTGTTTTGTACTACATTTCCCAACACGAGCATCATCTTGTGTTGATTCTTCTTCCAAGAATTCACATATATTCCAAAAAAATCTCCGTAAAGTTTTATCATGTTTGGACTTTGTTTGATATGCATATACGGCGAAACAAAAAATGCAACAAACAGGAACTGTCACTGGGCACTGGATCAATATGCTAGTCCAATAAATCATATAAATTGTTGCCAAAACTATGTGAAAGTTGTATAATATTAGCATGGAATTTTCAAAATTTATAGATACGACGGAGACGTATCAGCATCCCCAACCTTAATTCCTGCTCGTCCGCAAGTAGGTAAATGATAAAAAAGATAATTTCTGATGTGGAATGCTACCTAGCATAATCTTAAACATATATCTAATCATGGCATGAATATTAAGACATGGGTGATTCAAAGCAATAGTCTATAATTTGACATAAAGACATCAATACTCAGGCATCCCAACAAACAATCATGTCTTTCAAAATATCAATGTTAAAGAATGTTATCCCTACAAAATCATATAGTCTTGTCATGCTCCATCTTCTTAACACAAAGTATTTATCATGCAAAACCCTGATGAGAAGCCGAGCAATTGGTTCACACTTTGTAATGCGCTTCAGCTTTTTCAACCCCCACGCAATACATCAGTGCAAGCCATGGATATAGCACTATCAGTGGAATAGAGTATGATGATAGGGGTAAACATAGAGATGCCAGAAAAGTAAGAAAGTCTCACATCGATGCGACAAATCAACGGGCTATGGAGATGCCCATCAATTGATATCAATGCTAGGAGTAGGGATTTCCATGCAACAGATGCACTGAGAGCTATATGTATGAAGGCTCAAACTGAAAACTAACTGGGTGTGCATCTAACTCTATAATGAAAACTTCCCACTAGTATTTGAAAGTGACAACATAGGAGACTCTCTATATGAAAAACATGGTGCTACTTTGAAGCACAACTGTAGAATTAGCATGCCCCTTCTCTCTTTTTCTCTCATTTTTTTTCTTTTTTCCTTTTTTTCTTGGGCTCTTTTTGGCCTCACTTTTTTCTCCATTTTCTTTTTCTCCGGATTCTCATCCCGACTTGTGGGGGAATCATAGCCGCCGTCATCCTTTCCTCACTCGGACATGCTCTAATAATGATGATCATTGTCAGTGTCAAAACCGGCGGATCTCGGGTAGGGGGTCCCAAACTGTGCGTCTAGGCCGGATGGTAACAGGAGGCAGGGGAGACGAAGTTTTACCCAGGTTCGGGCCCTCTCGATGGAGTTAAAACTCTACGTCTTGCTTGATTAATATTGATGATATGGGTATTACAAGAGTTGATCTACCACGAGATCAGAGAGGCTAAATCCTAGAAGCTAGCCTATGGTATGATTGTTGATGTGTATGTTGTCCTATGGACTAAAACCCTCCGGTTTATATAGACACCAGAGAGGGTTAGGGTTACATAAAGTCGGTTACAATGGTAGGAGATCTGATCATCCGCATCGCCAAGCTTGCCTTCCACGCCAAGGAAAGTCCCTTCCGGACACGGGACGGAGTCTTCAATCTTATATCTTCATAGTCCAGGAGTCCGGCTGAAGGTATAGTTCGGCTATCCGAACACCCCCTAATCCAGGACTCCCTCAGTAGCCCCCGAACCAGACTTCAATGATGATGAGTCCGGCGCGCAGATTGTCTTCGGCATTGCAAGGCGGGTTCTCCTCCAAATTCCGTGTACCTGTTTGAATAAAGTCCGGTTTCTCGTAGATGTTGCGCTCCTTGGCTTCTACGCCCAATAATGGCCATTTTCCACGTGTTAAACGAATATGAAAAGTCTGAGTGTTTTTATGTTCACACCCCTAGTCGCGTAAATGAGTTGCCCTTTTTAAGGGGACGAGGATTTAGATCCAATCCACACCTTCTCCCCTCCACGAGTGTCCATCAAAGTGCATCCGACAAAGGTCCATTCCACCATGGCCAGCCGCCACAACTCCTCCGCTCGCCCTTCTAGCCCTAAGCCTGGATATTGGGAGAGATGTGTCGGGGAAACTGATCCACGAACACCTATGGGGCCGGCGGACCGGGCCCCTTTCGGTTCGGCGGGGGGCGGAGATCGCACGAAGAGCAGATCGAGGCGAAGCACATGAGCAGTTTACCCAGCTTCGGAGCTCTCCGGAGAGATAACACTCCTACTGCTGCTTGTCTGGTTCTATTATGTTCTTGCTTGCGAGAGCTAAGTGTTTTCTGGCTTACGAATGAGTCGAACGCCCTCTACGTTGTGCATGGGCCTCCTTTTATACGCTAAAGGGGTCACCGACAGGTGGCAACGCAGAGAAGGGTACAAATGTAAAAAAAGCGAGGTGGTTGGTACAGTTACTTGTACAGTGCACCCTACCTAACCCTAACGGCAGGGGACAAGGGCATTAAATGCCCGTCTGAGTCGCCCAAATAGTGCAGAAAAGGACCATTAGGGGCACCACCGTTCGCCACGATGGCGATCTTGTCAGCTTTGGATGCCACTGCGCACTGCTGTCTGCACAGCCTCCCGCCACGCGCGCCTGGAGAGGCCCCCAGAGCGACACGTTGGTGGATGTGCTGGAGCGTGGGCACAGAGTGGCCGCCTGCCGCGGCAAGCGCCTTGCCGCTGCTGTTATCTTGTCGGGTCCGGAAGCTTGTCGCTCACCGGGCCTCGGGGTACCTTGGTTGGTCTTCCCGGCAAGCTCCTCTTGCTGGAGCCTTGTTGCCTTGCCGGAGCGCGCGGCGCGTCGCAACAAGTTCCTTGGAGTGCCTTGGTTGGCCTTCCCGGCAAGCTCCTCTTGCCGGGGCCTTGTCTCCTAAGCTTAGATACTTTGTTCTTGAATGGCTCCAAGGGAACCACGGAGGATTTTGGCGTTCATCCGGCAAGCCTTGCCGCGGGGTGCTGCAACTGCCCGTGCACAAGTTTGGGGTACTAGAGTACCCCTATTCTAGTACACTGACAAGATGTTCTACTCCGCATAGCGAGCTAGTGACGCTTCAGACCAAGGGATTTCTCCCCCCGGCCTATATGGTCCCGGTCCGAGCCGGTCTTGCCGTCTACAATGGCGGAGAGCAAGCAGAGAATGCCCCTAATCCATCCAAAGGAGAGCGGGTGTGCCTTGTCCCTTACTTAATAAGGGGGCTCGGATTTCCCATCCACCTGTTTCTCCGGGGGCTGCTGGAGTTCTACGGCCTCCAGCTACATCATCTCACGTCTGCCTCAGTATTGCATATCGCGGGCTTTGTAGCCCTCTGCGAGCTGTTCTTGGGTATTAAAGCTCATTTCGGACTGTGGAAGGAGCTATTTTGCCTCGTGCCCCATTCCAAGAAAGGGTCAATGTATCAAGTGGGCGGAGCCTAAGTATGGCGTATCACCGGGACCGGATATCTGTCCGGAACCCCAAAGAAGGCGTCCGAAGACTGGCCCTCGGAATGTTTCTATATAGAAGACGTCTCGCTGCCGGATCCTGTCCGGATCGGCCTCCCAGAGTTCAATAGTGTTCCTTTAAAGAAGCGCCTAAGCTGGCATCCACGGAGCCCTCAAAGGGAAAGTGACAGGGACATCGTTTATCTCATGGGCCGAATAAGATTGCTGGCCCATTCCGGACTAACCATGATCGGAGTTATGGCCGAATGCATCATGCGGGGGGTGCAGCCGCTTCAGTACAGAAGCCACCCCGTGTGGGATTTCAACAGGGAGGACGACGCCACCCTCTACGGCCACAAAGGGCCAGATTCAGTTGCCGCTCTATTAAAGATCTTGTCCACTTTGTACAAGGGAGAAGAGGAGGAATTTCTCCGCGTCAACCCACAGGGTGGATTCTCTATGCACAATCCCCCAAGCTGGGTAAGTGGTCGCATTTACTTGCTCATCCGTTTAGTGTTCCCATTGTTAAATACTTAGTCTGATGACTTCAACACAGGAACTGCGCCGGGCCGTTAAGGACATAAGCAGCCCGCCTCCACAACCCGAGGACCCAGGACGGTCTCTCGACCTGGCCTCTCAAGAGGATCCGGACATATCTGTGGAGCTGATTGATGGAGTGTTCCATCAGTTGAGCGAGGACAACGCCTTGGTGGCCATTACGGCCGATTACCCAGGGCTAATCTGAACACCCCAGGTACCTGAGACCGAAGTCCATGTACCCCAGACAGGGATCCGTCCACGCGTGTTTAATTTCCTGATTGCAACCAAACTTTGCAGGGGAGGTTTTTGAGGCAGAAGGCCGAACCTGCGGCGACAAACCAACCAGGGGCCGCAGGGCCCCATGGGCAGAAAAGAGGTGCAGTCTAGACCGAGGCATCAACGCGAAGGTATGGTGCGCCCCTTTATCCCAGTTGTTATACCTTCGAGGCACATTTGACACTCGTGCCCTTTTCAGGACAAAGAGACCTGGCCGGACTATATCCGGAGAGGCTGCTAATCACACCTCCACCAGCCAGGCTCGAAAGCCTGGTCCGGGGGCGGAAGCGAATGCCAGGCGTGTGCCAGACATTCCTCCGATGGAGGATTCGGACGGGTTATCTGCCACCAACTCAGAGGTGGAAAGTGCCATGAACCACAGGCGTCGTCGGACAATTCTTCGCGACGCTTGGTTCTCCCAAGAGGCATTAGATGCCATCAATTCGGGAGATGCGCACCTCCGTGCCGCTCAAAATGGTCTAGCTAGAGCCACGGAGCAATATGTAAAAGATATAGAGGTAAGAAAATTTTGGTAAATATATATGTAGCAGTAGCCCCCGAGACTGAAAACAGTTAGAATAACTGGTTTAAGGATCATTTGAAATGCAGGTTCTTACAGAAAAGAATTCCCTACTGTCCCAGGAGCTGGAAGAGTGCAAGGCCCAACTGGAGGCCGCACTAGCCGCGGCAGGGGAGCCTAAGGAGACCCCCTCTGGTAATATACATTTCGAAAGATAAGTATGTGGCGAAGCACGGCTGTGGTGTGGATCTGACAAATAAAATTGCAGATGGCGCCGGATTGAATCCGGAAAGGCAACACCTCGAACACAAACTAAAGGCTGGTGAGAGGGTGCTATTAAAGGTGATGGGGGAGAAGAACATTCTCCAAGATGCCAACACCTGGCTGGGCGTAGAGCTAAAAGATGTTCGTGCCCAGCTGTCAGACTCCGTGAAGGAGAATCAGCGGCTTCGGCGTGGCATATTTAGTAAGTGCTTGAACGAAACTTTTAAAAGAAAGTTCGGCAGTGCCGTCGATTAACAGAGCAATATCCGTAGGTATGTTAACAGGTCGTCTTGCAGAGGAGATGCCCGGTTCTACGGGTGACCTTCTTCCCGAGCTCTTGCAATTGCTCGATCGAGTTCGGCAGGCGATGCGAGGCATTGCCCAGGTCCTGTGGCCATCCGTCTCCACGCCCAAAGGTCTTGGAGAGCTTGCGGAGAAGCTGAGGGGAGCACGGAGGCACTTCCAGTTGTGGAAGATATCAGCCTGCCGTCAAGGCGCTAGGGAGGCCTGGGCCATGGTGAAGACGCGGTATTCACAGGCCGACCGCAACCATATGGCCGAGGTTGGTCCTGTAGGGCCCGATGGGAAGGAGATCCCTGTGAGCTTAGTATACGGCCAAGTAGAGTTGGCCGCAAAGTATTCCCAGCAGGACTGTAAATTAGACAGCCTGTTAGATGGTATTGAAGAGGAGTACACTCAGTCAAAATGACTATGTAATTTAATTGACATTTATAATGCCTTCTAGCCGGATTGTAGATCGTTTGTCATGGCCGACCTTTTCGCTTCAGCCTCGGGACCTGATGGTCCAGAGTGTGTCTGAATTCCCATGCGGTTATATAGGAACCGGGGAATGCGTGGAGACCAGGCGTAGGGGTCATTATGGCGTGAACAGACAAGTGCCCGACTAGTTATGTTATATTACATGGTTAGTAAGAAACATCTTCCAGGGAGAATAGTTCCGTTAGGGGTTCCTTTCCCTGGTAGGCATGCCCTAAAGTGCATGTCCATGCTGCGAAGAGAAACGTAGGAAAAATATCTGGGGGCACGTGGAAAAAATAAAAAAGATCATCTTTAGTTCACCGACCGAATATTCCCTTAAGAAAGCTAGCTTTCGGCTTCACCCAGTCTGAGGTACACGTCTGGCTGGCCCGGCAGTAACAATCGCAGAGGTGCTCCCTTTACCGCCTAGCCGAACAATCGGGAACGTAGGGGTAAGCACAGGAGCCAGGCAACCCAGCTTGGCCAAAACTTAAGTCATATCGATACATATAGTGGTGAATAAAAGGTACATGCGGAAGTTTCACACATGTGTTGCGTGTGAAGCCCGTAGAAATAAGCTTCTGTCGAAGGAAGCCCCCAGGTTTGCTGAGCACGGATAGCGCGTCACTTTGTGAGCCTCTAAAGGAAATAAGAGGGAAAGAGAGAGAGAAGGAGAGTAATGTAAGACAGAAGGTATATATAAAAAATGGATAGAGTAAGGAGACGAACACAGGATCCGGCGCTAGGCATAGAATCTTCAGAGGCGGGCTGCGTTCCATGGGTTCGGCTCGAGTCGATTATCCGATGCACTTCGCAGGCGGTATGCACCACCAGTCAGGACTTGGTCGATGATGAAGGGACCTTCCCACTTGGGCTTGAGTTTGTCCTTTTTCTTGTCCGGCAGGCGTAGAACTAATTCGCCAACGTTGTAATTTTTGGCCCGTACTTCTCTGCTTTGGTATCTTCGAGCCTGCTGTTGATAAAATGCGGAACGGGCTTTTGCCACGTCACGCTCCTCCTCTAATGCGTCCAAACTGTCTTGCCAATCGAGCTCGGCTTCTCTTTCTTCATACATGCGCACTCGAGGTGAGTCATGAATTATGTCGCAAGGCAAAACTGCCTCAGCGCCGTACACCATGAAGAATGGTGTATATCCGGTGGTGCGATTCGGTGTGGTCTGCAGCCCCCAGAGTACGGAGTCGAGCTCCTCTACCCAATGTGTGTTAGATTCTTTGAGGGACCGTACTAATCTGGGTTTAATGCCGCTCATGATAAGACCGTTTGCACGTTCGACCTGGCCGTTAGTCTGTGGGTGATAGACAGAAGCGTAATCGAGCTTGATGCCCAAGTTTTTGCACCAGAGTTTTACCTCGTCGGCCGTAAAGTTCGTGCCATTATCAGTGATGATGCTGTGGGGGACGCCGTAACGGTGTACAACCCCGGATATGAAGTCTATCACAGGCCCGGATTCAGCCGTCTTAACAGGCTTGGCTTCTATCCATTTGGTGAACTTATCCACCATGACGAGTAGGTATTTGTGCTTGTGGGTTCCGCCTTTAAGGGGTCCAACCATGTCAAGCCCCCAGACCGCAAAGGGCCAAGTGATGGGGATAGTTTGGAGGGCGGTGGGTGGCATATGGCTTTGGTTTGCAAAGAGCTGGCAACCAGTGCATCGCTGGACTAAGTCCTGAGCGTCTGCCCGGGCCGTCGGCCAATAAAAGCATGTACGGAAGGCCTTGCTTACCAGAGATCGGGCTGCAGCGTGATGACCGCTGAGTCCGTCATGGATTTAAGCCAGGAGATTCCGCCCCTCCTCTTCAGAGATGCACCTTTGAAGGACTCTGGTAGTGCTTTTCTAATAAAGCTCCCCCTCGTGGACTCTCTAGGCTTTAGATCGCCGCACTATGCATCGTGCCTCATTCTGGTCCTCGAGGAGCACCTTCCTAGTAAGGTAGGCGAGGAATGGTTCCATCCATGAGGCAATGACGGCCATTATTACGTGGGCTGAAGGTGTTACTTCAATGGCAGAGCCACCGATTGTGTCAGATTGTTCGGAGTCGGACGATGCGGTTGGGTCCGGGCTGTTATTGTTCGGCTCCCCTTACCATGCCACGGATGGCTTAAAAAGCCTTTCCAAGAAGATGTTGGGGGGGACTACATCGCGTTTTGCACCGATGCGTGCCAGGACATTTGCCGCCTGATTATTTTCCCAGGCTATATGGTGAAATTCAAGCCCCTCGAACCGAGCTGACATTTTTAGGATGGCATTGCGGTAAGCTGCCATTTTCGGATCCTTGGCATCGAAGTCTCCGTTTATTTGGGATATTGCGAGGTTCGAGTCCCCGCGCACCTCTAGGCGTTGGATGCCCATGGATACTGCCATCCGGAGACCATGTAGAAGGGCCTCATATTCGGCTGCGTTGTTGGAGTCCATGTACAGAATCTGTAGTACGTATTGAGCTGTGTCTCCTATGGGGGACGTCAAAACGACACCAGCCCCCAGTCCGGCCAACATTTTGGAGTCGTCGAAATGCATGATCCATTCTGCGACGAAATCGGCCTCCGTCCATTCTCTTTAGGGCTTATAAGTTATGTCGAATGGAAGGAGCTCGATGGCCCATTTCGCAATCCGGCCCGTTGCGTCACGGTTGTTAATAATGTTGTTAAGTGGTACTTCCGAGGCTACTATTATTGAACACTCTTGAAAGTAGTGTCGTAGCTTCCGGGATGCCATGAATACCGCATGCGCAATCTTTTGATAATGCGGGTACCGTGATTTGCAGGGAGTGAGGATAGTGGACACATAATAGATAGGCCTTTGAAGGGGGAATTTGTGTCCGTCCGCTTCTCGTTCGACGACGAGCACTGCGCTTACCACCTGATGTGTTGCTGCGATGTACAATAGCATTGGTTCGCCGGTGTTTGGCGCGGCCAGGACTGGGTTTTTTGCCAGTATGGCTTTTATTTCGTCGAGTCCGGCCGTGGTTGCGTCCGTCCATTTGAAGTGTTCGGTGCGCCGAAGGAGGCGGTAAAGGGGAAGGGCCTTTTCTCCCAGGCGGGAGATAAAGCGGCTTAGAGCCGCCACACATCCGGTTAACTTTTGTATTTGTTTTAGGTCCTTTGGGATATCCAATTGCGATAGAGCTCGGATCTTGGCTGGATCTGCTTCAATTCCTCTATTGGATACAATGAAGCCCAAGAGCTTTCTGGCTGGAACGCCGAAAACGCATTTTTCCGGGTTGAGCTTGATGTCGTATGTTTGGAGATTATCAAATGTGAGCCTCAAGTCGTCTACTAGAGATTGAACATGTCTTGTTTTGATGACCACATCATCTACGTATGCCTCCACTGTTTTACAGATCTGGCTTGCCAGACATGTCTGAATCATGCGCTGATATGTTGCGCCGGTGTTTTTGAGCCCGAAGGGCATCGTGTTAAAGCAGAATGGCCCGTATGGTGTGATAAATGCCGTTGCGACTTGGTCTGATTCTGCCATCTTGATTTGATGGTAGCCAGAATATGCGTCAAGGAAACACAATGAATCGTGTCCTGCGGTGGCATCGATAATTTGATCGATGCGGGGGAGAGGGAAGGTATACTTTGGGCAAGCCTTGTTGAGGTCTTTAAAATCGACACACAGGCGCCAGGATTTGTCCTTCTTTGGTACCATCACCAGGTTTGCTAGCCAGTCCGGATGTTTTATATCTCTGATGAATCCGGCCTCCAATAGCTTTGCTAGCTCCTCTCCCATAGCCTGTCTCTTAGGTTCGAAAAAACGCCGAAGAGCCTGTTTGACAGGTTTGAATCCTGTTTGGATATTTAAGCTGTGCTCGGCCAACCTGCGTGGGATTCCTGGCATGTCTGAAGGATGGCAGGCGAAAATGTCCCAGTTCTCTCGTAGGAACTCTCGTAATGCGGCGTCAACATCAGGGTTTAACTGTGCCCCGATGGAAGCTGTTTTGTTGGGGTCCGTTGGATGGACTTGGAATTTGACTATTTCGTCCGCTGGTTTAAAGGAGGTGGACTTGGATCTTTTGTCGAGTACCACGTCATCCCTATTCACGGTAGAGCGCAGCGCAGTCAGTTCCTCGGCCGCTAGGGCTTCGGATAGTGCCTCGAGGGCCAGTGCGGCTGTCTTGTTTTCGGCGTGGAGTGCTACATCCGGATCACTAGCGAGAGTGATGATCCTGTTAGGCCCGGGCATCTTGAGCTTCATGTACCTGTAATGGGGTATTGCTTGGAAGATTGTGAATGCTTCCCGCCCTAGCAAAGCGTGATAACCACTGCTGAACGGGGCCACGTGGAACATGACTTCTTCGGACCTGTAATTGTCCGGCGTGCCGAACACCGCATCTAGTGTGATTTTTCCTATACAGCGCGCTTCCCGACTGGGGATTATTCCTCTAAAGGTTGTGCTGCTTCACGTGATGCGGTTCCCGTCTATATCCATTTTTTGGAGAGTTTCCTCATAGATGAGGTTCAATCCGCTGCCGCCGTCCATGAGTACCTTGGTGAGACGAAAGTCATCCGCTATTGGACTGCGGACCAATGCGGCTGGTGCTTGGGCTGTTCGGAATTTAGGTTCATCACTGGCGTTGAAGGTAATGGCCGTGTAACTCCATGGGTTTATTGTTGCTACTTGGTAGACTTCGGCAAGGCTGCGGAGTGTCCTTTTTCGCATATTATTTGATGTGAAGGTCTCGAAGACTGTTAATACCGTATTGGTGTCTCTGGGGTGGCTTTCTGTGGCCTCCGGGATTAGGAGGTTTTCGCCAATTTTGGCCACCTGCCGGAGTATCCAACATGCTCTAAGGCTGTGAGTTGGTGTGGTGTCCTCTGTACTATGAATTTTACAGGGTCCATTAAGCCATCCTTCTAGTACGGTTCCATGCCCTGTAGAGGGTTTTTGCCTTTTGGTGTTTGACCCAGGTGTCTGGCGATGATGCACCCTTTTATTTCGGACTGGGCTTGCATTAAGGGCCGGATTGTCCCAGAATTTTGTTTCAGTTTTCCGGGCTCTTTCCATCGCACAGTACTTTCGTACTATGGACGCTATGTCAACGAAGCATGTAATATCACGACGACTTATGGCGTTGAGTATTCCCTTGTCCGTGCAATTATTGCAGAAGGATGAAATTGCATCTTCCTCGCGGCAGCCCTTTATCCTGTGCATAACCAGGAGGAATCTGGCCCAGTAATGATGTACTGTTTCTTTAGGCTCTTGCCTGATTTGGGATAGATCGCTAATGTTCGGGTGGTGGGTAGAATTGAATCTGAAGCCTTACCCCTTCTGAGGCTCAGAGGCCGAGGAATTTCCGAACTCGAAAGTTTGGATTCCTGGATGTCGTCCAATGAATCCAGTCCATCGCCTGATTCTAGGTTCAGGTCTTGAGTGATATCCTCCCCTCCGCGGACATCCGGCTTGGAGGGATCGGGAATCCGGATGTAGCGAGTCCTTAGGATAGATGAAGGGTCGCCGCACAGTCACTCTACCACGGCAACGTGATGGGTGGCTTGGGGAGAGTTAATCTCTCTCAGATCGGTTTTAGGCCCAATCCGGTCATAATCCGTAGCGACTCCCAGGGCGGCGAAGCGATCCAAGAGCTCGTTTATGGAGGAAAGCTCTATTGGATTTAACTGCTCGGTAAGTTCTGAGTTGACATAAAGATTGTTTTCGATGGCTCGAGAGGTCATCGTCGGCGTAGAAGCCAAACAGGTGGTCATAAGAAAACCACCTGGCCAGAGGGTTTGGCCGACAGGCAAAGCTCCCTTAGCAACGGTGCCATCTTTAAAGACGGGGTAAGGCATCCTTCCTGATGGCGACGACACAGAGGAACTCTCAATGAAAGCACCAATGTCGGTGTCAAAACAGGTGGATCTCGGGTAGGAGGTCCCGAACTGTGCGTCTAGGCCGGATGGTAACAGGAGGCAGGGGACACGAAGTTTTACCCAGGTTCGGGCCCTCTCGATGGAGGTAAAACCCTACGTCCTGCTTGATTAATATTGATGATATGGGTATTACAAGCGTTAATCTACCACGAGATCAGAGAGGCTAAACCCTAGAAGCTAGCCTATGGTATGATTGTTGATGTGTATGTTGTCCTACGGACTAAAACCCTCCGGTTTATATAGACACCGGAGATGGTTAGGGTTATATAAAGTCGGTTACAATGGTAGGAGATCTAATCATCCGCATTGCCAAGCTTGCCTTCCACGCCAAGGAAAGTCCCTTCCGGACATGGGACGGAGTCTTCAATCTTATATCTTCATAGTCCAGGAGTCCGGCTGAAGGTATAGTTCGGCTATCCGAACACCCCCTAATCCAGGACTCCCTCAATCATCACACTTCTATTTACTTACAACTCAATATTACAAATCGATACTTTGAACAATATGACTCCATATGAATGCCTCGGATAGTGTACCAGGATGTGCAATGATCTAGCGTAGCAAGGATATCTGTAACATCCCAAATTTTCAATTTGGAATGTTATACACTAGATCATCATGCATATCATATTTTCTTGCAGTTTAGTTGATCCTAGAAATTTCACGCAACTCAAGGACCCTCGGAGAGAGTTGGAGATTTCGTTATTTTCATATTTGAGTTTTCTCAAATTTTGAAAAGAGGATCATTTGGTTTATTTATTTCATCTTCAATTATTTTCTGATATCAAAAATATAAGAGAGGGAATAATATGACTTTCCCAAAATTGAGGAAAATGAGGATTTAATAAATAGATCAAATTTTGTTTGCCAGAGTTTGTTTGCTTTTATTTGGATAGGGAAAAATGCGCGTTTTCAAAAATTGCATTTTAGGCCCGGAGTAAAGTTCATTTTATTCGACTCAATTTTAGGAGTCGAGGAAAATTTACCTTGGGTTTTTCGGAGTTCGTTTAGTTAGTTCTCTTTTTGTTTTTCTGCGCGTAACCGTTTAAAAAAAAAGGAACTCCCGCAGGCCAGCCGGGCCAAGGCCCAGGCCAGCCACCGCCTCCCCAGCGCAGGCAGCCGGCCGCGCCAGGCCATCACGCGCGCCAGGCGCCAGAGGCAGGAGCCGCCGCCGCCCCTTTTTGATTCCTAGTAGGACTTTAGTCCTACTCGGTTTCCTCTTTTTCTTTCCTATTCCTACTCTATTTCTTGTCCCCTACCCCAAGTAAACCCCCCCTCACCTATATAAATACCCCCACACCCCCCTCCAAATCATCAAACCAAACTCCAAGCCCTCCACCACGCCCCTCACCCACGCCGCCGCCGCCCGTCGCCCATGCCGCCGGAGCCCCGTTCGCCGAGACCTCGCCGAGCTAGCCGCGCCTCTCTTTTTCTTCCTCGGTTCGGTTTTTCTCAAAAAAAAATCGTTCCGTTTTCTTCCGATTCTTTTCTTCCCTACCGATTCGTTTTCTTTCCGGTTCTTTTCTAAACCATTCCGGTTTTCTAGATCGGTTTTTTGTTCCGGTTTTCTTTTCTCCGAAAACCCTAGATCGGTTTTCATCCTTCTTTCGGACCGTTCGTCTCAATGAACGTGATCACCGATTATTCCCCGGTTAACGACGCCTGTTCGTTTAACCCTTCGTCTCTTTTCTTTTCGTCGGATTTATTCCGCGATCGCGATCTCAAATCCGATCTTCGTTCTAGTCTTTCTTCTCGCTCGTTTATCGGAATCCGGTGATTCAAGCGCCTGGAGATTCATTTCGAAACCGCCGTTCCGTCTAATCAAGTTAAACAAGTTTTTTCCTTGGTAAAATTTGACCTAGATTTAACTTGCTAGAACCGAGTTGTTTTCTTCCGCCATTTGTTTTTCGTTTCTTTGTTCGGTTCGTTCTTTCTTTGCAACCGGAGTTCTTAAGTTGAACTTTCTAGTTCGTTCTCTTGTTCGAGTTTTACCTGTGCATTAGATGAGTACTTATTGTATGCTTGTTGTTTGTCTGTGATAGATCACCCGGATTGCGCCGCCTGTTACTTCGAATCCCTAGGTCTCGCGAATCATCAGCAAGGCAAGTAACACTTTGATCATACCTTTTCTACAACCCATGTTTTATTGCATTAGATCAATCCTCTCACATTGCATGATTAGGATCTAATTAAATTGTGGGATGGCAAGTAGATGAGGTAGTACCTATCACCTGTATTATTAAAAAACCTTTGGGAGTTACTTCTACGTTTGCTTATTATGCCATGCTATGCTAGTAGACGTGGATTGGGTGAGTGATATCCATGACAGATGTGAGTTGATAATTTTAATGGTTTATCTAAGGTGGCAACTTAAACACACATCTGGGTGGATTGAGGCACCTGATGTCTATCAGGACTTGCCTGTTTTATTTTGGACCGCCACCCACGCTCAAAGGGATCATAAGATCTTTCATGCTAGAAACTTCCGTGTGCAGCCACAAGCCATAATGGGCTCTGGCATAGTTGACTAAGTTGTGCGAACTCTTACAGTGGTAGACTAGCAGATGTAGGGGATGTAGGTGTACCGGTCTACCCGATCGTAAGGTGCTAGCGCTTCTGAAAGGCTATGTCTCGGTCATCCGTTTCTCAAACACCGTGTAGTGCGAGAAATCCAACGGAGGTGATCGAGTCTTGTGGGGAAAAGTGCGCAAACCTCTACAGAGTGTACAAACTAATCATGATTAGCCGTGTCCCCGATTATGGACAACTTGAGTATCTAGTACTTGAATATCATGTGAATCTCAACATGTTACTTCTAATTAATGTTGTTGGGTTTTAATTGTTCACTTAATTGGGATTGAGAATGCTGTCAACCATTCTCAATGTTTCACAACCACCTTGATAGTTAAATAAATTTATTCCTTTGCAGTAGGGAAAAACTGGCTTTACGCAAAAACAGTAACCATAGAGCTTTCCACCAGCCATATATGCATATAGTATAGCTGTTTCATTCCATTACTCTCTATGTGTTACTTTGCTAGCATATTCCATGTGCTGACCCGTTTTCGGGATGCAACTTCTCATGTTGCAGACTTTTCAGACGATGAGTAAGGTGCTTTTAGGTCGTGGTTCTATACTCAGTGATGCCGTTGGAGTTGATGGACCCATTTATCTTCCAAGTCTTTCGCTGTTATCAACAATAGATGGCCTTAAGCCATATTTATTGTAATAAGTTCTCTTTGAGACAAGAATGTAATAAGTGTGTGATTGCCACTCTTCTATAAATCCTTCGATGTACTATGTGGTGTCAGCATTACTGATCCAGGGATGACACCCGAGCACAGTAGACTTGATCCATTCGGGTCGGGTCGCCACAATATCAAAAAATGGACAAGCCATAAAAATATCATGCTAGCTATCTTACGATCATGCAAAGCAATATGACAATGAATGCTCAAGTCATGTATATGATGATGATGGAAGTTGCATGACAATATATCTCAGAATGGTTGTGGAAATGCCATAATAGGTAGGTATGGTGTCTATTTTGAGGAAGATATAATGAGGTTTATGTGTAATAGAGCATATCATATCACGGGGTTTGGATGCACCCGCGAAGTTTGTACCACATCTTGAGGTGATAAAGGGCAATGCACTGTACCAAAGAGGCCAGGAAATTGCGGGAAGGTAAGAATGCGTATAATTCCTGGACTCACATTAGTCATATAGAACTCACATACTTATTGCGAAAATTTATTAGCCCTCGAAGCTAAGTACTACTAAGCATGTGTAGCGCCTAAGATGCGATTATATTCCAATCGCATGATGAATTCATGATTAGGCCACAACCGCATTTCGAGTGCATAGCAAGGTGGATATCATTACAACATACCATGTATTGAATAGATGAGAATACAAGATAAAGGCTTACACTCGCCATAAGCTACAACACGAATACAACAATACATCAATACATAGCAATCATGATACAGAAGAGCAGGATCCGACTACGGATGAAAACAAACGAAAAAGAACAACTTCATCCACCCTGCTAATCCCAGGCTCCCGACTAGGAACCTATCCCCTGATCGACTAAGAAGAAGAAGCAAAAGAGCTCCAAAACAAGCAAGCATCGCTCTCACATTGGATCATCGCTTTACATGTACCTGCAACTGTTGTTGTAGTAATCTGTGAGTCATGAGGACTCAGCAATCCCATTACCACGGGTATCAAGGCTAGAAAAGCTTAATGGGTATGGAATGGATAGGTGGTGAGGTTGCAGCAGCACTAAGCATTGTATGCTGGCTAACTTACAAGTACATGAGTAAGAAGAGTAACTACGCATAACGGTCGCAAACTAGTAATGATCAATGAGTGATCCTGAACTACTTACGAGTCAAACATAACCACACCGTGTTCTCTTCTCAAACTCACTCGAAAAGAGACGGTCACGGTTAAGCACACGGTTGGTGTCTTTTATTTCGGATCTGGTGTCAAGCTCTCTACAACCGAAGGTTATAAATTTGCAATCTACCACATAACTGCAGGCTCGGCTTCGCGTAAGATTTAACCCTGCAGGGGTGTTCCAACCTGGCCCATCACAAGCCTACACAAGCTGCGGTGGAAATACCTCAACCTCAAGAAAAACCCGATTAACCTTGAGTCAGCTCGAAGTATCCTTGGAATCCCGGTGCACAAGACATTTCGACAATGGTAAAACAAAACTAGCAAGACCTCCCGACGTGCCGACACCCTAATAGGAGCCGCACGTATCTCGTCTCAGGCCACGATTAGATGGGAAAGCCTACGAGTAAAACCAATCCTCGAGTTGCCCCGTGGTGGACCCGTAGTCTGCCCATTTTGGACCAACACTCATGGGGAGCACTGGCCCGGGTTGTTGATTAATTATCCTCGGTTGCTAGCCGGTCCCTATGCAAGTTTTAATTATTATTAGGCAAATGGTAAAACCAAAGTTGGGCCTTGCTGGAAGAGTTTTATTCAAAGCAAACTGTCAAGGGGGGCCCATAAACCCTGACCATGATAGGAACGCAAAATCAAGGAACATAACACCGGTATGATGGAAACTAAGGCAGCAAGAGTGTAACAAGACACCAAGCAGAAGGCCAAGCCTTCCACCCTTTACCAAGTATATAGATGCATTAATTAAATAAGAGATATTTGCATATCCCATGATATCCATGTCCCAACATGGAACAACCTGCACTGCACCTGCAACTAGCAACGCTATAAGAGGGGCTGGGCAAACTAATAGCCAAACAATGGTTTGCTGGGATGATGGAAAAGGTTAGAGTCTTATCATGACAATTGGGAGGCTTGATAAACAAGGAGAGAATTCCTTATTTAACACTATGTCTAAATTTTATGCCCTATTTGACATCGACAAATAGTTTCTTTCCTATATAGCAACGAGTCTAAATTTTATGCCTTTTATAACACTTATGTCCATTTTTAGCCTAAATGACACTTGAAAAGACCATTTTGCCCCTCAAGTGGTATGTTTGGGCGCACATGCTGTTCAATGATTTCTTTATCATTTTTATTAATAATTATTATACTATTAATTGTTGGATTTTCTTATGGAGCTCACATAATCTATTTTAAATATCTGAGTTTTCTTTTAGTGCAGGATCTCCAAAGGAGAATATATGTATGTCTAGATACATTATATAGTGGATGCATATATTAGATGGTCTATCATTGCCTTTGTACAATTGCATGCATGCATCGAAGGCCATACACGGCAGTAGCATGTACTCCGTACGTGGCTTATGGCTCTAGCAGATGTATGTTGTATGCATACAATTCTGAATACCCACACGTCTATGCTGCATGTACAGAATACACATAGCCATGTATGTGTGTGCGTGTTTGTGCTGCGTGCGTGTGCGCTGTTGTGTGCGCGCATGCGTATGTGCAGTGTGTTGCTGTGTGCGTGCTCCTGCCGATGCGTGCGTGTGCGCTACTGCCCCATTGATGTTGTGTGTATACTACTACACCTCACACACACATATATCACATGAGGGGCAAATGAGTCTTTTTAGGTGTCATTTAGGCTCAAATGGATGAAAGTGTCATAAAGGGCATAAAATTTTAACTCGTTGTTAGATAAGGAAGAAAAAGTTTTTGAGTGTTAAATAAGGAAACAAAATTTAAAATAGTGTTAAATAAGGAATTCTCTCATAAACAAGTGGTAGGTAGCGCGACATTGCGATACCATCGTGACAACTAGCAAATCAAACATAGTAGTGATATCCAAGGTAATGGCCATCTTTCCCAAAATCCCGCTAGGAAGAAGACCGAATCCATGAAGAAGACGAACGGGCATAGTCGAACGAATCCTCACACTCGCAATGTAACCGGAACTATTGAGAAGAAGCACAACCGGAAAGAAGAAAACAAGATGGTAAACCAACAAGCATAAACATGGCACGATGCGCAACCAAGTATGATGCATGTCCGGTTTAATGAGGCATGGCATGACAAAGTGCAACAAACTATACTTCAATATTAAGTGGAGCTCAATATGGAACGAGTTGCATATCGACGAAACCCCACATTCAAATATTTAGTTCACTCTCGTGTATGCTACCATCAATATTAAATGTTGATTAACATAGCAAGAGATGAACCATAAGCAAACTAACTATTTAGGTAAGTTTAAATGAGGTCGGAAACACCAAACAACAATTCCGGAAAATCCCCATATGCATATTTCGAATTTTCTATTGTTCTTCCTAGAACACAATTTTAATGTTGTTAAACAGAAAATAAAGTGCACCATGTTAACCTACACATTTTTCTAGAACATGTACATATAAAGTTTATTCGATTTGAAGCTATGGTTAATTAGTTATGAAATAAATCATTTTAACATGTCATTTATGCAAATAAATGCAAACATCAATTTTAAACATTTTCCATAGATGAAAGTTGTAAATTATGAAACTACATGAAATTCTAAGCATTTTACATATATAAATTATTTTAATCCGATGCATGGTTATGAAGTTATTAGATGCATGATGTTTGAGGGTTTTCCTGGAAAACTGGTAATCTCCTGGAAATTCCTAAATTCGTTGATAGCAGAAAAGTTAGTAACGGGCCAAATCTATTGGAACTAGGCCGGACTAGTGAGCGCTAGATCTGGGTTTCGCTCACCAAGAGGCCTTGGGTCGTTCGGTGCTGGGCTGCGGGTGAGAGTCCGGCAGCGGGTCGCGTGCTGGGAGGCCGGTCGCAGTGGCAATCCCTATTTGGCGGTGCAGGCGCCGGTTATTATTGTTTCTGCAAACCGGCGCCTACAGCAGCGTTAAGTGGTCTCGGCCCATGTTCTTTCTTTTCCTGTTTTCTCTTTAAATCACAAAAAAGTTATATCCGTGGACACGATTTGAACCGATACCTCCAAGCTATTATTCAGCTATGCTAACCAACTCATCCACCTCACTTTTGTGTTTATTACTTTACTTTTTTCATTTTCTTTTCCTAGAAAGGTTTCATTGGATTGTTTTTCTTTCTCTTTTTCTTGGAACGCTTTTGTTCGTTATATACTGTTTATTTGCTCTAAATGAGTGAAATTCTTTCTGAAATTCGTGAGTTTTTGTAAATGATGATCTTATTTTCCAAATCGATGAACTTTTTTCAAAACCGATGAATTTTTTTCAAAACCGATGATTTTTTTTCCAAATCGATGAACTTTTTTTCAAAATGAATGAAATTTTTTCAGGACTGATGAACTTTTTTCAGAATCAATGATTTTTTTCAAATTTGATGAACTATTTTCAAAATAGATGAACTATTTTCAAAATAGATGAACTTTTTCG
The DNA here is from genome assembly GCF_018294505.1 of Triticum aestivum. NCBI lineage: Eukaryota > Viridiplantae > Streptophyta > Magnoliopsida > Poales > Poaceae > Triticum > Triticum aestivum. The sequence continues at coordinate 636,905,079 of NC_057806.1, forward strand.
TAATTTTGATGAACTTTTTCGTCATTTTGATGAACCTTTTCCAAATTTGATGAAATTTTTTAAAAATTCATTAAAAAATTCATTTTTGCGTTTTTTCAATTGGTACGAACCTTTTGAAATTCTTTGATTTCTTTCAATTCATGATTTTTGCGAATGCTTTTTCAAAGTTATGTATTCTTTTAAATTCTTTTATTCTTTTAATTTTTGTACTGAATGAATGGTCAAATGAGGTATGTTTCCTTTAGTAATTGGCATGGTGAGCGTGTCCTAGTGGTTATCGCGTGTCGGGATGTACGTAGGAGTTCGTAGTTCGAATCCCTTTTCCCTCGATTAAACTAAATGTAAATGTTTTTTTCCTTGGGGTTTTGCTTTTTCTGCAGGTTTGCTGGGCCGACCCATGTGGTGGGGCGCGTAGGCGCCAGCTACCTGTTCGGGCGCTTAAGGCGCCGAACAGGAGCTCCAGATCACGGCGCGAGGAGGCTCTAGAGGTGACGGTTGACACGGGAAGTGTCGAGGAGGCCTCGGGCGTGGTTGATCGATCTCGTGGACGAGTGGATCGAGTGGGAACTCGGCTGCGGGAGGCTCCTGGAGGCAACGAAGGCAGTAGAACTCGGGAGGTCGAGGAGCCAGGAGTTGGTCCGGGCCCCTCAAGGAAGAAACAGAGGAGGAGCCCAGCTTGCTCCGGCGAGACAAAGCGGGGGTTGGAGGAGACCGGAACGAGCGGGATGACGCTGGGGGTGAAGCGGCTTGGGGGTGGCGCACTGGATCGAGGAAGGCAGGGGGTGAGTTGGTTGTTTTCCTGGTGATCCTGAGAGGAATCAGAGATGGCGGCCCGGAGGAGGATCCCTAGAAATTAGGGATTCGTCTCATGATTGCACTGCTTAAATAGGTAGGTGAGTTAGGGAATGTACAATGGTGTTATCTTAGAAGTGTCACATAGGATAAATGTTGAGGTGGAGGATAGACAACTCATAAGTAAAGGCTTGTCTTTTCTTATTTAAGAGAAGACAAGAGATGATCTCTTAGCACAATATGTCTCACCATGTTTTTAGTGTTAGCATGTGTTTTAGTTCCTCGGACCATGAGAGTGTTTCGGTCACCTTCCTACCGGACGGTGGGCTTTGGGGTTTCTCAAACGTCATTTGTAACAAGGTGATCATAACGACAACTTTCAGGCTCATCGGAAAGTTTGACAAGTGACCAGATAGCTCGAGAGCGGGATTTGGTCCTCCGACGATGGAGAGATATTCTTAGGGGCCTCTCGGTGTGAAGGCATACATCATCGTCTGGCTAGACGCAGGTGACTACGTCATGGGGATACCAGAACACGTCAAAGAGAAAGAAGAACAAACAATGTAACGGGAGCAACATTATAGAGAGCATGGTGATGACTCAAGAGTATAGCGATGCACACCATTTTTTCTAAAGTATTACAAAGCAAAGGGAACATCACATGATAACCAAAGGTTCACTCAAATATCATTCGTGTAATCATAGGGACCAATATGGATGACCATGGTTCCGCTATCGGTCATTGAACGAAAGGGTTTTCGTTCATGTCTATGGTTACCAAACCTACGGGGTCACAAGCTAAAGGAAATCATGATCTTCTGAGTGTTAGTAGGACGGGAGTGATGAGAATATATTTGTGAAACTATTTCATTAATATCTGGAATAGTTTCGAGAGGTTCCAGAAGCTTTTCAGGGTCACCGGAAGGGTTTCGATAAATATCGGGTAATACCGGGTATTACCGATTAATATATATAGGTGGAAAATGTTTCCGGGGGTGTTAAATTATATATATTTTGCTCTAAAAATGGTTAGAACAAAAAAAATTAATTTAATATGAACGGGCCCTATAAGGCCAAGAGGTGGAGAAGAAGTTGGGCCACAAGGGCCCAACAAGTGAGGCGCCCCTTTCCTAAGGGGGGGGGGTCGAATCCGACTTGGAGGGGGAGTCCTACTCCCCCTCCCTTGGCCGGAACTACAAGGGGGCTCTTTACCCCTTGGTGGCAGCCCCCTCTTGCCCCCAATCATATATATACTAGAGGATTTCCACCCTATGTCAACACAAGTTTTGGAGCCTCCTCTAGTTGATCTAGTGCACGTTCTAGGTGGTCGTATTTGACTAATTAAAGACAGCCCTAGCCACCTATAATCCTCATAATTAGAAGCCCCGTGTGGTTCTAATCTCCTCCCTCTAATTCTCCGGCGAGGATTAGCTCTGGACAGCAAAGTGCTGCCGGACCGTGAAGACCGCACGCTTGCAACCAAGTAGAGAGGTCATGCTTTCAGTCTTCTGTTTGAGGGATCTTTCATGGGAGGTTCACGGGGTCGCCATCAATGTTTGAGGGACTTCAAGTACGATCTACACCGACTCATCTACTTCTGCTGCACTCTCGGAGTTGGTAACAATCATTGATCACAACCCATTATGCATCTTCATATTGTTCTTGGGTGTTCGTAGGGCGAATTTTTTTGTTTTCTACTACATTTCCCAACACGAGCATCGTCTTGCATTGATTCTTCTTCCAAAAATTCACATTTATTCCAAAAAAATCTCCATCAAGTTTTATCTGGTTTGCACTTCGTTTGATATGGATATTCTGCAAAAAAATGCAACAACAGGAACTGTCACTCGGCACTGGATCAATATGCTAGTCCAATAAATCATATAAATTGTTGCCAAAAGTATGTGAAAGTTGTATAAGATTGGCATGGAATTTTCAAAAATTATAGATACGACAGAGACGTATCAGCATCCCCAAGCTTAATTCCCGCTCGTCCTCGAGTAGGTAAATGATAAAAAAGATAATTTTTGATGTGGAATGCTACCTAGCATAATATTGAACATATATCTAATCATGGCATGAATATTAAGACACGGGTGATTCAAAGCAATAGTCTATAATTTGACATAAAGACATCAATACTCAGGCATACCAACAAACAATCATGTCTTTCAAAATATCAATGCTAAAGAATGCTATCCCTACAAAATCATATAGTCTTGTCATGCTCCATCTTCTTAACACAAAGTATTTATCATGTAAAACCCCGATGACTAGCTGAGCAATTGGTTCACACTTTTTAACGCGCTTCAGCTTTTTCAACCCCCACACAATACATGAGCGCAAGCCATGGACATAGCACTGTGGGTGGAATAGAGTATCATGATAGGGGTAAACATAGAGATGATAGAAAAGTAAGGAAGTCTCACATCGATGCGACAAATCAACGGGCTATGGAGATGCCCATCAATTGATATCAATGCGAGGAGTAGGGATTGCCATGCAACGGATGCGCTAAGAGCTATATGTATGAAGGCTCAAACTGAAAACTAAGTGGGTGTGCATCTAACTCTATAATGAAAAATTTCCACTAGTATTTGCAAGTGACAACATAGGAGACTCTCTATTTCAAAAACATGGTGCTAGTTTGAAGCACAAGTGTGGAATTAGCATGCCCCTTCTCTCTTTTTCTCTCATTTTTTATTTTTTCCTTTTTTTCTTGGGCTCTTTTTGGCCTCACTTTTTTCCTTCGTTTTCTTTTTTCCCAGAGTCTCATCCCGAGTTGTGGGGGAATCATAGCCTCCATCATCCTTTCCTCACTCGAACATGCTCTAATAATGATGATCATCACACTTCTATGTACTTACAAATCAATATTAGAAATTGATACTTTGAACAATATGACTCCATATGAATGCCTCGGACAGTGTACCAGGATGTGCAATAATCTAGCATAGCAAGGATATCAAAAAATGGACAAGCCATGAAATTATCATGCTAGCTATCTTACGATCATGCAAAGCAATACGACAATGAATGCTCAAGTCATGTATATGATGATGATGGGAGTTGCATGGAAATATATCTCAGAATGGCTATGGAAATGCCATAATAGGTAGGTATGGTGTCTATTTTGAGGAAGATATAATATGAGGCTTATGTGTGATAGAGCATATCATATCACGGGGTTTGGATGCACCCGCGAAGTTTGTACCACATCTTGAGGTGATAAAGGGCAATGCATGGTACCGAAGAGGCTAGGAAATTGCGGAAAGGTAAGAGTGCGTATAATGCATGGACTCACATTAATCATAAAGAACTCACATACTTATTGCAAAAGTTTATTAGCCCTCGAAGCAAAGTACTACTAAGCATGTGTAGCGCCTAAAATGCAATTCTATCCCAATCACGTGATGAAGTCATGATTAGGGCACAACCACATTTCGAGTGCAGATCAAGGTGGATATCATTACAACATACCATGTACTAAATAGATGAGAATACAAGATAAAGGGTTACACTCGCCATAAGCTACAACATGAATACAACATGACATCAATACATAGCAATCATCATACAAAAGAGCAGGATCTGACTACGGATGAAAACAAACAAAAAAGAAGAACTTCATCCACCCTGCTAATCCCAGGCTCCCGACAAGGAACCTATCCCCTGATCGATGAACAAGAAGAAGCTTAAGAACTCCAAAACAAGCAAGCATCACTCTCAGTCGGATCATCGCATTACCTGTACCTACAACTATTGGTGTAGTAATCTGTGAGCCACGAGGACTCAGCAATCCCATTACCATGGGTATTGATGTCTACTACACAACCTTCTTCTTGTAGACGTTGTTGGGCCTCCAAGTGCAGAGGTTTGTAGGACGTAGGAAATTTCCCTCAAGTGGATGACCTAAGGTTTATCAATCCGTGGGAGGCGTAGGATGAAGATGGTCTCTATCCCTGCAACCAAATATCAAAGATTCTCTTGTGTCCCCGACACACGCAATACAATGGTAAATTGTATAGGTGCACTTGTTCGGCGAAGAGATGGTGATACAAGTGCAATATGGATGGTAGATAGAGGTTTTTGTAATCCAAAAATATAAAAACAGCAAGGTAACTAATGATAAAAGTGAGCACAAACGGTATTGCAATGCTTTGAAACAAGGCCTAGGGTTCATACTTCCACTAGTGCAAGTTCTCTCAACAAGGATAACATAATTAGATCATATAACAATCCCTCAACATGCAACAAAGAGTCACTCCAAAGTCACTAATAGCAGAGAACAAACGAAGAGATTATTGTAGGGTACAAAACCACCTCAAAGTTATTCTTTCCGATCAATCCATTGGGCTACTCCTATAAGAGTCACAAACAGCACTAGAGTTTGTAGTAAAATAACACCTTAAGACACAAATCAACCAAAACCCTAATGTCACCTAGATACTCCAATGTCACCACAAGTATCCGCGGGTATGATTATACGATATGCATCACACAATCTCAGATTCATCTATTCAACCAACACAAAGAACTTCAAAGAGTGCCCCAAAGTTTCTACTGGAGAGTCAAGACGAAAACATGTGCCAACCCCTATGCATAAGTTCACAAGGTCACAGAACTCGCAAGTTGATCACCAAAACATACATAAAGTGGATCACGTGAATATCCCATTGTCACCACAGATAAGCACATGCAAGACATACATAAAGTGTTCTCAAATCCTTAAAGACTCAATCCAATAAGATAATTTCAAAGGGAAAACTCAATCCATCACAAGGAGATAGAGGGGGAGAAACATCATAAGATCCAACTATAGTAGCAAAGCTCGCTGTAAGTGCATCTAGTGCCACCCCTAGTTGGTTTGGAGTATTGACGGCAAACCTAGTTGAGGGACTAATGTGTTTGTGAGAATTGCAGGATAACATAGGTAGAAGTCCCTCATTGATTCGGTTTTCCTACCAGAGATGACCCCTAAAAATGTATGAAGACATTGAAGTCAGAGGTGGTATGTGAAGACATTCACATTGAAGACTATGATAAGAGAAGACATCGCGTGAAGACTATGGAGCGCGAAGACTTAGCAGTTTCGTCGTTCTGTGTTTTTCTTTGTTGAGTCATAGGAACCACCGTACTGTTAAGTGGGGTCCAAGAGAACCAGTCAGAATGACTGAAGTGATGCTTAACCAAAATCCTATGTCTTCGAGTGAAGATTATGAGAGAAAATCTTGTCCAAAGTTGGATAAGTCAGCTTTGCTTGTAGCCCAAGTAAAGTTGCCGTGTGTGTTTGAAATCTGACCGTTGGAACACGTTTCAGTTCCTTAGTGACCAAGGGTCATTTCGGACAAATCAGGTCAGGTTGCCAAGTGGCTATAAATATCCCACCCCCTACAACCATAAACGGCTGGCTGCTTAGAGTTAGAGTACGGCTTTTGTCGTTTGAGAGCAACCCACCTCGAAGCCTTTGAGAGAGAATTCCTTGCGAGGATAAAGCCCTAAACACCCAGAGCCAAAGAGTGTTAGGCATCACTTAAGTCTTCCTGTCTGTGTGATCTGAAGACTTATTACACGTCAGGACTGTGAATCCTCCAGCCGGTTAGGCGTCGCATTCTGATCATCCAAGAGTCATTGTGGATCGCCGGTGAACGAAGTCTGTGAAGGTTTGGAAGTCTACCTTGAAGACTTACCAGAGTGATTGGGCGAGGACTGGGTGTCCTTAGCTCAAGGGGAATAAGGTGAAGACAAGGTCTTCTAAGTTGAATCTCAGCCTCCCTAACCAGACGTACAGTTGTCACAGCAACTGGAACTGGTCCAACAAATCATTGTCTTCAACGAGTCACTAGTTTCATCCTTCCCTTCCTTTACTTACTATTGGTCCTTGTGAAGTCATTGTATGATTGCATTATCTTTTGTCTTCACTGAGTGACTGCTTGTTCTGATTGGCTTTACAATATCTTCCTACCTAATCTTTACTGCCTAGCTGCTATTAGTCATTGTGCTTTCACTTCATTGAATACTTGACTATGGTTTTCCTAGTGTAGTCTACCTTCCGCTGCATGGTAATAGGTTTATTTCTATCGTTTGTCTTTGAAACTTCCATGTTTTGAAGACTTTCATAAAAATCGCCTATTCACCCCCCCTCTAGTCGATCACTAGCACTTTCAATTGGTATCAGAGCAAGGTACTCCCTTATTCTGTGTGATTCGGTTTAACCACCTGGAGTTTTAGCTATGTCGACTGCAGGGATAATTAAAGTCTCCGCTGCATGCCCCGTCTTCGATGGAACTGAATATCCCTACTGGAAGAATAAGATGTGCATGCATCTTGAAGCCATTGATGTCGACCTATGGTATGTCGTCAAGAATGGCGTTCCCAAGGCTGGTGAAGGTGTCACCGCTGCTGATGTCAAGAAGTTCGTTCAACTGGACTCCACTGCCAAGAACATCATATGTGGTCATCTGACCAAAGGACAGTATGGCCGCTTGAGTGCTTTGGAAACATCTAAGCTAGTCTGGGACTGGCTCTCCAAGGTCAATGAAGGCGTCTCAACCCAGAGAGATCAGAGAATCAGTGTCCTTCGCAACCTCTTCAACCGCTTCAAGAGAAATGACAATGAGAATGTCCAGCTCACGTTTGATCGACTCACTGACATCACAAATGAGCTTCAAGCTCTCGGCGCCACTGAGATCACCAAGCATGAAGTCGTCAAGACACTCCTGAGATCACTTGACAGCTCATTTGACACCCTAGCCCTGATGATTCAAGAACATCCTGACTTCAAGACACTCGATCCGTCTGACATACTTGAGAGGCTCAACACACACGAGTTTCAGCTTTCTGAGAAAAGAGACATCTACGGTCCCAACTATGGGCGAACTCATGCCTTGAAGGCAAAAGCTATCTCCTCATCTGAAGAAGAATCTGACAGCAGTTCTGATGATCCTGAAGACATTGGAAAGGAGCTTGCTATGCTTGTGAAGAAGTTCCAAAAATTCACCAAGAAGAAAGGCTTCAGAAAGTCTTCACGATCAAGCTCAAGGAATGATGAAGCTTCTGCTCATGACTACAAGAAGAGAACATGCCACAAGTGCAAGAAACCTGGCCACTACATCTCCGAGTGTCCCTAGTGGGACAATGAGAACAAGAAGAAGAAGAAGAGCAAGGAGTATGACTCTGACGACAAGAAGAAGAAGAAATACTCAAAGTCTTCTTCCAAGTCTTCCTCAAAGTCTTCATCACACAAGAAGAGCTCATCTGGCAAGGTACGTGCGTTTGTTGGCAAGGAAATGGATTCAGAGGAGGAGTCCGCTTCTGAGGAGGCGGAGGTGGAGTCTGAGGAGGAGTCTGATTCTGGCGTTGCAAGTCTGGCTACAGCATACGTTGCCAAGTCCATCTTCAACACTGAAGAATATGACTTCATCACCGACACTGATTCAAATGACAAGGACTACTCCGCTCCTACCTACTGCTTCATGGCACGCGGTGCCAAGGTAAACACATGCACTACTCACTATCAAACATCTAGTGAAGATGACTCTGATTGTGGTTCCAAACCCAGGTACAAAACACTTGCTAAAATTGCAACTGAACAACAGAAAGCTATGGAACATATTCAAAAACTGTTAGACAAAAGCAATGATCTGTTAGACGCTGAAATGACTCGATCACAGTCCTTAATTGAAGACATAAAAAATCTTCACGTTAAGTATGAGGAACTTGAAAGTCGTCATGAAACGCTCTCAACAACTCATGAAAAGTTTTCATATGATTATCTTCAAAGGAAGCAAGATCTTGAGAAATTGAGAGCGGCTCATGAAGATCTTCAAAAGGAAAATGAGTCACTTCGCGCCAAACAGATCAGTTCAGCTCAGGAAGGATTTGAACCACCATGTCTTAAATGCATCGAGCGTGACAACGCTACTTCTGTTGCTGGGTGTCCTACTGCTGCTACTATTGCAATATATTCAACTGTTGATGTGGTAACTAACCCCTCTGCTGAGGATACCACTGCTATTGCTGATGAGAATGCTAGGTTGAAGACATTGCTTGAAATAGGGATGTAAAAAAGTCTCAAAGGGCATCATACACTATGTGATGTCCTCAAAAGGTAGATCCTGAACTGAAACCCTAGGAAAGAGGGTGTTGGCTTCGAAAGGAAAATGAATGCTGATGGATTGTCGGGTGGTAGGTGCGACATATGCCAACGGGTGGCTTATCATTGTGGGAGCCAGTAAGACGTCGCCGGTGCCTGGAAACGGGATGAGGCGAAGACATGCACGCCAGTGAATCTTACCCAGCTTCGGGGCTCTCCGTGGAGATAACACCCCTACTGCTGCTCTGCGGGGTCTCCGCATGATCACTAGATGAACAAGTAGCTACACGATGCTCCGTCAGCTGTTCGGCGAGAGGAGGCAGAAGGGCACAGCTCGCTCTCTTCTCCTCCCTATGTTGTGTCTAAAACTAGCAGGGATCAACCCTTTGCATGGGTGCCCCAGGGGGTTTATATAGGCCTACCCCCCGGGGGTACAATGGTAATCCGGCTGGCCGCGGGGCCCAGCCGTCTGTGTCTACACTCGCCGGCTTCTGCGCCGGCTGCTGGGGCCCGCCGGCTGGTGGGTCCCGCCGGCTGCCGGCTCCTTGGTCGACAGGCAGGCCCCACTGTCCAGGGCCCGATCGGGGGCTGGTTACTGTTGCTCAATCCTGGTGATGAGGGCTTCGCTGAGGTGGGTGTGGCTACAGTGCCACCGTCCAGCGGGTGATCGCTGTAGCCTCACCGCGTCTTGTCTCCTTAAAGGGGCGTCTCCTTCGAGGGAGGTGGCAAGCCGGCTATGGAGAGCCGGCTTTGTCTTGGGCCGACTGGGGGAGGCCTGGCCGCCTTCAGGTGTCTCTCTGCCCGAAGGGGCCCACCGCCCGTGGGCCGTACTGGCGGCCCGTCGTGGATGACATCAGGGTCACCGTGGCAACAGTGCCGCGCCGGACAGGCCATGGCCACCCGTACGGCGCACTGTGTCGGGCGTGCCCCGGGATTCGGGGGTGGCAGGCTTTATTGTAGCCACGCCCCGTCACATCGCCGTTATGTGGATGCAGACTTCGAGGGTACGATCTTGACCGCTTTGTGGGAGCCGGCCACTAGGAATCGGCCTTCTCGCGGCCGGCTTCTCGGAGCCGGCCCTCCCGCGGCTTTCTTCATGAGGGCTAAAGTCGGGACGCCTTCCGATAGTCGGCCTGGGAGACAGCCGGCAAGGGGAAGGCGGCCCCGTGTCTTGGATTCTTGAGGGCCGGATCGGCTCGTAATTTTTTCAGGAGGGCCAGGGGAGCCGGCTAGGCTACCCGTGGTCATTTACTCCGATAGTAGTCCCCGAAGCTGATCGAGCTTCGAGGCTGACAAAAGGATGAGAAGCTTGGTCAGCTTCCTATCCCGAGGGGCCAGCTCTGCTTGTGCGCGCCATCTTCGGAAAGCTCCGTTTCTCGTAGGCGGGAACGCGGGTCGCCCTGCGAGCTGACCGCGTGCCATTCCGCGGGCCACGTGGCAAGGAAATCCTGCCAATGCACGTGCGCGACGGGACGCCACCGCAGGCCCGGGCCCGCCACTCGTAGGCCTCGGCCCGAGCGCGGATCTTCTGCGGCCCACACGGACCGCTCGCCTTCCCGCGGCGGTTTTATTATGCCATCAGGGCACAATAATCGCGGGACGTGGGGGAGTGGGTGCAGTTGATCCCCACGTTCCCCCACGCCACGCCTCCTCGGCTCCGCCGCGCGGGTCTATAAGTAGGAGGAGGAGGAGGAGCGGCAGAGGCTCGCACGCTCTCCCTCACTCCGCCCCTTCTCGCCTTCCTTCTTCTTCCCTTCGCCGCCGCAGCAACCTATTGCCGCTCCGTTCCGCCGTCGAGCCTCTCGGTTCCTTTGGTCCTACCGTAGCGGGGTTGCGCGTGTCACCGCCGTTGCTTCGTCTTGCTCCCCGCCGCATCGCTCCCATGGCGCTGTCAAGCTCGTGGGATGGCTCCAACGTCCATGAGGACCACGTCGAGTTCCTCCGCCGAACGCGGCGCCTGCCGGGCGAGAACTTCGTGCGGGTTCGTCGGGCGCCAGAGAGGGAGATCTCGCCGACGCCGGAGGAGGGCGAGCGGGTGATCTTCCGCTCGCACTGCCTGCGCGGCTTCGGCCTCCCGGCGAGCGGATTCCTTCGAGCCTTCCTTGAATTCTACCACCTCCAGCCGCATCACCTCACGCCCAACGCGGTGATGCTGCTGTCGGCTTTCGTCACCTTGTGCGAGGGCTTTCTTGGGGTTCTCCCCACTCTCGAGCTCTGGGGGGAATTCTTCCAGAGCAAGCTCGACACCGTCGTCGTGGGCGTGCCCGCCCCCTGCGGATCCTTCATTGCCATGAGGCGGACGGGTGAGAACAATCCGTTCCCGCCCATCCCGCTGATCCAGTCGGTGAAGCTCTGGCAGAAGTCCTACTTTTACATGAAGAACGTCGCCCAGAAAGGCGACTACGTCAACCTGCCGGCTTACATAGCCGGCCCGCCGGTTGGGAGGCAACCTTCGTGGAGCTACCGGGCCAGGTCGCTGTCTTAGGCCGGGAACGCAGCCGTCTCCCGGCTTCGGGTGATGATCCAGTCGGAGGGCCTGACCGGAGCCGACTTGGTGGCCGCCTTCGTGGAGCGCCGAGTACTTCCGCTCCAAGGCTAGCCTCACATGATTTGCCAGATGAGCGGCCTCTTCGACCCGTGCCGGCTGAGCGCCAGGGAGATGCCTCATGCAGAGGTGTCTTACATGGTGAACTACATCTCCAACTGCAAGCTCGCCGAGGATTGGCGATACGGCAAGGGGCCGTATTCCCGCGCCAACCCTCTGCCTGTCGTAAGTTTTCTTCTTTTTCTTCCTTTTTGTAGCCGGCCTCATGATAGCCGACCTCTGATCAGTTGGTTTGCCCTTAGCAGAACCCTCTTCTTCCGCCGACGGCCGGGGCCGCAGGGGTAGAGTGCCGGCTCCTCCCCGACCGCATGGTGGACGACGCCGACGATCCGGACCTGGGAGCGGCCGCCATGGAAGACGCCATGGAAGACGCCATCGTGGGGGAAGGCGCGGGGCCCGGAGCCGGCTTCGAGGACTGGCCGGACGACGACGAGGTCGAAGTCGCCCCGCACCGCCAGCCGGCGCATGATCATCAAGGCGCGGGCTCATCTGCCGCGTCGGCTGCCCGTGGCGGCGCGTAGAAGCGTCGGGCCGCGTCGACCTTCTTCGGCAGCTGGCCGAAGAAATCCAAGGCTTCCACGGCGGCGACCAAGCGGGATGAGGCGGCCACAAAGGCGGCTCGCTTCCGCAAGGCGGTGAAACAACCGCAGGCGATCTCGGCGTAAGTCGTCGAATGTCTTGCATATATTTTTTTTGTTGTCTTTTTTGACCGAAGCTCTTCTAAACCTTTCTTTGCTCGCCGGACAGGGCACCGCTTTCCCTTGAGCGGGGTCCTGGCGGCTCCGTAGTCGGGCCAACTGGAGGGTCTTCAGGCTCCCGTCGTGTGGATCCCCGCGCCGACCTTAGGGAGGCCACGGAGCGGAACGCACGGGAGGCGCGGGAGGAGCGGGAGGCGGCGGAGCGAAGGACCACCCAGGCAACGAAGGAGCAGGCCGACGCGGCGGCCAAGGCCCGGGCGGAGGCGGCAGCCGCGGAAATGGAGGCGGAGGCCTCGCACAACCAGCCTCCGCTGCTCGTCGTTCCCCTCCGCGCCGTGGCCCCCGACATCCCGTGCCCCCGTCGGAGGAGGTCAACCAAGACCCGCCGGTGATGGAGAGGAGGGAGGACCACGTGATCTTCGTGGAGGGGGCGCCGCAGACGGCGCCGACTGGAGCGGGCCAAAGCGGCCAATCAGCTGCGGCGCCAGAGCAGCCGTCCGGGGGCGAGCCGGAGGCAGTGGCCGGCCTCGAGGTGCAGCCGGCATTGCGCCGGCGCGTAGGGGGTGGCGCCTCCGCGCCGGAACCGCACCGAGCTGCGGGCGCTAGCCAGACGGCGGAGGCCCTGGAGGCGGCCAGCGCCAGCACGTCCGAGTGGACTTCCTGCAGGGGGACGGGCGAGCTGAACATGGCGGCCCAGGAGGTCCGGAACCGGCTTCAAGCTCAGGCCGCCTCGCTGCAGCGATACACCCAAGAGTTCCTCGCGACGCGGGCCGTCATCCGGGTGAGTCTTCTGGCCTTGGTTATTTTGCTCTTTTGATTTCTTCCATGGGTGCGCGTCAGCGCACCCACTAGGTGTAGTCCCCGAGTTCCGAGTCGGCTGCTGTGCAGGCGGCTTGGAACTTACAAGGTCCTGACAACTTAATTTATCCTTGCCTCCTGTATAATCTTCCAGGAGTATCATAACCTCCGTGCTGCCGCCTTCAACTCCCAGGCTCAGGAGCTGGGCCAAAGAACCGAGGACCTGACCAGCAGCCGAAGTGTGTGCTTTGTTTCGTTCATCTCCTGTGGGGGCGCGTCAGCGCACCCACTGGGTGTAGTCCCCGAGATTCGGGCCGACTGCTGAGCAGCCGGGTCGGATCTTCCTTGACGACTTCTTCCTTATTAATTTTTCCTTTGTCTTCGTGCTTGCAGGAGCCAATGCTGACTTGAGGGGGTAGCTCAGCAGGGCCCAGGCCACCCTTTGCGCCAAGGAAGCCGAGTACAACGCCTTGGTCCTGGAGCATGACCGTCTGGCCAAGAAGTTGGCCGACCAGGAGAAGAGCCACAAGGTGGCCCTGAAGAAGGCGCGGGACAGCAAGGACGCCCTGAAGGCCGAGTTCGAGACCGAAGCGGCGGGCTGGGCTGAGGCGAAGCAGGCACTGAGCGAGGCCTTCAGTCGTATCGAGGATCTGATCGATGGTAAGACGCCTTCTTCACTCCCTGCTTGCCACTTGATCCCTGATTTGTGTTCTGACTTGTGCTGCTTTTTGTTCTCTGTGCAGACTACTTTCCCGGCTACTCCATCTTCGCCACCCAAACCATCGAGGCCCATCGCGAGGCGCGCCAGCAGGCGGGAGCTGAAATCGCGCCGGACGCGAGCCGGGCGCTTGAGGAGCAACTCTTGGCGGTCCAAGCCCGGCTGCAGCCGGCTCACCGTATGCTCCGCCGCCTCCAGCGCGCCGGGGTGCAGGTGTTGGCCGCACTCTGGCCAAGCGAGACGATTCCCCGCACCCCGAGTCATACTGCCGACTGGCTGGAGGTTGCGGTTGGCCGCTTCGAGGCCTAGAAGGCATCGGCGGCCCGGCTTGGAGCTGGGCGGGCGCTGGAGTTCGTCCGAGCCTGGTATCCAGGGCTGAACCTGGACCAGCTGCGCACCTGGCGGCTGGAAGCTGACGAAGAGATGGAGGAGGTGCGGCCAGCTATCACTCAGCGCGCTTCGACGATCACCGAGTGCACTGACATCAGCGTCTTCGCTCCTGAAATAAATGACGACGGTGTTGCCCAGCCGGAGGAGTGGTTCGGGATGGACCCGGCAGCGGGTGAGGACTCGGCAGAGGAGATCGCCTCCAGCGATGAAGGCGAAGACGACGAAGGAGAGGAAGGCGAAGACATTGAGCCGACCAGTGAAGCGGCCAGCCAGCCTCAGCCTGATCATGCCTCCAGCAACGAGGCGCATGCTAGCGCGCCCTCTGCGGGAGGCGGTGATCATGCCGAGGTTCGCCAGCCGGCCACTCCTCCAGCCGGCACTGCCGTCTCCACCGACCTGCCCGACTCGCCAGTCGCTCCCTTGGCTTAATCTGATGTCCTTGTTTTTTCCTGCTTGTTGCCTTTTGAACAATTTTATTAAACTTGCGCAGTTCCACCCACTGGGGGTGTATTCGAACTATGTTGAATGCTGGCCTTTTGAAGGTCTTTTATGTAAATATTATTGTGCGCTTGTTTGGTTTCCATTCGTGTATGCTTTTTATCCTTAGGATGTTTCCTTTGCCGCCTTCCCCTTTTGGGAAGGCAAGTGCTTGAGCTTTCTTAGATTGAAGCGAGGTGAATGGAAGCCGGCCGGCCGGCTACTCTGGTAGTCGGTCGGTGGTGGGAGAAAAACCGGCTTTTGTTATATTAGTCCGTTAGTCCCTAGCCGTTTTTTGTGTGGGCGTCCTTTCCTGCCTTTAACTCTTGCCAGCCAGACAGCCGGTTCTTCGATCTGCGACTTTTGGCAAGAGAAGGCTTGGGAGCCGGCACACTACTTGTCTCACTGCGGGTAGGACTTCTAATATAACTCCAGGCGGCCAGTCCCCGGGCCGACTAGTCGAACCCGGTGCCGGACGGAAAAAGTGAATGTAATGCCAAGGTCATAAGCATGATACTCTTCATTCATAGCTAAAAGATGGCAGTCCCCGAGCTCTCCTCGGGGGGCCTATTGTCTCGTACTTAGTACAAAAGTTAGCATGATACATACTGCATTTCAACTGTAAAACCTTCGGAGGAGGTTGGCGTTCCATGGTCGTTTCGACTCCTTGCCGGAGTCGTCTCTCTTTCGTGCCTTCTGCTTCTGCGCGTCGATCAGGTAGTAGGAGTCATTGCCTAAAGCTCTGCTGATGACGAAGGGGCCCTCCCAAGGGGCCGAGAGCTTGTGCTGGCCGGCTGTTCGCTGGATCAGCCGGAGCACAAGATCGCCCTCTTGGAAGGATCTTGGCTTGACCTTCCGGCTGTGGTAGCGGCGCAGGCCCTGCTGAGGGCTAACAGTCGGCCTTCTTCCAGCAGGTCGACGCCGTCTTCTCGTGCTTCCTTGGCCTCCGCTTATGTGTGCATGGTTACCCGAGGTGAGTCAAACTTGATGTCAGTTGGGATGACCGCCTCGGCACCATACACGAGGAAGAAAGGAGTGAAGCCGGTTGACTTGTTTGGGGTAGTGCGCAGACTCCAGAGGACGGCGGCAGCTCATCAAGCCAACAGCCGGCTGATTGCTCTAGTGGTACGACCAGTTGGGGTTTGATGCCGGAAAGGATGAGGCCGTTGGCTCGCTTGACGTGGCCGTTTGACTGAGGGTGGGCAACGGACGCTAAGTCCAACCGGATGCCCTGCGTTGCGCAGAAACGTGCCAAGGCTCCCTTGGCGAAATTCATGCCATTATCGGTGATGATGCTTTGTGGCATGCCGTACCGAGTTGTTATATCTGCGATAAATGTCACGGCAGTCAGCCCATTCAGCTTCTTGATCGGCTTTGCCTCAATCCATTTGGTGAATTTGTCCACAGCGACAAGCAGGTGTGTCATGCCGCCGCGCGCCATCTTGAATGGTCCCACCATGTCCAGTCCCCAAACGGCGAAGGGCCAAGTGAGGGGAATGGTCTTGAGTGCTGAAGCCGGCATGTGTTGCTTGGAGCTAAAGAGTTGGCATCCTTTGCAATGTTTAACTAACCCCTTGGCGTCATCCAAAGCAGTCAGCCAAAAGAAACCATGGCGGAAGGCTTTGGCGACGAGTGATCTTGAGGCCGCATGGTGGCCGCATTCTCCTTGGTGGATGTCTCTGAGGATTGCAATGCCCTTCTCTTGCTCGACGCATCGCTGGAGGACTCCAGTGACACCGCGCTTGACGAGCTCTCTGTTGACGATTGTGTATGCTCCGGCTCGGCGTTGGACTTGTCTTGCCTCTGTTTCGTCAGCCGGCAGATCTTGGTTTATTAGGAAGTTGAGGATGGATTGAGCCCATGATGGAGCTGCGACTTCTTCTATTGCCAACACAGCTACTGCGACCAGGGCGGGCGGGCTGGGTGGTGAAATGCTGGAGTCGGCCGCCGCCTATTGTGTTGGTGCAGTCTCCGGGCCGACTACCGTAGTCCCCGAGCCAGGTGTGGCAGTCCCCGGGTCGGGCGTAACTACGGAAATCCCCAAGCCGCCTACTGATGTCCCTGGGCCGACTATCGAAGTCCCCGGGTCACCCGCTTGGTTCTTCGAGCCGGACCCGGCTGCATCGGGGTCAGGCAGCACGAAGATGGAATCGGACTCTAGAGATGGCTTGATAGACGGCTTGTGGAGGCGTTGTAGAGAGACGCCGGTTGGTATTGCTTGCCTAGTGGAGCCTATTCGAGCCAGGGCATCAGCTGGCTCATTGTCGGCTCGCGGTACATGGAGGAACTCGCATCCTTCAAAATACCCACTGATCTGCTGAACGAGGAAGCGGTAGCTTGGCATATTTGCGTCCTTGGCGTCCCAGTCGCCGGATGATTGCTGGAGCACCAAGTCCGAGTCGCCATAACATAGGATCCGGCGAATGCCGAGTTCTTTGGCAAGCCGGAGCCCGTGTATGAGCACTTCGTACTCGGCCACGTTGTTGGAGGTGGCAAAGTGAATTTGCAGTGTGTATCTGAGCTTGTCGCCTTTGGGAGAGGTGAGGATGACGCTGGCTCCCAAGCCGGTGCGCATCTTGGACCCATCGAAGTGCATGCGCCAATGAGTGGAGTCGGGAGCTGGCTGTAGGTACTGGGTCTCGGCCCAGTCGACGAGGAAGTCGGCCAATGCTTGGGACTTGATGGCGGTGCGAGGCTGGTAGAAGATCGTGTAAGGGGCCAGCTCGATGGCCCATTTCGCCACCCGGCCAGATGCATCCCGGTTGCCTATGATCTCGGCCAGCGGGGCGGCGCATACAACCGTGATGGGATGCTCTTGGAAGTAGAGCTTCAGCTTCTTGGCGGCGAAGTACACGTCGTAGCACATCTTCTGGTAGTGCGGGTAGTTCTGCTTCGAGGTAGACAGCACCTCGCTCAAATAGTACACCGGCCTCTGGACCGGCTGGGCTCGGCCCTCTTCTAGGCGTTGGACTACGATGACGGTGCTGACCACCCGGCTGGTTGCGGCAATGTAGAGGAGCATGGGCTCTTTCTCAGTCGGTGCCGCCAGGACAGGCAGCGTGGCCAGAATCTTCTTCAGCTCGTGAAAAGCTTGGTCGGCTTGGTCATTCCACTCGAAGTGGTTGGTCTTCTTCATGAGGCGGTAGAGGGGGAGAGCTTTCTCTCCGAGCTGGCCGATGAAGCGGTTCAGGGAGGCCAAGCATCCGGTGAACTTCTGGACGTCTCGAAGTTTGGTGGGAATCGCCATTCTCTCAATGGCCTTGATCTTTACTGGGTTGCATTCGATGCCACGTTCGGAGACAAGGAAGCCTAGGAGCTGGCCGGCTGGCACTCCGAACACACATTTCTCGGGGTTGAGCTTGATTTGGAACCGGCGTAGGTTCTCAAATGTTTCCTTGAGGTCTTCTAGCAAGGTGCCGTGCTTCTCCGTCTTCACCACAATGTCGTCTACGTAGACGTGGGCATTTCTGCCGAGCTGCTTGAGGAGGCACTTCTGCATGTAGCGCTGAAAAGTGGCACTGGCATTTCACAAGCCAAATGTCATAGTCAGGTAGAAGAAGGCTCTGAATGGCGTGATGAAGGCGGTCTTCAGGAGGTCTGTCGGATCTAACTTTATCTGGTGGTATCCTGAGTAAGCATCCAAGAAACTCAACAGCTCGCATCCGGCCGTGGAGTCTATCACTTGATCAATCCTTGGCAGGGCAAAGGGATCTTTGGGGCAGGCCTTGTTGGGGCTCGTGTAGTCTATGCACATGCGCCACTTGTTATTCTTCTTTAACACGAGGACCGGATTGGCGAGCCACTCTGGAAAGAAAACTTCCATAATGAAGCCGGCCGCCAGAAGCCAGGTTATCTCTTCTCCTACAATCCTTCTCTTCTCCTCTGACAGTGGGCGGAGGGGTTGTTTGACTGGTTTTGCATCTTCTCGGACGTGTAGCTTGTGCTCGGCGAATTCCTTCGGAACACCCAGCATGTCCTTGGGGACCATGCAAAGATGTCCCGATTCTCACAGAGGAAATCGGCGAGCTCACCTTCCTATTTGTTGTTTAGGTTTGCCCCGATGATGGCAAACCTCTCTGGGTGCTCGGGGTCAAGAGGTATCTTCTTCGTCTCCTTGGCCGGCTAGAAAGATCCTTGGGCATCATACTCCTTGGGATCGGGGGACAGGGCCGACTGTTTGCCGGCCATGGCCACGACTCGGTCCAATATCTTCTTTTCTTCAGCAATCACAAGGGACTCGGCCAGCCGGCTGCTGGCTACTGCGCACTCGAAGGACTTCTTGTAATCGCCGGCTATGGTGATGACGCCCTTGGTGCTCAGCATCTTCATCTTGAGGTATGCATAGTGGGGAACTGTCATGAACCTGGCCAAGGCAGGTCGGCCAAGCAATGCATGGTAGGGGCTCTCAAGGTCCACCACTTCAAACCAGATCGCTTCCCGACGGAAATGCTCCTTGTCCCCAAAAAGTACATCAATCTTGGTCTTGCCAATGGGGGCGCAGGACAGGCCAGGTACGATGCCATGAAACACAGTCCGAGTAGGCATGAGTTGCTTCGTCTTGACATTCAGGTTCTCCAGGGTGTCATGGTACAGGATGTTGATGATGCTCCCGCCGTCTATCAGCACGCGGGAGAAACGGGCGGTGTGTCTATCCGTTGCAAGGGTGGCATCCAAAACCAACGCATAAGAGCCGAGAGATGGCATCACCTCTAGGTGGTCGGCCCGGCTCCAGCTGATAGGTTTTTCTGACCACTGCATGTGCTCGGTGGGGTTGGCAGTGACCATGCTGACTTCCTGGTGCTCTCGGCGTTTGCTACGCCGGTCTTTGGGCTGGCTTGTAAAGATGACATAGGCGGCATGCTCGTCGGGGAACTCATCGTGCACGGCTCCGACTGCGGGCCGAGCGGTCGGCGACTGCGGAGCCGGAGGCGGCGGACCGGCAGGCGGAGGCGGCGCGAGCCCTTCGCCTTTGGAGATTCGAGTGAGCCAGTGGCACTTTCGGGTCGTGTGGTTGGACGGCTTCGCGCCGCTGTGGAACTTGCACGGGGCATCGAGAATTTGCTCGTCGGAGAAGGCCGGCTGCCAAGCCGGCCTGCCGCCCTTGGGTTTCTTGGGCGCGGGCCACCCTTCGGGCCGCTCGTCTTCGACTGTGGCCACCTGCCGACTGGCGGAAGGCGGTACGGGGCCCTTGTGCTTGTGGTCGTTCTGGTGTGGGCGTCGGCCGGAGTCCCCAGCCGGTGTCTTGGGCGCCGGGTTGAGTACCTTCTCGGACGCGTCTACCCGGAGTTCGGTCTTCATTGAGGACTCGGCGGTGGCGTACTTGTCCGCTATGACCAAAAGCTCGTCGAGGGTAGTCGGCTCGCCGCGGAGGAGCTTGTGCTTGAGGAGGGTGCCTTCTCGGCACCCGGTAGTGAAGTATTCTATGGCTTGCACCTCGTGCACCCCTTCGCAAGAGTTGTGGAGCTCGGCCCAACGCGTGAGGTAGTCGCGAGTAGACTCAGCGGGGCCTTGTATGCACAAGGAGAGCTGTCTGGGCTTGGGAGCCCGCTTGTAGGTGCTGGTGAAGTTGCGGACGAAGGCTTTTGTGAAATCTAGCCAGCTGTTGATGCTGTATGGCTTGAGGCTGTTGAGCCAGGTCCGCGCCGTGCCTTGCAGCATGAGGGGCACGTACTTCACGGCAACGCGCCTGTTGTCGTTTGCTATGCTAACCGCCATGGAGTAGTCGATTAACCAATCTTCCGGCTTCACTGAGCCGTTGTACTTGGGCGTGTCTCTTGGGAGCGAGAACCCTTTGGGGAAAGGCTCGTCGCGGATGCAGGGGCCGAAGCAAGGCGGGCCGACATCGTCTTCTTCTTCCAGCACCAGGGATCGCGCCAGGCGGTCGATCCGATGGTGGGCGTCGTTCTCGCTGACTCCTTCACGGCGACCTAGCCGGCCGCTGAGAGTCGGATGCGCAACAGGCAATGGGGTGGGATATCTCTCTCCACGGGGCCGAGGCGGAGGCGGGTTGCCCCGCCACTCCACGGCCCGGGGGTGGCCTTCTGCGTCTCGCTCAATGGAGATTCGGGTTCGGCTTCGGCTGGTAGCCGGCTCTTTCTCACGCCGCGCGCGGGTTTTGCCCGCGGTCGGCGTCTGGGACGTCGTGCCGTGATATCAGCGCCGGGGAGGGCTTTCCGCGCGGGCGTCGGCTTCGTGCCGCTGCGCAGCTGCATCGATTAGCTGCTGGATGTGTCGGGTCATGTGGGGGAGTTCTTCGGCCCCCAATCCGTCTAGCTCGTCTACGGCCGCCTGGGCGGCGCGCAGGTTCTCGAGTGGAGTGGCGTAGACTGGGCGGTCGACCCCTAACGTGTCGGCGACGACAGCGCCGCGCTGTCTGACAATGCCGGCCCGGCTGGGCCCGCCTGGGGGCGGCGTGCCAAAGGCGGCGCGCTTGGCTTCGCGTCGGTGGGCCTCAGCGAGGCGTCTCATGGAAACCAACTTCTGGCCCTCCGCGAGGAGGGCGATGCGGCGAGCCTCCAGTGCTTCAGCATCGGCATCGTTAGGGAGGGGGATGGACAAGTCGTGGACCGCCGCATGCGGGGCGTCGTGGGCGCTCTCGTCAGAGGCGCCGCCGTGGCCGATGACCATCACCTCGGTGGTGACAGCGTCGCAGCCATCGGCCCGGGGAAGCGGGTCGTTGTAGATCGTGACGTCGGTGGGGAAAGTGTCGAGTGAGGCCAAGTCAGAGTCGACAGGCATCGGATCGGTGGAGCCAACCGACTCCAAGTCCACAGCAGGCTCGCCGGAGACGTGGAGCTGGCCGAGGAGGTTGACGAGGTGGTCGGTGCTCGCGTCGGAGGCGAGCTCGTCGGAGATGAGGGTCTTGTCAAGGAGATCGGCGAGGCCGCTCGCCGCACAGACGTTGGTGACGCCTTGCAGCGCGTCATTGCAAGCGCCATCGGGCATGCCGGGCTAGCTACGCTCGCTAGGGAGGAAGAGGGTTCCCGTCCAGAACAGGTCTCCGGACGACGGTGCACCTTGCCCCACGGTGGGCGCCAAATGTCGCGTGGTAGGTGCGACATATGCCAACGGGTGGCTTATCATTGTGGGAGCCAGTAAGACGTCGCCGGTGCCTGGAAACAGGATGAGGCAAAGACATGCACGCCGGCGAATCTTACCCAGCTTCGGGGCTCTCCGTGGAGATAACACCCCTACTGCTGCTCTGCGGGGTCTCCGCATGATCACTAGATGAACAAGTAGCTACACGATGCTCCGTGAGCTATTCGGCGAGAGGAGGAAGAACGGCACGACTCGCTCTCTTCTCCTCCCTATGTTGTATCTAAAACTAGCAGGGATCAACCCTTTGCATGGGTGTCCCGGGGGGTTTATATAGGCCTACCCCCCGGGGGTACAATGGTAATCCGGCTGGCCGCGGGGCCCAGTCGTCTGTGTCTACACTCGCCGGCTTCTGCGCCGGCTGCTGGGGCCCGCCGGCTGGTGGGTCCCACCGGCTGCCGGCTCCTTGGTCGACAGGCAGGCCCCACTGTCCAGGGCCCGATCGGGGGCTGGTTACTCTTGCTCAATCCTGGTGATGAGGGCTTCGCTGAGGTGGGCGTGGCTACAGTGCCGCCGTCCGGCGGGTGATCGCTGTAGCCTCACCGCGTCTTGTCTCCTTAATGGGGCGTCTCCTTCGAGGGAGGTGGCAAGCCGGCTATGGAGAGCCGGCTTTGTCTTGGGCCGACTGGAGGAGGCCTGGCCGCCTTCAGGTGTCTCTCTGCCCGAAGGGGCCCACCGCCCATGGGCCGTACTGGCAGTCCGTCATGGATGACATCAGGGTCACCGTGGCAACAGTGCTGCACCGGACGGGCCATGGCCACCCGTATGGCGCACTGTGCCGGGCGTGCCCCGGGATTCGGGGGTGGCAGGCTTTACTGTAGCCATGCCCCATCACATTGCCGTTATGTGGATGAAGACTTCGAGGGTACGATCTTGACCGCTTTGTGGGAGCCGGCCACTAGGAGTCGGCCTTCTCGCGGCCGGCTTCTCGGAGCCGGCCCTCCCATGGCTTTCTTCATGAGGGCTGAAGTCGGGCCACCTTCCGATAGTCGGCCTGGGAGACAGCCGGCAAGGGGAAGGCGGCCCCGCGTCTTGGATTCTTGAGGGCCGGATCGGCTCGTAATTTTTTCAGGAGGGCCAGGGGAGCCGACTAGGCTACCCGTGGTCATTTACTCCGACATGGATCTTACTGGAAACCTGAGCAGTACCCCAAAACCACATGGGTTGCTGCAAAGGAACCTTCACTTGTGCTAATCCCATTGTTATTGATGAATCCTTTGATGCAAACTATAAACTGTTTAAGAATCAGTATGGTGAAGTGTTTGCCAGGTATATTGGTACTAACTGCAGGAATGGGCCGCCTATGAAGAAAGTCTGGGTGCCGAAAAGATGTTTGGAGAATCTTCCTGTGAATGTCGTCATGACACCACACATGAAGAAGACAAACCCCAGACCATAGACTTCATACGGTCCAAAGGCTTCATACAGACAGAGGACTCACCTGAGTCGCACTAACGCAAATGTTTTGTAGGGAAACCTTACTCAGGCCTATGAATATGAGCGCGTTTCATCAAATTGCCATGTTCATAAGACCAAAAACTACTCTGCTTATTCTTATGAGTACTATTTTCCACCTGCAAGACTTTTTGCTAGGGCTCCAAAGCCAAAGTTCTCAGATGCTGCACTTAGACTCATTGCTTCAAAGCCACCCTTGAAGATGTGGGTGGCTAAGAAAGCTTAACTCTCTTTTGCAGGGAAAGGTCCCCAGCCGAAAACCAAAATTGTCTGAAGCTATTGCTGGGGAGCTTAAACATCTTGTAGGGTGAAAGATCAAATGCCCAAATGGTCTTATTATGTATTTTGTTCCTGAGCCGCTTGCTACTTACCCTATCAGTCCTAACCTTGATCTAAGCTTTCATAATCCACTTGCTCGTCAAATGTTTATGCTTCACAATTCTCTTCATGAAGCCTATCCCCCTAACTACAATGTAGGGTACAACATCAGCTGCTTCAGAATGGATTATTGATAGTGGGTGTACTAATCACATGACTGGCAAGCGAAGCCTTCTCATGAACTCAACCTTACGTCCATCTGACAAAAGTCACATCACATTTGCTGACACTGGTAAAAGCAAGGTATTGGATCTAGGTAGAGTTGCAATCTTAAAGGATCAACACATGGATAAAGACATGCTTGTTGAATCCCTTAGTTTCAACTTAATGTCTGTCTCAATGCTTTGCGATTTAAACATGATTGTGATGTTTGGAAAATATCGTTGCCTTGTTCTAATGGAATCTGACAAGTCTCTAGTGTTTGAACGGTATCAGAAAGATGATTTGTACGTGGTAGATTTCTCAGCAGGACCACAACTTGCCGTATGCTTCTAGCAAAAGCTTCTGAATGCTGGCTTTGGCATCGGAGGCTAGGGCATGCTGGCATGAGGAACCTCCACACCCTTGCAAGGAAGAAGCATGTCATAGGCATCGAGGGCGTCAAGTTCAAGAAGGATCACTTATGCGGTGCATGTGAAGCAGGAAAGATGACGAGGGCCAAGCATCCCTCGAAGACAATCATGACAACGACTCAACCCTTCGAACTGCTCCACATGGACCTTTTCGGTCCCACTCATTACTCAGCTCTTACTACTACTGCTTGTCTCTATGGCTTTGTCATTGTTGATGATTATTCAAGATATACTTGGGTGCATATAATCCTCTACAAGACTGAAGTGCAGGATGTCTTCAGACGCTTCGCCAATCGAGCCACGAACAACTATGGCGTCAAGATCAAGCACATCAGAAGTGACAATGGCACTGAATTGAAGAACACTGGTCTAGACACTTATCTTGATACTTTGGGCATTACACATGTCTTCTCAGCTCCGTACACACCGCAGCAGAATGGTGTCGTGGAATGCAAGAACAGAACACTCATTGAGATGGCTCTGACAATGCTTGATGAATACAAGACTCCAAGAAAGTTCTGGCCTGAAGCCATTGATACTACATGCCATATCATCAACCGTGTTTATCTTCACAAGCTTCTCAACAAGACATCCTATGAGCTCCTTACTGGCAAGAAGCCGAATGTCAGTTACTTCAGAGTATTTGGTGCCAGGTGCTGGATCAAGGATCCACATCACACTTCAAAATTTGCACCAAAAGCACATTAAGGTTTTATGCTTGGATATGGAAAGGATTCGCACTCCTACAGAGTCTTCAACCTTTTTCACTATAAAGTGGTTGAAACAGTGGATGTGTGGTTCGATGAGACTAACGGCTCACAAAGAGAGCACCTGCCTAACGTGCTAGATGAAGTTCCATCCAGTGAATCAATCAAACTTATGGGAACTGGAGAAATCATACCATCTGAATCTCAGCCTGAAGAGGAACTTATCATCTCCGCACCTGATCAAACTGAAGACAATGCTCAGCCTGAAGACAATCCTTCTAACGATGACAATGATCAGCAAGAGCAAAATCTTTGTCCTGTACATCCTCGTGTTGCAAATGAAGTACAGATTGAGAGAATAATTGATAGCATCAATGCACCAGGTCCACTCACTCATTCAAGGGCAACACAACTAGCAAATTTCTGTGGGCAGTTCGCATTCGTCTCAATATCTGAACCCAAGAAAGTTGAAGAAGCCTTCATGGAACCTGAATGGATTCAAGCTATGCAAGAAGAGCTTCAACAGTTTGAGCTGAATAATGTATGTGAACTGGTTAAGCGTCCTGATCCTCGCAAGCACAATATAATAGGCACCAAATGGATATATCGCAACAAGCAAGATGAGCATGGTCAAGTTGTCAGAAACAAAGCTTGTCTCGCTGCTCAAGGGTACACTCAAGTTGAAGGGATTGACTGTGATGAAACATTTGCTCTTGTGTCTAGACTTGAAGCCATACGCATATTGCTGGCCTATGCAAATCAGCATAACATTCTTCTGTATCAAATGGATGTGAAGAGCGCTTTTCTCAATGGCAAGATTGAAGAAGAAGTGTATGTTGCACAACCGCCTGGCTTTGAAGATCCAAAACATCCTGACATGGTGTACAAGCTCAACAAGGCACTGTATGGCCTCAAACAAGCCCCTTGGGCTTGGTATGACACACTCAAAGACTTCCTGAAGAGCAAAGGCTTCAAACCTGGTTCCCTCGACCCCACTCTCTTCACGAAGACATATGATGGTGAACTGTTTGTGTGCCAAATATATGTGGATGACATTATCTTCGGCTGCACCAATCAGAAATACAGTGAAGAGTTTGGATATATGATGCAAGAGCAATATCAGATGTCCATGATGGGTGAGCTGAAGTTCTTCCTTGGTCTTCAAATACGTCAGCAACGCAACGGCATCTTCATATCTCAAGAGAAGTACCTCAAAGATTGCCTGAAGAAATTTGGAATGCAAGATTGCAAAGGCTACATGACGCCAATGCCAGCCAAACATCATCTGGGTCCCGACGACAATGGTAAAGAGTTCGATCAAAAGGTATACTGCTCCATGATTGGTTCTTTACTTTATCTATGTGCATCTAGGCCAGATATCATGCTTAGTGTTTGCATGTGTGCTCGATTCCATGCGGCACCAAAGGAATCGCATCACTTAGCTGTGAAGCGAATTCTTCGATATTTCGCTTACACCCCAACATTAGGATTATGGTATCCAAAGGGCTCAGAGGTGGTTGACTCTGTTGTAACATCAGGTTGTTACAATAGGATTTACGGCTTAGTGCATCAGCCATGACATTGGCTTTGCCCGGGGTGTAAGTTATTCCTAAGTCGTAATCCGAGATCAACTCAACCCAACGTCTTTGCCTGATATTCAAGTCTGGTTGGGTGAAGATATATTTCAAGCTTTGGTGATCGGTGAAGATCTCGCAACGATTACCGAGGAGGTAATGTCGCCAGGTTTTAAGTGCATGGACTATAGCTGCAAGCTCTAGATCATGTGTGGGATAATTTTCCTCATGTGGGTGTAATTGCCGTGAAGCATAGGCAATTACCTGACAATCCTGCATGAGTATGCAACCTAGTCCTTGTCGCGAGGCGTCGCAATAGATAATAAAGTCCTTGGAGAAATCTGGTGGTACTAGTACGGGAGCAGATGTCAGGCTTCTTTTCAGTTCCTGAAAGCTGAACTCGCACTGTGGAGTCCACTCGAACTTTTTATCTTTCTTGAGGAGTTCAGTTAGAGGTTTAGCAACCTTGGAGAAATTCTCGACGAAGCGGCGGCAATAGCTCGCTAAGCCAAGGAAACTCCGAACTTGCTTGACCGTCTCAGGTGGAGTCCAATCAAGGACGGCTTGAACGCGCTCGGGATTGACAGCAATACCCTTGCCAGAGATTACATGGCCTAGATAGGTCACTTCTGGCAACCAAAATTCACACTAGGAGAATTTGGCATAAAGGCGATGCTCTCAAAGTTTCATCAATACCAGCCTTAGATGTTCGGCATGTTCCTCTTCATTCTTGGAGTAGATGAGTATGTCATCGAGGTATACCACGACAAATTTATCCAAGTACTCCATGAAAACCGAGCTCATTAACCGAGAGAAGGTAGCTAGGGCATTGGTTAAACCAAAGGACATGACGGTGTACTCGTATTGGCCATAACGAGTAACAAAGGCCGTTTTGGGAATGTCCCCGTTTCTGATTTTGATTTGATGGTAGCCCAACCTCAAATCCATCTTGGAAAAGACTGAGGATCCAACGAGCTGATCATACAGATCGTTAATCCTAGGAAGCGGGTATTGAAAAGCTCCAGCCTCAAGGCCCGATTCTCTCGGTCCTTATCTTCGAGCATCTCGGCAGTGGTATGAGTTAATGAGTCCTCCTAAGTGGAGTCAGCATAGATAGCCTGAAGATACCCTTGCGCTCCCGGAAGTGAAGCTGGCATGTAACGGAAGTCGGTGTTCCAAAGCAGGCCAGTCCGGACTCGCAAGATGGTCATCATGGAATAGGCAGCATCCTGCACAGCCATCTCAACAGTAACCCCGAGTCCATAGGAATAGTGAAGGGGCTCGGTAGATCCAGGATAAGAAGGAAATATCCTGACGGTGCAGAGATATTGGCTTTGATTAAAGTCGCGGAACTGCTCTTCGACGGTGTATTCGGGATACCAACGGTAGCCCGTCTCGATCATTACCCAGACTAACATAGCAGTATGACCAGGCACGTCGAGGCACCGGGTCAGGCGAACCACTTGGTTTTGAACACGGTTGGCCATCTGAAAGCACAACCACAATGCAAGGACATCAGAATTTCTAGGGAAAATTGGACAGCATAACAGCTGTAAATGCTCAGAAAAAGATTTGAGACATCCACAACAGTTTGCAATACCACTCAACAACATCATATCAAGATTCTGATCCAATTAGCAACATACTAAAATAGTAGAAACTGAACTGGGGCTTGTAGCATCAATCCTATAAGCTACTACGGATTAGTAACACGTGAACCTGATAGAAGGAGAGAGCCTAGTCCTTAACCCACGTTGAATGAGAAGAGAATGACTCAGATCAGAGGCATAGGGTAAAGGAGTAAAAGAGCCTTACGTTCCCTCCCACAATCAATTCCCCTACATATAACTAAAACATTTCTAGACTCAACATCGACCAGTTTGGCTCAACGAACCTACAGGCAGTCCAGCTCTGATGCCAACGCTGTCAGGACCCCGATTCCAAGTCACATCGATCTAGTCGGTAACACCTCATATCACTTTGCAGCCTCACGCACGGTATCCCACGGGTGTCGCCTTACCATGGCCCGGGACCGTTTGCGCCTTTTGGCTCACCTATATGATAGTGTCGCTAGCATCCATATGACAGAGAACCCGGGCCGACATGGCTAGTCATGAACCCAAAGCGGCACAGACCTATGGAGACAGGCATACATGAATCACATCGAGCATGTCGGTCATCAGCGATTGATTCCGGGCTGTAGCACTGGACTAATAGGACTCCGGGGAACCCGGGCTATAGCAGGCTAGGCAGGACTCCGGAAGTCACAGTGTGACATTTCCCCGAAGGGACAGACATAGGAACGAAGTGAAACACATGCCGGCCAGTCAAGTGTCCTAAACAGTAGTGCTAGGCTAGCAGGACTCCGGTGAACCGGGCTGTAGCGGACTACTATGGCTCGAGGAACACTAGACTACATTTCCCCATAAGAAAGGCTGCCAAGGATAAACAACTAGATTGTCGGATCCCACTCATACCAAGCATTTCAATCATACACACAATATGCCCGATATGAGTACATACAACATGGCATCACAACAAAACTCTACAACTCAAGTACTTTATTTAAAGGCTCCAAGGAGCCATACATAACATGTTCATACAGATAGGGGTCACATGACCCGACACTCAAGTCATACAAACATACAAGCACATGCGGAAGCAACTAGTCTGAGTACAGACTCTAGAAAGAAAGAAGGCTTCTCGAAGCATGTCTATCTACATAGGGCCCTCCATGGCCAAGATCACCACCTGGGTGGCTAGTCACTCGTCGACGTCAAGGTCTACGTAGAAACCATCGGAGGGGGCGGTGTTGTCGTCTGAAAACAGTAATTAAGCAAACATGAGTACAAAGGTACTCAGCAAGTCTTACATCAGAACCTACTATACATGCTTATTCTCAAGAAGGTGGTGGGGTTAATGCAGCAAGCCAGCTTTGACTCTTGGCTAAGCTATCCTACGGAACTTCACCGGTAAAATAGTTTTCGCACACGAGTCCACTACTCACCAACACAATACTCCACCGGGGATCCTCCCTCGTCATCCTACGAGAGGGCCATCCTCGGTACTCACACTTATCTTGAGTCTTTTATTAGTACCCATTAACTTGTCTATGAACTGTATAGGCAACCAAGTAGTCCTTTACCGCGCACGCGGCTATTCGAATAGTTTTATACCCTGCAGGGGTGTACTTCTTCATACACGCTTGCACCACTTACCGCCATTTACACGACATGTACTCGGCAACCTTCAAGCGGAAGCCCAGCGAGGGTGTCGGCCACGGCCTACCTAAACACTTAAGTCTCTAGTCCAGGTTTATCGCCTATCCAGGTTCCATCCGCAGGGAGTCCGGCCGAGGTTTCCACATACGACCCCGAACGATGTGAACAGGGATCCCGAGACACCAAATGGGTGACTCGGTACACCGTGCCACGGTGTATCTACCGCAACATAGCCCACCCCTAGGGTCAGTGCTACGCACGGCCGCCAACACATGACCTACAAACACCAGAAACTATTTGCAACTCCTGGACAGAGTACTAGGGTGGTTAAGAAGCCGAGAGGGTCAATTAAGGATCCCAATGCATGGTAGTAGCTGAATCTTAAATCACACATACAGATCTCAGTTCTTAGGGACGGCCTCAATGAAACAACCCACCATGTACTCCTACATGGCCTCTCATCGATACCTTTACCAAAACATGTTCAACACATCCCTCACATTACCGGCATAAGCATTTCACTCTGGCCCATCACCCAGATGAACCAGACCTGACACAACTCTAAGCATAGCAGGCATAGCAAGGTAGGAATCACATACATGGCTCAATCAACTCCTACACATGCTAGTGGGTTTCATCTAGTTACCGTGGCAATGACAGGTCATGCAGAGGATAAGGGTTCAACTACCATAGCACACAGCAGTTTGAATCGCGTTGTCTTAATGCAGTAAACAAGAGCAGAAGCGAGAACATGGGTTTGTATCGGAATGATCAATGGTTGCTTGCCTGATGGAGTGGTAGTGGGATACTGCCCTTCAGTTGGATACTCGTGAATATCCTCGGAGGCAGAACCTACCACGAAGAACACATCGGAACACAATCAACACATGACGATATGCAACAATATGATGCATGCTATGACATGGCAATATGAATGTGTCTTGGCCTAATGCAAGCTATAACAGAAAGGAATGAACTCATTTGAATCAAAGATTCAAATATTAGCTCATTAAACATGGCCTTAATAGTGCATTTCCTTATTCTGCTTAAACAGCAAGGTAAACTTGTTTTGTCGTGCATGAAACCATTACAAATGGATAGATTGAATTTTTCTAATCATTTTTCATATATAAATCTTTGCATTTGGAGCTATGGTTGATTTTCTATGATTTTTAGAAGTTTTAACTATTTTCTGGAAATTCCTGAATAAAAATAAATCCAGAAAATGCATTACTGCGTCAGCATTGCGTCATGCTGACCTCAGCAGGTCAAGGCGCCAGCCCAGGTCAAACCTGACTGGTGGGCCCCTTCTGTCAGCCTCTCAGCTAATTAACAGGATTAGATTAACACTAATTAGCTGTCAGTGGGGCCTGGGCCCACATGTTAGTGGCTGATTTAATTTAAATTAATTAAAACTAATCCTAAATTAGTTAGCAGACCGGCCCCACCTATCATAGACTCAGGGAGGGTCTACCTGGGCCCACCCAGGAGTTAAATGGGTCAAACTCGCCGGCGACTCGATGCCGGTGAGGCCCGAGACGGTGGCGCAGCTCGGAAAACACCCACAGGGCACGGGCGAGGCCGTTCTTGGGCTCGTTGGAGAGCTCTTGCAGTCACGCATCTAGTGGTGGTGGAGGCCGGGCCTATGGTGGCCGGAGACGATGACGGCGAGCTCCAAGGCGGCGGCCGGAGTTCGGTCATGTGCGGGGAGTGGGCTGCGGCGTGCAAACACGGAAACTGAAGCACTAGCGAGGCACTACGCGATGCGGCAAGCACGTTGCATAGCATGGGAGGACCAAATGGTCGCCGGAGCGACGCCGGTGATGAGCTCGAGCGGAGACGAGCTTCGGCCATGGTGGAACTATGGCCTAGAGGGTGCAAACGCGTGGGAAAGAAGAGGGGAAAGGCGGCGGAGCTCACAGGGAGGTCGATGAGCAGCTCAGTGGGCTCGGGGGCGACCGGAGCGAGGCGAATCAATGAACGGCATCTGGCGGGTACCGAGGTTGAAGACGATCCGATGGCAGCGATGCAGGGCCTCCGGCGATGCGTGGCTCGGTGGGGAGGGCAAGGGCGTCGCGGCGGAGCTTCTGGACTGGTCAGAGAGGCGAGGGGGTGACGGAGAGCGCGACTACGGCGGTGAGGCGGTGACAAGCTCGTCGGCCATGGTGCGGGAGAGGGTGAGGGAGACGAGGGGAGAGTGAGCGAGGATGAGAGGGGGACGTGGGGGTCGCGTGGCACCCCTAGGCGTCTCCAGGCGTCGGCGGAAGCAGGAGGCGGCCGGCGTGTGGCCGCGGGCGCCGGCCACGCGCTCCGCGTCCTTCTGGCGCGAGGAGGACGATGACTGGCAGAGCCAGTAGGCTGGGCCGAGCCAGGTGGCTGGGCCAGCACAGGTAAGGCCCGGGTGGGCTTCCCTCTCTCTCTCTCTCTTTTTATTTGTTTCTGTTTTTCTAATTAACTGCAACTGTTGGGTTTTAAATAAAATACTAAAACGTTTCCAAAAATCCTAAAAATAATTGTGGGCTCTGTTTAGATTATTTCCAATAGCAAACATTTATTTCCAGGATTATTTGAGCATTTAAATTATTTTACAGCATTTAAATGCCCAAATTCAAATACTTATGATTTAATTCAATGACCTTCTGTTGACCTAGAAAATTGTGCACCAATTTTTCCAGAGGTTTTAACCCAAGACAAGGAGGGTGAACTTTTTAGAAGGGCATTTCAGGTTCATTGAAAATAATTTTAGTAAACCCTAGTTGTTTCCAGGGGGTGTTGGGGGTTTCTGCTTTTAAGAGAAATTTAAACATGATGCACACTCTAATGCTTGAACTAGCTAGGGTGTGACATTGTCATCATAAGTTGAAGAGGATCTCCACAAGTACAACCTGCCATGTGCATTTGCATTCCAAAAGCAAATTACTTGTATGCACATCTTCAGGGGGAGCCTTTGCCACTTATGAAGACAATCCCCTATCCTTTACAATTTCACATATTTTATTCCCCGTTGAAAACTTCAACTAGTTTGTCATCAATCACCAAAAAGGGGAGATTGTAAGTGCATCTAGTGCCACCCCTAGTTGGTTTTGGAGTATTGACGACAAACCTAGTTGAGGGACTAATGTGTTTGTGAGAATTGCAAGATAACACAGGTAGAAGTCCCTTATTGATTCGGTTTTCCTACCAGAGATGACCCCTAAAAATGTATGAAGACATTGAAGTCAGAGGTGGTATGTGAAGACATTCACATTGAAGACTATGATAAGAGAAGACATCGCGTGAAGACAATGGAGCGCGAAGACTTAGCAGTTTCGTCGTTCTGTGTTTTTCTTTGTTGAGTCATAGGAACCACCATACTGTTAAGTGGGGTCCAAGAGAACCAGTCAGAATGACTGAAGTGATGCTTAACCAAAATCCTATGTCTTCGAGTGAAGATTATGAGAGCAAATCTTGTCCAGAGTTGGATAAGTCAGCTTTGCTTGTAGCCCAAGTAAAGTTGCCGTGTGTGTTTGAAATCTAACCGTTGGAACACGTGTCAGTTCCTTGGTGACCAAGGGTCATTTCGGACAAATCAGGTCGGGTTGCCAAGTGGCTATAAATAGCCCACCCCCTACAACCATAAACGGCTGGCTGCTCAAAGTTAGAGTACGGCTTTTGTTGTTTGAGAGCAACCCACCTCGAAGCCTTTGAGAGAGAGAATTCCTTGCGAGGATAAAGCCCTAAACACCCAGAGCCAAAGAGTGTTAGGCATCACTTAAGTCTTCCTGTCTGTGTGATCTGAAGACTTATTACACTTGAGGATAGTGAATCCTCCAGTCGGTTAGGCGTCGCGTTCTGAGCATCCAAGAGTCATTGTGGATCGCCAGTGAACGAATTCTGTGAAGTTTTGGAAGTCTACCTTGAAGACTTACCAGAGTGATTGGGCGAGGACTGGGTGTCCTTAGCTCAAGGGGAATAAGGTGAAGACGAGGTCTTCTGAGTTGAATCTCAGCCTCCCTAACCATACGTACAGTTGTCATAGCAACTGGAACTGGTCCAACAAATCATTGTCTTCAATGAGTCACTGGTTTCATCCTTCCCTTCCTTTACTTACTGTTGGTCCTTGTGAAGTCATTGTATGATTGCATTATCTTTTGTCTTCAGAGTGACTGCTTGTTCTGATTGGATTCACAATATCTTCCTACCTAATCTTTACTGCCTAGCTGCTATTAGTCATTGTGCTTTCACTTCATTGAATACTTGACTATGGTTTGCCTAGTGTAGTCTACCTTCCGCTGCATGGTAATAGGTTTATTTCTATCATTTGTCTTTGAAACTTCCATGTTTTGAAGACTTTCATAAAAATCGCCTATTCACCCCCCCCCCTCTAGTCGATCACTAGCACTTTCACTCGCGTTACATCAAGATCGTGCCTCATCAAGAACACGAGAGCGAGAGATATCAAACTCATAGCTACTGGTACATACCCTCAGCCCTGAGGGTGAACTACTCCCTCCTCGTCATGGAGAGCGCTGGGATGATGAAGATGGCCCTAGTGATGATCCCCCCTCCGGCAGGGTGCCAGAACAGGGTCCCAGTTGATTTTTTTTGTGGCTACAGAGACTTGCGGCAGCAGAACTCCCGATCTAGGTTTCTTTTGGGGGGTTTCTATATTTATAGGAATTTTTGGCATCTGGAACAAGTCAGGGGGGTCTCCGAGTCATCCACGAGGTAGGCTGCGCACCCTCAACCCTCGTGGATGGCTCGGGACTCTTCTGGCCCAACTATTTTACTCCGGGGGCTTCTTTTGGTCCATAAAAATCATCAAAAATTGACACCAATTGGACTCCGTTTGGTATTCCTTCTCTATAAAACTCAAAAACAAGGAAAAAAACAGAAACTGGCACTGGTACTGGGCTCTAGGTTAATAGGTTAGTCCCAAAAATCATATAAAATAGCATATAAATGCATATAAAACATCCAAGGTTGATAGTATAATAGCATGGAACAATCAAAAAGTATAGATATGTTGGAGACGTATCAAGCATCCCCAAGCTTAATTCCTGCTCGTCCTCGAGTAGGTAAATGATAAAAACAGAATTTTTGATGTGGAATGCTACCTAACATATTTATCAATGTAATCTTCTTTATTGTGGCTAGAATACTCAGATCCATAAGATTTAAAACAAAAGTTTAATTTTGACATAAAAACAATAATACTTTAAGCATACTAACTGTCGTGGAAGTGTCACAGCGGATGTCCTCATGGAAGGACTTAGTTGAGGAGCCATTGCGACGAGGTTGGCTTAAAGGGGTTAAACGGGACAAAGGACACGGAGAGTTTATACCGGTTCGGCCCCTTGCGGTGAAGGTAAAGGCCTACTCCAGTTTGAGGTGATATTGCTAGGGTTTCGATTGCCAGGGAGCAAACACGCTTTGCCTGGCTTTCGATTTGTTGTTTCTTGCCCTAAGCCGCTGTCGGGTCGTCCCCTTACATACATGGTTTAACGCCCTGCGGCCTACAGAGTCCCGGCCGGCTCATACAACATGTCCGGCTCGATGACATATCTTACATGCCTTACATTACAAGTCTACACGTACATGGTGGTTTACACTTTATGGGTCATAAGCCGCCTCCGGGTTTAGGCCTTTTACTAAGCCTATATACGAACCGCCATCGTTAATATCCTCTTGGGCCTTATCCAGATGAACCGCCATAGGGATGAACCGGCCCCTCCTGGGCGGGTCATATCTGATAGTCATATCCCCAACATTAGGCCCCATGTTGATTTGAACTTGTTCATGTCAATCTTCAACACTTAGAAAAATCCTTCTTCATCTGTTGTGAAACAGTGTAACCCGCCATGTGGTCATCTCCAGAAATTTTGGAAAAACTCCATGACATCATCTGCCATTAATTTCACACGTGACATAACATATCTTTAACGGGTCTTTATCTTTAATGACCTTCCGAAGATCGGGGCGTTCAATTAGTTGGATAATCATCATTTGGCCTCCTCATTTTTCGCGCCCAGCTGTTACTCTTTTCCTTATAAATAGGGTCAAGCCACCCTCTTCTCATTCTCCTCTCTTCCCCTTCTCGTCTTCCACCTTCCCTCATGACGCGTCTGCGCTTCTGAACACCGACGCCACCGCGAAGCTCATCGTCTTCCTCAACCTCGGCCGTTGCATCACCCTGTACTGGACAAGAAAACTATGATGCCTCTCCGCTGTCTCGGCAGCACCAGTGAGTCTTCTCTTTCCTTGCTATAGATTGATCATTAGGTTTTCAGTGTTCATCGCCGCCTTTCTTTTTCCTTGTTTAGATCCAAAGCTTAGATCTAAAAAACCACATAAACCTTACGTGGCAATAGTTTTAATACTTGTTTTTAATATCAGACCATGTCTTTCTTGCAATAGATCTCATCTAAACACCTCTGCTCTTCTTCTGCCGCCATATTAGGTTTAGATTTTATTCCATTTTTCTGAATAGCTGCAGATCCAATCTTATATCCTTAATCTACGAAACCTGTTTGTATCAACACTTAGTAAGATTTTTCTCTTGTCAGATCCTGAATACCAGTGCGTGTCATGGCGGCTTACATATCTGGTGTACAGTTAATCATATATCATTAGTCCTCAATTAAGCGGCCATTCTGGATGTATACTGCAGTTGTTAACTTGTGATTTCACTAACTGATTTGAACCGGCAAATTACTTCCTCCCTTTAGGTTTTCCTTCTTTCACCATGCTGCCAAAGATAGTCTATACATGCAATTGGGTACTATCGGTGTCAAAACCGGCGGATCTCGGGTAGGGGGTCCCGAACTGTGCGTCAAGGCTGGATGGTAACAGGAGACAAGGGACACGATGTTTTTTACCCAGGTTCGGGCCCTCTCGATGGAGGTAATACCCTACTCCTGCTTGATTAATATTGATGATATGGGTAGTACAAGAGTAGATCTACCACGAGATCAAGGAGGCTAAACCCTAGAAGCTAGCCTATGGTATGATTGTTGTGTATGGAGTTGATTGCCTACGGACTACAATCCTCCGGTTTATATAGACACTGGATAGGGTTAGGGTTACATAGAGTTGGTTACAATGGTAGGAAATCTTGAATATCCGCATCGCCAAGCTTGCCTTTCACGCCAAGGAAAGTCCCATCCGGACACGGGACGAAGTCTTCAATCTTGTATCTTCATAGTCCAGGAGTCCGGCTGAAGGTATAGTCCGGCTACCCGAACACCCCCTAATCCAGGACTCCCTCAGTAGCCCCGGAACCAGGCTTCAATGACGACGAGTCCGGCGCGCAGATTGTTCGGCAATGCAAGGCGGGTTCTTCTCCAAATCTTGTGTACCTGTAGGAATAATGTCCGATTTTTGTAATGTAGTGCTCCTCGGCTTCCATGCCCAATAACGGCCGTCTTCCATGTGTCAAACGAATGCGAAAAGCCGGGGCGTTTTTACATCCACACCCCTAGCTGTATAAACGAGCCGCCTATTTAACGGGATGGGGATTTAGGTCCGAACCACATCTTCTCCTTTCCGCGAGAGCGCTTCCAGCAAAGGTCCATTCCAACATGACCAGCCGTCGCAGCTCCTCCCCTCGCCCCTCCGGTCCCAAACCCGGGGACTGGGAGAGTTGCACCATCCCGCATAGCGAGTTAGCGTCGCTTCAGGCCAAGGGATTTCTCCCTCAGGCATACATGGTCCCGGTCCGAGCCGGTCTTGCCACCTACAATGGCGAAAAACAAGCAGAGAGCACCCCCAATCCTTCTAAAGGAGAGCGGGTGTGCCTCGTCCCCTATCTAATAAGGGGACTGGGATTTCCAATTCATCCATTTCTCCACGGGCTTCTGGAGTTCTACGGCCTCCAGCTGCACAATCTCACGCCCGCCTCCGTACTGCATTTTTTTGACTGTGAAGACAGTAGGAAAGGCTCCTACTGCATATATATTACTAAAACCTCAGGGGGTACAATTACATGTGTGATTTACATACATGGGTGGTTGTGGCACCACCATGGGACACCCTAGTTTACAAGACGCCTACTGTATGGACCCAAGTATGGCAGATACAATATGTTGTTTGGAAGGTTTCACTCTATATCTAAGATTGTCAAAGTCCAACTTAAACCTCTATTTCCAGGAAGCAACTGATGGCTTAATTTTCCTAAAGTGGTGGTTGTTTCTCTCCTTCCAGAGACTCCAGGCCGACGTCAAAAAAATATCCATCCACATCTTTCTAGGGTGCACGGCCTTTTGATGTTTGATCATGTCAAGTCTGTCATGCTGCAAAGACCAGTTGAAGCCAAGATGTAGCCAGCATTCCTGACTAAATGTGCAGTGAAAGAAGAGGTGTTCCACCGTTTCTTCAACATGTTGGCCACAGAGGAGGCAATCAAAGTTTGTCCCAATGTTGTAGTGCCTCCTCTTGAGCATGTTTCTGGTGTTGAGGCGATCAACCAGCAGGAACCACCCGAATGTTTTGAGCTTGGGAGTACACTTTGCTTTCCATAACCAACCGAAGGCTTCATGGGCAGTTACATCTCTGAAGTAGAATCTGTAGTATGATGATGTCTGGAAAGTATTGCCGCCCCAAATACACTGCCAGGTGTCATGTTCCTCCGTAAGAGTGTTTTCGGCCACTTCAAGTTGGATGGATCGCAGCTCATCACGGGCCTGAATAGAGAGCGGGAGTTGAAAGTTTTCCTGCAGATGGGGGGACGTGAAAATGTGTTGGACCGAGACATCTTCCGAGATAGCATATGAGTAGGCTCTGGGGCAACTATCAGCATATATGGACTGGCTCCAATTATCTTTCCAAAAGAGCGTAGAAGATCCATTCCCAATTTTTATGTGTGTGACACCGCGATATATGGGCATTAGCTGAGTTAAGTCTTTCCACCAGAAGGAGCCACATGCATCATGTGCATGAGGGATGGAGTCATCATAGTAGGAATCCCAAATGAGATGTACCCAAGGGATATCATGCCTGTTGTAAAACTTGTGGAGAAACTTAAGCAGCAAAGCGTCATTCTGTATTTTGAGGTTGACAACTCCCAGTCCACCATTTTTCTTAGGCCTGCAGACCATGTCCCAAGCCGCAAGATAATTGCTCTTGGTCCCATCCTCGGTCCGTTTTTGCCATAGGCAATGCCTTCTGGTCTTGTCTAGTTGGGCCACAATTTTTGGTGGGATGCGAATGGTACCCATAGTGAACATGATAAGAGAGGTTACCAGCGAATTCATTAGAGCAAGTTTCCCCGCGTACAACATTAGAGACATAGCAGCCGTAATGTTTCTTTCTGCTTTGCAAACAAGCGGAGCCAGATCCAGCACGGTCGGACGAGTGGTGCCTAGGGGCAGCCCCAGATATGTGAACGGCATGGAACCCACTGTGCAACCTAACAGCTCAGCCAGTTCTTTGCAATTGTTAGGAGGCGTGTTAATTGGCACAAGTGTGGACTTATGGAAGTTGATTTTGAGCCCTACTGACGTGGCGTAATCCTCCAGAATTTCCTTAATCTTGGTGAGTTGTCGGGTGCAGGCTGGCAGGATGATGAGTGTGTCATCCGCGTATTGGATAACTGGGTAATCCCCGTTAGTGTCACGTTGGATTGGTAAGTCCAGGATATTATTCCGAAGAGCCTCGTTGATTGCAGATTGAAGGAGATCCGCAGCTATAACAAATATCAGAGGCGAGAGGGGGTCACCTTGTCGCACACCGCACTTGCATAGGAAAGAACTTCCTGGAGTACCATTTAGAATGACTGAGGATTTGCCAGAATTGAAGATACTTTGCATCCAGTGGAGCCATTTGTCATTGAAACCCACTTTTTTCATAATGTGGAGCATAGCCGAGTGTTGAATAGTGTCAAAGGCTTTGGCAAAATCAGGTTTCAGTAGGATAATCTCATTTTGCAAGGCTTGACACTGGTGAATATACTTGAAGGCCCATGCTAAGCAGTCATGTATGGATCGACCACGCAAGAACCCGTACTGATTATGGTGGACTATCTGCAAGACGATTTTTTGGAGACGATTGGCCAGTAGTTTGGTGATCAGCTTAAGGCAACAATTGAGCAAAGTTATTGGGCGGAAGTCATTGACCGTCTCCTGGGAGGCATTCTTTGGTATCAGAGTGATATAACCATAATTTATGCTTTCAAGATTCAAGTCTCCTTTGTGAAATTCATTGCATAAGTTGTAGAAATCATTTTTAATGATAGGCCAACAAGCTTTCAGAAAGGCTCCATTGAAACCATCCGGGGCCGGGGCTTTGTTCGGGGGCATTTCCTTAATCGCAGCATCAATTTCATGCGTTGCAAACGGGGCAGTGAGGCTATCAAAGTCCACATGGTGACGGAGCAGAGACGATAGGTTGAGTTTCATGTTAGGTTTCGAGCAAGAACCCAGCCTTTGTTTGAAGGCTTGAAATAAGATAGCTTCTTTACTTGCATGATCCTTGACAGTATACCCATTTTCAGATTTTAGGGTAGCAATGCAGTTTCGTCTGAATCGTTCCGTGGCAACAGCTTGAAAAAATTTCGAGTTTTCATCGCCAAACTTAATCCAACGGATTGTGCATCTCTTCTTCCAGTACTCCTTTTGGTAACTAAGGAGTCGCAGGAGGTGTATTTTGAGGATTTTTCTGAAGTTACGCTCAGGGATCGAAAGTGTACGTCGTTCTTCAAGACTATCCAGCTCAAGAAGGGCCTTATTTGAGTTCTCAATGGCAATTTTTAGGCGGGAAATCTTTTTGCTCCAGTGGGATAGCGCGTATCTGACAGCTTTCAGCTTTTGACAAAGGATCGAAGCTGCATTTTTGTCTTTGCCAAATTTTATGGGTTTATTCCAAGCATCCTCCACAGTCTGCATGAAGCCAGGGTGCGCAATCCAGTAGGTTTCAAACCGGAAGATCTTGCTCCGAGGGATTGTGGATTGAATGACCACGGAGCAGGGAATGTGATCAGATACAGGGAGGCCCAAAGGGTTTACCATGGTATTGGGGAAGGATGTCGTCCAGTTGAGCGAGGTAAAGAACCAGTCTAGTTGTTCGAGCAGGGGGTTGATCTGCATGTTCGACCAGGTGTAAGCCCTACCTTTAATAGGAAGTTCAGTTAAGTCTTGCTCATGGATGAAGTCGTTGAAAGTAAACATATCCTGGGCGTTTCCCCCTGGTAGGTTTCGATTGTCAGGCGATCGAACGAAATTGAAATCTCCAAGCAGTAGCCAGTCTTCAGTCGGCGGGATTGTCAAGTCAAACAACCATTTAGTGTAAGTATTACGCTGCTCCCCTTGACACGGGCCGTAGATGTTAACCAACGTCCAAGTATGCGCATTTTGAGTGGAAGTGAAGGTGACGCCTAACGCAAATTGTTCCTCAAAGGCGATCGTACCAGAGAAGAGAGCACTATTCTAGATCGTAACAATTCGCCC
This sequence comes from Triticum aestivum, assembly GCF_018294505.1. Taxonomy (NCBI): domain Eukaryota; kingdom Viridiplantae; phylum Streptophyta; class Magnoliopsida; order Poales; family Poaceae; genus Triticum; species Triticum aestivum. The sequence continues at coordinate 636,946,074 of NC_057806.1, forward strand.
CGACGCTCCGACAGACGGGATATACGCAAATTTATCAAAGCGTTTCGGACAAATCAACTTGAGAGTGCTAGCATCAAACATCTGCATTTTAGTCTCTTGAAGACAGATAATCGCACATCCACTAGACTGGATCGCATTAGATAAGGCTAAGCGCTTTTTGTCCGCATTAAGACCATGAATATTCCAACAAAGTACGTTCCACGACTGCAAAAGAGCCATTAAGCGAAGAAATAAAGCGAGGAATCAAGCTGAGGTTGATGAAGAGGTCCCCGCCGGGTCTTCAGTGAAAGCAGCAACCGTGAGCTCCTCCTCCGGGATAGCACATAGATTTGTGCCAATGGCTTGCATTGTGGCAATGTCAGTTGGAGGAGGGAGATCTTCAGGAGCCATCTGATTTGAAGCAGCAGTTGCAGGACCAGCAGAGACGGCTGTAGGAACAGTGCGCGGTTTTACCTTGGATTTAGAGACCTTGGCTTCAGATAGAGAGGTGGTGCGAACTCCATCATATTTGTTAGTACGAGTGCTGCGACGGAGAGTGGAAGTGTCAATGGGGACTGGCGCCTTTCCTTTGCGTTTATGAGCTGAAGAACCCACCGCCCTGATTGTAGTTTCAGAAATGGCACCTGTCGCAATCTGAAGCAGGCCAGTCTGAGTTTCAGAGTGATGTGCAGCCAAGTCCATGAGGTGTGAATCAGTCTCCGAATCAGAACTGAAATTGTTGGTTTGTACCACCACAGTGGCAGAATCCTCAGTTTCAGTCAGCAGCACATGAGAAGCTTCCATGGAGCCCTGTGGCTCCAGCCTGGACTGATCAACAAGTGGTGCCTGGCTGTCAGAAAGTTCCTCAATGAGCACTGATGCAGTAGTTGCCGGAGCAAGCAGAGTATTTTGTGAGAATTGAATGCCAGTAGGGCCGGCAGTGACCTGAACTTCAAAGTGCATAACCACGTGTCTGAATCCAAAACCAGCAGCCCATGGTCCCCTTGTAGCAAGTATAGGCCGGATGGCATTGAAAAGTGCAGTATTGAGTTGCTGTCGGGGAACAGGGTTGGCCAAAAGGATTTCCATGAGGGAATCGCCCTGAGCAGATAGACCAAAGCGCATACCTTGGTCATGAATGTCGACAAAAGGGTTTCGTCACCCTTTGCGAGCTATTTTTAGGTGTTGAGGCTCATTTCGTGCTGTGGAAGAGGTTATTCTGCCTGGTGCCCCGTTCTCAAAAGGGGTCTATATATCAAGTGGGCGGAGCCGAAGTATGGCACATCGGTGGGACCGGATACCTATCCGGAACCCCAAAGAAGGCGTCCGAGGATTGTCCTTCAGAATGGTTTTATATACATGACGTCCCACTACCGGATCCTATCTGGGTCGGTCTCCCTGAGTTCAACAGTGCTCCATTGAAGAAACGCTTGAGCTGGCGTCCGTGGAGCTCTCAGAGAGAAAGCAACAGAGACGTCCTTTACCTGATGGGCCGGATAAGACTGTTGGCTCATTCCGGACTAACCATGATTGGAGTCATGGCCGCATGCATTATGCGGGGGGTGCAGCTGCTTCAATATAGAGGCCACCCCATGTGGGATTTCAACGGGGAGGATGATGCCACACGTGACGGTCGTAAGGGGCCGGCCTTAGCCACCGCCTTAGTAAAGATCTTATCCTCTTTGTATAAGGGAGAAAAGGAGGAATTCCTCCACGTCAATCCGCAGGCCGGATTCACTATGTACGATCCTCCAAGTTGGGTAGCTGAACAACTGCGCTTGCCCGTTTGTTTTATACTCCCACGGTTAGATATGTAGTCTAACGACTTTAATGCAGGAACTGCGACATGTGGTAAAGGATATAAACAGCCGCCCTCCACAGCCCGAGGACCCAGAACGGTCCCTTGATCCGGACTCGGCAGAGGATTCAGAAATATCGGTGGAGCTTATCGACGGGGTGTTCCATCAGCTAAGCAAGGACAATACCTTCGTAGCCATCACGGCTGATTACCCAGGGTTAATTCTGGCCTCCCAGGTGACAGAAACCGGAGTCTCATTCCCTTGAGAGAGATTCCACTCTCACGTATTCTGGTATTTCTAACGACAACCATGTTTTGCAGGGGAGATTTCCAAGGCAGGAGGCCGAACCTGCGGCGGCTAGCCAACGAGGGGCCGCAGGGCCCCGTGGGGCAAAAAGGAATGTAGTCTGGACTGAGATGCCGGCGCAAAGGTATAGCGCACCCTCTGTTTCCCTCGTGTTATTCTATCAGGGCATATTAACGTTCATGCTATCTTCAGAATGAAGAGACCTCGCCAGACTACATCCGGAGAGGTTGCCAATCGCGCCTCCACCAGCCAGGCTCCAACGTCTGGCCAGGAAGCGGAGGCGAGCACAAGGCGCGCACCAGACGCTCCTCCGACAGAGGATGCGGACAGGCTGTCTGCCACAAATTCTAAAGTGGAGAGTGCCATGAACCACAGGCGTCGCCGGACAGTTCTACGTGACGCTTGTTTCTCCCAAGAGGCTTTAGATGCCTTTAATTCGGGAGATGCGTACCTCCGTGCCGCTCAAAATGGTTTAGCCAGAGCCACGGAGCAGTATGTAAAAGACATACGGGTAAGAAAATTTTGGTCAAATATATATATACCAGTAGCCCCGAGACTTGAAATAGTTAGAGCAACTGATTTAAGGACCATTTAATATGCAGGTTCTTACAGAGAAGAATATTGTACTGTCCCGGGAGCTGGAAAAGTGCAAGGCCCAACTAGAGGCCGCACTAGCCGCAGCAGGGGAGCCCAAAGAGACCCCCTCAGGTAAGATACACTTCGAAAGATTAGTATTGTGCGGTGTGGGTGCAAATCTGACAAATCATGTTGCAGATGGCGCCGGACTCGATCCGGAAAAGCAACAACTCTTACGCCGGCTAAAGGCCGGTGAGAGTACGTTGACAAAGGTGAGGCGAGAGAAGAATGATCTTCAGGATGCCAACACCAGGTTGGATGTCGAACTTAAAGATGTTCGTGGCCAGCTGTCGGACTCCACGAAGGAGAATCAGCGGCTTCGACGCGGCATATTTAGTAAGTGCTTGAACGAACTTTGAAAAAAGAGTTCGGCGAGGAAGTCGACTAACAGAGTAATGTCTGTAGGTGTGCTCACAGGTCGTCCTGCAGAGGAGATGCCCGGTTCTACGGGTGACCTTCTTCCCGAACTCATGCAACTGCACGAGCAAATTCGGCAGGCGATGCGAGGCGTTGCCCAAGCCTTATGGCCTGCCCACTCCATGCCCGAGGGCCTTGGAGAGCTTGCGGAGAAGCTGAAGGGAGCTCGGCGGCGCTTCCGGTTGTGGAAGATATCGGCCTTCCGACAAGGCGCTAGGGAAGCCTGGGCCATGGTGAAGACCCATTTTACGAAGTCTGACCCAAACCACATGGCCAAGGTCGGACCAGTGGGTCCTGACGGGAAGGAGATCCCTGTGAGCTTAGTATACGGCCAAGTAGAGTTGGCCGCGAAGTATTCCCAGCAGGACTGTAAATTAGACATCCTGTTAGATGGTATAGAAGAGGAATACAATCAGTCAGAATGACTATGTAATTTTGAATTGACATGTGTAATACCTTCTAGCCGGATTGTAGATCGTTTGTCGTTGCCGACCTTTTCGCTTCAACCTCGGGACCTGACGGTCTGGAGTGTGTCCGAATACCATAGCGGTTATATAAGAACTGTGGTATGCGTGGAGACCAGGCGTAGGGGTCATTAGTGCTTTATCAGACAAGTGCCCAACTAGTTATGTTATATTACATGGTTAGTAAGAAACATCTTCCAGAGAGAATAGTTCCGTTAGGGGTTCCTTTCGCTGGGAGGCATGCCCTAAAGTGCATGTCCGGACTGCGTAAAAAGACGCAGAAAAAAGCATCTGGGGGCGCATAAAGTGAGTAAAAAGATCATCTTCTATCTCACCGACCGAATATTCCCTTAAGAACGCTAGCTTTCGGCTTCACCCAGTCTGAGGTACACATCCGGCTGACCCGGAAGTAACAATCGCAGAGGTGCTCCCTTTACCGCCTAGCCGAACAATCGGGAACGTAGGGGTAAGCACAGGAGCCAGGCAACCCAGCTTGGCCAAAACTTAAGTCATATCGATGCATATAATGGTGAAGAAAAAGGTACATGCGGAAGTTTGACGCATGTGTTGGGCGTGAAGCCCGTATAAATAAGCTTCTGTTAAAGAAGCCCCCAGGTTTAATGAGCGCGAGTGGCGCATCACTAGATGAGCCTTTAAGGGCTATAAAAGAAAAGAGGGGAAGGAGAGAAATGTAAGACAGAAAAATGCAAAAAATGGACAGAGGAAGGAGACGAACACAGAGTCCGGCGCTAGGCATAGAATCTTCGGAGACGGGTGGCGTTCCATGGGTTCGGCTCAAGTCGGTTATCCGACGCATCTCATAGGCGGTACGCCCCACCAGTCAGGACTTGGTCGATTATGAATGGACCTTCCCACTTGGGCTTGAGTTTGTCCTTTTTCTTATCCGGCAGGCGTAGAACTAGTTCGCCAACATTGTAACTTTTGGCCCGTACTTCTCTGCTTTGATATCTTCGGGCCTGCTGTTGATAAAATGCGGAACGGGCTTTTGCCACATCACGCTCCTCCTCCAGGGCGTCCAAGTTGTCCTGCCGATCGAGCTCGGCTTCTCTTTCTTCGTACATGCGCACTCTATGTGAGTCATGAATTATGTCGCAGGGCAGAACTGCCTCTGCGTCGTACACCATAAAAAATGGTGTGTATCCGGTGGTGCGATTTGGCGTGGTCCGCAGCCCCCATAGCACGGAGTCGAGCTCCTCTACCCAGTGCGTGTTAGATTCCTTGAGGAACCGCACCAGTCTGGGTTTAATGCCGCTCATGATAAGACCATTTGCACGTTCGACCTGGCCGTTAGTTTGTGGGTGATAGACGGAAGCATAATCGAGCTTGATGCCCATGTTTTTGCACCAGAGTTTTACCTCGTCGGCGGTAAAGTTTGTACCGTTATCGGTTATGATGCTGTGGGGGACACCATAACGGTGTACAACCCCGGATATGAAGTCTATCACAGGTCCGGATTTGGCCATTTTAACAGGCTTGGCTTCTATCCATTTGGTGAACTTATCCACCATGACCAGTAAGTATTTTTTCCTATCGGTCCCACCTTTAAGGGGTCCAACCATGTCAAGCCCCCAGACCGCAAAAGGCCAGGTGATGGGTATAGTTTGGAGTGCGGTGGGTGGCATATGGCTTTGGTTGGCAAAAAGTTGGCAACCAGCGCATCGTTGGACTAGGTCCTGAGCGTCTGCCCGGGCCGTCGGCCAATAAAAGCCTGTACGGAAAGCCTTGCTAACAAGGGACCGAGCAGCGGCATGGTGACCACCGAGTCCGGCATGAATTTCAGCCAGAAGGTTCCGCCCTTCCTCTTCGGAGATGCACCTTTGAAGGACTCCGGTAGTGCTTTTCTTATAAAGCTCTCCCTCATGGACTCTATAGGCTTTAGATCGCCGCACTATGCAGCGGGCCTCGTTTTGGTCCTCCGGGAGTTCCTGCCTAGTAAGGTAGGCTAGGAATGATTATGTCCACGGGGCGATGACCGCCATTATTACGTGGGCTGGAGGTGTAATTTCATTGGCAGAGCCTCCAATTGTGTCAGATTGTTCGGCGTCGAGTGGTGCGGCTGGGTCCGGGCTGTTATTTGCGGGTTCCCCCTCCCATGCTACGGATGGCTTGAACAATCTTTCCAAAAAGATGTTGGGGGGGGGACTACATCGCGTTTTGCTCCGATGTGTGCCAGGACGTCCGCTGCTTGATTGTTTTCTCGGGCTATATGGTGAAACTGTAGCCCTTCGAACCGAGCTGACATTTTTAGGACGGCGTTGCGGTAAGCTGCCATTTTTGGGTCCTTGGCGTCGAAGTCTCCATTTATTTGGGATATCGCGAGGTTTGAATCCCCGCGTACCTCTAGGCGCTGGATACCCATGGATACTGCTATCCGGAGACCATGTAGGAGGGCCTCATATTCGGTTGCATTGTTGGAATCCGTGTACATGATATGGAGCACATATTGGACTGTGTCTCCTGTGGGGGACGTCAGGACGATGCCAGCCCCCAGTCCGGCTAACATTTTGGAGCCGTCGAAATGCATAATCCAGTTTGAATATGTGCCGTACTCTTTAGGGAGCTCGGCCTCCGTCCATTCTGTGACGAAGTCGGCCAAAACTTGTGATTTAATAGCTCGCCATGGCTTATAGGTTATATCGAACGGGAGAAGCTCGATGGCCCATTTTGCAATCCGGCCCATTGCATCGCGGTTGTTGATAATATCGTTTAGTGGCACTTCCGAGGCTACTGTTATGGAACACTCTTGAAAGTAGTGTCGTAGCTTCCAGGATGCCATGAATACTGCGTATGCAATCTTTTGATAATGCGGGTACCGTGATTTGCATGGAGTGAGGACAGTGGACACGTAGTAGACCGGCCTTTGAAGGGGGGGTTTGTGTCCGTCCGTTTCCCACTCGACAACGAGCACTGCGCTGACAACTTGGTGTGTTGCTGCAATGTACAATAACATTGGTTCGCCGGTGATTGGCGCGGCCAGGACTGGGTTTGTTGCCAATATGGCTTTTATTTCATCAAGTCCGGCCGTGGCGGCATCCGTCCACTCGAAGTGTTCGGTGCGCCGAAGGAGGCGATAAATGGGTAGTGCCTTTTCTGCGGGAGATGAAGCGGCTTAAAGCCGCCACGCACCCGGTTAATTTTTGTATTTGTTTAAGGTCCTTTGGGACATCCAATTGTGACAAAGCTCGGATCTTGGCTGGGTTTGCTTTGATTCCTCTACCGGATACAATGAAGCCCAAGAGCTTTCCGGCTGGAACACCGAAGACGCATTTTTCCGGGTTGAGCTTGATGTCATATTTTCGGAGGTTATCGAATGTAAGCCTCAAGTCGTCTACTAGAGATTCGACATGTCTTGATTTGACGACCACATCATCCACATACGCCTCCACTGTTTTGCCGATCTGATTTGCCAGACATGTCTGGATCATGCGTTGATATGTTGCACCGGTGTTTTTCAGCCCGAAGGGCATTGTGTTGAAGCAGAATGGGCCGTATGGTGTGATGAATGCTATTGTGGCTTGGTCTGATTCTGCCATCTTGATTTGATGGTATCCGGAGTATGCGTCGAGGAAACACAACGAGTCGTGTCCTGCGGTGGCATCGATAATTTGATCGATACGGGGGAGGGGGAAGGGATCCTTTGGGCAAGCCTTGTTAAGGTCTTTAAAATCGACACACAGGCGCCAGGATTTGTCCTTCTTTGGTACCATCACCAAGTTTGCTAGCCAGTCCGGATGTTTTATGTCTCTAATGAATCCGGCCTCCAATAGCTTGGCTAGCTCCTCTCCCATAGCCTGTCTCTTGGGTTCGGAAAAATGCCGAAGGGCTTGTTTGACAGGTTTGAATCCTTTTAGGATATTTAAGCTGTGTTCGGCCAGCCTGCGTGGGATCCCTGGCATGTCTGAAGGGTGCCAGGCAAAAATGTCCCAGTTCTCTCGTAGGAACTCTCGCAGTGCGGTGTCTACATCAGGGTTCAGTCGTGCCCCGATGGAAGCTGTTTTATTGGGGTCCGTTGGATGGACCTGGAATTTGACTATTTCGTCAGCTGGCTTGAAGGATGTGGATTTGGATCTCTTATCGAGTATCACATCATCCCTGTTAACCATGGAGCGCAGTGCAGTCAGTTCCTCGGCCACTAAGGCTTCGGATAGCGCCTCAAGGGCTAATGCGGCCGTCTTGTTTTCGGCGCGGAGTGCTATGTCCGGATCACTAGCTAGAGTGATAATTCCATTCGGCCCGGGCATCTTAAGCTTCATGTACCCGTAATGGGGTATTGCTTGGAAGATTGTGAATGCTTCCCGCCCTAGTAAAGCGTGATATCCGCTCTTAAACGGGGCCACCTGAAACGTGAATTCTTCGGACCTGTAATTATCCGGCGTGCCGAACACCACATCTAGTGTGATTTTTCCTGTGCAGCGCGCTTCCCGACTGGGGATTATTCCTCTAAAGGTTGTGCTGCTTCGCTCGATGCGGTTCCAGTCTATTTCCATTTTTTGAAGGGTTTCCTCATAAATGAGGTTCATTCCACTGCCTCCATCCATGAGCACCTTGGTGAGGCGAAAGCCGTCCACTATGGGACTGAGGACCAATGCGGCTGGTGCTCGGGCTGTTCGGAATCTAGGTTCATCACTTGTGTTGAAGGTAATAGCAGTGTCGCTCCATGGATTTATTGTTGCAACTTGATAGACTTCAGCGAGGCTGCGGAGTGTTCTTTTTCGCATATTGTTTGATGCGAAAGTCTCGAAGACTGTGAGAACGGTACTGGTGTTCTCAGGCTGGTTTTCTGCGGCCTCCAGAATTAAGAGGTCCTCGCCAATTTTGGCCACCTGCCGGAGTATCCAACATGCTCTAAGGCTGTGAGTTGGTGTGGCGTCCTCTATACTGTGAATTCTACAGGGTCCATCAAGCCACCTTTCTAGTACGGTTCCATGCCCTGTAGAGGGTTTTGGCTTTTTGGTGTTTATCCCGGGTGTCCTATGATGATGCACCCTCTTAGTTCGGACGGGATTATTATTCAAGGCCGGATTATCCCAAAATTTTATTTCGGTTTTCCAGGCGCTTTCCATCGCACAGTATTTTTGTACTATGGACGCCAAGTCAATGAAGCGTGTAATATCATGACGACTTACGGCGTTAAGGATTCCCCCGTCCTTGCAATTACTGCAGAAAATTGAGATTGTGTCTCCCTCGCGGCAATCCTTTATCCTGTTCATAACCAGGAGGAATCTGGCCCAGTAATGATGTATTGTTTCCTCGGGCTTCTGCCTGATTTGAGAGAGATCGCTTATGTTCGGGTGGGCGGGTGTTGTTGAATCTGAAACCTCACCCAATCCAAGATTCGGAGGCCGAAGAGTTTCCGAACTCTAAAGTTCGGGATTCTTGGATGTTGTCCAACGAATCTAGCCCATTGCCTGATCCTAAGCTCAGGTCTTGAGTTACATCCTCCTCTCCGCGGGTATCCGTCTTGGAGGAGTCGGGAACTCGGACGTAGCTAGTCCTTAAAATAGATGAAGGGTCGCCGCACTGCGCCTCTACCACGGCAACGTGGTGGGTGACTTGGGGAGAGTTAATTTCTCTTAGATCGGGTTTAAGCCCAACCTGGTCGTAATCTATAGTGACCCCCAGGGCGGCGATGCGATCCAAGAGCTCGTTTACGGAAGAGAGCTCCATTGGATCTAGCTGCTCGACGAGCTCCGAGCTGACGTGTAGGTTGCTTTTGATGACCCGAGAGGTCACCGTCGGCGCAACAGCCGAACAGGCGGTCATGAGGAAACCACCTAGCCGGAGGGTTTGGCCGACAGCCAAGGCTCCCTTAGCAACGGCGCCATCTTTAAAGATGGGAGGAAGCATCCTTCCTGATTGCGACGGTACAGAGGAACCCTCAATGAAAGCACCAATGTCGGTGTCAAAACCAGAGGATCTCGGGTAGGGGGTCCCGAACTATGCGTCAAGGCCGGATGGTAACAGGAGACAAGGGACACGATGTTTTTTACCCAGGTTCGGGCCCTCTCAATGGAGGTAATACCCTACTCCTGCTTGATTAATATTGATGATATGGGTAGTACAAGAGTAGATCTACCACGAGATCAAGGAGGCTAAACCCTAGAATCTAGCCTATGGTATGATTGTTGTGTATGGAGTTGATTGCCTACGGACAATAACCCTCTGGTTTATATAGACACCGGATAGGGTTAGGGTTACATAGAGTCGGTTACAATGGTAGGAGATCTTGAATATCCGCATCGCCAAGCTTCCCTTCCACGCCAAGGAAAGTCCCATCCGGACACGGGACGAAGTCTTCAATCTTGTATCTTCATAGTCCAGGAGTCCGGCTGAAGGTATAGTCCGGCTACTCGAACACCCCCTAATCCAGGACTCCCTCAGGTACCCTCCATCGTCACTGAGAGCACTTTCAGGGATTTTGTCAAAGTCGGGTACTTACCTGCCAAGAGTGTCATGCACTACCGCGCCCCTGAACCGGACAAAGAAAGACCTCAGCCAAATGATGGAGAAGTCATTGTATTCACTGATCACATGAACCGGGGCTTCTCACCGCCCGGCTCTAAATTTTTCCGAGATGTTCTGCACTTCTTCCAACTCCATCCTCAAGACATCGGACCCAATTTTGTGTCAAATATTTGTAACTTTCAAGTCGTCTACGAAGTATACCTTCAAGAAGAGCCCGGCATCGACCTCTTTAGAGAATATTTCTATTTGAACCGCCAGAATGAGTTCACCAATGGACCCAGTTTGGAACTTGGTGGAATCTCGATTCAACGCAGAAGAGACGCCATTTTCCCTTATGCACTCCTACCGAGTCACCCAAAGGATTGGAATCAGACGTGGTTTTACTGCAAAGATACCTCTCCGGCTAACGAGAATCCACTATCGGGTTGCCGTGCCGAGTGCCTGGACTCAAAGCGCAATCTTCCTAAGAAGCTTACCACCGCTGAACGGGCAAAACTTGCTCCTACCATTGCAAAGGTCATAGCTTTGCTAGGAAATGGTATAACTGGTGTTGACCTAGTCAGGTGCTGGGTTTCTTGGCGGATCATACCTTTGAGTTGCCATTCCGGCTTAATGTGCACTTACACTGGTGGGGTGAAGGATCCACTGCGCCCCAGCTCTGCCCCATTAGCTGACAAGGCAGTAAGCGAAATGGTTGAGTCTCTTCTGAATGAAGATTTTGAGGACTGCAGCAAAGTGGGTCTAAACCCTTCCTGCAGACTTAACCCGCCACCGGATGTGAGTCTCTGAACTTATTTACCTTCATTTCATTATTCAACCTTTTAACTCAACTTTTGATGACTTTTACAGGCTAAGTCTGACGTTTGGAAGAAGACATATGATCATGAAGCTGCCAAGAAGGCCCGGGCTGCCAAGAAAGCTGCCAAGAAGACCACCAAGAAAAAGAAGAAACCAACTGCCTCTGATATGCTTAATCTGGATGACACCTCTGAGTCGGAGGTAGCCCTTGAATCTCTTGGCTTGTTTTTCAACCATCTTATTGAGATTGACTATTATCAGGATGACACCGGAGCCATCCGAGCAGTTGAGGAAGAGGTAACTATTATTTCCTCCGACTCAGAACCTTTGCCAAGAAAGAAACTTCGGCAAGTAACCCGGAAAGTACGGTTTTCACACCCATTGGCTTATTTAGATCCTCGCTTTCTTTTGAAACAACAGCAACACGAAAATCGATGTTAGACTCGGACCAGCGGAGGTGAAGAATTATCCTTTAGCTTACCGAACACTCCTGCTCCTCGAAAACGGCAAAACGAGGTTCACTTTTTAACTTTACTCCTTTAACGTGCTGGCGGGTCTTATTTTCCTATCACTTAACTCTGTTGATGACTATTATCTAGGAACTTGCCCGTTCTTCTTCTGGCGACTCATCACAAACTGAGTTGCCTGCTTTTAAAACTGCCCCGGGTAATAGCACTTAATTTTACTCTGAAGCCCTTTATACTCTTATATTTATACTGACTTGTCATAACCCGTGCGGTGGTCAAGCAAAGCCTAACAAAAAGGCAAAGGTGACCAAGCCAACTGAGGCACCTGAAGCTGCTAAACCAGAGCGGCAAGTCCCTGCACCTGAAACTTCCAACTAACAGTTAGAAGAACCTCCTTCTTACGCTCAAGCTAAGATACCTGACCTCTCTATTGACCAAGCCAACATTGATCCTTTAAATACTGAATCGTCAAGTTCACCTAAGCCGTCAGAGACTTACGCTGATGACATTCTAATCACTGGCACTGGTTTTACTGAACCGGGGAACCCAACTGTTTTAGCCAAACATTCTGCTAAGCAAGAAGTCATCAAGAGATGGAAAATAAGGTTTGATGTCTCCCACTATGCTCAATTGAGCAATAGTGAGATATTGTCTGGTTATCTCAACCAAGTACACTCCAGCCGCGATTTGGAAATTGAGATGGTGAAGTAGATGCACCAGAAATATGAGGCATGTCATCCGGCTTAAATAAATTATGTACATCCTGTCAGCCCCCAAGTCTTCTGGTTATGATAAAATTGAATAATTTGTAGACTTAGAAGAATCCATAAGCTTCTATCATAGACTCCCTCCAAGTCTGGTTTAAAATTAAGTCGGATGTTAAAACAGTGTAACTTTGCATCCATAGTCCCCAAGGGCCGGTTTAATCAGCATGAATGAGCCGGTCCTACTTATCACTGTGTAAGAAAGTAGAGCTTAACTGCATAGCCCCCATGAGTCAGCTGAAACTGTTTACTGCACATCCGGCTCATCATTATTAAGATACAAGCAATATGCATTAGCACCCAAGTGCCAACTAGTGTTGCTTGCAAAGTGCTTGGGACTTTATTCACAAGACTCATTTCTTTGAAAAATTGCTTTGACAGACATTAGCCCCCAAGTGCCAAGTGTTGTTGTTTGCAAAGGACTTGGGACTTATATTGTTTGTAATCCTGATATAAATGTGTTGATTTGTGCTTCATACAGGCTGCTACTACTGAACTGGAGTCTCAATTGAATGATGCCAAGACCCGGCTGGCGGCTCAGGAAAATGAGACCCGGAAAGCTGAGTCAAAATTTTAGTTTAGCGTCGCTGAGTCGGAAAAACTGAAGACCCATTTTGCGGCGGAGAAAAAGACTTGGGCTGAAGAGAAGACTGCTTTAATGCAGCGGGCTGAAACCATAGAAGCAGCTCTTCAGGAGGTAACCACTGAGCTCACCGGCTTGAAACACCGTGTATCTCAGATGGTTTCTGCTATCTTCGGTGAGTCGCCGTGCTATTCATCCAAAATGAGTACTTGTTGTAGTAATGTAAACCGCCATTTAACCAATCTGTAACTTACTCAGGTCCCAGAAGCAGCAACCTTAGCTAGGACACAGTTGTGAAGCTCAAGGCGGTCTATACTCTTGTCGAGCAACTGTATACCGGAACTCAGCGTACATTGGCTACCATCTCTCTGGCTAATCAAGGACCCAATCTGTTAAGTGATGTGCTGAAGAAATTGTCCATTTTGCCCACCAGACTTCAAGAAATTAAATGGTCTTGTGCAAGAGTCGGTGCTGTGACAGCCTTGAACCGTGCCAAGGCATGGATGCCGGAGTTAGACCCGGCAGATGTGGCCAGTGGATATCCAAGCTTAAAGGAGGATGGGACTTCCTTTGATCAGCAAGACTTCGTCGCCTGTGTCAAAGCAATCCGTCCTCGTGCGACAGTCGTTGCCGAAGAAACCAATCTCTCCAAATATCAGCCAGCTTACAACGCAGAGAACCAGAAGATGCAAACACCTGCATATAAAGTGATGTACTTGATCCCTCCGATTCATAAGGACACTTTCGCTCCTGAAACTGACCCATCCTATCTGATTAACGAAGAACCTGAATTCTTCACCTTTCGTGGCTTTGATTGGTCAAAACCAACCTTCCTGATGGCAGAGGAGGACGAAGAACTGGCAAGGGATGAACCAGAGGCCTCCCATCAGCAAGGTCAAGAAGATTGAACCGCCACGCGGCTTAAATACTTGATCTTTGAAAAAACACTTGACCTTATTTTGGCTCATGGAGCCATGTAATAGGGTAGTTAAAACTTCAATCTGTCGTGCCATCGTGCATGTTTCTGTTTTGCATAATACTGTTGATCCACCAGTTTAAAAACCATTATGGGTGTGATAGTATTTGATTTATGCAGATTTGAATAATTATTGTTCTGCATACAAAGAAAAACACAAGTGTCCTGGCGACTTACCACCGGGCGGGTCATAATAACCAGAGCCGGTCTGAAAATTGTTAAGTCCTATGACATACCTGTGGTATACACTTAAACTATCGGCTTATCGGCTTCGTGTAGTTGATCGGCGTTAGAGCTATAACTCCGACCATAGCATTCATTACGTACTGGCGACTTAGAGTCTGCCCTCCTGACGGGTTGTATAAACCCAAAATATGCTTCAAATATGAGCCGTAAGCGGGGCAGCTGGGCCCGACTTATATAAAAACTAGAAGATAATGAAAAAACCAAATACAAATAAGAAATCAACAGAGATTCGAGGCTTTTGTAGGCTGCCAAGCCAAAGTGTCTTCTTCAATGAAACTAGTCGGAGCCACTGGATTGTTCGTGCTGCCATGAGCCTGACTCACAGTGTGCCCAATCGACATTTGAACCCTGGATAAAGTCTGGTCTTGCTCAAAGACTTATCAGGAGTACGCGGGGCCAGAGTAACAGCATACATCACGGGCCAATTTATCCAAATTCCAAGGAAGGCGGCTTATGAATCCTGGATTTATCCTGACTATCTGTAGACCGTGCTCTCGCATGACAAGCCACCGTTTGAACCTTAATCGAGCTCAAATCCTGGTCGAATACGCCATAAAGACTAATCATTAAGAGTTCGGCGGGTCAATCAGGATGACCTGATGGAGTTGAAGCAGCTGGTGTACAGGTAGGATGACCCGGTCAGAGTTTGTTCTCTTTGGTCGAATACGCCTAAGGGTGTCCTGGATTAGGGGGTCTCCGGACAGCCGGACTATATCCTTTGGCCGGACTGTTGGACTATGAAGATACAAGATTGAAGACTTCGTCTCGTGTCCGGATGGGACTCTACTTGGCGTGGAAGGAAAGCTAGACAATACGGATATGTATATCTCCTCCTTTGTAACCGACCTTGTGTAACCCTAGCCCCCTCCGGTGTCTATATAAACCGGGGGGTTTTAGTCCGTAGGACAACATACAATCATACCATAGGCTAGCTTCTAGGGTTTAGCCTCTCTGATCTCGTGGTAGATCTACTCTTGTACTACCCATATCATCAATATTAATCAAGCAGGATGTAGGGTTTTACCTCCATCAAGAGGGCCCGAACCTGGGTAAAACATCGTGTTCCCTGCCTCCTGTTACCATCTGCCTTAGACGCACAGTTCGGGACCCCCTACCCGAGATCCGCCGGTTTTGACACCGACAATGCCTATGTTTGAACAAACCTGGTCAAGAGGGTAGTAACGCTATGTTCTCTTTGGTCGAATACGCCTATGTTTGAACAGGAAGACCCCAAGTGACATACTTACAAGTGTGGCATTGAGCCGATCAAGAGGGTATCGACAGTTATGTTCTCTTTGGTGAATACACCTATGTTTGAACAGGAAGCCCCCAAGTGACCATATAAGTTTGGGCATTGCGCTGATCAAGAGGGTACCGATAGCTATGCTCGATGAGCAGGAAGCCCCCAAATGATCATATAAGTTTTGGCATTGCACCGATCAAGAGGGTACCGACAGCTATGATCGATGAGCCGGAAGCCCCCAAATGATCATCAGGGACCTATGTTTGAGCTGTGTTGTGCATCCAACTCTCTTTGGTCCTTGAAGTTATGGGCGTCGAGCCTCTTAAATGAGGATAAAGACTCAGCTTTATTATACTGCTTATAATATATACATCAGATAACTATGTACATCATGAGAGCCGGAGGCTCAAGTATAGTAGGGCCGAAGATGACCAATATTCCACGGCCGATCGGTCTCCTCCTCCGATGTGTGTGAGCCCTTGTTGTCTCAAACATCGATAAGGTAGTATGACCCATTATGTAAATTCTTACTGACCACAGAAGGTCCTTCCCAAGGTGGTGATAACTTGTGCATATATGTCTGATCTTGTATGAGCCGGAGCACCAAGTCGCCTTCTTGAAAGGTTCCGGTTTTCACTCGGCGGCTGTGATAATGCCGTAGGTCTTGCTGGTAAATCGCCGAACGAGCCGCCGCGAGATCACACTCCTCATCCAATAAGTCAAGTGCATCTTGACGCGCACTTTCATTGTTAGCCTCAACGTAAGCCGCCACCCGGGGTGAATCATGACAGATGTCACTAGGGAGAACCGCCTCTGCCCCATAGACCATGAAAAAAAGGAGTGTAACCCATAGACCTGTTGGGGGTCGTATTGATGCTCCATAACACTGAGGGTAACTCCTCCACCCAACAACCCGGTGTTCTCTGCAAAGGAACCATAAGTCGGGGCTTGATACCTCGTAGAATCTCCTGATTTGCTCGTTCTGCCTGCCCATTGGATTGAGGGTGAGCCACAGAGGAAACGTCAAGCCAGATATGCTCCCATTGAAAAAATTCTTCCATTGCGCCTTTAGAAAGATTAGTGCCATTATCCGTTATAATGTTGTGCGGAAAGCCAAAATGGAAGATCACCTTCTTCATGAATTGAATCGTCGTTGCAGCATCACATTTACAGACCGGCTCTGCTTCTACCCACGTAGTAAACTTATCAACTGCAACTAAGAGGTGTGTCTTCTTATCCTTGGACCTCTTAAAAGTCCCAACCATATCAAGCCCCCAAGTTGCAAACAGCCAAGTAATTGGAATCATCCTCAATTCTTGAGCCGGCACATGAGCTCATCGTGAAATGTTTTGACAGCCGTCACATCTGCTGACCAAGTCCTCAGCATCAGCATGAGCCATCAACCAATAGAACCCATGATGGAAAGCCTTGGCTACAAGAGATTTAGAGTCAGCATGATGACCATAATCTCCTTCGTGGATCTCTCGTAAAATCTCACAACCTTCTTCCGGAGAGACGCGACGTTGAAACACCCCTGTGATACTGCGATGGTGCAACTCCCCATTGACAATCGTCATTGACTTAGACCGCCGGGTTATCTGTTTGGCCAAGACCTCTTCCTTTGGTAACTCACCCCGGGTCATGTAAGCTAGATACAGAATCGTCCAATCAGGAATAGCATGAAGAGCCGCCACCAATTGTGCTTCTGAGTCAGGAACAGCGGGATCCTCCTCCATAGGTAATTTGACCAAAGGGTTGAGTAAAACATCCAAGAAGGTGTTAGGTCATACTGGTTTATGCTGTGACCCTAGCCAGCTTAAATTGTCAGCCGCCTCATTCTTCCTTCGGTCAATATGCTCAACTTGGTAACCCTTGAAGTGACCTGCAATGGCATCAACCTCTCGGCGATAAGCCGCCATAAGCGGATCCTTAGAATCCCAAGTACTAGAAACTTGCTGAGCCACCAGATCTGAATCGCCAAAGCACCTCACCCGTCTTAAATTCATCTCCTTAGCCATCTGAAGACCATGGAGGAAGGCCTCATACTCAGCTGCATTGTTAGTACATGGGAACATTAGCCGGAGAACATAAGAAAACTTGCCACCTCATGGGGAAGTTAAAACAACTCCAACCCCCAAGCCCTCCAGTTGTCTGGATCCATCAAAGTGAATAGTCCAATATGTGTTATCCGGCTTTTCCTCAGGTGCCTGCAACTCTGTCCAATCATTGATGAAATCCACAAGTGCTTGGGACTTGATGGCCATGTGTGGCACATACTTTAAGCTGTGAGGACTAAGTTCAATGGCCCACTTAGCAACCCGGCCTGTGGCTTCCCTGTTTTGAATGATGTCTCCTAAAGGAGCAGAACTAACCACGGTGATGGGATGACCTTGAAAATATTGCTTAAGCTTCCGGCTTGCCATGAAAACCCCATATACAAGCTTCTGCTAGTGTGGATAACTCTGTTTGGATTCGATAAGCACCTCATTGATGTAATAAAATGGTCGTTGAACCGGGTGCTCCTTGCCTACCTCTTTCCTTTCCACGACAATGGCTACACTAACGGCTCGGCTATTAGCAGCCACATATAATAACATAGGCTCTTTATCGATCAGGGCAGCAAGCACGGGCGGCTCAGCCAATTGTTTCTTCAGATCCTCAAATGCTTGATTAGCAACATCACTCCAAACAAAGTGATCCGTCTTCTTCATCATCTAATAAAGGGGGGTAGATTTTTCACCCAGCCGGCTTATGAACCGGCTTAAAGCGACAATGCGACCCGCCAGTCGTTGTACATCATTGACACACGCCGGTTTAGCCAAGGAAGTAATGGCTTTGATCTTCTTCGGGTTAGCTTCAATGCCTTTGTTAGAAACCAGAAATCCCAAGAGCTTGTCTGCTGGTACACCAAAGACACACTTAGCCGGGTTAAGCATCATCTTGTAGACCCGAAGATTGTCAAACGTCTCCTTCAAATCCTCAATCAGGGTCTCCTTCTACCTTGACTTCACCACAATGTCATCTACATAAGCATGAACATTGCGCCCAATCTGATTGTGAAGGCAATTTCGTACACACCGTTGATAAGTCACCTGGGCACTCTTGAGCCCAAAAGGCATAGACACATAGTAGAAGACTCCAAACGGAGTAATGAAAGTTGTTTTCTCCTGGTCCTCAACTGCCATCTTGATCTGATGATAACCTGAATAAGCATCCAAAAACTCAAACGCTCACAACCCGTCGTAGCATCAATGATTTGATAAATACGAGGGAGAGTAAACGGATTAGCCAGACAAGCTTTGTTCAAATCCGTGTAATCCACACACATCCTCCAAGTGCCATTCTTCTTGAGTACCAGCACTGGATTAGCCAACCACTCAGGACGGAAAACTTCAATAATAAATTCGGCCGCCAAAAGCCGGGCCACTTCCTCACCAATGGCCTTCCGCCTCTCCTGTTAAATCGGCGAAGGAATTGCTTAACCGGCTTAAACTTTGGATCAATATTAAGAGTGTGCTCAGCGAGTTCCCTCGGTACACCCGGCATGTCTGAAGGTTTCCATGCAAAGATGTCCCTGTTCTCATGGATGAACTCGATGAGCGTGCTTTCCTATTTCGGATCTAGGTTAGCGTTGATGCTAAGCTGTTTAGATGAGTTGCCAGCAACAAAGTCAATCAATTTAGTATCATCTGCCGACTTAAACTTTAATGAAGGATCATGCTCTGTGGTTGGCTTTTTCAAGGACGTCATGTCTGTCGGGTCAACATTATCCTTGTAAAATTGCAGCTCCTCCGTTGCACAAACCGATTCAGCATAAGCTGCATCCCCTTCCTCGCACTCTAAGGCCACCCTGCGACTCCCATGAACTGTGATGGTGCCCTTGTAACCCGGCATCTTAAGTTGCAAGTAGACATAACAGGGTCTCGCCATGAACTTAGCATAAGCCGCCTGCCCACATAGAGCATGATAAGGGCTTTTGATTTTGACCACCTCAAAGGTTAAAGTCTCAGATCGAGAATCATGCTCGTCTCCAAAGGCAACTTCCAAAGCTATCTTACCCACTGGGTAGGCCGACTTACCCGGTACCACACCATGGAAGACAGTGTTTGACGGTTTAAGATTCTTATCTGTCAGTCCCATGTGATGGAAGGTCTCATAATAAAGGATGTTAATGCTGCTACCTCCATCCATGAGCACCTTAGTAAACTTATAGCCCCCAACCTGAGGCGCCACCACCAGAGCCAGGTGACCCGGATTATCAACCCGGGGCGGAGGATCCTCACGACTCCACACAATAGGCTGCTCTGACCACCGTAAGTAACATGGCAACGCTGGCTCAACAGCGTTCACAGCTCTCTTGTGAAGCTTCTGATCCCATTTACACAAACTGGTGGTGAAAACGTGGTACTGGCCACTATTCAACATCTTTGGATTGCTCTGATAACCAGACTATTGCTGTTGTTGACTTCCCTGATTACTCTG
The DNA here is from genome assembly GCF_018294505.1 of Triticum aestivum. Classification (NCBI taxonomy): domain Eukaryota; kingdom Viridiplantae; phylum Streptophyta; class Magnoliopsida; order Poales; family Poaceae; genus Triticum; species Triticum aestivum. Next base: position 636,965,720 of record NC_057806.1, read on the forward strand.
CTAATTGTAACCACCCTGGTTACCGTGACCTTGAAACCCGGAACTTGAACCGCCGCCTCCATGACCCGGTCCATGAGAACCGGACCCTGATCCACCAGTCGGGCCATGGTGGCACTGGGTGGACTCCCTAAAGCATCTCCTAATGCTGCAATCTTTCCATGAATGAGTAGCCAGTTTCTGATCCATTCCGTGTTTCAGACACGGCTGATTTAACATTGCCTCAAGGTCGAATCCTTCCCTCGGAACCGGCTGTCCCTTGCGACGCTGGTTATAATTGCACGCATCAGTGTTAGCCACAAAGTCATCAGCTTTGCGCTTACCATTGCCGCCCTGATTTGTAGAATTGTACTGCTATCCTTTCATGCTGTTACTCTTCTTTCCCTTTCCCGATTTTTCATCTTCAGAGTCGGGGTCCTTGGTACCATCAGAGTCAGCATACTTTACAAGAGCTGCCATTAGCTCCCCCATGTTGTTACAATGAAACTTGAGCCTCCCGAGCTTCTGCTTGAGTGGAATGAATTGGCAATTCTTCTCCAACATCAAAGATGCTGAACCAACATTTATATTATCTGAAGAATGGATGATGGTCGAGACCCAGCACACCCAGCTGGTTGTTGACTCGCCCTTAGCCTGAACACAAGAAACCAAATCCACAATTGACATAGGCTGCTTGCACATGTCTTTCAAATTCTGGATAAACCGGGCCTTCAGCTCCACCCATGACCCGTTGGAGTTAGCCAGCAACCCTTTCAACCAGGTGTCAGCCGTCCCCTCTAACATCCTGGTGAAATACTTAGCGTACGCCGCCTCACTAACATCCAGCATTTCCATGGCCATCTCATAACTTTCCACCCACGCCACAGGGGGTTGATCGGCCGTGTAATTAGGCACCTTACGAGGGCCCTTGGAGTCCTTGGGTAGACGCTCGTTTCGTATAGCTGTCGTTAGACACGGTACACCGAAAGCCTTGGAAGTTACTCCTGCCTCCACTAAAGCTGTCGGGTAAACCGGCGCGTGCTGATGAGCCGCCAGCTGAGCCGCCAGCTCGGCCTCCCGATGCGCTCTATGCTGGTGCCCCAAATCTAGTGCACCGGCCCCATTGCGCGCCGATTCATGTCAATGAGTTTGGTTACGGCGCTGCACCGTACTCAAGACCGCTGGTGAATCCATGTGCCTACTGTAGCTCCGGCTTGGACGAGGGGTCGCATGAATCCGATCACGACTATAAGAGTAAGCCTGTTGCTGCACTAAAGCTGTTTGAAGAAGCTCCCTGGCCTTTCGGGTTTCAACCGCTGCCGGAGTTTCACCCTCGACGGGAAGAGCCGTCAATCGTGTAGCTACAGCAATCATGTTATCTAGAGGGGTGGAGTAATGACCCGGTGGTGTCACCACACGTTGAGGCGGAGTGATGTTCATATGCGGTTGGCTAGGCGTTTCAACCATCCGATTCACCACTAGCGGGTTACTGGCCCCTGCTCCAGGAGTGTTGAAGAGGTCCCTCGACTCATAAACCAAGGGCAAACGACTCCGGTTCTTTCTCCTCAAGACTTCGTGTGAAGCGTTCTGATGTACCATGAGCCGATATGAATCTGCTTGAATTCGCTGTGCTTGGGCGTCCAAAATGGCTTATTCTGCAGCCATCCTAGCGTTCTCTGCCGCTAAGTCTGCTTTAGCTTGTGCTATTCCATCACGCAATTTAGCTACTTCCACCTTCTATTGCTCCTGGTTATCTGGGGTTACCTCAAGCTCCATCAGAGTTGCCAGAGCATCCAACAGATCTGTTAAGACTTGAGCTGGCGGGCGAGCCGAACCGCCAGCCCCGGCTGCCATGACCGCAGCTGCACTAGAAGTCATAGCCGTGGTGGTTGTTGAGCCAAGAACCAGTTGTGTGCCAGCCATGAAGATCGCCACCCTGTTCGGGGGCTCGCGGGGATCCGGAATACTATCACCATCGGAACAGCCCCCAAGCCGCCCATCCTGTAACTGATACATTGAGTTGGTCTCTCCTGTGAACGACTCATCAGTAGAATATATTTCCATCTCACCGCCAGAGACGAAGCCTTCCAACTCTGCCCCGTGGGTGAACCCAACGAAGCGTGCCTTACTGCGGGTTGAGCCCGGGCGGGTTGTGCACGCTGAGCCATCTCGATGATGTCGGTGCAGATGTCCGGCTCAAGGCCCAGTTCACCAATCTTGCCGATGAATACGTGGATTCCACCGAAGGGGACCCGGTACCCGTACTCAATTGATCCGGCCTCGGGGCCCCAACCTGCATCATCAATGTAGAGCTTGCCGTGACGACTCTTGGTCATCTGGCCCACAGCATATCCCTTAAGCCCTTCGAAGATGCCCTTTAAGAACTCAAAACCATCGTGCGCTGCTGGGTCTTCCCCTTGTATACATGGGTTGACGCCCCGCGGCCTACATAGTCCCAGCCGGCTCATACAACGTGTCCGGCTCGGTGATGTATCTTACATGACTTACATTACAAGTCTACACATACATGGCAGTTTACACTTTATGGGTCGTAAGCCGTCTCCGGGTTGAGGCCTTTTCCTAAGCCTATATACGAACCTCCATCGTTAATATCCTCTTGGGCCTTATCCAGATGAGCCGCCATAGGGATGACCCGGTCCCTCCTAGGCAGGTCATATCTGATAGTCATATCCCCAACACTAATAAAGCAATCATGTCTTCTCAAAATAACATGACCAAAGAAAGTTATCCCTACAAAATCATATAGTCTGGCTATGCTCTATCTTCATCACACAAAATATTTAAATCATGCACAACCACGATGACAAGCCAAGCAATTGTTTCATACTTTTGATGTTCTCAAACTTTTTCAATCTTCACGCAATAGATGATCATGAGCCATGGACATAGCACTATAGGTGTATCGGAATAGAATGGTGGTTGTGGAGAAGACAAAAAGGAGAAGATAGTCTCACATCAACTAGGCTTATCAATGGGCTATGGAGATGCCCATCAATAGATATCAATGTGAGTGAGTAGGGATTGCCATGCAACGGATGCACTAGAGCTATAAGTGTATGAAAGCTCAACAAAAGAAACTAAGTGGGTGTGCATCCATATTGCTTGCTCATGAAGACCCATGGCATTTTGAGGAAGCCCATCATTGGAATATACAAGCCAAGTTCGATAATGAAAATTCCCACTAGTATATGAAAGTGAAAAAAGAGGAGACTCTCTATCATGAAGATCATGGTGCCACTTTGAAGCGCAAGTGTGGAAAAGGATAGTAACATTGTCCCTTCTCTCTTTTTCTCTCATTTTTTGTTTTTTTATTTGGGCCATTTCTGTTTTTTATGGCCTCTTTTTTCGTCCGGAGTCTCATCCCGACTTGTGGGGGAATCCTAGTCTCCATCATCCTTTCCTCACTGGGACAATGCTCTAATAATGAAGATCATCACACTTTTATTTACTTACAACTCAAGAATTACAACTTGATACTTAGAACAAAATATGACTCTATGTGAATGCCTCCGGCGGTGTACCGGGATGTGCAATGAATCAAGCGTGACATTTATGAAAGAATTAAGAAAGGTGGCTTTGCCACAAATACGATATAAACTACATGATCATGCAAAGCAATATGATAATGATGAAGCATGTCATAATGAACGGAACGGTGGAAAGTTGCATGGTAATATATCTCGGAATGGCTATGGAAATGCCATAATAGGTAGGTATGGTGGCTATTTTGAGGAAGGTAATGGTGGGTGTTATGGTACCGGAGAAAGTTGTGCGGCACAAGAGAGGCTAGCAATGGTGGAAGGGTGAGAGTGCGTATAATCCATGGACTTAACATTAGTCATAAAGAACTCACATACTTATTGTAAAAATCTATTAGTTATCGAAACGAAGTACTACGCGCATGCTCCTAGGGGGTAGATTGGTAGGAAAAGACCATCGCTCGTCCTCGACCGCCACTCATAAGGAAGACAATCAAAAAATAAATCATGCTCCGACTTCATCACATAACAGTTCACCATCACTACAAAAAAAGTCACTTCCGTGATGATACGTGTTTGTCACAGTAGGTAACATTTTCTGTCATGCATGTACATCCATGACGATTTTATGACAGAATCAAGATAGTCATATTTGTGCTGTCGTAGAAGTGTTCCATGACATTACCAAAATTATGATCACGGAAGTGTTCACTTCCATGACGAAAAATGTCACGTCATGGAAGTGCTTCCGTCAAGGGTGACCGACACGTGGCATCCACCATAACGGCTTGCCGTTAAGCTATCGGGTCCGGTTTTGGATCCGATAACCCGCTAACAGCCATGACCAATGATGATTTTCTACGTGTAAAATTCTCATTGGTCGACGGAACCACGTGTCAGCTCCGCGTTAGCACAGGTGTCACTCATCCAATGGGCAAGATGCGCCTATGATATGTTGACACGTGGACCGGCCCAAAAGTGGCCCATAAAGATTAAATGGGCCAGACCAACTAAAGGCCCACAGGATTTTGCATACCATAATGGGCCGGCCCAGCTAAAGGCCCACGAGATTTCACCGACAATAATGGGTCGGCCCAGCTAAAGGCCCACAAGATTTCGCCGACCATAATGGGCCGGCCCAACTAAAGGCCCACAAGATTTTGAGGACACTAATGGGGCGGCCTGTTAACACGCTGCCATGTTTTGGGCCAAATGACGGCCCATATTTGATCTGGTCCATTAACAGTATGCCACATTCTAGGCCCAATAAAGGCCCATATGAGATCCGGCTCGTTAAAAGCCTACCACATTCTGGGCCAAATTATGGCCCAGATCAGATCCGGCCCTTTAAGAGGCTTTGGGCTAAATTATGGCCCATATCAAATTCGGCTCGTCAACTGGACGCTATGCTTTTGGGCCCACTTGCTAAAGGCGCATTTAGTAATTCGGCCTGATATTAGTTTCAGCCTGTTAAAGGCATGTTTAACATTTCGGCCCTATATTTATTTTGGCCTGTTAAAAGCCCGTCATGTAGTTGGGCCTAACTACAGGCCAGTTTGCATCCGGCCTGCTCACAGCCGATAATCTGATTGGGCCAAACAAGGACCGAGACAATTTTGGCCTGTTAACGGCCCGTGATGTGATTGGCACAATCATGGGCCGGGGTCTATTTCGGCCTGCTGCCAGCCCGTGAGCTTTTCGGCACGTTTTAGGCCCAACCTATTTTTAGCCTCCTAAAAGCCCATTGAGTTTTCTTGCAAAAATAGGGTCGGCGGTTTACTCGGCCTATTAGAGGCCCAACTCTACTAGTGGGCCAGTTTACATTTAGGCCTGTTAACAGACCGATTATGTTGTGATTTGCATGACGGCCCGATTATATGTACCGTAATTTTACGGTTTGGCCGGTTTACTGCGAAGACAGGATATATATACAGTAAAATAACTGTAGCATCGTTAATAAGAAAAAACCTAGACTATTCAATAAAGAAATTACAACATATTACATCCACTAGGCATCAAAGTTCGCCACCATGATAATAAAGCACAAGCAGACAGCATATTACATACACTGGGCATTAAAGATCGCCACCAGTGCAAATAAACACGCCGACAAAGTAATATACAAAACCGACAGCACTTCAATAGAGTTCAAGAAAGGTTAGCCCTGCTCGGGAGCTGCAACGCAAGCAGCTGAGCAAGCTGATGAGACTGCGCTTGTTTGACACTTATATCCTCCTCACTTTGAAAGATAAACAAGCAGACAGATGACAAGTTTTGCACGTATAAGTATCAGTGCTGACAATTCATCACATTTCTTACTGACGAATAAAGTGACACAGTTTAAAATAGCATTAACACAATATGGTATTGTTCAGGTTAAGACATGGCAGGAAATGACATTGTGAAGGAGTTGGCAGCTTCACGACACCACTGGATTACAGATCAAGAACTCATAAGTATCAATGGTTAGTGTGCTGTCAATTTATCCCATTTCAGATTGGCAAATAAAGAGACGGTTTAAATAATAGTAGAATGATATGACATTGTTCATAGTTAAGACATTGCAGAATATGACATTGTGCTGTAGTGGGTAGGTTCACCACACCACTGGATTACGGATCAAGAACAGAAGCATACATGCAGTGCAAAAGAAGATCACTTGCTTTGTATAGTTTAATTTACATGGTATGAAGAAGGAACTTGGTTGTACAACTGAAAACTTAAATTGAGAAGGACAAACTTTTGTTTATGAACTACATAATAAACTTTAAACATGCAATTTGATGCAAACACCAAAAATAAACAGTTGTTGCAGTCATGCCTAACCAAATATACACAACAAAGTTTGAAGGCTTGAGAAGGACAAACTTACATTATTGGTGAAGACAGGCTCTATAAAGCCCTTGTCCATGCTGATGGGGGGGGGCAATTCAAGAAGTTTACCACAGAATCTTCTTCATAAGCATTGCCTTTATTCTACATTTTGTTAAGAGTAAATATAGATGTGATAATATAAGAAAAAATGGAGAATATTTAAGATAAGATGAAGAGTGATGCTACATAACCAAGTATCTATAAATGTAAGCACAGTGATACAGGCAAAAGGTAAAGCCAAGAGCAATGCAGAGCTAAACTTCTTCAGGACCATCGGTGTTATCCAACCTTATGGTAAGAGTAAATATAGATCTGATGCATAGAAAATGGAGGGCAAAGGAAAATAAGTTGCAGAGTGATGGTGCATGAACAACTACCTGTCAATATAAGTGCATTGATAAAGGACAGCAGGTACTTACAAGAACAATGTAGAGCTAAAAAAATCCTTGGCATTGGATATATTCTACACTAATGTAACCATTCATACAGATCAGATAATTTGGAGCGAACAATTGATAAGCAAGCTATCATGCATATTGCTGTCACATAATGAACTAGGTATGAATACAAGTACAGTGATACAGGACAACAGGTACTAACAAGAGCAAAGCAGCGGGCAGCATATTTGCGATATCTTGTCATTCTTTTCAAAACGGAATTCTTCTTCGAGTTGATTTTGCTGCAAAAAAGATCCGTAAGGCACATGCAAAAAAGTAGAAGTTTGAATTGTCATGTGATATCATAGACAGTACCTCATCCTGGGAACGAGACCAGTGCATAACAAGGTTTTTCCATTCAATGTCTTCTAAATTTAGCACAGGAGACTTCACCGGAAATTCGTTTATAGACTTGCCATCAAAGTGTGATTTCCTCAGGTAACACCGATACTGCTGCAATGCTTCCTTGAAAAGCGCAAGCAAGCTTTGCTCGTCATGACTATCCAGATTGACCCTCGCCTACTTACAACAATGTAATGTAAATCATTGATGTGTTCAATCAGCAGAAAACAGGAAAATAATCACCATGAATAATAGCACTTACACGTAAGTGGGACAGGAAGATGTGAAAATGGTGTTTGTCTTCACTATAATCTTCCCATGATGGGAATATATGCACGTAGTCCCTAACAACATTGAAAGCATTGTCTTTAAAAATGGGAATAACTGGAATGGGGTTCCAATCTGCAGGAATTGGCCGTCTCTGCAGTTGGGATAGGTCTTCGGCCGGTGGACTTGCTGTACTTTTTGCTGGAGTGGGATTTTTCTGTGGTACGGCTGGTGCTATGGCAACTGAAATCGGCATACCTTTTGCTGGAGTGCAGGTCCTGTGTGGTGGGGCTAGTGGTGTGGCCAGTGAAGTATGGGTACAGTCTGCTGGAGTCGGTCCTACGTTTTGTGTCACTGGTTGTACAGCCAATATAAGTGGGGTGATGTCTGATTTCTCCGGCACCACCACGTTTTTCAAGGACTTTGCTGGTGCTCCTTCAGGTTCGGCAATCACCCTCTTCCTTTTTGATGTCTGATGCACAAGAACAACATTTGAGTGGAAAAACATGGTATGATGACAGATGGAATATGTATTGATAATGGATGGGCATGGCATCTTGACATATATGATGAGTAAACTAAGCAGATGGCGGTGCAACAAAGTAGAAGAAATGCAAGACAACATATGCAAGATACGCGCAATCAATAAAACCTTGCCAAATTAGAACAGGCACCTTGATGGGTGAACAGGACAGGCCATCTGCCTTTGACTCCTCGAGGTTAGAATAGTCATTAGGATCATATTCTGAACAAGAATCTACAGGTGGGGAGCGTATGAGTCTCATTGCATCCAGAATGGCACTCAATGCCTTGGTGCCAATTTTGTAAGTCGTTGCAGTGTTCCACAATATTCTTCTGATGCGCGGATTCTGATATTCACTGTAATTACGTATAATATCTGAGAACCATGAAAACATAAATAGTAGTGAGATTATCTTTGTAATGCAGAGGATATTCTAATATAGGGGCGCCCCTGTAAACCCTTGTGTGCTATCACTGGATTCTGATGAGAGAGCTCATGTGTGCTGTAATATGGTGCGTGCATTAATATAATCTGGCACAAGTACACAAAAAATAGGTTCCAGAAGTAAGGATAGTTGGCAGATGATAGGTTCATAATATACTGTATAGAGAGTTTATTGCCAAACCATGATAACAAGAGCACACAGCAACTAGGCAGATCATAGTGTACATAAAAGGGGTACACCATAACCACGATATATAAATCGGGAAAGTGGAACTGGCTGGAAAATACGGTGTTGTATTGCCGCTACTAATTGAAAGCCTATCGATCACTTACAGGCCACCTCTATCAGCTGTTGACTGCAGATGTCCCTGCGCCCCTTCCGGACAAGGAACATACTGTACGTACTAAATACAGAATAACAAAAGATGAACATGTTAAAGAACAGAAGAGGAAGCATATTCTTGAGGTTCCGCTTCATTGCATACAATGTTGGTTGCCCACTCATGATGAATCACAGCGCCCAAAGAAATGCAATTCCATGCTGTCTCTCTATATGTGGCCACATGCATTTGGAAAATCAAGTGGGAGCATTACCTGACCAATTAAATGTGTGTCTGTTAACTAATATCAGTATCATATCACAATTCGTATTTGAAGAAGTAAGCTTTGGACTTATGATTGGTGTGTTGTTTAGCTTCAAGAGTGGACTGCCGCTAGTGCTGACACATGGCAGCTACACGGATCATAGTGTAGATATAAAGGGAAACCCGTAAGCATCAGGAGTAAAATCAGCAAAGTGGAACTTGCTGGAATATATGTGCTAGTATTGCCGGTACGGCTAGAAAGGCTTCGGATACCAGCTCTCTTCAACTGAAGGTGCGGTACTGTTAATATCAGTGTAACTCTCAAAGGCGACACAGCTCCCCATATTTCCTTGCTAATCTTATAGGATTCAAGTGGGCAGGCCACTACAAATCCTATTCCTATGTTTACAAAATCCTACTAATCAAAGAGGCCCGAAGAGTTCAAAGTGTCCATCACAACCGACCGTATAGACCTCTACACTGCAAATGTCCCTGCTCATCTTCACTACAAGGAACATACTGTACTACTATCATACTCCCTCCGTTCCAAAATATAAGTCTTTGTAGAGATTTCCACTATGGATCACATACAGATGTATACAGATACATTTTAGAGTGTAGATTCACTCATTTTGCTCCATATGTAGTCCATGGTGGAATCTATACAAAGACTTGTATTTAGGAACGGAGAGAGTACTTATTAAAGAAGAACGGAAGAGGAACATGCTAAAGAAGAGCAAGCAGATTTTGGATAATAAAATGTTCGTTGCGCAGTGCCCACACATGATGAACCAGAGCGCATTAAGAATGCAACTCCCTGCTGTCTCTCTATATGTGGTGCACGTGCTTTTCGAAAGTAAAGTAGGAACATTAGCTGACCAATTAAACGTTATCTGTTTTAGTAATATCAGCATCATATCAGATTCGTATTTGAGCAACAAGTTTGGAATTATGAGTGGCACGTTGTTTAGCTTGATGGATTCAGGAGCAGTGCTAAGCAGGTACGATGATGGTACTGAATATAAAGGCATGTCTGCATGCAAGTCGCGTGACTTTTGTCATTTGGGTCAGTCGACCATTTCAGGCGGTTGGATGAAGATCCTACGTCTCCTAACCCTTCTTCTTCCTCGTCTCTGATTCTTCCCATACAGAACACCGCACGGGCCGCCGGCCGAACCACCGGCCCCCATCGCCTGTGTTCCTCCGCCACCCCCACCCCCACCCCTGCCTCCACCCGCGTGGAGTTTTCTTTGTTCGGCGAGGCCCAACCACCGCCCCCACAACCACCATCCCCACCCGAGCCCCTTCCTTCGCACCGGCGAACTCCGGCGAGCTCTGAAAAATCGACTGACCCAATTTTGAAATTTAGTCTACTGTCATTTAACTAGTGTGGAATATAAAAGGGGAAAACCATAAGCATTGCGAGTATAGTGTTGAGCGTGCCATGGCGGATCTGAAGGTGCAAACCGGACAAAGGCAACTTCGCAACCAATGTTTGCTTTCAACTAGCAAGTAAGTGATGGATAAGAAATCAGAGTAAAGCAGTGGCGATCTATTTTCTTGCTGCGATAAATAAGTTGAGCAGATACGAAAGAGTACCGCCTCTGGTGCGGCGCCGTGTATGCATCTGCTGAGAATTTGACGGTGCTGCGGTAGCGATGGCTGTCGGCGGCGTGGAAGCAGATCTAGGAGGGTAGACGGTGGCGGCGGGGCGCGGTGGACGAGACGGTCGTAGGAGCGGCGCCGACAAGGTGGACGACGGCGGGGATGAAGCGAGAGGACGGGATGCAAGGATCCCGGTCCGAAGCCGTGGATGAGAGAGGTCGATCTCTTGTAATGGACGACGCGTCGGGGTATCAGCTCCGGCATGGTGGAGGAGGACGGCGGTGGATGGGGTGGCGGACGGAGGAGGCTGGGGTGGAGAGGGTGTTTTGGCGCCCACGGAGTACGAATGGGAAATGGAGGGAGAGAGGAAGGGGGAACCATGTCTTCAGGGCGCGCTTGTCTCAAATGCCAGGAAATTTACAAACTTAGCCCTTGTTTAAAATTTCCTACATCACAGCAATATTAGTCGGTTGGGGATAGGATGGTAATCTCGCATACACCGAATATTTGCCGACGAGAGTTTGTTTTTGGCGCCCACCATGTATGAATCGGGGAGGGAGTCGATTTCGGCCGAGGAGACACTGTGTTTTGGCGCCCACCATGTATGAATCCGGGTAAGAGGCGGTTATGTCACGTTTGAGTGAAATTACAAACCTACCCCTATGGAAACCTATAGAAATCGAGCCGATAGGCTTTACGTGTCAGGGGTGAGCAGTAATTTCCATCTCGCAGATTTTGGTTTCGGGCGGTTACTACGACTTTCCCCGCTTCGTTCAAATTTTTGCAGAGCAAGAGTACACGTTTACTGTGCCAACTCAATTCGAGTCCACTTTGTATTCTATTTTTGTTCGGGCATGATCCATTTGCGATTGGAATAAAATTATATATACATCATTATATATATATACTTTCAAATTCTGCTCCTTTATATGTATATAATATGATTTACAAATACAATGATCTCAAAATCATAAGGTTGAATTCAAAAAAATTTAAACCAAATTATGTTCTACTAAAATGTATGGATCAGTAATATCTACATATTAAATAACATAGATGCGCGTGAATTCATATGAGTATGCATGTTTGATAGATCAATTTTGGTTCGAGTATGAATTACATGTATCATCATCTCGAATTCAAATATTTGAATCCCTTTTATGTTGACTCCTTTCACGCCCATCTCTCCCGCATGCTCCTTCATGTAGCTATCATTCTCTTTTCTCCAGCTCACCCGCACACTCACTTCATGTTTCTCCTATCTTCGCAAACATGGTGTCTCGACGTCTCCCTTGAGAAGTGTCACACTCTCCCTATCATTATACATTACACGGTTTTCATTATCTCTCATGTCTCTACCGTTCTCTGGTATCACTAGGTACCTAAGCTTTCTTTTTCACCGCCACACACACAGTCTCACTCGTCTTTCACTTTGTCTTTCTCTCTATGGGGTTCTCTAACACACCCTATATGTCTCTAGATATGACTCATACCACTAAAATTACTCTCTCCTGCAGACACAACATTTGTTGCGGTCTCCTTTCCGTCTACATCCCAGTTATAAAACTGACATTATTCATTTGTTTACCGACCAGACAAACTCCCCCCCCTCTCTCTCTCACACACACACAGCTCCTGCTTCCACTCCCCTTCCTGACTATCGTCTCTCTCTCTCTCACACCCACAAAACTCTTGATTTCGCACCCCCGACTCGTATTTCTCTCACATCATTGATCGACTAGCCTCCAGATAGGTTTTTACACCCACACATTCGTGCTTCCACTATCGCGTACATGTCTCTCTCGCACTCCTTGTATCTATGTAGATTTTTCGTCCCTTCTTGAGACACGCCCTCTCGATCGTGCACACACACACACTATCGCCTCATTTTAAGCTAATACCTCTCGCACACACGCTCTTTGTGTGTTTTTCACACATGCACTCCGTCCTCCTCCTCTCCCCCTCTCTCTCACACACACAACACACACACATGGGCTTTTTGTAATAACTAGCAAGATGCCCATGCGTTGCATGGAACATCAAGATGCATTTGTATGAGTAGCTTATCTTGTGGGAGAAAAGGATGAACGAGGGAAGGCCTTATTTGCAAATGTGGAGAGGGGTGTGGGTATCTTTTTGCAAAATTGCCATAGTTTCCTTCCTATCCGTCAGATATAAATCTGACGGACTATATTGCAGGATGGCAGGCACACCATCATCACCAACTCTGTTTTTTATCTCTACTCCTATAAAAAAGCATAGTTGGTGATGATGGTGTGCCTGCCATACTACAATATAGGCCGTCCGATCTATATCTAACGGATAGGAAGGAAACTATGGCAATTTACCCACACTCCTCTCCACATTTGCAGATAAGGCCTTCCCTCGTTCATCCTTTTCTCCCACAAGATCTTGATGTTCTGTGCAACGCATGGGCATCTTGCTAGTAAGAATAGAAATTAGAGATATACCACTTCTCGAATCTTGAAACCAACAACATTCCTCCCTTATCTCATCAAAACCGCCAAAGGAATATATTTTGAGTGAAAGATAAGACATTTTTAGTGATACACGTATTTGAAAACTAGACTCTTTTTTCTATCAAATCGGTGAATATGTATTAATCTACTTTGATCGTGTGGTAACGCATTGGCACATTGCTAGTAGTTATTACTACTATATAATTTTTTTGGACACCAGACAAACGGTGGAGTACATGTACGAAGAGAAGAGGCACGCGCACGCAGTCGGTCTCTCGCTGTCTCGCAGACATGAGAGTTTCGTAAAGGCACCGTTAACAAATAAACCCTAAAATCCTAGGTGCATGATTGCTGCATGTGCGGGTACTGGGTATGTGGTGGAGCACACCTTTGTAGGAATAGTCAGCTCGCGTGATAATTTGATCCGTAGGAGTTGATGGTCGGGACCACAGGTGAACGACCTAGAGGCGGTGGCTCGCTAGTTGCCATATATCGAGTAGCCACGTTTAAAATATCATTTTTTAGCAAAGTAAGAGTTCCGATTTTCAAGGGCGCATTATAAGTACTTAAGTAGTTTTTAGAACGATTGGTATGGAGCGAAAATGGAATTCATAACTACTACCTCCTTGGCGTATGGTTGTATGGGTTTATATTGCGAGATATTGAACCTGGTAGTTCTAGGGAAAATACTATGGTTTATATGTTGGTTTTCAGTAATGAAAATCAGAAGGAGGAAACCCTTCTTTGATCAAAAAAAGAACTACTACCTCCGTCCTGGTTTACTAGTCCCCATCGTATTTTGGGTCAAAGTTTGTCCACGAATTTTACTTGTAAAATGTGAATGGAAAACGAGATTTTGTTATACCCAAACAAAAAAGGACTGGAGGAAGTGATTGCTCTGACACGGATGCGACCTCTCATAGCGGAGGCATTGAACCGGCGCGCCGGCCAAGAGGGCCCCACTCGCTGCAGGCCCGGCTGAACACGCCTCCTCGCCGCATGAAACCGGCTTCAGACTGCCCCGCCTGCCTCCATTGAATCTGCGCATGTGCCGGCAACACGTCCTTCCGCGAGCCGTCTGGCATTTTAGAACACAAAAAATGATCAAAATATAATTAATAATGCATGGTCTTGACTTGTTGTGCTCGCACTGGTAGCAGGAACTAGTGATTTTACTTTATTTATAAGTCTCCTCACATTTTTTGGCTTTTAAGTGAATCATGGTTGTGGATATTATCTATGAATGTGCAGATATCTGTGAACATGAGTTTGATGTGGAAGTTGAACTTGGAATGTTGGGCTTGAGCATGAACTATACCATGTCCAATGCTTCGTCTATTATTGTTTGGAAAGTAATTGTTGTTATTACATGACCCTAAAAAATTATTTTGTGCCACATCAGTAGATGCACGGACATCTAAATAGGCATGCTGACTGGATAAACATTTGAACCTAGCTATTATGAAGGAAAATTTGTATTGACAACAGTTTTAGATAGCAGGAGATGCCTAGCCTGCTCTGCCTCTGCTAGCTTCTTTTTGGCTTCTTCCATCTCTTCTTTGGCTTGGGTGAAGAGAGCATCTGATTGCTCTTTTTGCTTCTTCAGGAACTTAGCTACATTCTCAAGGGCTGCTGCACGCTTTCTTTCAGCCTTTACTAGAGCCACGAAGACACGAACAGTTGACGACTCCACCTGGCTTGTGTGTAATCCAGCATCATCTGGGAATTTGCACCTTGTGTCTAATCCAGCATCATTAGGGAACTGGAACCTTGTCTGTAATCCAGCCTCATTTTGGAAACATGATCTCGAGGTTGACCATACTTCCCTCCTTGCAGGAACTGCATCCTGACATGAAGTTACTTCTTTTTTAGATCAATACTCAGAGCAACCCAGATCCATTTAGTAGAAGCCAGATAAACAGGACTCAGAGAAGTGAATTCAAAAGGAAAAATATATAACAGACTACAAGGTGAGAACACCCACTTCCTACATCAAGCTAAAAGCAAAAACACTAGGACGATTAAGACTCTTTTTATTACACATGAAGAACACAACGCTAAGAGAAACAGAAACTACAACATATACACATTGAAGAACATGAGGTTAAACGAAAGTAATTGAAAGGGTGTTACTTACCAAAGCTCATTTTGTAGGTTTGGTGCAGCTCCTCTTTAACTTGACACGCTCCTTGAAGATGTCCCCAATATCCCGTGTTTGGTCTTCATTGCTCATCTACATGTTCGCACTCGTGGTTTTAAAATCTCAACATGGCAGGAAAAATATACTAGTAATATTCACGCATCTTGTGGGCAACATTAAAGCACTCGTCTGCCATGTTAGAGCATCTCCAACAGAAGCGCAATGCATGGCGCTTTAAAAAAGCGTTTACAGTGCTAAGATCGAGAAGTAGAGATAGAGAGTAGAGACATAGATAGTTCTCAGCATAGATAGATAAAAAAATAGATAGTTCAACTACTCCTCGTCGTCCGACTCCTCCTCGGTGATGTCCTCCTCCGACATCTCAATGTAGGCGTGAAGATACCGATCGTCGTCGGATTCCCAGGGCGGCACTGCTCCTAGCCTCATGTTGAATTGAGCGTCCGCTTTTCGCATATGCTTGTCCTTGCGATAGGCGGCTCGCTCCACCCTCCTCTTCTCCCTCTCCGCCCTCCTTTGCGCGTAGAACTCGCGCTCGTTGATGATGTCCTGTGGGAAGTGTTGGCGCCACAGCACCATGGCTTCCTCGTCCATCTTGGTGATGCCGAGACGATGCTCCCGCCTCCGGTTGTCGCGACGATCCTCGTCGGTGATAAGCCACGGCAAAGGCGCGAGCTCCTGTACCCGCTCCTGCATCAGCACGTTGGGGAAGTTCAATGTTCTATGAGGCCACCAGAGGCGCCACGCCGTCGCGTCGTATGTGCGGGTGGCCTTGTTGGTGGTGTCGAAATTGTCGAGGTCGGGGTGTATCCCGCGGAACCGGATCTCGATGGAGAAGCCGCCGGAGGGGCGCATGCGGACGCTTCGGTATCCCCAAGTTTCCTAGCGACGCGCCGGCATGGTGGAGCGGCGGCAGAGAGGCGAGAAAGAGCGGGGAGAGAGCGGTGGCGAGGTGATGAGCAGGGAGACGGTGGCGAGGCACAGAGCAGGGAGAGAGCGGTGGCAAGGCACAGAGCGGTGGGAGGGCGTTGGACTTTATAAAGCGCGTCGGACGCCGCGGGCCAAAAATAGCGCGCGCCTGGCCGCTTTTCCCACGCGCACGATCCTTTCCCGACGTCCCTGTTATCTCTACTCTCTTCTCTACTGTTATATTTATTTTATATTTAATATTTATCTCTACTCTCTTCTCTACTGTTATATTTATTTTATATTTATAATATTTATCTCTACTTCTCTACTCTCTACTCTTTTTTTCTACTTTGTTTTTTCTTTTAAAAAACAGAGTTGGTGATGATGGTGTGCATGCCATCCTGCAATATAGGCCATTCGATTTATATCCGACGGATAGGAAGGAAAATATGGCAATTTTGCAGAAAGATACCCACACCCCTCTCTAGATTTGCAAATAAGGCCTTCCCTCGTTCATCCTTTTCTCCTACAAGATATAAACTACTCATACAAATGCCTCTTGATGTTCCCTGCAACGCATGGGCATCTTGCTAGTTCTAAAAAACTTCCCATCATTTGCCACACTACTGGTTGCAGATGAAGAACCTAACCAAGCACAGCGCGATACAGGAGTGATGCACAATTACAAGCTGATATTCTGTTGGACAATGGAGGCTATAACCAATTACTTTTACGGAAACAATAGCAACCAGGAAATTTGAAGGGTAGGTGTGAACAAAATTGGAACTGCACATGTACTTCTAAGTGATTCAATACACACATTACCAATCGAGGAGGAGAACGATGGTCGCGGCGGCCTCTATGCATCATGGTCGGCAATGGGAGTCAGTTCATTGTCCACGACGATGGTGCTTCTGCACTTGGCATCGGCTTCCAAGAAGTAGATCCGAGACCATGGAAGACGGTGCCGGGGAAGAGGCTTCCTGTACGACGACGAAGGTGGACCGGCTCCAGTGCGGCGTACGAGGTCATTGATGAGGCAGATGTGCTGCGGTGGACAAGTGTGGCAATGGAGAAGGGGAGGAGCACGAAGGCTGCGGTGTCGTGGAGAAGTCTATTTTGGTGTGGGGATAGAAAATGGGGAGTATTCAGGTGTACTACTCTGGGTTCCGGGGTGGGGTTGGCTGGGTAGGGTGAACCTGAAGTTATGAAAACAGGCCCCTACCAAGCGTAACCCATAGACCTATTCCGAAGGTTATAATGGTAACTTCGCACTGCTCGAATCAGGGTCGCGGGAGATTTTCCCTCTGACCTCAAAATTTTGTGACACTAAACTCCCCGTGTGGCGTGTTGGATGATTGGGCTAAGCAACTAGCGAGTAGTACTAGTAACTACTAGTACTCCCTCCAATTTTATTAACTCTGCATATTAGGTTTGACCAAAGTCAAACTTCCTAAAGTTTGACCAAGTTTATAGAAAAATATAAACATTTACCATAACAAATATGTATGATGTGAAAGTACATTCAATAATGAATCTAATGGTATTTATTTGTTATTGTATATGTTAATATTTTTTGTTATAAACTTTCTAAGAGTTTACAAAACTTGACTTTGACCAATGCTAATAGGCGGACTTAAATAAAAATGGAGGGAGTACACATTTGTTTTCTTAGTTTGTAGTGAATTAATCATTTGTTGTAATTGTGAAATAAATATATTAGGCTACTAACTACGAATGTAATGGTCTATACAATTCAATAGTTACAATCATTGTTGAATTCCAAGATGTATACGAGGTCTATAGTACTTCACAATATGCTCAAACTCACATAATCCCAATCAAATGAGAATCTAAATGCATTTCATAGTTATTACTTTCTAGGATGCAACAAAACCAACCATAACTCTACATCATCCATTATAAAAGCAACATTTTGAACACATCCCAATGTGTGAATGAAACATGTAGAGAGAGCTTGCGAAGATGGAGCAGATAGGGCGGGAAAGATTGTGTGTATGTGGACAAGAGAGTAGGAGACAAACCTAATGAGAGAAAGAGAGAGGAAGAAGTTAGGTCTGTGAGATAGATGGAGACATGTAATATACGTGAGATGTGTGTGCATCTGTATTTTGTAGACGTGTGGAAGGAGAAGAGACAACAGGTTTGATGAGAGAACTAGAAAAACATGGACGAGAGGGGAAGGATCTCGTGGGTTGAGGGATTGATAATTTTGTGTGGGAGAGAGAGGGATTGGTAATTTTGTGCGGGAGAGAGGGGGGGGGAGTTAGTCTACCATAGTCACATCATCCTGCTTCCAAATGGCCCCGCATTCTCTAGTGCAGTGTGGTCGCCGGTCTTTGATCTCCTCGATGCCCTCTTTGAAGGTTGAGGTGTTGTGCATGCTGGGGTGCAGAGAAGCACAAGCGAGAGTGGTCGCCATATAGCCTTGGATGGGGATGAATTGTGTGCTCGGGGGAGGGGAGTGTGTGT